>NC_092079.1:12447374-13047374 GCF_039877785.1 Chaetodon trifascialis
TGTGTGTCCTTCTCTCCCCCCACTCTCGAGTGTAAACTGTTTTCAGGCCAAGACCTGCATTTTCAAACTCAGCGAGTTTATGGAGGAATTTTATCCAATCACATTCCACCACAGGCTCATCAATACTGTCATTGGTGGATTATTGGGACATCAGCATATTGAAAATTCAGCTCATATGGAAAACAATGCTGCTGTTTGAGAGTGAAGGGGACATGTGAGGACAAGGGGGAAGACAAGGTTTAAGTCCAACCTGAGAGCGTCCCTGTTATCGCAGGCTTTGTCACTCACTTGGAAAGCTCAGGGTTAAAAGAGAAACTGCCTGTAGTACAGTATCTGCTGTGGTCATTTGCACATTGATGTTTTGGTGTGATTAGCGTTCATATGGAAATCGCCTTCCCTGGCTCTATTTATGTGGAGGCGTAGAGGAGGCGAATGTGCTCTCTAGTGCACCGAGTGTCACACGTCTCCATTTTATGCCTGTGTTTGTTGTTTATCTTTCAGGGAAAAATTTTGACCTTTCATTTCATCGTTTGCGTCTCTTACACGAGCTCAAAAAGCCCAGAGCTGTTTGTTCCTCTCTCTGGCATTTTATGGCCAATAAAATGGATCCCATGATCAGATAGAAAGTTCACTCTGATCAGTATTCCACATCCAGCTTCATTTATTTTTGGATCAAACAGGATTAAAAAGCGTCAGCAAAACATGCTGTCTTGCAAGTGTGGATGTGTGTGTGATCTTTACCTGGACCGTAAGCTAGTTAGAAGCTAGCTGTAAGTTTGTTGGACTTGTGTTTAACCTGCAGAGGTGACGGGATGTTAAAAGACAAAAAAATATGGTCACATCACAGTTCAGTGCCTCCTTGCTTGCTTGTATCCCTCAGAGCATGATGGGAACTGTAGTTCAAGAATCCAGAGCATGTTTATCCCAAACAGAAGTAAGATAATCGATAATGAGAAGATAATTAAAGCAGCATCTGAGGCTGAGCTCACCGATCTTTGCTCCTCCTTTCTTCCATCATGTCACCAGGTGGTCGCGCTGGGCGACATCCCCGATGGCACTCTGGTAACGGTGATGGCGGGAAATGACGAGAACTACTCAGCCGAGCTCCGCAACGCCACGGCCGCCATCAAGAACCAAGTAGCCAGATTCAACGACCTGCGCTTTGTGGGCCGCAGCGGAAGAGGTACACACAGATACAGAAACAACGGAAACATGGATGCATGTGGTCTGATTTTTAAAAATGGCAGCAATATGAGCTGCAGTGAGAACAGCATCAAGCTTCACGCTGGCTGTAATTTAATAGTTGTAAATAGTCACAAGCACACAACACAGCATGGATAAATTAGGGGAAGTACATATGAATAAAAACAGTATTCACTCAACTTCCTCGTTACACCCCATTCAGCGTCTACCTTGCACTGCCTCCCCCTCTCTCACCCCCGTGTATCTTTAACGGACACACTAGACCACAGTTACTCTAAATCAGTCACAGGCAAATGTCCCAACTTATCTATTTAAAACACCGGACCTGTGTACACAAGCTATGCTAACACATTCACTCACACACACATAAAAAATGACGAGCTCTCCACAGCTGAATGGAAATATGGGAATAACTGTCAATGTTTGATAGATTTTACTGTCCTACTGTTGAAAAATGAACGTATTAATAATTTATGCCCTTCAAGTGAAGAAAGCTGAGGAGCAGAAATTTGTTTCTATGCAAATTGAACCCCACAGAGTACAATGAGGTTCGTTTTCCGAGCATCACTCCATCTGAAGAGGATTTTAAATGACAAAACACTGTGGTTTTTATAGCTGGAACTGTGTGGTGAAGGCAGGATACCCTCTTCTTCTGCTTTGACATTCAGGTCTCTGGAATTATTAACCGTATGCCTTTGTTATTCTCAGTTTTTGTGCAATTTCCTGTTGCGTTCACAAGAGTCTACAGCCATGCTAGAGGCTCTGCGAGGCTATTCTTTAGGCACCGCTTTGAGCAAAATGCTAACATCCACATGCTAACATGCTGATAGAATGTGTACACTATCTTATTTTAGTATGTTAGCATGCTAGCATAGCACAGCTGAGGCATTGTTATTATTATTATTTTGGCATTGGGCTAATTAAAATTTTGACATGATAGTGGCGCGAGGAGAAAAGTCCGAATCCGTCCTGTCGTGGTCGAGATGTCTCAGTGTGGACTGGTCCTCTGAGTCCTGCCACTCACGTGCCTGAAATAGATCGGAAACACAGAAATGACTTTGAGGCTTTGACCAGTGGTGATTCTGATTCTGCTTCCTCTGTGGCCTTTAAACAAACACGATACTTGTTCATTGTTAGTTGGTCTCTGCACATGGGATTTGTTAACAAGAAGAAAAATACAGAATATGATTTATCCTTTAACTTTTGGCTTATTGACAGTGTCTGACTGTGATATGATGGAATGGATGAAATCATCTCTGGTGGAGGGTCCTGTTGTTGTTTCAGGACGATGATTTCCGGGCGAAAACGTCAAAACTTTGAGGGTTTAAAGTACTGTGTGATAACAAGCTGCATCAACCCACATGTCGAGCCGACTTTCTTCACCTAAAACCTCTAAAATGTCATTAACTGTCTGCGTGGGAAGTTGTTAGTTTAGCCGCCAACAGCAATGAGCGGTCTAGTGGTTTGACTAGTGGTTTCTCTGAGTGTCCGTCTGTGTGCATGTGGGTGGAAGTGAGTGTCAAAGTTCTCAGACTTAGTCATCATTAGTCAGTGCTCCCTGTTCTGCAGAAACACTGAGTTACAGCACACAGAGACACTGATATGCGCAGGATTTGTGCAGTGTTTATACAGCGTTTACGACGCCACAGAGCTGCTCTGTGGATTTGCATATTTGTAGCTGTTTGTCTCATCGCAAGAAGTCTGAGTGGATTCGTCTGCTTCACTTTGAAGTTGGTGATTTAGCAACGATAAAACAAAACCATTTCACCATCTCATCGGCACCTGAAGCAACACGCCTCCACCGCTGTGGGTTTTTTTGATGCAGCGCTGCTTTCAGTGTGAAGTCTGTCACCACCACGGCCGCACAACACAGCAATTATCACAGACCTGAGCTCGGATGTTGTTTTTGTTCACCTGGAGCGGCGTGGCGAGTGAACGTCACAGTGAGAATTAGGGAAATGAACTCGTGTTTTATGAGAGTATGAGATGTGAACTTGCTGAAGCAGGTTCCTGGTTGACACGTGCAGCGTCTGTCAGCTACTAACAGCCAGAGAAACAACAAAAGCTGCTCCTGATCGTGAGTTTGGCTGTAATGAAACACAACGGCGCTCGTGTGGATGCAAATTAAATGGCCGGAAAAGAAAACGGGGCGACAGATGATGCAGCATCAACCATGCGTTGTGTGTTTGTTTCAAGTGATGGTTCAGCCTTCTACCACTGTATATGTCTGTGCTGGCGCGTGTGTGTGTGTGTGTGTGTGTGTGTGTGTGTGTGTGTGTGTGTGTGTGTGTGTTTGTGTGTGTATGCACATGTGCAGCCAGTCTCTTAGTTCCTCTTTTAAACAGGACCCTCATTTTTCTCTTTCACAATATCTGACTCTGTGTGAACACACACACACACACACACACACACACACACACACACACACACACACACACACACACACACACACACACACACACACACACACACACACACACACACACAGACATGCAACCACCTTGTTTTTCTTGGAGCACACACACATTGCTTTGTGGAAAATGGTGTAAATAAGAGATGTCGTCTGATCAGCTCCTTGTGAGACAAACCGGATGATCCCAAATCAGCAAGCCCTGACTTGATGCACGCGTGCGCGCACACACACACACACACACACACACACACACACACACACACACACACACACACACACACACACACACAGCTCACCTCATGTGTGAAATCTGCTCTTATCTGCAGAGAGTGAGAGAGACATAAGGGTGATTAGAGAGAAAGTCCCGGAAAACACTCCCGTCAAGACACACTCACACACACACTCGCCTTTGTGATTTAGTAATCTTGTGTGCGTGCGTGTGTGTGTGTGATGCCACCAGCTGGCTGATAGACACAACAGACACAAAGACCTCAGCTGTTCTCTCCCTCCTCCTGTCTGTCTCTATCAGACAAAATCTCTTACTGTAAACTCCCTCTGTGTAAACAACCTGCACCAAAACACTCCATGTTTCTCCGCGTTGTAAACAATTTATACAGCACGATTTATTTGTGTGTATCCAGTCATGTTTACGCAGAATACACTATCTATAGAGCAGCATATACAGTGCACAATAGGTGCGCTGCTTATGTGTGAACTGCTCAGAGAAGGACAGGCAGGGGGAGGCTTTAGTGATAACACCCCCTCTAGTGGCCATCAGTATGGAACAGTGCCAGTGTGGTTTACACTTAAATTCAATGCAGTGCAAAGAGCTGCATGTGGCCCATATGCCCATTTGAATAGCAGACTTTAACATGGCTCATCATCTTTACCTGTTTCTTCAGTTGAACCGTTGTATAACTCATCCTCAGGAGCAGCATCCGCAGGTCCAGCACCGTGGATTTGTCCTCATATTGGACGAGTCCACGCCTCACAATGAACGTTCAGTGTGTCCTTCATGCAGAGGAGTCAGGGGTTGACTGGACTCGATACCTGCAGTGTAGATTTTGATTTCAGCCATTGATATTACTTCAATTATACTCCCACATCCTTTACCTTTATGTGGTATAAAGCGAGGATGCTTCAACTGGTCAAATGGTCTGTCAGATGGTAAAACACTGCACAGTGGTGTGCTATATTATTCAATCAGAAACTTATCACAGTAGCATTTTTCCATCTCCCATTGCTACGATAGTGAGGTAAACAATAGAAATGTCTTTGATTGGCTGACACCCTGTCTGGCTCCAAATGAAAGGGCTCCTTATTTCATGCAGGGCTAAAGTCGGTCTGAATGCAGCCTAATGAGGTGTAATCGCCGTGTTTATGCTCATTCCCTCGTAGAGAGCGAGGGTCGAGGCGAGCTGAAGGTGAAAAGGAGAAGAAAACGTTCTCTTTCAACCTCCTCGCTGTTGTCTTCGCTCACAACAATCTCCACCGGCATCAGAAACACGCAGGAAAAAACATGAGCAGCATCAGCTACAGTGCAACCTGCAGCCAGGCACGTAGCCGCCATATGCATTTAGCTGCAGATGCCTCAGCAGGGATGTATATGTCAGCTTTTAAAGTGATTTAGAGGCCTAACCCTGACTATACCTGACCCATAATTCATGCTAACTTAAACTTTGTCATTGTAGGAAGTCTGTATCAATATTCAGTCTGGCATAAGGATTGCATGTCCTCTACCTGCAGCTATTTGACTGTCAAACCTGCTGTCTTGATATGCTGCCTGAATGCTATTTAAGGTTGCATTAGTAAACAATGGTACACTTAAATGCAGCTCAGCTGGTAATACAGCGTGACCTTCCACAGTCTGAATCCTGTTTGTCGTCCCCGCAGTAGCATGTACACTGTCTGTATTTGAATGCAAATCATGTGGAGTCTGGTGTTTGTGTGGAGACAGAGCTGTAGACTGATCACCTGTTGAGGCTTCAGTCAGCAACAATCTAATTTTGTTCCAGTCTAAAGGTTTCCAGTTCTGGTCTTCCAGGTTTTTCCAGTGGTGACAGCGTAAAAACGAAATAATTTAATGAAATTTGTGTGCATTTAATTTTATGTCACCAGTGTTCGGGGCAATAATGTGAAAGGGAAATGTTCAGAGAGAGAGACACGCAGCAGAGAGAGAAGTGAGAGCAACACCTGGCACCGGCCACATGTGTCTGCTGTTTGTGTGGCATCAGACTGTCTGCATGTGGTAACTTTACTCCAGCCCTGGCACACAACAACAGCGGTGGTCTGCACGTGTGTGAGCGTGTGCGTGCATGTGTGTTCGCAGCAAGCATGGTGTTGAGTGATCGCTGCCTCCAGAGCTGAGGCTGGCAGCAACCCCCCTGACAGGCACACATGCACAAATAGTCTTATAAACGCGTAGTATAAACACCGTTTGTTCTCAGACGTGACAGACAGATATCGTGTTAGCCACCAGCCCTGTCATCATGCACAGAATAACACACATATACACCGATGGCCGGCCCTCAGCCACCACTGCCAGACTACTGAATAGATCAGCCTGCCGTGGTTTTTTCTTTATGTTGTCATTTTTTTTCTCTGTCTGTGTGTGGGTGTGTGTGCCATCTGGTTTATTCCTGTCTGGGGGTCCATGACTTACATGACTTAATGCATTAAGCAGACCAAGAGGATATTTGGGGAGAGCATGAGGGAGGGAGGAGAGAAGTCGAGCAGAGATGAAAAGGATAGAGGAGAGTAACGCTTGAAAAAGGTTCTAATGCTAATGAACGTTCATTCCTTCCCTTTTTCTCTTCTAGGGAAGAGTTTCACTCTGACCATCACGGTGTTCACCAACCCTCCTCAGGTGGCCACGTACCAGCGAGCCATTAAAATTACAGTGGACGGCCCCAGAGAGCCACGACGTGAGTGACGCTGCCACGCAACTGTTGACATTTTGCCTCCTCAGCACATCATAGTTAGTGTGTGCAGATGTTGAAAGCATGAATGCACCAAAACCACCATCTAACATTTGATCTTAATTCACTTTTTATGGGCTCCTTCCCCTTGTTGCCTCATCTATCGTTGCACTGAACTGCACTCTTTGATTCTGATGCTTTCATTTGATCGCTGAATGTGGTGCATTATATTTGTCATAGTGCTGAATTGAAATCAATAAACCAGCGACATACCCAGTGAAGACATGCCTTTAATCCCTCCTGACAAACTCTCAGATGAGTGAGTCAATAAGGAACCTGATGCAACACTGAGTTCCTCTCCCACTCAGTATGATGAAATATGGGGATTTCTAATGGCGGATGAAAGAGCGAAGTTTTGCTTTGCTAATCTCTCATACGTGTCACATGAATAATTGCCATTCATGTCAAATGGAAGTGAACTGAGCGACACCGGTCAGAGGAGTCAGCGAGGTGACAGAAAGAGAGGAAGACTCCTGCCAGCTCCACTCAGCTGTGAATAACCATCACTCGTCTCTAACTCGCCCACACACACACAGGCGCGCGCACACACACACACAGTATAAATACACACACATGCACACTTCCCCCTTTGGGAGGAAGTGCCTGTAACTGGAGCTCAGCCTCAGTGCTTTGAAGTGCATCCAACACCACAGACAGCGTGACAGACTCCATCACACACACACACACACACACACACACACACACACACACACACAGGGAGACAGCCAGACCTCTATGCGGCGCCCATCGTCAGATTCCCGAATGCAATAGCAGACAGAGTGTGTTAACAATGTCGGGACAATGTTATAGCCTGCGTTGGGCCCTAACTGTTACTGTAATCCCTGGATTATGTAATCAGGTTTCAAGCATGAAGTTATCTGCTGACAAACCGCCTCAGGATATCTTTGTGTCGCACTTCATTTTCAACCGAAAGAGCAGAAAGTTGGTGTCTTGGAGCTTAAAATAATCATAATCATGATGTACTCTCTTTCTCCCAGGCCATCGTCAGAAGATGGACGAGGTCAAACCCGGCTCTCTGGCGTTCTCTGAGAGGCTAACGGAGCTGGAGCATCTGAGGCGGAGCTCGATGAGGGTGACGCCTCCTCACCACCATCACCATCAGCCCTCTGCCAACACCCGCCAATCTGCAGCGCTCAACTCTGCCACCTTCTCCAGCCCCACGCACACTCAGATAACTGCTGGTAAGACCCTGAAAATGGTTCACACCTTGTCCGTAGACCGTATGAGACATGGAGGAAGCCTCTGCGACGTCAGCCGATGGATTCTGAGGCGTCATCGTGCCATCTTGGCAGTGCCTGACTGCAAACCTCCAACGGTGTTTTATCAAACCATTTAAAATCAAATATGTGGGTTGTTTTCCTCACTTCTTTATATATCTGTCTTTCCTGGATCAGGACTAGTGATTGCTCAACCCAAACCTAAATCAACTGAAAATGTTTATTCCCATCCCTCATGATTACACAGAGCGCGACCCACCAGTGCATGCTGCATGTGGGCGAGAGTTGCCGGGAATCAACCAACCCTACAATTAGCGGCTGACCCGCTTTACCACCTGAGCTGCAGCTTTAGCTTCAGTGTTGAGAAACTACTCTCCTGCAGTTTGTCTATGAGTTCAAACACAACCCAATGAGGCAACTATTTAGAACCGATGATACATCTCTGAGAAAAGAGGAAATTAGTCAGACGTGACTTTACATGGGATCTGAGCTGCGCTAATGCTAGTAATACATTCGTTTCTCACTCGCTGTGACATGTCTACACTGTGTTCATTTGCATTGTTTTCTAAGGTGTAAAGGTACCAGTGTAGTCTGTCCACAACTATATGTGGCGGGAATCCTCGTTTTAATGAAGTCTGGGTTGCAAAAACAACTATCCTTTAGTACAAGTTATATCCAGTTACATTAGGGAGGATATATTGAGCACCTGAGGTCGGCTGGGGATTGCGAAGTGCAGTAAATTACAGCAAAGTGAACACCAGAGCAGATGATTCTCTGAGTCATGCAGATTCATGTTGCATGGAAACCCGAACAGTCATTGTTTTTCATAGGGGAGTCAGTTACTTTCCACAAAGGTTATTTTCCCAAATTATGCTTTCTACAACTGTTTCTTGGAGAACAGACAAAACCACATTCATGTCTTTTTCTCCTCTAATGACAAACTTGACGAAATTGTCCTCTTTGCAGACTCTGACCTCATTTTTGAGAACTAAGGATTACTCAGAAACCCTGCGTGTTGATGCCATAAGACTAGGCGTCTGCTCACAGTGTTATTGGGAAGGGAAGGTGAGGCCGTTCTGCCATTGTTTCTTTGGAAATGATGCTTGCTCACATCTGAGCAAAGGACATTTTTGGATATGAACTGCTCGAGCAGAGACGGCATCACACTGGTTACTGTGGGCTCATTGCAAGGGATAATGTACGAGGCTATTTCTCAGCCTGGAGCTGTGACTTCCTGGAGTTACTTTACAGATAAATGTAAAGAAGACAGAACATTTTAATGTCAGCTTCTGTCCTGATGGTTAGTTCAAGTGCCTCTCTGAAACCGAAAGCTAACCCTTACCCACAGATTTTTGGGGGATTTTCTGAGAAGAAGGAAGATTCGTCAGTTTTACGACACGTCTGGTGCTAAAATGCAGATTAATACCGAATACTTCATCACTCACAGCATCTAAAAACAGACAAAAACAATGTACTGTGGTTGTGTGTTTCCCAAACTCGTGCATCAGACCTCATTGTTCCTCCTTGTGGTTTTGGTGAGATCCATTGTGGTCTGTGTGTGTATGTGTGTGTGTACCTGTGAGAGTGTGCGCTGCGGTTGCCGTGGATACTCTGTGTGGTACCAGAAGATCTGTTCCTGTTCCGCCTTCAGTGGCAGTGATGCTATGTGTGTGTGGGTGTGTGTTACAGTTAGGGTATAGTTAGGTTGAGGCGTGTAGTGGTCATGGTTATGGTTCGGGTAGGTCTCCAGGAAATGAATCTAAATTTATGTAATGTGCCCAAAAGTGATGGAAATGTGACTTTATGTGTGTTTGTGTGTGTGTGTGTGTGTGTGTGTGTGTGTGTACACGCTTGTTCCTTCTTATCTGCGCATTTACATGTGTGTGTGCCTGCACTGTAGGTGAGGAAGCAAGTTATGCCTTAAGGAGGAAATGAGAGTCAGCTGGCAGGAAGTGCTGCTGTGAGAGAAAAATTCTAAGCAAACATAAAACTGTGTGAATTTAAAAGAATTAAAAAGTCTTAAAAAATGCAGTAAAAGCAGAGACTTCAAAAATAGATCAAATACACATGTGGATCAAATAGGTCTCATACATCAGAGATAGACCTCAAAATAAACGAGCATAAAGGCTACCATATGAAAACAACCACAGCATCCAAAGTGCGGTACAATTACATGCGTTGTATGCGATAAACTTCAAAAGAATCAGATAAATAAACATTGGAAGCAGCGGTTTGGACAGAAGTCCTCGAGCACAGTGATTGGAGCCATCATCATGAATTCATAAAGCAGGCGCTCGCTGCTTGAGCTGTATCACACACAGAAATCATCCATTCTTTGGGCTGACTTGGAGCTGAGACGTAAAACGGAGCGAGCGGTGAGAAACGAGAGAAAACAACCAACACACTGCAGTTGTAGACCGAGGGAAAGAGAAACACAGAGGTAGCACTCAGTGCTTCCTGCTTTCTGTGTTTTTCTGATCCCTCTAAAAATGAAAATAGCAACAGGAAACCGTTATTAAGCCACTCTCTTTTTCTTTCTCTTCCCCTTTCTTTCCTTTTCTCTCCCCGTCACCACCCCCCTGCTTAGCTTTCATTTCTCTTTTAACCATCATCTTCCCTTCTTTCACTTCTCAAAATGTCCTAACTGTGAGTAATAAATACTGTACGATCATTTAATGAAATGTGCATGTGTGTGTGTACAAAAGCGTTCACGTGCGTCTGCTCTGGCGCTCGGGCCTGCACATGTGTGGCAGTGCAGTAAAAGTCTATGTTCCCTCTGCTGCCAAACCACTTACAGCTCATAACAGATGTAAAATACACAGAGTGGTGTCACAGGCTAAAAGTCCAGATGAAATCGAGGCTTTACCGCAGTCAATAGCTGCAGCAAGAAGACGTTAAGGGTGCATAAAAGGTGCAGTGTTATGTAAATATGCAATATTAAATAACTGGGCATTAAAATATGAGAGAAAAGAAAGTAAAACCTGAAAAAATATGTTGTATATTCACATTATGAGCATTACATCTTAATGTTAACTGCAGCACTGTAAAGCCATTCAATCAGCAGCTAAAGGTGTTTGCATGAAAACCAAAACCGCTTTAATATTCTATCAATTTTCAACAATAACAGCACATGTAATAAAAACATTGGCCTCAAAACATTTCTGACATTCATCAGCCGACCATAAAACACCAAAGAAATGCCTTTCTATGTGTTCTGCTTCTATTTCCAAGCAGCCAGCCGTCTGTGACTCCTGCCCCACATTAGTGCACTCTGCCAGGGGAGGGAAGCCAGGAAAGGAGGGGGCTTGGCACAGGGCCTGGGCTTCACCACCAACCAAAATCACCCCACACACACACACACACACACACACACACACACGCGCGCGCGCGTCAGTGCTTGGGAGAGCTCTTGGCCGGGCTTGAAAAGCCTTCGCTGACGTCTTGGCTGCTGTGTACAATTTGCTTCCTCGTCTGTCTGCACACACACACACTCACACACACACACATACGCACTCTTGTCTGCAAGTCTGTGGGTGATCAGTGCCATTTATTAGACTGTGGGGAAAAAAGAATGGATTGAATGAAAGAACTCACACACACACACACACACACACACACACGCACACACACAGCCCTCCCCTTCATCCGTCCACCCCCACACTAAGTTAATTGCTTCCTCTCCTCCGTCTCTCTTTCTTCTTTCACGATCAACAGCTTCCATCTCAAAACAGTTCAGTTAAATCGGCCTTTATTCGACATTATTATTCAGCATGTTCAAGACATTTTCAGGGAAGTAACGGGGCTCGAAATAATCCGTCTTTTGCGAGTCCTTAAACTTCACTGAAGCGTCGTCTCTTGAGTTTTAGGAAGTACAGATGTTAGATGTTACATGTTTCAGTGATTCATTTCTCTCTCTCTCAGACTCCAGACAGATGCAGTCGTCTCCATCTTGGTCCTACGACCAATCGTATCCTTACCTTGGCCAGATAACCACGCCCGCCGTCCACACAGCCAATCCCCTTTCGCCTGGTCGATCTTCGCTCGGCGACCTGTCCACACGACTCACAGGTAACACACACACACACACACACACACACACACACACACACACACACACACACACACACACGAGCGTAAACACACAGAAAAAACTGTGAAATAAGTAGGTTGTAACCTCTGACCTTTGACCTCTCTCAGGTCCAGACCTCACGGCCTTTGGCGACCCCAGAATGACCTTAGAACGGCCTTTCACCTCCCTCCCCTCCTTGCCTGACTCCCGCTTCTCTGACCCCCGGGTCCACTACCCTCCCACAGCGGCCGCCTTCACCTACACCCCCTCACACAACCCCGTCTCCAACGGTGCCCTCGGCATCACCATGGCAACAGCCATGGCAACCACTCCAGCAGGAAGGTACCACACCTACCTGCCCCCTCCCTACCCAGCGAACACCCCCCACCAGGCTCAGAACGGGCCTTTCCAGTCCACCTCCTCGCCATATCACCTGTACTACTCCACCGCTGCCGGCTCATACCAGTTCTCCATGATGGCGGGGGGAGGAGGAAGCAGTGACTCGCGCTCCCCGCCAAGGATCCTGCCGCCGTGCACCAACGCTTCCACAGGCTCCTCCCTCCTGCACCCCTCTTTGCCCAATCAGAACGAAGGAGTGGGTGTGGAGGTGGAGTCCAGCCACAGTAGCTCCCCAACAAACATGGCAGCCGCCGAAGCGGTCTGGAGGCCTTACTGAACCGGCCGAGGAGGTGCGGGACTCTTTGAACGGCACACAGTGGGCACGCTTGTTTAAGGTGACCACCTGGTCATGTGATGTCAGACACACGCCAATCCAAAATAAGATAAATGACATGAGTGGACCACAGCCCCTTATAAAGGAAGTTTGGTGTCATTTTCCAAACTTGACCAAAACCAACGATGTGCTAATGTGTCTCTCAGTACGTCCTCCTCTCCTCCTCTTTGTCTCTCAGCTTCAAGCCCATTGGCTCCTACTGAAGACGGAAACTTTAAAAACACCTCGCCAATATATAGTTTGATTTAACACAGACTCAAACATTTAAAAACACGCGACATAAACAGGAGGAAATTTGTTGAGGACTGTTTTTAGCGTTAGCATTTGGTGCTCTGGTGGGATTGATTTAATGGTGATAATGAAGGAACATGTGAGCCCGCCCGCCTGTTAGCAGCAGTGTTGAATGTCACCTATCAATGCAGCTTCCTCTAAAGGTCCTTGGTATTGTCCAGTGATTACTGCTTTCTAATTTTAGGAAAAAACTCCACCTGGTTCCGTTTGTCATCACTTGACCAGGAGCCAGATGAGCGCGCCCACTTTAAAACCGTCTACTGACAAACAATGTTGGCCGATGAAAAACAAGCAGAATGACTGACAGGCGCGTTAGCCAACAGACAGCAGTGAGTGGACGTCCTGGTCTCACTCTCAGGACACGGAAAAGAACTCCAGAGAAGAGCTTCTATGAAATGAAGGACAGGTGGAGAGAAGCGGGGTGATATTTTGGTTTTACACTGACAAAGCACATGCAGCAGCACTGGGCTGATCTCAAGTCAGCTTCCTTTGTAAAATAACAAGACTTCTTCCTCATAAATATTGTTGGTGTTGTGAATAGATGATTTGCTCATACCAGACACTGTGGAAGGCCTGTTCGTGTTTACCATCACCTCCATGATTTTGCCACTCCTCTCTCATTCTTGGTTGCCATTTTTAGAAAAAGCGAGCCCGTCACCTCGCGAAAAAACAAAAGAAAGACGATCACCGATGTGGTTTTCATGGCCCCTGGGGACAATTTGGACAGAAACTGACTCAGACTTGACTGCAGACTCAATCCTGAGAAAAGAAAATCTTCACTGGCTAAGCCACTCGAGCCACATGTTGAGACATTTTGATCAGATTTCTACATGAACACAGAAGGGAGTGTCCATGTCGAGGACTGAATTTTGTCTCGGATGAATTGGTTTTCTCACAACACTTTGAAACAATGCAGCATGGAGTTTTGTTGAGTACTTTAATTTATTCCTACGATACCAGTTTTGGTAGCATTTCATTTGTGTGTACTGTATGCGTATGTGCGTGTGTGCGTGTGTGTGTTTGTGTGTGTGTGTGTGTGTGCGCGCGCGTGTGTCTCATTTACCCATGAGCCACTGTCTATTTGTACTGTATATAACCATAGCTGTAAATTACACCTGCATTCGCTCATCTTTTCATAACCTCTCTCTCCCTCTCTCTCTCTCTCACACACACACACACACACACACACACACACACACACACACACACACGCGGCAGGTTTGTTTTGACATTGTTGATTGTGCACATTCGGTTTTGAGTTCTATAAATATTCTTGTGAAGAAACTTCGCTTGTCCTGTGGTTGCTGGTTGTCCGATGTGTTTTCTCAATTATCTTTCTCTTTATAGAAAAATCTCTTCTGCATGCTACCACCTGCATCTGCCAAGCCACACACACACACACACACACACACACACACACACACACACACACACACACACACACACACACACACACACACACACACACACACACACACACATTTCATCCATTGCTATTCCTGAACATGAAGGAATTTGTACAGGCAAACAGACAAGCCCTAGCTTGCCTTCTCTGCCAGTTTATACACAAGCATGCATGCACGCACACACACACGGAGGCTGCTAAATAAAGGTGAAGCGGTTGCAGCCAGACAGTGAATACACAGTATAAAAAGCTGATCTACTGCAGGCAAGAGTTGAGAAAAGGAGTGCACAGTGTTCTGCAACTTAGGATGATAGATGTGAAAATCATCCATGGGTTGTCGTGCTTAATGCCAAATACCTCCAAGACTCAGGTGACACACTCCTCCAGCAGCACTTTTAATAAATGAGGACTTCACCTTGTCACCCAGGGACAAGTGTGAAAAGTTCAGGGTCTATTTTCCCGACTGCACAACATCTGGAAGTCCAAGCAAAGGTGGCAGTGTGCTCCAAATGTTACCGTTACATAACAAACTATGACCAGACGAATGGGAATAACAGCACACAGTTCCAAAAGGCTCAAAGTCCGCGTCATCTCAGACCTCCTCAAAATTTGCCAATCACTGCGAGAAGCAAGTATGATTGTTCGTTTGGAAAGGTAAGGGTTCAGCAAGCTTCAAGAGGACTTACCATATAGCCAAACAGCATCTCAACCAGCCTCCCCAACACTGCATCCAACAAGTGAGAATCTAGGCCAGATTTTAAATTCTCTCTACAGCTATTTCTGTCATTTCACATGTGTACCGCAGAGTACAACACCAGCTAGAATAAGGTACAGGTGGCTGCTTTGAATGGAGGCAGACTGCATCCCAAAGGTTGTCCTGAGATGAGCTCAATATGACTCAATAAGGCTCAATGTGTTTCGAAGGATAGGAAACAATGGAGGGAGCTCATTGTGGCCTCATGTCGCACAGTGGATGAACAGGATTGATTAAGCAGCACATAGAGGTGTCATACAAGGTGAAACTGGGCCACAAAGCACAAAAAATCACTCAGTACACTATGTTAATCAACTTAGTTTTGATTCCCAGATTTTTCTTAACTTCTGGTCATTTCAAGGGACAGTGACTGAGAGAGCCCTCCTGCTGTACAGTTACTGGTATGGCGTACTGGTCGTGTTGCCTTGGTGAACAGTGACATCTAGTGGTCTAATTTTATTCTGCAACTGCAATGTTGCGCGTGGTCCCAAAGAGGTTCAGAGGGCTTTTTAAGTTATGAAGACAAATACCTAATTTTGTCAGATTTAAACATTAGTTCCATTTTTTTTATTTTGCTTTGTTTTTGCTTGAGGGAGCCCTGCATAAGGTCATTAGACATTCAAAAAGAAGCACAGTTTTGACACTTAAGGCACTAGTTTTCTCTCCACCAACGGACAAGAGAATTGATTTCCTACCAGCAGCCATCACTTGGCGCTTGGCTGAGCTTCAGATGTGATTGATGACCCAAAGTAATGACGAACGAGGGACAAATTATCAGGGAGCCAAAATTTACATAATGTCCGATTAATCACTGTGACAGAGGGACAGAGGTGGTGATGGCAAAGAGGCACGGAGCAACAAATTCCATGAAAAAAAAAAAGCCATGAGAGACAACAGATTTATTTATTTATCTATTTGTATGTGAGATGTATTACAAAATTATATAAAACCAAGAAATTACAACTTAGCTGCTTTATTACTGAACATGACAGGTGTAATTAAGACATAATTACATGGGTGTTGTCATTATTAAAAATGAAAATGAAAAAGATCTAAATGTTCTTACATTAGGGTTAGGAAATACTTGTAACACTACGGGCATGATATGTTTACGGTCAGCTGTAAAAGCTAGCTGCCTAGCTAGCTAGATAGATAGAGTTCCATTCTGATTCCTCATTACTGAGAACGATACAACAATTTCCTACGACCAAAACGCAACACGAGCGAGAGTCGTGACGTTGCACGCTACGCGCCAAATTTGTAAAGTGCGGAAGGCGCAACAGTAAAACACTGGCGGAAGCAGTGTTCCCAGTGTTTTGTTGATGATTTTTGCCTATTTTTGATCAAATATTCCTCTTCGGTATGTCTCAACAGGCAGGCTATTCGCCCAGCTTCAAGCGACCGGCTGAAATTATGCGAATGAGGAGGAAAAGAGCTCGAAGCGACGCCGGTGTTTTCTCCAGCCCGAGCGCCCAGGGTTCCACTGGCAGTCCGGGACAAAGCGAATCATCTCCGGCATGCGTTCGGCCCTTCTCCCCGGGACCGCTTTTCAACACCCAGAATCGCTCCGGAGGTGGAACAAAACGCAGGAACCCGTTCGCAAATCTCGAGAATACTTATAGCCCCAAAAAGAAGTTACTCATTTATAACGACGACGGAAATGCTGAAGCTGCGGACAGTCACAAGATAAACAAATGGACCGAAAAGGAGGGAGATGAGGACATGTCAACAAAGACAGAGTGTCAAGGGGTTTTACGTCTCAGTGCGAGGCTAACTGAGGTAGAAAATCAGGAACGCCAAGATATTTCCAGCAAGGTTGGTTCTTATATCTCGATGTAAAAATAATTTTATACTTACGGACACCCGTGAACTCACCAGTGAAAAACTAGTTAGCAGGAACATAACATTTAGCTAACGTGACCTGTCATATATACACATCCAAAGCAGAACCTCATTTAAAAAAACAGCACTGGAAGTTATTATTTCATTCAAAATTGTGTAAACCATGTGAGCCGAGTTTAACCTAACAATTGTTTAAAGCTCTTGTGCCAATATGTAGGTACACCTGATAGCTTTTGTTGATTTAAGGAGTAGGAGTTTATTAAACTTCTACATTTTCGATAGGAGATTGGAATGGACTTTGTCATTGGTTACTGTTAAAGCTCAGCCTGAAAGGCTAAATACATAAAATAAACTACATAGCGTGCAGGGACCAGAGAATGGTGCCATGTCCCTGGAGTTGTTATCAAGGCATCTGACTCCTAATTATAGATGAATAAAGTGAATTTTGTTTTGGATTTTCATGTTGTCCATCTTCATTTGTCTGTCCTCTGCTGTAGAAGTGCCTCACGTTCTCTGAAGATGACTCTCTGTTTGAAGAAGAAGAGGAAGATGTTAAAAGTCCGCTGCTGAAGGTTGGTCCTCATCGTTTCAGTTGTCCTCATTGCTCCTCTCAATTTTTCAAGTATGTGTTAAAATTGTCCTTTCCTGTCTCTCTTCGCAGAGTCCCCAGGCCATTGCTCCGGCCTCCATCGCTCCTCCTGTCTGCACAGAGTACCCAGCAGACTGGAGCCTGAAGACTCGCCTCCTCTTCACCTCCTCGCTCTCCCTGTTGTGGGCAGAGCACCCCAAAGCCCAGGAGGAAGCTCTGGGGCTCAACCAGCACTGCAGAGCTCACTTTGGCACTCTGCCACACAGCCTACAGGTAGACAGCAATTAACCCCATGTTTTCATCATTTTTGCTGGGTCATGTTATGTTTAGTGAGAATTCTTCCAAAGCCACTTTCTTACTTGATGAGTCCTCGCTGTCCAGGATCCCAAGTCCTGCTCGGAGCTTCGCAGTGCCTTTCAGCAGAGTCTGGTGTACTGGCAGCACCCATCCCTGCCCTGGATCTCTCTGTTCCCCAGGATCAACGCTGAGAGGAACTTTACTGGGAAGAGCACCCCATGGGCACAGGATGCAGCGCTGCAGCAGAATCTCATGAGTGAATGGTAAGGCTGGAGGTGAAGTCCAATTGAAATGAATTGTCTCTTTCTGAATGGCTTCATATCACAGTTTTTTCTCTCTGATCGTCCTCACCAGGTCAGTCAGTCTGTCGTCCCTCTACAGTCTCCTGAAGGCCAAACTGTGTCCTTACTTCTATCTCTGCTCCTATCAGGTAGGCGCTTGTGTGTTTAATGTTTTTATTAAATTTAATTACATTACAGTGCATCTAAATCATCCTTTTACATTCAATTCCCTCCTTCTGTTCTTTTCTATCAGTTTACAGTGTTGTTCAGGGCAGCAGGTCTTGGGGGCTCTAACAGCATCTCTGCCTTAATCTCTCCATCAACAAGGGGTCTGAGAGAGGCAATGAAGGCTGAAGGTGAGAGATTACGTTTTTCAAGCTATGAAATCTAAAACCTTTAATTCAAATTTATCATCTCATACATCCCTAAAAATGCAACCATTAGATATCAAAACACATCTGTTGAGTGTTTCTCATTTGCTTTACTGGTGTGCCTTTTCAGGTATAGAGTTCAGTCTCCCTCTAGTGGAAGAGAGGAGGAAGAGCAGGGAACCACAGAACCTGACAGTGCACCAGGGTGAGGAGGAGGAGGAGGAGGAGCGGAAGGAGAAGGCGCAGGCACAGGAGTAAGTGTGTTTTCATGTGTGTCACATGACACTGATGATACCTTGGATACACAGAACACTGCAAGAAAGGATGATTTGGGCGGTGCTGACATTTATTTTAATCATCCGAATCATTTTAATCGCAGGTGTTCTGAGCTGAAAGAGGGTGAGAACTGTCGGGCAGGTGATGAAGGAGAGAATAATGGATTCAACGATGATGAAGACGGCAGCTTCTCCTGGCTGAAGGAGATGGGAGTCCAGGACAAAATCAAGAAGCCAGACAGCATCAGCATACAACTGTATCCTCCCTCTTCTCTGACACTGACTGTCCACTGTCCTGTTTGTGTGTCACACTGCTGAACGAGTAGCTACATCTAATTTGGTTTAAAATGCCAATAAGAACGACAAGTCAAAGTTCCTTGACTGCTGGTGTAGTCGTAAAGAGGGCCACGCTGTTGCTCTGGACCACAAGCCGGAGTCTGTGGTGTGTGTGGAGGGATTGCACACTTTCACCCTCATCAACTTCCTCATCAACTGTAAGAGTCTGGTGGCTGCGGCGGGTTCCCAGGCCGGCTTACCCCCAACGCTGCTGGCTCCCGTCGCTTTCAGGGGAGCTGCAGTGCACACGCTGAAGGTATGGAGAAACACACACGCACAGTAAACGCATACACATCTGTTACCACATCTGTCTCAGTGTGTGTGTGTGTGTTTTTCAGGCCCGCAGTGTGAATGTGAAGAGCCAGGTTGGTTCTACGTACCAGAACTTCAGCAGCCTGGAGATCACAGGTGCACAGCTCCACCATCTCATCTCATTTGTTTGAAGATTTGTAGCCAGTGTTTAATATTTCTGAATCACTGGAGGCAGTTTTAATGCGTAATGAAATGGTTTCTAATTCATTTTTACCCTCCCTCCTTCAGGACCCATCCTCCCCTCCTCCCTCCACACCATCACAACTCTCCTCCGTCCTGCACAGAAAGGAAACTTCTCAGCGAACCTTTACACACATACACCCACTGCTGTCATGAACACACACACCACCAAGGAACAGGTAAAGCAGCCAAACTTAAAGCATGACCTGTACACACACTATGGTGAAATAAAGACTGACATGAGGAGCATAAATAAATCTGAATACAGATGTTTTTGTTTGGAGCCAAGACTGTCAGTGGCATCATATGTCTGTATTGCACCACCTGGTGGTCATTCTCTAAACATTCACCCACTCCAGCTGTGTCTGCTTGCAGGGTGCTGGTGGGTCAGTGGACCTCTCTGGTTGTGGTCTCCATCCTGCTTCCATTCAGCAGCTTCAGCAGCCCTCCAGCCTGGGCAAGACGGCTCTGACTTACATCAACATGAACAACTACAGCTACACGTGGAAGAACTGACAGAGGGAGAGCTGGTGACAGAGTGTATCAGATTCATGAAGCTGAACCAGTGCTCCTCAGAGTCTGTGTTTCTTTTAAAATTCCTTTACAGATTTTATTGCTTTGCACTGTACTTTTAATCTCTCTTTTAAAGCTGTGCTCTTGTGATGATCAGATTGCTCAGAATTTATTTTTAATGTAGATAAATGCATTGTTTAAATAGCCTGTTTGAAAATGTGTTTTAATAACTTCTAATGTGTTTTAATTTCAGAGAATTTGTTTATTTTCTTTGCCATTAAGTGTTTTTCAGTGCAACTTTTATCAAATTAAATTTTGCTTTTGAGGTTATATTCCATCATGGGGATGCTGAGGAAATGAATTTCTCTGTGGACTTTATTTTGGGTTGAGGAATTTGTAGTTTTCAAGATAGTTTCACACTTTCATCATGATTTTCAGCCATCAGACAGATACAATATGGCACCAACACATGACAAAAAATATTTCAGAATCACAATACAAATAATTCAAAACAATAATACTAATTATTATAGCTGGGTATTTTAATCGATAGCAATACATCCTAATTTATCAGTCAGTTTCTATTTTGTATTCATAATCTAAATCTGCATAGTAGCTGGTCACTAAATATATAGGTAGGGGTGTTAAGTTGCATAAAATGTAAATAAAATATTCAAGTAAAAGATAAGTATCTTAAAACTACACAACTACAATAGTAAAATGCTAATGCTACACATGAGTGCATCAGTATAATAATTCAATAATATAACAAAAAGGGTTTTTTTTTTTTTTTTTTTTTTTTTTTACATTAATTATTTTTGCTAGCATATACTTTTAGGACATGTACTTGTATTGGTGTGTTTTTATACTGCATTCTTGCCAGTTTTAATCGAGTCAACGTTGTGACTACTTCCTGTGCCGCTGGCGATGACAGGTTGTTATGGGCAGGCATTACTGAAGGAGCACAGATCCGCATCATCGATGGTCTGCCTCTGTGCTCTTCTGAAGTGCCTTACGTTCGTACCACATGGCACGGCTGACTTCATGAGAGTCAGATGTGTTATGAAGGATCAGCTTTTGAGCCATATCTTCGTCTCTTATTGATTGTGGTCTGTTAGAGAGATACGTAGGCAAAGATGTCGCAGTTACAAGCGAGGTTTTTCACGGAGAACAAAAGGTGAGCCCTTATTTCTTTTAACGAAGCATAAGAAAACTTAAAAAGGACACTGGCTAGCGGGCTGGCTAACTAGCTTTACAGTCCTTACAGTGAGCAGTACATTACCGTGAGGCACTTTTCGGCTTTTTACCCATGCTTGTGTGTTGTAAATACCCTCTAATTAGTATTCCAACAGTTCATAGCTAACGTTACGTTAATGTTTAGCTAGTCGATGTAGCTTGCTAATGCTAATTCCTACATATGAGCGTCCTCATACTAGCATCTATGTTTGAAGGTAATTTATGCGACAAATTAATCTTTTATATTAAACGCGTGTGTGAATTTGATGGATGTGACTTATGGCATATTTCTTTTAAGATATGTTGTAGATGATGTCCCATTCTCTATCCCTGCTGGCGCTGAAGTGCAGGACCTCAGCAATATCATCAACAAGCTCCTGGAGGCTAAAAATGGTGAGAAATACACTTTATTTTAACAATCAACAAGCATGTTTTATTACACCTGAGTTTCCATTTGCAGCAAGGCTGTAGAAATGTTTTTCTGTACTATCAAGTTGTGAAATAAATTGCATCGTGTTAGTCTAATTTAAGCACAAGAACACATTTAACACACAGATGTGATCTGGAACAAGTTTCCAATGCTGCTGGGACATTAATTTCATCAGACATCGAACTGTTCACAAAATCCCACTACTTTATTAGAAGTACTTGTAATATCTTCTTGTGTTTTCCTTTTTGTTGCCACAGCATCTCACAGCAAAGTGGAGTTCGACTTCCTGGTCAGGGGTCAGTTCCTGCGAACGTCTCTGTCCGCTCACATGGACACAGAGGGCATATCGACGGTATAACCAGCCTCTCTGCTCAACCTGTGTTTGGTTTTCCTGCACTTCTGTTTCCAGGCATATGATTTGATATTCATGCATCAGTGTGTCTGTCCGTGTTTCAGGAAGAAGTGGTGGAGATAGAGTACGTAGAGCGGATCACAGCCCCTGAGCCAGAGGAGTGTATGATGCACGATGACTGGATCAGCTCCGTAGATGCAGATGCTGAATGGTAAGATGTCATTTGGAGCCAGACTGCACAGGGGTGATCCAGGTCCCGCCCATACACCTGCCCACTTCAGTCTCAAGCATGCACAAGCTGTCAATCATGACATCACACCCCGTTTTCATATCGTGATTTTAACTGAACTTATCAGAAAAAAGCGAACTCACCAACATACATCAGTGTGATTAAAAACTACCTTAAATGACAGAAGCCTCCCGTTGTTCTGTATATTTGTGGTTGAAACATTTTGTTTCTTCTTTCAGGATCCTGACGGGGTCATATGACAAGACGGCCAGGATCTGGTCCACGGAAGGCAAGGCGGTGATGACGGTGGCCGGACACGCAGATGTGGTCAAAGATGTGGCCTGGGTGAAAAGAGGTGAGCGGGCCGGAATGGAAGACGTGAACCCTGCTGGTAATGATGACAGCCTTTCCTTAAAACATCTGTGTGGGTATTTCTGTGCAGACGGTCTGACCTCTCTGCTTCTGACGGCCTCTCTGGACCAAAATATCCTGCTGTGGGAGTGGAACTCCGAGAGGAACAAGGTGAAAGCCAGACACTGCTGTCGGGGACACACGGGGAGCGTTGACACTGTTGCCACAGACCCCACTGGCTCAAAGGTAAAGACGGATGCCGTTGAATGAGTAGGTGGAGGGACAAATTTGAAGTCTTTGAGTGTTATTGAAAAGTCAAAGCATTTGTGTTGCTCCCAAACAGTTCTGCAGTGGCTCCTGGGACAAAATGTTGAAGATTTGGTCAGCAGGTAGGTTGCCTGAATGAGTGACTGCATCTAAAGCATTACTGAATAGAAAGCTAATCTCTATAACAAGCTCCACCTGCTGTCCTGTGCTGTCAGTGCCCACAGACGAGGCTGACGAGGTCGAAGAACCTGCCGACAGGCCGAGGAAGAAGCAGAAGACTCAACAGCTCGGCCTCACCAGGGTGAGTGCTCCACATGGCCCGAAAACACAAGAACTGACACCCGAGTTTACGTGTGGAGTGAGCTTTGTATGTCCTCACACTGACAGACTCCCCTGATGACGCTATCTGGACACACCGAGGCAGTGTCCTCTGTCCTGTGGTGCGACAGCGAGGAAGTTTGCAGTGCATCGTGGGACCACACCATCCGCGTGTGGGACGTCGAGACGGGAGGAATGAAGACGACGCTGGTGAGAACACACTGACGAAGCAGAACTGAGCTGATTCTGCTGTCGTAGGCAGATGTTTTGGATTTTCTTTGCCCTGGATTTTGCCTCTTAGGTCTGCAGCTGCACCTAACAACCATTATTGATCCACCTTCTGATTAGCTGATGAATCATTCACATTGTACATTAGTAACATTGTTGGAAACACTCGGATGCTATTCATTTGGCATTTCCCATAATAAGCTGACAGGGTTTTGTTGTGTCCACAGACGGGCAGTAAAGTGTTCAACTGTATTTCCTACTCACCTCTGTGTCGGCGGCTGGCCTCAGGCAGCACTGACAGGCACGTCAGATTGTGGGACCCTCGCACCAAAGGTACCACTGTGCTCTGAAAACCTCACATGTCTCAGATCATTTTGTCTGCGTGTCGTGAAAGTGCATGGTCAGCTGTTTTCTTTGCACTCGCTCTTCCTCTTCATGCTCTCCTTCTCTTCCTCTCCTCTCCAGACGGGTCGCTGGTGCTGCTGTCTCTGACCTCCCACACTGGCTGGGTCACCGCTGTGAAGTGGGCGCCGTCACATGAGCACCAGCTGGTCTCCGGTTCCCTTGACAACCTGGTCAAACTGTGGGACACAAGAAGGTCTGTGAAGCACGTAGTTCACTGTGTGAAAACTTGTTTTCCACTCAGAAGGCAGTGTGTACTTCCATTTTTAAAAAAAGACAAAAAACTGGGTGAAATGGTGCATTTGTTGGGAACTATTTTCAGCGGCAGATTAATCTGCATTTGGGGCCACGTTCAGTATTTGTTGCAGCAGGATACTGTATTTGGGATTGAGTCATCCTTGGTTTTGATATTTTAATGGAACTTGTTGACAATATATAATATCATCAGTTATGTCTGCACCAGCATTTGTCCAGCTGTGCTTCCCCCTCTTTACATCCCATTTCTTCTTCTCCATTTCTGCTCCATCAAGACCATTTAGACTACAATTTCATTTTCTGGAGCTCGTGAGAGCCCAGGCTGCGTCATTAGCCGTGCCGTTGCAGGAGGAAGGGTCAGTGGTGCAGAGCAGGACATCCTGTTCGTTCCACACATCTGAAAACAAACAGCCCTCTGCCGTCTGGACCGAGGTTCCTGTCTTTGTCAGAATATAATAATGAGCTAGTTTCTAAAGCTTAGGAGCCGTTTCTGCAGCGTACACCCACTGCAGCTCAGCACTTCTTGTGTGTCTCCAGTCATCTTCACTCTTTGTCTCTGTGTTAACAGCCTTCACTGAATGAAGTTTAAACGTATATGTTTCCATCATGTCTCCCAGCTGTAAGGCTCCTCTGTATGACCTGGCAGCTCACGAGGACAAAGTGTTTTGTGTGGACTGGACAGAAAGCGGGGTAAGACTGTTTTGCACAAGTGTAATCCCAAAGCGGAGAATATTCAGTGCTTGATCCAGTAGGCGAATCCAGGATGGTACATAAATAAAACAAAACAATGACTGATGCCGGTCTGTTTCTATTTTCAGCTGATGTTGAGTGGAGGCGCGGATAACAAGCTGTACACCTACAAATACACAGCTTGTCAGACGGATGCGGGGGCGTAAGCTCCAAAGCCAGCGTGGCCTGCAGAGATCCACCTCATCCATCGGCACACATGCACAGAATGGACAGACTTGTACACACAGTATCAGTGTTGTGCACACAGGCACAAACCTTGGCTTGCTTTGGTCACTGCTGTCCTGGTTATTTTTACCCTCCTTCAATTTTTACACATATTTCTATGGATTGTTTTTGTTCTCCTGTAACCCAAAAATAAGTATAAATTAATATTGTCTCCTAAAACGTCTCCTCTGTTTAATGTTTCATTCATTAGTGCTTGCTGGATGATCTGTGGTGTTTTGATGGTGGCTCTAATATAATGAGAATTATCAGAAAAGGTCTTCATACAAATCACATTAAAGTATTATTGCTTGTTTTTGCTTTACGTCCAGGTATGTTAAAGATGATGGATGAAATCATTATTTGCACCATTATATTGGGAAATTTGTCATTTATTATTATTATTGTTTGTTTAGGTTGGGTGTATTTCACATTTTTGCAGAACCTTATCAACTTCCTCATGTTCTGGCTAACAAAAGAAAAACCTGTTTTGTCCATAACTCGACTTTTTCCTCCTTGGTCTGGTTTGACCTGAGAGAGGGTAAAATGAAGAGCTGTCACTCTGCTTCTTTTTTATTGTACTAGAATTTTTTTTTTACTGAAAAACATAAAAGCGTGGCTAATTCTCCTTTGTTGACAATTTGGGAACTCCAGATGAATTCAATAAGATGACTTGACAAGAGTGTAGCGGCGTTTAATATAAAGTATAATCGTTTCAGAAGTCACTTCTAGATTCATATACCTTCGCCTCATCGACTGTTTAGCAACTGCAAAACATTGAATTCAAGATACTGTTGGCAGCCACATGCAGCTGTGTGGCTCATCTTGTCAATAGACGATCTTCGGTATGGCGGGAACAGCAGTGACCCCTTGTGTCCAAACTGCGTCACAACCAGTTTGCATATCCTGCTTCTCCGCCTCAGATTATGACGGCTGTCGGAAGAGGAGGCTAGCCGGGCTGCGCCGCATCGATGCTCGGACTGTTGGACAAAACCAAAAGCAAGGTAAAGAAGTATTCACCTTTTTATTTAAATGTCTGAGTAAAAGAAAACCCGGACTCGCTTAGTTTAATGTACACAAGGCATTTTTACTGTGGCCTCGAGACTTGCTACTAGCTTAACTGCTAGCGCTCGAGCTCCTCTGCTGACGTTTTCTGTCAGTTTTTTTTTCTTAACTGCCGTTACGTTTATTGTTCTTTTACACATTTTAACGAATATCCGCAGTATTGGCGAATGTCGGAGTGAGGCTCGGGGTTGCCTTTTCTCACCGTGTCACCGAGGCTGCGTTTGTATGGTGTAACCGAACACCTGCTCGACAGCCAGCTGGCTCTCAAGTCTCCAGACTCCTCCAAGTCGCAGGTGTCTGATCCCCGCGTCAAGAACCGTATTAGATTAGCGTTTTAAGACGGAAGCACAGACGAGTTTTGGTCCAGCCGCAGGTAAACCCTGCATGATAACCGCTGATAACTCCATTATCATTCAGTGGGGGAACAGCTGTCAGCTCCGTTTCCACGCTCGCTGTTGTGCCTCGTAGGTATCGCAGCAAAAGTCAACATGAAGCGGCTCGTTCTGCTTTCATTCAGGGTTAGACGCTCAGGCTGACTGTCCCTCCCACATTTTCCACAAAGTCTCACCCAGCTGACAAAGTAGGAAGTTTTCCTGTTTTTAATCCTTCTTCCAATAAATATCACCTCTGTATGTTTTTGTCTGCAGAACAGAAAATAGGCTGATATCCAGTGATGGACGGGTATGTGTGAATTTGATGTCCTCATATCATCAAGTCATAAAACACAGCCAACCTGCAGGCTGCATCCGTCTGCTGTCACTGACTGAGCTGTTGGCCACAGGTTTGCGGGGGACATGCTGAGCGGCGGCCGGGCGCTGCTCGGTGAGGACAGCTCGGTGATGGCTCGCATGCAGAAGAAGTTCTGGAAGACCAAGCAGGTCCTCATCAAAGCCACGGGCAAGAAGGAGGACGAGTACGTGGTGGCCTCAGACGCCGACCTGGATGCCAAGCTCGAGGTGGGAGAGGAGAGATGAACTCAGGCTCTTAGACCTCCATGGCTTTCGCCTTCCACCACTAAATTTTCTCTTGTATTGTTCAGACTCACCCCTCCCTCTGCCATCGTGTCATCATCAGAGTGCTTTCTGTCACCGGTGGCCATTTCCTAAGCATTATAGCTCTCTGCTAAAGCTGTTGCTCCAGTTGAAAGCACAGCAGTACACCAAAAACGGCTTCTCTCGTAGTGGAGCTTGTAAAGGAAAAACATATCCCGTCATGTAAATTAGTATTTGTGTAAAAAAAAAAAAAAAAATCCGCTTGTCACGGCATGTAAACAAGTGGAGGTGAGTAAGCCAGCTAATGGCTGTACAACAAAAACCAGTGATGAGGTAACACATCATCTATAATCAGCTGAGGCTGTGATTGGTTAGGCGGGAGCAGCGGTGACGGGTGTGTGGTGTGTGCATTGGGACACAGTCTAATATTGCTTTCATAAAAGTACCAATACAATAATGTAAAATACTTCATTACAACTGCATTTAAAGCTTTAGTAAAAGTCTGCTATCAGCAGAATGTACTTGAAGTTTTGGAAAGTAAAAGTACTCATCCTGCAGTAAAATGTCCCCTGTGACTGGTATATTATTCTGTCTGACATTATTAGATTGTTAGTACTGATGCATCAACGTGCGTGCAGCATTGTACTGTTACGGCTGCGTGACGTGGAACTAATAAGTTTAGTCCAATGGGGACCAACATCATATGGCTTTGAAGAAGAACTGGAACATGTTGATACATAAGATATTTTATATGCATGTATGTTTTCCAGCCCATAAGGGGAAATGTGATATCCTGTAGTTAAAAGGGATTATGTAGCTGCAGATTGAATACACCCACAGTGAGCTGTTGGCACAAGGTGGTTAATGTTTGCAGAGATCCTTTCTTGCTGTCTGGCTCTTAACAGTTTTAGTCATATGTGAGATGACGCCACCTCGCAGCTGTGAAAAAGATGTCAGCCGGGTGCAGTCATTTCTCAACAAATGAGGGTGGGTGCTTTGGATTGGCTCAAAGCTGGCTGGCATTTAGCTGCGACAGGCCGTGTGACAGTCTGGCCCTGTGAGACGGGGACGTGGTCGAGTTTCACGCACTGTGAGGCTTTTGTTTGCTCTAGAACAAGATCTCTGTCCTCCTGCTCTCATTGTCCCTGCCACCATTCAGGAGTGAAGGGGAAGGCGCCAATGGACGGAAAGAGACGTGAGGGTGAATTCAGAGGTGATTTTTGAAGAGCAGATCGGTCTTGTTGCATTCCTCTGTCTCCTTCCCACGTTTCATCTTCACGTTGAGCTCTCTCTGGAGCAGCACAGCACTAAAGCCACCAGGGCAGATTAGATTTGGGCCCACGTCTGGTCGGCAGCCTTACAGCTAACCCAATTTTATCAGGTTTTTATAACAACTGTGCCTCAGAGCATTTTCACATTTCACCTGCGCTGCATTTGTTTGTGGCCTGGGAGCTGCATGAATGCAACATCAGATCAGATTTTGTCCAGTTTTGCTGAATACGTTTGTGTCCTGCTGAACAATGTCATGCAGGTAAAAGTGAACTTATCCACATTGAGTCACGATCTGAATGTAGTGATGTGTGCCTGTGCCGCACAAACGCAGGAAGTCCATCTCCCTCGGCCTCTGTTTCCTCCCTGCCATATTGCCGTGACTCAGGCCGAACAGTTGCTGTTACATAAACATGATCTTGATCAATCGATCAGCATTTCTCATCACAAAATAAAAAGAGGAGGAGCGATGTGCACGCAGCCAGAGATCTGAGGGTTGTTTGGCTGCTGCTGAGGCTGACAGACTGAAGGCAGTGACTGTTTATTCAACAGTTAATCAGTAACTACACGTGTTCGTCACCTCCTCCGTCTTAAGCCTGCCTGAATGCACTGCTTTTGAAACAGATTCTCTGACTGAAATGTCTGTGGACGAGTTGCATTGTGGGTAATGGAGGCACCAAGAAGAACGTGCGGAATGAAATTTTATTTTTTCTTACAAAGTAAAGTAAAGGCTTTTTTCTGAAGGAGACATTTTTACAGGGGACAGGAGGAAATGGCTGAACTCCATTTAGCAGCTTCATTTTAAGGAACCTGTCTGCTGTCACGGCTTACTGGGACACTTATCGAGATATGAGTCGTTGCTAATCTTATTAACAACAGCTGTGCTTTTCCAATTCTGTGCTGCACACTAATTGGCTCAGTATAGGTTTTTCAACACTGAGCCAGGGCCTGAGCACCTCCTAACCACCGGCCTGTAAAAGTCGAGATGACCCCTTCATCCCTCGTTCCTCCCTTTCTGTGTTGCTATGATACACACTGTTGTCATCCACCAGATGGAAGAAGAGGCGGCTGACTGCCAGACAGAAAGCAAGAGAGAAAAATATGTTTTGTTTACCGAGTGAGAGGTTGGAGCTCTGCAGCACTGAGGGACAAACACCACACTGCAAACTGAAAATCCTGGAAGTGGCAGGAAGTCTCCAAACCGCTGCAGTGGGAGTGTTTTGAGGTGTTTTGTCATTATTATATCCCGTTTTATGTGTTGTCTCTGCAGTTTTTCCGCTCGGTTCAGTCAACATGCACGGAGCTGCTGAAGGTGATTGAGAAGTACCAGCACAGGATCACACGTGAGTCCCAGTGAAACCCAGACCCATTACATTACATTGCAGGCTGGCAGCTGAGGGGGTCTTTGCTGTTTTTGTTGTGCTTCTTGGTGGGTTCAGGGCTTTTAATAAAGCCTTGATATTGCCTTATGTAACATTAACAGTCTTATTTTTTTGTCTGTTGTGTATAGACTTTAACCTTGAGCTCTTTCTCCAGGCTTGTCTCAGGAGGAGAATGAGCTCGGCCTGTTCCTGCGCTTCCAGGCTGAACACGACCGCACCAAGGCTGGCAACATGATGGATGCCACCAGCAAGGCCCTTTGCACCTCCGCCAAGCAGAGGTCAGCAGTACAAAGCAATGCAGCCAATACAGTGCAGTGTGTCCCATCCTGGTTTTATTCTCCAGCATCATCTTGCTGTGTCCTTTCCTTTCTCCACAGAATGGCACTGTGCCCGCCGCTGCACCGCCTGCAGCAGGAGGTGGAGACATTCAGGCGTCGCGCCATCGCTGACACGCTGCTGACAGTCAGCCGCATGGAGACGGCCCGCACCGAGTACAGAGGAGCTCTGCTCTGGATGAAAGACGTCTCCCAAGAACTGGACCCAGACACCTACAAACAGCTGGAAAAGTTCCGCAAGGTGAGAGGACTTTGGGTTGATAAGTCTTTTAATAATAAAAGCACGTGCGGGGGGTTTTCACGGCCTCTCTGTCATCAGGTGCAAGCCCAGGTCAGAGGGACGAAGGGCCAGTTTGAGAAGCTGAAGAATGATGTTTGTCAGAAGGTCGACATGCTGGGGGCGAGTCGCTGCAACATGCTGTCACACTCCCTCTGTACCTACCAGGTGTGTGTCTGTCCAAAGCTTTCAGGGTTAAGGCAGCCACAAGTGTACAGTGCAATCTGTCACCTACTTGTTTCTTTACTTCCTGTCATGACAGACCACTCTGCTGCAGTTCTGGGAGAGGACGGCCCACTCCATGTCGGGAATCCATGAAACCTTCCAAGGACACGTACCATACCAGTTCACTACACTCAAGGTACATGAAACAACGCAGTATGAATATCCGGCTCAGCTGATTGTCGCAGTCTGCTCTGTTTGATACACATCTTCATGTTTTCTTCCCTCCTGCAGGACCTGCGAGACCCGCTGGAGGAAATAACAGACTTACAGAAAAAAGAGGATAAGAAGGAGAAGGCTCTGCAGAGCAACACAGACAGGTGAGAGAAGATGCTAAAACAGTCTAATGTGTGTCCTAACACACACACACACGTCCTGCCACACCATCTGTCTCTGTTTTCATGCCACCACCCTCTTCTCTCTGCCCCGCCATCATTAACAAACACGTTTTCCATCCCGATATTTCTCTGTTTTTCTGCACACGACCCCCTCAGCTATGTCTTCATCAAACACGAGGCCAATATCATTCCAATGTTTACTCACAAGTAAGTGTGTGCGCGGCAGGTTTTACATGTGACCACCAGCAGTGATCCATGTGGTAGCTCATGGCTTTACAGTAGCGAACCTGAGACTGCAGCTCCAAATCAAATAGAGGCTACGACGCAGCTAAAAATAGCAAATAGTCTCACCAGATAGATAAGGCTTTTTCTCATTTCTCCCCCTCCTCTCTGCTTCTTCTATCTGCCTCAGTCTGGTGTCCTTGGATGACGACAAGCCAGCAGGAAGTGCCTCCGACACAGGTATGGACTGCCCCCTGTAGGCTGAAACGCATACTAAAGTGGAAATCGTGGGTGCTGAGAAAACAATGAACGGAGACAATATGAGTTTAGAGATCAAACCTTCTTTATGAAAAGAGGAAATAAGCCTGTGATTCACAGTATAAGTGACATTGTCAAATAGAGAAAAACCACAAGTGTTATCCTTTGCAGACCCCACCCACAGCAGTGATGGGCAGAGGCAAACCAGGGACAGTGGTAAGTTGTGTGTGTGTGTGTGTGTGTGTGTGTGTGTGTGTGTGTGTGTGTGTGTGTGTGTGTGTGTGTGTGTGTGTGTGTGTGCATTGGGATTGCTGTCGCTGAGTGTAGACTGGATGCCTTTCAGCTTTATGATCCTTTGATCCCAGTGCACCAGACCACACCTGCTCTAGCCCTGCATGACCTCAGTGGACCATCAGGGGGCTCCAGTGATGACCTGATGCTCATGGGCAGTAATCTGCCACAGTTGCAGCTCCCAGGCCCAGCAAACATCCCTCCCCAGGCCCAGCTCGAGAGTGGAGACCCCAGTGAGCTCTGGGGCTTTGGAAGCTACCAGTCCGGCTTTTCCCAGCTGCCTGCCACTGGTAAACTAGACGGCTGTCTCCTGTTTCTTCTACCTGCCTCACTGGTTCTCAGCTTTCCAATCTGCTTGGTTGTGGCACAAATTCACCTCCTCTGGGACTTCAGCTTCCTTTCACACTTTGGATCTGGATTCATTCTGCCTGACTACTGCAAAAGGCTTTGCTTCCTTCACTTTTGCCTTCATGTCTGAGACTCACTTCTTTGAGCACTGATCTCACATGTGTACGGTGAATATGTAGCTGTAGTTAGCGGTCTGTTAGCTTAGAATGCGGAGTGGAAACAGCTAGCCTGGCTCTGTTCTTTGTTTAACACTGAGAGTCCTCATTTCTTACCGAGGGAGCTGTTTGTTTGACAGCACAACAGGCAGCTTGAATGATGGCTGTGTTTGGTGAACATCGCCACGCTCGTACTGGGAAAAGGAAGCTCAGCAGACGAGTATTTGCTGATAAAGCGTTCGCTCTCTAGACCTTCATCCAAGCAAGTGTTTGACAAAAGAGGAGTCCCAGAGCTTTCAGTGACATCTGATAGAGCACACCTGTGCTTTGTCGTGCAAGTATGGATGTGGAATCAATTCCCATTGCCCAATGCACAGAGCACACAGCAATAAAATAAACATGTTTATGTATTTGGTCATTGCATATTCCAGTTGTGTACCTGCATGACAGAGCACAGGTGTGCTCTATTAGATATCACGAGAAGCTCTAGGATTCTCCTCCATCGTTGAGGTTCAACTTGAGCTTTAAAATCCTGTACTTCACGTCTTTCTGAATAAATCTTACGAACCTGAATCCTGATAGTCTTTGCGGCATCAGAGCACTCTTCTTTCTTTCTTCTGCGCTCATGAAATCCACAGCAGGAGAAGCGCTGGTGGAACTGATAACATTAGCGATGGCTCCGCTCCTGCAGTTCCTGCGGTGCTTTGCGGCCATTAATGTCATTAGCTGCACCTGACTCACAAGCTTGCTGTGGAAAAAGTTTCTCCAGCTTTAGACTCATTGTTGTCGTCCACTACCTCTCTGCTGCTCAGGCACATCTGTCCTTTGTTTTACCCCCCTGTCTTCCTTCCCTCTCCTCTCTGCTGACAGGCCTGAGACCAGAGGAGGAGGATGGCGAACGTGGTGACATGGCTTTCCTCAAAGACCTTCTCAGCCCGGGCCCGGGGGCCAGCGATGAGTTCAGCAGGGAGTGGCAGGACGCTTTCGGGCTATTCGAGCCTCCCAGCGTCTCTCCATCAAGCACGGGAGTAGCGAGTAGTGGGCCGGCGGCACGTCCGCCTTCAAACCCCCCCAGCCCCACAGGCTTCCTGCCCTCCCAACTGCTGGATCACAGTCTGAGTGCTACAGGTCAGCCTCACCGCAGCACGCTGACCGATCCCTCGCATTATAACAAAGAACAACATGGTTTTTCATACGTCTTCTGCTCTGTCTGTTAGGCTGGGCAACCCCGCCTATGTTCCAGGCTCCGCCCCTGCAGCCTCCCTCTGGTCAAAGCCAATCAGCTCAGCCAGCTGCAAGTTCAGCAGCCAATGGTAAGCTCTTTCTCTCTCTACTTGTGTCTTTGTAGACCTGTGAAATGTCATCAGTCCCACTGTCCCATGGTTAACTCGCTTAAGCCCTCGTTCCTCTCGATCTATGTTCACTGTACAGGGTTTGGAAAATTAGCTAGTAGATAATGACCTAAACAATACTCAGACTTGTTAGATGTATTCCATGTGTGCTGACTTACAGCTTCTTTGCAGCAGCATCCATATTTGAAGCATTGTTAGCATATGTTACTCACTGAAATCAAACATGTCAAAGTCCCGTTTCACTAAAAATACACTTAATACTTTTTATTAAGTCCCTTCAAAGTCTTCACCACATATATGAGTCGGGACAGACATGGATGTAAACTTCAACTTGACTCATTGGTGGAGTCATACAACTGCAAGGTGGTAATTCCAGTTTAAATTGGTACATTTTTCCAGGAATATTACACAGCCTCAGGTTTGCTGAGTGGTAATTTGATTAGATTGAAATGAATTTCAGACTATGCACCTTCTCTGCAAAATATAATCCAATAATGACAGCGTCATAAAGCAGGACCGACCTGAAGGTCCCTCTCCTGTTGGACCAGTTGGTCATTATTCTCAGACAGAGTTACAGTTGATTTAACAATGACAAACCACGCAGTAAAACATGAAACAAGCGCTGCAAAAGCTACTTCAGCGGTCACATTTTTACAAGCATAAACTTTCTTCCAACAACGTGTGTGTGCGTGCGTGTGCAGCTGCTGCGGGTGGATCCAAAGACATGTCTGCCTGGTTCAGCCTGTTCGCAGACCTGGACCCCCTCTCCAACCCCGACGCCATCGGACGCTCCGCGGACGAGCTGCTCAACGCCTAAAGCTCTGCGTGTGCGTGTAGTAGTGAATGATTTCTCTGGATCTGGATGTCAAAGAACACTAACAGTGAAAAACACACACAGATATTGATGCTCACACGCACACACTTTCTCCTGCATTTCTGTCAGCAGGAGAGGTGTGTACATATCAAATGTGTTACACTGGAAGATGTTATTTTACTTAAGGAAAAGGGAAACACTGTCTCCTCAGTGGCTCACGTCCGCTCTGCAGCTCTGTACCTGACTGTTAACACTACACATGAAGCCATCGGCTCACACAGCAAACCTCATGTGGTCCGTGTTACTTCTCACTATCAGTTATTGCAGCTTCTGTCGAGTGGAGAGAATGTTTGCCTTACAGCTTTATTTTGGAGGGCGGCACATGTTTTTTTTTCCTGTGTGTTCGTGTTTGGGTGTGTGTCAGTTTGCTGTGTGTGCACATGACAAGGGACCCAAGATGTAAAAACCCTGTATTTACTCATGGTAGCACGATTGGTCCCATACGAATGCAGAGCGTACAGTCTGTACTGTATATGTAGGACATAGTGTTTGTATGGGATCAGATGGGACTCTGAGCCTGTATTTGCACACAAAGACAGCAGGTGTCCGTATCACAAACCAAGAGGAGTCTTAATTTGGGTTTTCTGGTTTCACAGCGCCCACAGTTGGGCCCACCAGAGCATGTTTTGTCCAAAAAAAATCAATACTGTATCAATCAATCAGTACTGCGTTTTGTAATCATCAGGGGAGTAACAGTAATTTACTGTGATAATTGCTAGCATCAGCATGCTAACATGCACACAATGACATAGCTAACATGCTGATGCTTAGCAGCTGTAGTGTTACTCATGTTCAGCTGTCTTAGTTTAGCATGTTGGCATGTTTGCTAACCAGCGCTAAACACTGAAAACCCATGAAGCTGATGGGAATACCAGTCAACGTCAACATTTCAATCACATACTTATCAGATTACTTCAGATCAGCTCCTCATGTTAGGCTCACTAACACTTGCTTTGTGATACAGACTCCTGCACCAACTCCACCAGTTCAAGATCAATAATGTGCCGCTTTATTGATCTCTGCAAGGAAATTCTCCGTTATAATGAAGGATCGGGTCTGAAGGCCACATTGAACTGAGTCGTCTTGTTCATCCCGTCACCTTCAGCCCATATTCTCCCTGCTGAACGAGTAAAAATAGGATGCATCTGTCGTTTCACAATCACAAGTCCAAGGCCAAGAAAAATGTGTGAAGGATGAAAGTTATTTTGTAGTCTCTTGAAGGAAGTTTTAAAGTAGGACACAGGAATTAGATTATTTTTGGGGTGGGTGGGTTATTTAAATCCTGCTAATCTGCAAGTAAACAGCGCATAAGATGCATTGAAATATATTTATTTTCACATTATTTCACTATTTGCAAATAGTTGTGCAGTGCACTGAAAAAGATAACGCTATAGTGTCTATTTTGAGCTGTGTGTGTTTTGTCTTGTGAGAGTTCACACATGGATTCTTGATTTTACGGGAAAAGAGACAACACTGGAGAACTGTTACCATCTCTGACTTACCTGATGTGGGTTTAACGCCCACTGTGTTTATGTGGAAAAAAAAAGACCAAGACTGACATTTTTGAATGTTTATGAACTTTGAGTGAAGAGCTGCAAAGTGACGAAAATGTATTTTACGGATGACACAGCTGAGCGGTCGAGCTGTGAATATGGCGTCCGCACGCGTACACACACAACTCAAACCAAATCCTCAGTCCTTGTGTGAGTTGCACTCAGCGGCGCCAAGGTGATCAGAGTGCATCCTGGGAAAAAAAATGTTTTGTGAGTCTCAGAAAAACACTTTTTATACAAGCTGCACATTAGTATCATTTAATCCTTGTTTTTAATGTGACACACGGTCACAAGAACCTGCTGTGTTAGTGTTTCTGTCACATCATGTATTCTCTTGATTTACACACTTGAAGAAAAAGAATGTATTTCTCAAATCAATCACAAACGCTTGATTTAATTCAACTATGCCTTTTTATTTCACTCGAGGGGTTTAACAGATGAAAACTTGGCAGTTCTGTTTCCAATAAACTGGACAAGCAAACAAAGAATCATTGTGTCGAGCCTCATTCCAAAATGCTGTTTATCCACTTTGAAAAAGAAAAATATCTGAAATCTGTTATCACATGTATGAATCTGCTCTTTCAAACTACTTTTTTTTTTTATGTTGTTGTTGTAAACAGACGTCTAAAAACCACAAAGAAGAGCGTGTTGCTGTAGATGTGATTGTTTTTCAGCAAGTGGATATCTCATTTTGGAACAGAACTCCTCGTTTCTTCAGTGACTTCACTGATAGGAAGGTTACTCATGCCAAATCAGGTCAGCGGATCAATGACATCCACGCTCCTCTCTACGTCTACTCTGCTACATGTTCACATCAGCCTGGACTTCCACTGTGTGAGGCTACATCGATAGCAGCTGTTGGTTTGCTCTCTTAATAGTAGTGTAGACTTGTTAGTGTGCGCTGAAAAGTTCGTATATCTTCTTTTTTTTTGTATCCTAATCACTACAACCTGAGATGGACGATGTAATCTATTCTTGATTAAAATTCTCTGCAGACCCAGTTACACTCCTCATAAATAAATACATTATTATTCACAATAATGAGACATGTAGTAATTCACAGTACTCAGCGGGAAAAAAAAGCAGGAGGGGGAGGTTATATGGTACAATTGTTGACTCATTCAGATACATATCTTTGTCAGCCGATAATACAAACACAGTGTGCCTCTATATTTACATAACCAGTACATTCCTATCCCACTGTAGCAGGCACAGTCAAGTAGTAATGACATATACAGGAGGACAGGCCGGGGCGTGGAGAGGCTGCCAACCAACACGCTACGCTGAGTCTCAGCCAGGTGGTGTTTACCGAAGCGCATGTGAGTAAATGTCTTTCATTTCAGCTTCTGTCAATATAACTTCTCTGCTTTTTAGACTTGAGAGACTTGTGTGACACTGAAACCATAAATAATAAATGTGTTTCAAAGGTCCTGAAAGCTTGGGGAAAAAAAAGTGATGCTGCACCAATCAGAGAGCAGTAACGGGTCAGACAAAGTGTGACAGCTGGTGGGTTGTTTGATGTAAAGATAAACTATAACCTGCAATAACTAACAAAATCCAAAGATGCTACAATGCAGCGTAGAGGTGAGGAGAGATAAAGCAGAGCTCTTTTGATTTTTTTTTCTTGAGCTTTGTACACTGTATGTTTGTGATTCGCATCTGAGCTCCACCTGCCGCCACGGTCTGCAGTGTAGTGTCTCGCTTTGGCAAACCTCTCCACGCTCAGGGCCCTACGTGCCAGAAGGAGCCCGTCCTGCGAGGACAAAGCCCCTCTGGACACATTTCACAACAACACTGAGCAAGACAGAGAGGGGTCGGCGTTACAGTGACAGCGAGGGAAAGAGAAGGAGAGAGAGCGCGGGGAGATGGAGGAACAGAAGGGGGTGGCTGTGGTGGCGGTGGAGTAAAAAGGGACATTGTGAGCAAAGGCTGGCGCTTGGGAAGGAGGGGCAAGCAGACACAGGTTGAACACGCTGCACACATCATAGCCCTGGCCTGTGTTTCCCATAGATACACGCCGCCCGGCGGGGGACCAGCTCGCTGCTACCAGTTAGCATAACAAAGGCCTCAGCTCGTACCAGTTCAGTCAGCTTCCACTGGAAACGGCTGACTGACGCCCGAGGGACGTCTGGACCTACTTCACAGGTGGTCCACCCGCCCGTCTGCGTGTATCCACGGCCATCGCAGCGCAAACATCATGTGCACCGTGCGAAAGGAGCGAACGTGATCAGAGCGCCGCGATGGTTGAGCGAAACTGAGCGGTCTAAAAGATCAGGCACATTTTTAACTTCTCCTTGTCACGACCGTTCAAGTTTTGCTACGGTATATCTTGCAGCACCAAAATTAGCCTCAGTGGTCAAACTCTTGGTCACCAAGGAACCAGCGGCCTCTTTTTTTTTTTTTTTTTTTTTTGTCTCGTAATGGAAGGCAAATTTCATATCAAGAGAAATAACTACAGATAGAAAAAGAGATATGTCCGTGGAAAGGCGCCATGGTATAATACGATGAAATAAGAGTCTGTCCTTTCGCCCTTTTCCTCCCAAAAAACAGGAACATAACCAGCACTAAAGGTAGAAGAAAGCGATGAAATGTTAGCTGCAAACACCCACGCAGGGCTGCAGGACTCTCACGTTGTAGTCGTCTGAGGAGGAGAGGCAGTGGGAAGCGCTTTTTCAACAAGATAAGGACATCAGAGAGAGCTTAGCTGGCATGCTGAAGGCATTTTTTTGGAGCAGAAGGGTTGTTTCCTAGTTTCCAATGTTTTCTGATATCGTGGTGGGGGAGAGGAGGGGGTTTCTTTTGAAGGGGGGGGTACTGTGGGGACTTAAAACCCTTGAGGGCCATCAGAAGCTTTCGGGCTCCTCCAGGAGGCAGGGCTGGGTGGACAGAGGCACGAGGGACGGGGACAGGCTGCGGAGGCCCACCCCGGGGCGAAAGCTGAGGTCCGGGGCGGGGAGTAAGGGCTTGAGGATGCTGACGAGGCAGAAGGCAGAGCCGCTGTTGGGGATGAAGTTGACCTTGTTGCGGTCGGGGCACAGGAAGGGAGGGATCTCCTGCAGAGGTTTGGGCCTGGAAACACACGCAGGGACGCCGTTAGCCTTCATAGCAAGTACACTAACACAAGTGGTGCTAAATGCTCACCAGCTAGCTGCTGACAGTGTTTGCTGTTTCACTGAACACACATTTCACAGAGCATGAGAGCAGTGGGAGTGAAGCCAGACGGTGAAGTTTGTTTAGAAAAACCCAAAAACAAATACTCACATGGACTCCTCGAACACCTTGACCTTCTCGCAGCCCTCCGGAGGTTCTCTCTTGAACATGTAGCTGTTGTTGGGTCTGGGGGAGGCGGCGTATTTAGGCAGCGGGGAGTAGGGGCCCAGCTCTGAGGACACACACAGAGGGAGGTCAAAGGTCAGCATCAGGAACAGATCGCGCTCAGAGAGACTTCAGCGTGTGTGTGTGTGTGTGTGTGTTGGTCACCTTTGTCCTCATAGGGGCTGCCTCCTCCCATGTCGTTGAGGACGGTGAGGTAGGAGGGCGAGATGGAGTCTGGACGGCTACTGCAGTTGCTGTGGTTACCACTCAGGCCGCCCCCGGAGGGAGTCTGCGTGTCGATGCTGCGGGTGCTGCTGCTGCGCTGAGGGGGGACGGGTGGGGGCGCACGGTGCCCATCTGGGACATCCTGTGGCTGTCGAACAAACACAAACGAGGTCACAATAGCGACGCGGCATCGGGGGCTTAATCCCTGGCCAGTGGTGGCGTGCGGACCCTTAAAAAAAGCAGCTTCACATCACCCCCACCCCACTCTCCCAGTTAGCAGGACTCACAACGATGGTCTCGTCCTTTTCGGGGGCGTCTTGGATGGTGATGCGTTCGATCTCCTGGTTGAGGCCCTCCACGCTGTTGCGGAAACGAGGGGCTGAGGACTTGGATATGGGGATGGGGATCAGGATGGTTTTGGGCATCGGCGACTGCAAGACACAGACAAGCTGCAGTTAATGTCGACTCTGCACCTGCGCACAGGTGCTGCAGCGACTTCGATTTAGCCGCCGCAGAAAGGAAGTCAGATATATATGCGATATATATTCAGTTAAGAGAAACGGTGATAACTCCACCAGCCCTGCTTTTTCTTTTGTCCCACGAGAAGCCCCAGAAAGCGGGACAGCTGCACTCCAGCAGACTCCACAGGGAGCGCTCGACTGGCCCTGCTGATGTCACCGACACACATGAAGAGTGTGTGTGTGTGTGTGTGTGTGTGTGTGTGTGTGTGTGTGTGTGTGTGCGTGTGCGCACAGCATCAGACGAGCCCTGTTTAAATGACTTTTCATAGACCAGAGTCACATTTCAAATTAACTGGAGACACACAGCCAAACAGGGACATGAGGAAAAGTGGGACGTCCTCAAAACCCTTCAGATCAGGGACCCAACCTACTTCCTGTCAGAGCCACACGCACGCACGCACACTATCTCTATCGATCACCTGCGACTGGATGATGGTATGGCTGCCATTGAACGGGGACTTGCGGTCTTTATCCCTCCGATGGCGGCTGCTGCGTTTGCTGCGCTGAAGCTGCTGACGCAATTTGGCAATCTGGAGAGTTTCAGAGACAGACAGACACTGTGAGACAGACGTCCATAATGCTCGCGTTTACTCACAACACAGGAAAGGAACTGACCTCCTTCAGCTGGTCGGTGCTCCCACAGGAGGCCGAGCGTTTGTGAGAGCCCCTCCTCCTCTCATCTGCCCAGGCCCTGGGGGTCTGAGAGACACACACACACACGCACTGGTTAGAGCTAAATATTAAAAAAAAACAAACAGCCAAATTAGGTGCCACATGGGAGGAAAGAAAAGTCACATGAAAACCTGACCTGGATGCAATAACCCATAAGTAATCCATATACAATATTACTACAGAAGCCTCTGTTTTATTGACTTAGGCTTCAAACTTAGGTCCTTTAAGTCCTCTGCTCTCAAAACAAGTGATAAAATCTGCCAGCGCAGTAAGAATACTACTGCTTTTTGGCTTAAAATCCACTTTTTGACATACAAAATCATGAAATGTACACATGCCAACATTTTGTACGCAGTCAAGTGCAAACAAACAAGTATCAGCAGCACCAAACTACAGTTGGAAATGTAGTTAAAAGTAGAATATTATAGGTTTTATATGACAGCAGCAGCATCTGTGGGCTAAGAAACGCTCTCTGAAGTGATGTCAAACACGTGAGGCCGCTCTGGTTGCTTGGCTGAGATGACCTGCTGTTAAAGAAACATCTCACAGCGAGTGTTTGACCTGAGTCCGCTTCAAAGTCAGTCTGTGAGCGATAGTCAGAGGCAACACGGCACCATGATGCAACCGTCCGCAATCTCTCTCTGCCTCTTTGCATTGATTGGCTGCTTCGTAAACACACGCGCACACACACCTTGCAGGCATTCGTGCGGCTTGTCTGAAGCGAGAACGCAATTTGTACCATTCATTTCATTCGTGGACAAAATTATGGAAATGTCAGAGAGACAACATCTGTGAGCAGTTTGTTAGGATGTTGCGTAACAACGTGGTGTCCCCCAAGGCTTTTGGGCCACTATTATTCCTTAATAATTTACCAATTATGCCTTGGAAAGCTCTGGTTTGTCTGCTTCAGATGATGAATCCTACTGACTTCCTCTGACCTGTCATCCATTAACGCACAGATGAACACTGTAAACATTGTACCTGCTAAACACCAGCATGTTAGCATTGTCAATGTTAGCATGCTGATGTTAGCATTTCTTAAAAGCTTGTATTTGTATTGTATAATTAGGTTGAGGGGATCAATAAGACGTTTTGGATTTTTCCCCCTCTCTGCACACACATTGTCATTATTTGGCACATAAACAGAACCACCACCACCCACCTGAACACCACACACACAAACCCCCCCCCACACACAGCACTCACCTGCGTTGCTTTGTCCCTCATGTAGGGAACGTGTTGGTGCTGGCTGTCGTCCTGAGGCCAGGGACCTGTCAGGTGAGAGCCAGCGAGCGCGCCCTGTGAGGGCCACAGCTGGACGCGATGGCGGGGGACCGAGAGGAGAATGAGGAGCGGAGCGCTTGGAGGGGGAGGAGGGGGACGCTGGACGACGTGGAGGAGAACCACGGAGAGATGTGGTAGGTTAAGGCCACTGATGTAGTCTGAGGAGGAAGGAGAGAGAGCAGCGCAGATGAGCTTGGTCTGCCTGGAGATGTAAACAAGTTATTTGTCAACACATCAACAAATCAACAGACACACAGCTGGTCTGCGGGATAAGCTCACGGCTGCTTTGCTGTGTCTGTCTAGGTTTGTGTGTGTGTGCGCATTGTGTCTATGAGTGTGTCAGATTGATGTTAATCCGTCCCTCGCTGGGCAGAGCGGATATACCCCCCTCTACCCTCACACAGCCCCCTGGTTAATGGCATTAAAAGAGCTTAAAGCAGAGGGGGGGTGCAGTGAGGGCAGGTGCTGGCTTCTGCCCGACTGACCCTGATTCAAAGCTGCAGCAGCGTGTTTTGCACGAGTGCACGCGTCCACTGACATCCATCACAACCCCTCCATGTGCAGAGATAATTTCACATCTTATCCTGAACTGTGTTCAATAAGCAGCGCGGTGCGTTCAGCTGCACTGAGAAGTGAAATCAATAACAAAAACCAGCTTTAATATTCATGTTCAGGGTTCATGCAACAGAACAACAATGCAGCATTAATGAAGCCGCACACACACACACACACACACACACAAAGCACCTTGCAGGATAAAGGATGCATGTATTTTTTAGATGCTCCCAGCGGGAGCCGAAAAGCTGCTCGGCGCTGATAACAGCGTACTGTACACGCAGCGTGTACATACAAACACACACACACAGCATCGGCTGGCAGAGCTGGTCCTGGAGCTAAATTTGGCAGGGGCCTTGACCAGCGCACATCGCTGTTGCTAGGGAACGGAGCTGACTGGTCCTCACAGTCTCACTGTGTGTGTGTGTGTGTGTGTGTGTGTGTGTGTGTGTGTGTGTGTGTGTGTGTGTGTGTGTGTGTGTGTCTGTGTGTGTTTGTGTGTGTGTATAAACAGTTTGGGCATCAGCAGTCTGCTAGCAAAACGCTCAGACTTTTTTATTATGACTGCTGCTTCTCCTGCATCTGTCCACACACATCTGCACTGCAATGTACTGCATGCTGACAGCACAGTACCACTGCTAGCAGCAGTAGTAGTACTAGTGTAGTAGCTCAGCCTGCTGTCAGTCCACACACACATTCACAATATTGATTCTTTACCTGTTCAAAGGTAAAGAGCAGCACCGCCTAAAGCCAGACAGGCTTTATTAGAGTGAGATCGATTGAGATCAATTGATTAGTCAATGGTGAGAAAATTAAATGCCAAAAAGTCATATTTTCTGGTTCCAGCTTCTCAAATGATTTTTAATCACTGATCGATTATTCATGAAAATAATGGGCAGATTTATAGAATAATTAACGTGATTATCAGTTGCAGCCCTGGGCTTTATTGACCAGCCAAGAGCAGAGCGCCATCTCACACAGAGAGCAACAAAATCACTTAAAATTGTGAAAAGTGCCAAATTGACGCCTTCAAATTGATCCAATCAACAGTCCAAAACCCAAAGATCTACTGTGATTAAACCAATATTAAAGCAGCCTGAGGAGAAGATGATTTTTTTTTTGTCACATTTACTGAAAAAAATCCTTAAAATGTAATCAAAATAGTTGCTTTTAAATGAGTAATTTCAGGTCTAGTTTGCACTTTGCATCTAATGGATCATAATATCTGCATTTATCCTGCAAATTGCTGAGTGTCACGATCAAAAACTGGGGCTGAAGCACAGATCACACCCGAAATGCACAATTCTGGGCCTCAGAGCTCTGAAGTGCACATTAAGTTGAATAAATACCTCACTGTGGATGTCAAACCGCCGTGCACTCGCCTGTAAAGCACAATGTAGGCCAGTTTTGTTTACTGGGAGACGAGCATGCAACCCCTCCCCACACACGATCCCCACCACCGTCAAAACACGCCGTGCTGGTGTCGACCCGAACCCGTCTCCGTATGACTGAGGAGCATCGTCCAGGCTCGTGAGTTAAAGGTGTGTGCGCGAGGAAAAACACACTCACCTGCAGAAACGTGATCTAGGTGCGCTGCATGCAGAGGGGCTCGGTGGTCCTCGGCACCCCGGCCCCTGTTGATCTCTGCTCGAAGATGCTAAAGAGGCGGTGGGAAGAGGCAGGAGAGAGGGGCGAGAGCGCAGGCTACAAGTGAGGAAAGCCCTCTTAGATATGAGCAAGCAGACATAGAAAAGGTGTTTTAAGCGTCTTAGCGGGCACCGTGCGATACCCTCACTTAGGTGTCAAAATGGGCGTTGCTGTATTCGCACCCTGCCTCCTCGTCGTCGTGGATGGATGTTTTTCTCTCCCGGCTGATGCGGCACGACGGCTGGAGCGGCTACCGACACGCTTTCTGGACCCAGAAGAAATGAGTGCAAAAAGGGGAAGATGCGCGGTGCATCGTGAGGTGCCGCAAAACGACGGGAAAAGAACGGAAGGACAGAAAATAGAGAAGGGGAGAAAGAAGAAGGCGGTGATGCTGGGCTAGCCTCGCTTGACACGACGGGGAGAGGGACCAGTGTGAAGCAGCCTGGAACACACAGTGAAGCTTCCGGTTGTTGCTTTCAAAGTAAAATAGTTGCTCTGTCGCGTTGTACCCATAACACTGGAGAAGTGTGGAGTTCTCCAGTTTTCAGTTTTCAAGTGATTACTGTCCAGGGGCCAAGGATCCCAAACGTATTACTGTGGCTCAGTTGGTAATTTAATTTAAAAAATGTCTGTGAAAATGCACCATTAAAGAACAATATCTGTTACATCATCTGGTCTTAAAGGCCTGTCTTGGAGAGGGTCCCTGAGTTAAAATCTAATTCTAAGTACCTCACTATTTCAGTATTGAGCTTATGTGCTGCATATTTGTAAGTTAATGTGTTTAATCAAATTACTGCACAAAAAATCAGAGGCTGGGTGGTATTCTAGTACAAACAAGTATGACATTATTGATATACTATGAGCACTAGAGAAGTACCAACATATCTGGGGGACCTTTTGAAGTTTGATCCGGCTATGTTGACCATAACTGGAGGCCCTATGTGGGCACTTTTTTGTAAGATAAATGCATCGTTAAATAACAAACACCATGCTTAACTAGAGTCCTTCGTAACCATAAAGAGAAACATTTTTAATATTCAATTATTAAGAAAAATCATAGCACATATTCGTTGCCATATAAGCTCGAACACCTCAATTGGCAGTGAAATCTGTAAGGTAAGATCAACGCGCCAGCCGTGACGCATTTTATTTTGAATGCACATCGGACAGTTTCCGGCGGCGTCTCGGCTACGTCTGGCTGACTTGACGCAGCTGAAGGAGAGCTGTGACGTAGCGTACAAACGCCGAGCTGCTCGTGCTGATGCTGCAGTTGCTAGGGCGCGTGGAGCAGACGAAGAGAAGTGAAGTAAACAAGCGGAGGAGAGGAAAGGTCTCCCTCGTGTGTCCAGTTTAGCAACTCACGGTGTTTCTAGTAGACTTACGACGGTTTGTTATGTCTGACAGGGTTTCAGGAATCTATATTTAATCACTTTCAGACAAATTAAATCAATTTCGAACCGAGGACCACATCTGTTTCATTGTACAGCTGTGGTCCTCTGCTGCTGCCCGTCTCATGCTTACCAAAAAACATGGCTGCCAAAATGGTACCCAAAAAAGGCTGCACTTCCCTGATAATATAGTTTGAGCTCCTACTTTAAATAGCCTATCTACATTCAACGGCCCACAAAGTATTAAAGCATGTTTTATTCAAGTGTGCACATCAGAAATAGAGAAATGGAGAGTCAGGCTAACGGTTCCCCCAGTTTCCAGTCTTTACGCTAAGCTAAGCTAAGCTAAGAGGCTGCGTCATATTTAGCATATATACTTTCAGGATGTAATGTCTGAAAGCCACTCGAGACGTGTCCTCAACAGACATAACCAACAATTATTTCATACATTTATTGAGAATTTTTTCTTTCATATTGACTTGAAAATGTTTACAGAAACTGTACCGAGCAGACGCATAGCAATGGAATCAAAGGCCATATCCATTGAATGCAAAACAGAATTCCATAAAAATGATGCAAATATCAATGCAATACACATACATGTTTTTTTTTTTCATACAAATTACAGATTACAAAAACATAAATGAGATCTTTTCATATGCCCTGAAGCAGCGCTGAAAATACAGAATGAGTACAATGACATTTCAGCAAGTCTGTACAGCGCTAGGCCCCAACAACTCGAATGCTTGCTGACATAAAGACGCACAACACGTGCACGCTCACACACGCACGCCCACACACACACCGAATCAGTCATCTGAACATCAAGGGATGAGACACAAGAAGCAGAAATAATATCCAGCGTGCTTCAGAGGGGTTTGGGGTTTTTTTTTGTTTTTTTTTTAGACTAGTTTCTGATTTCCAACAGGGTTCCAAGAGCAGAATCTGGTCTTTCTAGGCCCGGGCCACACCACCTACCTCTACCTGTGCTACCTTGCTGAACTGCTGCAGCTGGCACTGGCGTGGTGCTGCTACTGCCATCCCTACCTTTCTACATTTGCAAAACCTGCAAATATTTCACAATAAAAGCCTTGTTAACAAAGAAGAAGTTCTGTCCACATGAACACGAGAGGGCAGGAAGTGTTTTTTTTTTTTTTAATGTGTAACATATTCTACAGATATAGACGCTGAAAGTGTAGTGAAAGGTGTAATGTTGCTGGTATGTCAATATGACTATCAACAGATCATTTTCACTGTCTATTTTTGCTGAGAACCGCGCTCTTCATGCAAAAAAAAGACAAAAAAAATAAAACAGACGCTGCAGCCACACTGCTCATGTGGGCTGCGTGGCTGCTGTGCCATCTTGACGCGGGCGTCGGCGAGAAAAGCAAGAGGTTCCACGGCGCACACGTGCTGCTCAGGTTGGCGATGTCGCCCGGGCACTAGTGCTTCCGATCTTTCAGTCACAGACAGACAGCTAAACACACAGTCCACAGTGAGGTCAGGTGATGGTGGTACAGTGATTGCATTGGCCACTGTAACAGATCCCTCCATAGATTCGATTCTGGCGATTGTAGTGTTGAAAGACCCCAGAGTTTGAGCCATTCCTGGTGTAATTGTGCAAGCAGAGGAGTACCATGAAAAAGCCACTTTTCCAGTCAGCTGGGGTTGATTGTTAGTGTTTGTTTCCCCCTAAAAATAGTCCAGAGAAGAAGGAAAGAGGAGGATTGTCATCCATTTTCTCCTCTTGAGTCGGGGTGATAGTGTGTGATGGATTGTTTACAAAACGATTGTGACTATTCATAAGTGCAACAGAGATTAACATATCAAAATAATGACGGGATGAAACAACGACCAAAGTAATGGAAGCGATCAAAACATCGAAAGCATCTAAAAGCTACATCCTATTGCACAGTTAAAAATTATGATACAAAAAATGGATACAGAGTCAAAAAGGACAAAAGTTGGTATTGCATACAAATCAAGGAAATAAAAAAATTTAAAGTAGTTTGTTCTGTCTTTTAAGACCATCAATTCTTTTACAGAGCCTGCTCTCGGTACAGCAGGGTACGAGAAGGAGAGCGCTCAAAGTGTTGATTGTTTCTCGTCGCCTTTTTAAGTTTAGAGACCACTTCTTGTCGTGGTCACAACAGACAGGACTTCTAAACACTGATTTTACTCGGTTCAAAGTGCACATAGGGAAAACAAAAGAAATCCATCAAAACCTTTGCTACGCTCGTGAGGATGAAACATGAAACAAACCGACAAAACGGAGATTAATAAGATGCGGACAACAGAAGCGGATGAGAATGCTGCATAGCTGGATTCCATTTAAAGCAATGCCATTATCAGAAAGACACACAGGAGCGAGACAGACCTAATTACTGTACACGATCAGACTCGACTGTTCACAAGACACTCCATAGCTTCCTCTTGCTGATTGAGAGCAGAGAGCTCGACAGACAGAAACCAAACGCTCTCTGCTTATTTTTTTCAGTCTCGTCAGAGGGTCTGAGTTCACACATGCGTGTCGCTGGGCTCGCTGGCCAAGCTCCCCCCCCGCAGGTAGATCGCCGAACTGGATTTGGGCCGGCTTTGACCGTGACCTTGACCACGGGAGGACCCGTTGTTGTTGACCTCCGGCCCCCTGGTGTCTGTGGAGATGACCCATGTGGTGGGTCGCCACTTTTTCAGCGAATAGGGAGTTTTGACGCGCTTCTTGATCTTCTCTCCTGTCCCCCCCAGGGCTCCATCTGGCTGTACCAAGCCCTCCCCTAGAAAACAGGAAGGAAAACAGATTAGTTTTAACACCAGTGTACATGAAACACATTCGTGCAAGATTCCCGGTGCTTGAAAAGGTCACTTTAGCATCATGAGGTGTTGGTGTGTAAAGTCACCTAGTGAGGCCAGGTCCTGTGTTGTGAAGGACAGGTCCAGGGAGTTGGGCCTCTCAGGCCTGCGGGCTCTGGGCTGCCTGAGCAGGGCCTCCCCTCTCATGGTGACCGGAGCTGCCCCCTGGGTGTCAGCGGTGCTGGATCCCGACCCTGAGCTTTCTCCCTGGGGCCCTGTGGTTTCCCTGTTTCCTCCCTCCCCGCTGCCTTCCTCCTCTCCTCCATCACTCTCTCCTCCGCTCTCCCCGTCCCCCTGGCCGTGGCCGGTGTTGCTGTTGTTGTTGTTGGTGTTGGGTCGGGCTGAGCGGAGAGCGGCGACGGTGGAGGATGTGTCTCTTGGATCGGGCTGCTCTCGATCGCGGCTCAGAAGCGGCTCGTGTTCGTCGGGGCTCGCCGTGATGACGCCAAGGCTCAGACGCCCGTCGTCTGACCTCAAGGCTCCGGACCCGTTCTGAGTTATGCTGGATCCTCCGAAACCCGTCGCTCCACCTGTCACCATGGACGAGATCCCAGTGCTGGCGTGACCATTAACGGCGCTGTTTACGCTACCGTTGACCTGCGTGTCTCGTAGAACGGGTGTGTTGTTTGTGCTTGTGCCCCGATGAGCTTCTACAGCTGTGTTTGTGCCCGTTACTGCACCAATGTTCATCTTTGTTCCCTCCACCTGCCGCAGGTTGGACTTCCCTGAGCGTCCAAACTTGAACCTGAGCGAAGACGATGACGACTCCTTCTTGGTGGGCTTGGTGCGCAGGGGCAGACTGGACGGCCTCTTGGGCAGGTTCTGCTGCTTGGGCAAGGGGAAGATGGTGGTGGGCATGGGGGCGGCGGGGTCTGAAGTGCCTGAGGCCTCAGTGGCCATCTTGATGAGGGGGTAAAGGAGGCTGGAGCTGCCAGGGCTCAGTGGATCTGGAGAGCAGAACTGCTTCTGCGAGTGCTCCATCAGGTTCTCGTCCGAGCTCTCCTTCAGGTTCTTGTCTACCTCTTTCGGGTCAAGTTTGGTGGTTTCCAGGTCTTCCTGGGTGAGGTGGAGGCAGACTGGGACTGTGGCGACCCCTACAGGTCCCTCTGACTCAGAGATAATAGTGGTGGTTGTAGTGGAGGCTGAGGGGCTGCCTCTCAGTCCCATGCTGGTGCTGCTGCCCTCTGGGCTGGGCAGGCGGGCGTTGGCTTGCTGCTGGCGCTCCTGGTTGATGGAATTCCTGTTTCTCTCTCCGGTCCCAGGCCCAGCTCGACCGCTCACAGAGCTGGTGGTGTCAGCCTGCGTATTCTTGGCCACACCCTCATGCTCTTCAATGTAGGTGGAGGGATGGTCTGTGTACGGGCCGGACTTTGGCGTCATACGGTTTCTGGAAGAAAATGACGAGAAGCAAACGGAGCAGCGAATGTTAAAAAGAACTGAAATAAACACCACGATGACAGAAGCAGTTCTGTGGTCGAGCCTACCTCTCATTGTGCAGCGTGGTGGACATGGGGTTGAGTGTCGGGCTGACAGACTTGGAGCGGTCCCATATGAGGAGCAGTTCTGCCAGTCGTTCCTCGGCACACTGCGCCGTGAGGCGGGCCTCTGCATCCTGGTCCCAGCAGTCCTCCATTGTCTCTTTCAAGGACCGAACCGCCTGCACGAGAAGCAGTTTTAATAGAGCAAACTAAAACTGTTTGAATGCACATACACCAGCATTTAGCATATCCTTTAAGCTGTGCAGTGACTTGATTTATATCCAAGTATATATTGATATCAGCTGACAAGGGAAAAAAAGCCCTTTTCAAGTCTATTTCCCAGCTTTATTGACAGATTCTGGTTAGAATTTGGTTGCACATGCAGAAGCTTCTCATGCCTTTCGAGGCCTAAAAATGATCAAAATAATGTTTATTTTCCAGATTTTTCCCCCAAGGATGCAGGACATCCTAATAGCAGTTGAGACACACGCAATGAAACTGCTACATCCACAATTTCTGGACGGGGGCCACAGTCTCCTGTCTGTGCTGTCAGTCTCTAAAATGTTAATCTGAATGTTTCTCAGATAACAGAAAATACCTGAAGTCGCAGTGACACGTTTCACAATCTGCTGACGGTGTGTATCTCTGGTTATTGTAGTGTTATAATCTGAATTCTGGCTCTGCTCTCGCACACGCACACGCACGCACACACACACACACACACACACACACACACACACACACACACACACACACACACACACACACACACACACACACGTACCAAACTGTTCTCTTTCCAGGCCTCGGGGAATTTGGGCCGTTGCTTCTCCCTGGACACCAGGACCTGCATGTCCTCAAACGTCGGGTGGTTCCCTGCCTCCGCCTGAAAGGCCATCTGGTACTCTGGCACAGACTCCCCTAGAGGTAGAAGAGCAAGAGGAAGGATGTGTTTTAGATATAGCAGAAATATTTATCACACACTACCTTCTTGCTTCCCACTATGATGAATGTGTATTTAATGGCTTTCTGCTGTATGTAGTGGAGGAGGGGCCCACTCTTGTGTTGTCTGTGGTAACTAATCCACACAACTCAAAACAGTCCTTCTGTCTGTCTCACCAGGGAAAAGGTCGGTGCATCTCATGAAGGTCTCCCAGTAGATCAGACCCAGGGCGTACATATCCACCTGCTTCAGCGCCGACTCGCAGTCCCTCAGATTCACCGCCCCCTCCAGCACCTCTGGAGCCATGTAGCGGATCGTCCCCACCTGGTGGACGGAGCAGGAAGAAAGCGAGAGGTGAGGAATCATGTTCCAACGTTAGACATCACATTTCCACAGCAAACTTTATTGTCTTTCCTGCATGGTGACGACATCATTATCATTAATGGTTGTACAGTGGGAAAGGACAGATAAAAAACGCCATTACTACCCGCACAGGCTTTAGTACACAAACAGCTAAAAACGTCTTCTACTGCAATGAACTCGTGTACACTCACCTCACTTATAGCAGCATTTTCCTCCTCTCCGTGGCGCGCTGGCCTGTTTCCCGTCAGCTTCATGGACAGGCCAAAATCGATGATGACACACGTGCCGTCAGCTTTGACCAGGACGTTTCGGCTGTTCAGGTCCCTGTGGGAAACGGCGGGTTTGTACAAGTCTGGGTGGAGGGGGGGCGAAAAAGGATGGCAGAGGATCAGGGTAAGACACAAGACAAAAGAATTGGCCTAATTTACTTTTCATTAAACATTTAAGCCTGTACAGCACTCCCAAAATTCCCTGCTTCCCAGATACAATGTACTCAGGCAGTGTTTGTGGTATTTGCAAATGAATGATAACATCCAGAAAATCCCCTCATATATCTTTCCATTCCCCTCATTACTCATTGTTCAGCAAAGCAAGCTGCACTGTCAACAGACAGCTAAACCCGCTAATCTAATCTACAACAATGGGATTATGACCATATCAGGGTAGCCTCTGCCTGCAGTATCCTGCTGTCCAGCAGGGGGTGCAGCGAGGCAGAGGGCGGCTCAAAGTTGTGGCAGCCACCACAGCTATCTGCTGCCTGCCATTGATGTGCAGGAGGAGTGGGGGAGGATGACGACTGTATCAAAGCCTGAGAGATTCTGCTGTTAGCAGCTCGGCGCAGGGCTGACAAACACCAGCCCTCTCCTTCTCCTCTGTCACTTCTGCGCTCTGCCGCTCGCTTTGGATTCACAGGGGGATGGAAGGCGGGGAGACGGACGCCCCCGCCTGAGCGTGTCACATGCCTGCGCAAAAAGAATGACTTCTATTCCTTCAGCGGTCTGACTGCGGGTGCGCTTTCTTCTTCACTTCCAAGCCGGTTTGATGTGTATCTGTGCTGATGAAGGGAAAAGGGAAGGGCCGAGTTGGAGCGGCGAGTCCGAGGCTGAGGCTCGGCTCGGCTGTCACTTCTGCCTCCTAAGACTGAGCCACGGGGATAGTAACATGTCATCTAAATCCCTATCTCGCCTTCGCCTTCCTTCCCCCTATTTTGTCCCTCTCTCCATTTTTTTTCACTCTCTCTGAGGCTAGCTCGAGGCCGGTCTATAAATACCCTTGGCTGGGCGTGCACGCAGAGTTTATGTGTGTGTTTGTCAAAATGCAGGGATGCAAAAGGCTCCAAGCCAAACAGACCCACGTGGAGCTGCAGCGTGCAGGTCGTAAGAAGGCTCAAGAACAAGGCAGCGAGGCCGGATAGAGAGCAAATCAGACACACGCTTTCTTAAGCATAATCTAAACTAACTGGGATACACACACTTTATTATTTTCCACCACAATTCCTTCTATGTGAGGAGTTTCAGTAACAGATGGAAGCAGCAGACTTGGAACTTGAGCCTCAGTAAACTGTGAGCAGTTATGTAATTAACTGTGTGTGTGTTGTGTGTGTGTGTGATGTGCCCTCCCGCTCACCTCCTTTGAAGAGCTCGGTGTGCAGGTACGCCAGGCCGCGGGTGACGGAGTGAGCGAGCCGGCAGCTGCTGACCCAATCGTTGGTCTGGACGCTCAGGTAGCGACTCAGGGAGCCCTGAGGAGAGAGGGCGCAGAGAGCGAGGGACAAAGGAGGGATGGAAACAGATGGGGGAGGAATTTAAACAAGGGAGATTCAAAGGAGAAACGCACGGTGAGACAATACAGATAAAAATCAATCACCAGCATCGCTTTCAAGGTCTAACAAGATAAGAAGAGACGCTGGGAAGAGGGAAAAAAAAACCAAAAAAACTGCTGACTCTCCACTTTAAACACAAGCAGCAAACAGCGAGTGATGTGTGTGTTCAACCATTCGTGTAGGGCCGGATGGGCCTGCAGCAACCAATTTAGTGCAAGTGCTGGCCATCTGAGAGATGGATGAGTTAATAAAAAGTATGAATGAAGTATGAGCTCGGAGGGTTCCAGTAGAGGGCACAGTCAGCCAGCAGGTAACATCAAGTCAAATTCAGAAAAGACCCTGATTGGACACAGCAGACGGCGGCTCTCCTCAGTCGCGGTCACAGCGCGCTGAGCCCGGCTTACCGGCTTCCCGAGCCCCCGCTGAGCCACATCCAGCCCAGGTGATTGATGAGCCGGCCTGTCAGCCTGAACTAATGCCACTCCCAGTGCAACCAGTGATTGATACGGCCTGTACTGTGCTGTAGCCATTGACCGGCTGTCATTTGTTTAATAATGTGCCGCGCGTGAGTCGACGCAGCTGCCTGAAGCTCAGCATTGGCAGCTCTGCATGTGAAGCACTTTCTTAATATCTGACACTGTCTCCTGTACCGTGCTCTATTATGCATACTTCTATTTTCTGACCGACTGTGGTTTCAGAATTTGGCGTAAAGACGGCGATGACTTCTGAGGAGAACGAGAATTTATGTTGGATATGATTCATTTCCTTCCTCAATTATCTCAATCAGCCTTGATATTCCATTATAGACCTGGCCCTGACGCACAAGCACACACAAAACCCAGCGCACGCACACACACGTGCACTTTTTTCTCAGAATCAATCACAAGGCGATTCGCGCATCCGCTACTAAAGAAAATTACATTAGATCTTTTCGTTTTAAATAAATCATATTATCATTTACTTGAATGCATTATGTGTCCCAGTCTCCTGTCCTGGCTTGCACCACATTTCCATGACAACATGTATTAGAGTAATGGTTATAGTGCACAATAGGCTGCTTTCATAGGCTGGGGGGGTCATCTGACTTGTAATTATGAGGGTGAAGGCTTTGGCAGCAAACAGTTTGAAGGTACATCCACATTAATATTGAAGAGTTTCTAGCGTTCTGTAGTCGGCGCTGAAATTTACTTTAGCTCCACCAGCTGCATGTTGATTTGTCTGCGGTTAAAGCTGAGACGGGTGAAGAGATTACACTTTGAATTAACAATGGCTGCACCCTGTCTTTCCTCAGAACCCACACTGGAGCGAGAAGACGAGAAATAAATCCCCTGCAGGTGCGTCCAGGATCACCCGCCCACCCTGCCACCGCGCTCTGACCGAGCGCCGCGTTATCCTCGATGCAGTGTATCGTTTAACAAGTTCACTCCATCATCCATCTGGCAAAAAGCACCCAGCCTTCATCAGCATGCACAAGTGCAGGGATGCAACCCTCGCTAAAGGCTACCAGGTAAGCTACCAAGTGACTGGAATCACACAGGCGCACTGCAGGTCACACCTGTGTCCAAGTTTTCCAGCTGAAAGATTTCAATGCATCACAAAACATACAGAATTCATAATCCAAGCCACATAATGTCTGAGCTCAGTTCCTTGCAAACATCTCACTGCCGTGACGCGGAAAGCGTACAGAAGGGGGATCAAAGTGTTTTCCTCGTGCTTGCCAGTTGGATAGAGGGTTTTGAGGGTTTCTATCCAATAATACTCCTGTTGTAAAAGCAGTTTTTCAAGCTTTTTCACTTCCAATACATTCTAGATCCTCAGTTTTGTGCACACATTCACTGAGGTGAGTCACGTCTGCCCGTCTAATACCGCCTCAGAGCTCATTAAGCCCTGTTTCTACCTCTGGAGATGTTTGACCAGCACGGTGTTTATTGCACCGGCTGAGTCGTAGATGAATCACATTCGTCGTCTTACAGGTAATAAGGGATCTGATTTGGGTCCTTTTTCGTGTGAGTGCATGTTTGAATCTATCAGTTTGAACCATTTTGCTGCATGGTGTGTGACTTTCAGGGGAAATTTCCCATGCACAGGTGATCTCTCAGACTTCTTCATCTCCTGGAAGCTGTGGTTCAGTGTTCTGAATAGGTAAATAAGTTCCTCTTCATTGCCAAACCAAATCATTAAAATGTCATCAGTGAATCTGGAAAAATGCTTGATATAAAGCATCGATCTGCTACTCACATGTGGGTAGTAGTCCATGACCAGCAGGTACTCGGTGCGTCCCTCTGGCCCCGTCCGCTCATCGGCGGCCACAAACCGGGCGATGTTGTCGTGCTCCAGCAGCGGTAGCCGGTAGATGGAGCATTCATTGAGGAAGTTCTGGCGGTTGGCTGCGGTGAACACCTTCACAGCCACGGGCCGCTCATCCAGAGAGCCGCAGTAGACGGCGCCATATCTGCCACGCCCAATCAGCTGAAAGAGGTCGTGGTGGTGGGACAGGAAAGAGCCATTTATAGACTTTCTTTTTTGTAATTCCAGACCTTTAGCTCTCGCTCGTCTAAAAACAAACATGAAAACGGAGCAAATAAAATGATCTTTTTGTTTGTGCTGCTTTGAAATGTTACAGAAATAGTCGCGAGCCAGGATACAGAAAGACTCCTTGACGAACGCAAGAAAGAGGCACATGAAGAGAGGTACAAACACAAATAAAGACAGCCAGGCAGGCAGGCAGGCAGAGGAGATAGGAATTAAACTAAATTACAGGCGAACAGCAGGGTTAAACAGTTAAAATGGCCCAAAGTCAGTTCCAAATCATTCAATTAGCTTCCTGAATTAGCCAGAGCACAGCATGCCATTAAGGCCCAGACGTTCTGCATGGGAGTAAGAAATGAATTGAGGAGTGCATTTATTTCTGTGTCATTTCCACCTCTGTGTCTGCTCCAAACATCTTTCTCTGGCATCTAAAATACACTGTGAAAGCAGCGGACTCTGTTTTGTCTGTGAGTAAGGCCCCCCCCCTTCAAAATGTGGCTGCATTCGATAAGACACAAGGACAGCATTCTGAATTTACTCCTGTCTGGTCTGAAACGCACTAAATAGATGTCAGAAGAAGGAAAAACATGGCTGCATCTCTGTGGTTGGTCATTACTTTCTGTGCTGATTGGCTGTCTGTGTCCGTCCTGTCAAGCAGCACAGCAGAAGCATCGTTTTCTGACAGCTAACATTTCACATTAAAAGCCATCACGGCGCTCTATTTGCATGTTTAGCCAGTTTACCAGAAATGGTGTACAGCTGATATCACTGCGGCCATTTTTAAAAGCATATCGTGGAGTTTTAACTTTCAGCAGCATGAGTTTGAGCTTCGTCAGCATCATGACTTCAGTGGTAAAGCAGCTGATATCATGCATTTGCTAAACTGCTGGAGTAATACAGAAATACACAAAAACAGCAGCCTCTCCCTTTAAAAAAGAAACACGCACAGCTCGGCTATTTGTGGGGATGATGCAGATAATCAATGGATTAATTAATCAAAGCCTGTCAGGACTTTTGTTTGTTTACTCCTCTTCAAATGTTTGTTATCACTGATGAATACAAAGGAAGGCAGCCGTTAGCTCCAGTAGCTAATCCAGGGGGCTAACTGTGTTAATTTCAGTCAGACGCAGAGGCGTTTTAAATTATTTATGTCAAATATAAGTCAAAAAGTTTTAGGAAGCTTGACCTGAAATATGCCATCTTGTTTCCCTAATCTCTACGGAGGCTGCGAGATCCTTTTCAGCTCTCAAGAGTCAGAAGAAAGCTAAAAGAAAGCTTGTGAACGGCACAGAAATAGTCCTTGGAAATATGTCTTTGAATCGGAGAAATCAATGTATTATGAGGCCGCACGTGACAAGCTGGCAAACTGAGAGAAGTTTCTAGGAGAGTTAAATTGTGCTTCAGAGGCTCCAGCTGCCATCACGCGTCTCCTGTGACCGGATTCGTTCAGATCAGCAGCTGCATTGGTTCCTCCTGCTCGCCTTTTAATCCCCTCACCCTGCTTATGTTGTCATTGTGACTGAGTATCACGCGCACTCCATTGACTTCCTATCACAATATGAGCCTTCCCACTTCCATATCAGGTTTTCGGTATCGCGTGTCAGTGTAAGCAAAATCCTATTTTTGTACGCCCTGACCCGTCACTTAATGTGTCCCGCTGTGATCGGATGATAAAGGTCACATTGAATCAACAAATGTAACCGTAAACCTTGATGTTTTTTGGCTGTATTTTTGCCTCTGTGCCTTTGGTTTCTCCTTTCTCTGTCGAACTCTTGTTTCCCTCCCTCCTTCACACACATGCAAACACTCGCTGTGTGTCGGGATGCTGAAGCCAACACGATACGAGCTTTCATCTTTACAAAAGTGCAGGATTTGGGGTGTAAAAACATCCACGCACCACCTTTATCATTAAGAACCTGACCTATGTGCCTTTATTAGTTAAACTGCTCAGAGACACTTAAGAGTCACTGGTCTCGTCGGCTCCAATTGGCTCATTTGTTGAGTGAGAGCAGTGTTACACAGTGTTGTGCTGGCACTCGCATTGTTACACTAAATACTTTGGCTCTTTCTTGGGCCAGAAAACAAACTGATTTGACTGATGAGCAGATGACGGCGTAGTACAAAACTAAAAAAGTCGCGGCACGCAGACAGCGATGGACAGAGAGACCAGCGTGGACACTGACCTCCAGCAGTTTGAGATTGTCGAGGTCGAGGGAGCTCTCGGAGCCGGCAGCCTCCATCATGTTCAGGTTGTGGAGCCCTTGCTTCCCGTCTCCTGCGAACACGAAGGAACACAAAAAAAACATCAGCTCTGATTCCATTTATCCAATTAATGGAAATCCGACCAAAAACATTTTAACGGCCTTGAATAATGAATGTTCCCGGCTCTTCCTCGCGGCGTGGCGCCATGGTAACTCACCGTGCATCATGCGGTAACCAAAGAAGGCTGCCACGGCGAGCACGGCCAGCACGGAGACTGTTGCCAGGGTGATAATTACTGTCTCTTCATAGCCCAGTGTGCGAGAGTCTATAAAGGACACACACACACACACACACACACACATCAAATAGAGAAGTACAAATCAAACTGTGACCTTTACGTGGGAAGGCTGAAGCCGTGCACTGGCCGGCCTCTGTTCTGCGAGCGGACGTCAGAGGATGGCTGTCAGTGGCTGCACCTGAACAGTCTGATGCAGTCCACAGTGCAGGTAGCACGACAAGTAGAAGTATGTTACACACAGGGACGAAGACTCGGCAGCACATTATGTTTATATTCCATGGTTTACCCTCTACTGCACTGTACCACGGGTGAGTACACACCACACAGAACTCCTTACGAGGTTTGCTGTATTCTGTGTGAGCTCCAGTGAACACACAGATCCCTTTTTACAAGTTCTGCCATTCTCGGTTTTCCAAATCGACAAGCAGCAGGTTGTGCAGGTCGTCCGTCGTTAAACCAAAAGCACTCCGCCTTCTGTCTGCGGTGATTATTTCAGCATGTTTAAGGACAGTCATCGGCTTCAGCCACCAGGGAGGGAGAAGAAGACTGTTGTTAACAAACCTGGATGTGAGCAATGTAGGATTTAAAATATCTAAAAAATAAATTATTCTGAGGGAAATGCACAGATTTGCTCCTCGGGGATTCACACAATGTGTTTTTTGGAGTGACACTGAATGCAAACACAACTCCTCAGAACACCTTGAGTGTTGCTGCTGTGTGATTCTTTCCTCCTGTGCTTTGTTAACATTTTGCATTTCATCCTTCTGTCAGGTGTAAATGCTGCTGCTCTTCCAGTGAAACTCCAGCAGGGCCCTGGAGTCAAAACAGCTGAGGCTTGCATGCGAATGAAGACCGTGAGCATACAGTAAGCTGTGTTTTCTTTCTTCCCTAATAACAGGTCAACGAAATACACACAAACATTTAAATGCCTCGGGTATGCAAGTATGCGCGCTTGCCGACCATCAGGCAAGCCGCGAAGCACGTGAAGGAAAAGAGGAAAAATGCATCAATTAAGCCAAACAGCCACGAAGCATGGTCAACAGACTGGAAAGCGGTGCAGGAGGAGAGGATGTGTGGGAGGTGAACGGAGAGAGTGCGAAAGAAAATACAGAAAAACACACAGGGCACGGGAGAGCTGGTCAGATGGCAGGTAGAGGCAGTTAGCCGAGGCGGCTGCAGCTTTAGCTGTCAGGTTTTTGTGATTAATGAAACTGCATCAGCTGTAAGTGTGACTCTGGAGACTAACAAACACATGGCTTACATACTGTGTGCCAGCACTTGCTCCTCTTATACACCTCTACCCTGCAGAAACGGTAGAGAAGTCCACAGCAGCTGCCCAGACGCACACAAACACACTCTCCTGCTTCTGCTACATCAGTCAACACGCTGGTGCCGCCGCGAGACACCAGCCTTTATCAATAATTGATGGCTTCAAGAGCCTAAGGCCCACTTTGACTGACGTGCTAGCATGAGCACGCGTGCACACAACACACACACACGGGCTCCACTCAAATGCCAAGGTCAGTGAGTTCACATTCAACAAGAGGGCTGCACAGGAAGCAATCTGACAAACACACACACACACACACACACACACACACACACACACACACACACACACACACACACACACACACACACACAGGCACGCCCAAACACACATCGTATTAATGATAGCACTGACTTTTATATCACCACAATCTTAAATATTCATACTCTCGCTCAGCCTCAGGGCTGGGAAGCACTTTTTTGCCTTTTACGTATTCTCATTTTCATTTCAGACTTTATATTGTACATTTATTTGTTACTCCAGATTCTGATGAATTTGAAATATAATCAATGAATATTACAGATTAGTCAACCCAGCAGTACATCGAGGGGGTTCAAATTAACTCAAATTTTACCTGCTTCAGCGTAAAAGTGATGCTTACACATTTCATACACAATTCTGCATACTTTTGCTATTTGAAGTATATTTATTATAACTGAGTACTTTACACTGAGCTGCAGAGACGACAAAGACGATGGGATTTTTCCATTGGATTTTGGATTATTGCAAGAAAATAAGCTAACATTAGGCTAATGAAATGAACACCACCACGGTCACATGACTTCAACCTCACCACCGCTAAGTGTCCGACTACACTGTACGATACACACTTTACTATGAAATCCACAAACTGGAAAGTTTGAGTTTGAATAGTTTGCAGGAGCTATAGGCTACAAAGGCTAGCGAGTAGTCTCATTTAGCCACCTGTTTGCAACCGCCTGTGTAAAAGCTTTAAAATTCAAGAGTTGGCAATCTACAGGCGTATTTTAAGTTGGAGAACAAAGTGTGAAAATCTCTTAATCTCATGTTAACAGCAGACTTTAATTCGGGCATCTCACCAAAGACCTATTGAAAAGAGTCCGTTGACGTCGAGACGAGGGAACTGGAAGAGCAACAATGCTAACTCACGTCTGGCTTTGAGGACTCATTCTCTGCTGCTACGTTTACTTAAGTAAAAGATCAGACTGCTTCTTCCACCACCTAGACCTGAATGTCGTCATCCATGGCTGTTGGCATTAGATCACTCAGACAGCCAACTGACTCAAACCGTTTCCTGCTCCTAATAATACTGCCACCACTCTGCCCGCACATGTCAGGATTTAGTAATCGAGCAAACACAGAAACAGGTTTCGAAGCTACGATACAACCCGAACTTCAACTTCCAGCAATTAATCAAACGTCCCTTTAACGCCGAATGCTTATTTTTCCTCAACTTTCTCCAGTTTTTTGTCTCGTCACCGTCTGCTCCGGGGAACAGTCACCGGCACGCCCGCAGACAGGCAGATACACCAGACGCCTTGTAATCCGTGGAATGCAGAGAGACGACATGGATGGCAGAGTGTGTGTTTGTGTTTATGTGTGGGCAGGAGAGATGAAGATGAGCCGCCGCCGCCGCCGCCGCCGCCGCCGCCCCCCTTCCCCCCTCTTTCCTCTCTCCTTCTCCTGCCACACACATTGCTTTCATTCACAGCTAAACCTTAAAGGGGAGGAACAATTAACAATATGTTTGCTGTGTTTGACGCCTCACAGAGAGCACGCCAGCAACTTAATAAACACCACAGACGGGAGCCGACACAAACAGAATTCGTTATCAGCCACTTTCACGGTCCTTTAATGCACATAACCACCAGCTCTGAGCGAAGACACTGAAAACCCTGCAATCCTTATCTGTCAGCAACGCAAATCAATTCATCACTGCAATTCACAGCTGTCAAGGTTCATAATGGATAACAACCAGGAAGCTGTTTTAAGCTGAATGATGAAGCATGGGAAGAAGAGGAGGAGGAAGAGGGGGAGGAGAGAGAAAGTAGCTACAAGTAGGTGTAGGTCCAACAGCTCTGATGATATCAAACATCCTTTCATTCTTTTCTGTTTGCTTTGTGTTTCAGAGCTGTGTGGGCCTGCATTTGTTTTCTCCCATTCTTCTCGCTGTTAGTCATTTTTCTCTCTCATTCAGTCCGTAAGAGACGACTGCAACCACAGCAGAAAAGTTAGACTCTCTCGGGTACGAGAAAAATGCTCTCCAGGGTGAATTCATCTGTCAGAATCAGAGGAGAAATTAATGGAGGCAGTCTGAATCCAGAAAAGGAAAAATCACAGCTCCCAAAACTCCTTTAGGATGACTGACCTGATGTCAAAGGTGATTGGTGCTGAAGTGATTCCCCTCTCTGCCTCTACTCTCAAAAAATGGCCAGCTCAAATTCAATATTAAAGCTATGAAAGTATTAGCGTAGGCTGAGATTTGGCTCTGAATCCATCTGGCTGACATGGTTTTAACGGCTGGCTGACCACCGGTCGCAGACGAGGAAGATACGTCATGACTAAAAAGACATCCTCTGGCGAGAAATTAAATGAAACTCACTACAAATCAAGCATGGATGGGATGTCTATTGCATGACTGCATGCACAGAGCGCGGCAGTGATGGCGTGTGTGTTTCTGCTTCCTTACAGATGGGCTGAGCGGTGGTGGGGCTCGGCGGCGGGAAGTCCTCGGTGAAGTTGACGTTGCACATGTCGCTGCCGCAGCAGCAGAAGTGGTACGTCCCGTTCTGGATCTGTGGAGGGAGGTTAGTCACCACGCAGCGGTCATCGCGGCAGCCCTGGTGGTCACCCAGGTGAGTCCAGCAACCTGACAGAGAGGGGGTGACAGATGAGGGTGGGGACAGTGAGGGAAACATCCAATGAAGTCTGGTACGACCGCTAGCTTATGCTTGCTTAATATTAGCTAACTACATATTGCTCTAGAACAGACATGAGTGAGCTGGTTTGCTGACTTTATGGCTCTTTTCCGTCTTTAACCTGTCATTATGCTGGCTTGGCTTCTGTGAACTGAACCAGATGATCAGTCGCTGTAGCTACAGACTTCCTCTGCTTTGAGTTTCCTGTTAACTGCTGCTAGCAGCCCTTTAAATCCCCTGGTGGTGGGTCGCTGACAGAGCACGCCGGCTTACCCTCTTTACGCCGACGTTAATTCTGATCTGACCTCCAGTGAGACGGAATAACGGTGCAGCATTTCCACCTTGAACAGGCTGCGTAAACAGGGTCATAGTCTCACTTTGAAGCTGGACTACGTACGTCACAGGTCTCTAAAGATGTACCTTGTTTGACGAGTCGCACTTCGCCTGGGGGACTCTTCTCCCACAGGCCGAAACAGTGGCTGCCCTTGGCACATCGGATGGTGGTGTTCTCTGGGGACACCCGGCCTTCGCCCCCTGCGACCCGCTCCACCTCCCACTGCTGCTGCTGGTCCGTGAAGGCACACTCCCTCTCCTCGCCCTGTGCCGCTGCAGAGAGACAGAGGAGTTGGAGTCAAATCAAATTGCAAACAAAATGGAGCTGCGCTCGTGCAGAAGCAACAAAGCGAATTAAACGGTTGGATGTCGAGAGGCAAGTGCATCAAACTGTAAGATGAAAGTAGTTTGCAGTGATGTGGTGAGGAGACAGGGTTAGCTTCATTCCACCGACTCACAAACACTAATGCACATTTCACATAAGAAATTACAGCTTGATGCAGATGAAAAGTCCCCCACATCAAACATTTCATAATAAAGCAAATTTTGTGTGAAAACACATGTGTACAGACACTTCTGTCTGCTAAACCAGCTACAGACACAGGTTGATGCTGGTGCTGCGTCTGTCTGTACAGGAAGAATCCACAGCTGAAAAATAGCTGTCTGCCTGCAAAGACTGCTGCCTCTCACAAGCCAAAGATCAATAGAAAAACCAATTTAAACTCTAGCCTGGAGGACATAACACATGCAGAGGCGCAGAGGAAAAGGGGACATTAGGGTTTGAAAGAAGCCTCATTAAAAACATAAACAAAAACTGCAAGATGACCATGAAAACGCAGCATGGGGAGAATGAAATGTCAGGAATGAGAGATGGATGTTCAGCACGCTAAAGCTCCCACCTTGTACTTAATGAATTCAACTGATTTATGGCCGATGGCTTGTTTTCTGCGTTGGCTTTACCGAAAATATGAATGAACCTCAGTTGGAGCGACGGCGTTTTTTGAGAGGAACAAAAAAGCCAGAGTGTGTCCAGTGGTGAAATGGACCTTTCGCTTGTTGATCTGCAGTGAACGTCTGGGAGAGCGAGTCCTCGGAGACAGTTTGAGCCAGTGTCAGAGTGTGTGTTTGTGTACGTAGCTTGCATTGTGGGTAATTTCAGATAAGGGAAACATGATGTGCCAGTTTGTTTCCATTACTCCCAGCTCCTCCCTTTCCTCCTTGCCGGGAAGAGGCGGGGGGCTGTTATGGAGGGGTGGGGGGAGGAGGGTGACTGTGCCCTGCCCAAGGTCAAGTTAGCCTGTGTGGGCAGAGAGTGACGCGATGGAGTGGTAGCTCTGCTGGGCACGGCGCCAGCTTTCCTCCTCTGCTCCCATCTGCAGATAAAGCTATCAACCCTGGCCTACTGTGGGCCTCGGCTGCCCTCAGCCTGTGGGCCTCCACTGCCTACTGTTCTGTGGGACGGACTCTGCCTGCAGGGGGAAGCACGCTGTGTACATGCAGAGTGGGAAAGCAGTTCAAACTACGGGTTAAGTATGTGGAGGAATTTTCATTCTGATGAGGAAACTGAATTTCAACGAGTCGACGACGGCACTGCCAGGGTTAGCGGTTAAATTCCCGACTGGGCAGACAGTTGGCCGTTTGCATGTATTTCTAGCATATTGACATGCTCTGGGTTAAAATGAGCACAAAAAGGTACATGCCCTCCATAATTATCATACATATTATGTCACGCTGTGCATGTTCTCATTGCATCAAAAAAAAAAAAAAAAAGGTAATCCTGCACCGAACATGAAAAATATCAGATAGTGAACACATGAACAGACGCAGAGATGCTGTCGACATGTTTTCATTTCAGCCCAAAACCGAGCTCTCTGCTCTTTGACGGAAGGCGTAAAAAATAACTGATCTGGGAACTGCGATTTTCCCCAAAATGAGCATCACAGAGAGACAAGATGGGTAAACATTCATGCTTATTTTACCGCTTTTCTATTGTCACAGAGGGTAAATCAGATCTGATTTATCAGAGTCTGACAAGCCATGATACGTTTAAAAGGAAAATACACCGACCAGACTGGAGGGATTTGTTATCTTTATGTCAAGAAATGAAATACAGTGAAAACCCTTTAGGTTCCAGCTGCATTTTTTCCCTTTTACTTAATAATCTGAAGGGAATGGTGGTTTATCTGCTGAAGAATAAGCAGACCTTTAAGCGTCCTCTTACCAGTTAACAGACAGCTGCAGACAAGTGCTCCTATCACGGCCACTTCTTTTTTTTTTTTATTTGAAGCGAAACATGATGAACACAATAATCACTGTTATGTTATCATCTACCGTCCTCTGCGCTATGTTCAGGGACTTCTGGAGAAAAACCTCTCAGCTGCTCGTCACTTCAGCTTTGCGCATGACGGGGAAGGACACTCCATTAAACATATGGGGGGGCGCCCTTAAGTGTCCCACTATTATTAATTATTTCCAGGCTTGAATATGTGTGATGCCTACAGATAACAATCAACTGATAGAGGCATATGTCCATACAGTTGATGACCACATGACTGGCATCATAGGATTGACACTGGATGGCTAACAACAGTTTCATCATGTGAAAATGGATAAATAATCACAATGTTTGATGCATTTTCATGGATTTATTTCGCAAAGCCTCCAAAAAGACGCCGCAGTTCAAGGCTCTGAGAGCCTTTAGCGTCACAGCTCGACTCAACAACAGTGATCCTTTCTGCCTCCAATATGCTTCCTGTCTAATTACCCAGAAAAGAGGGGAGTGGGCGGTGGAGCAGAGGACGTGAGTTGTAGAGGAGGAACTCTAGTAAAATGAGGAGAAACATAAAGGAACAATAGAAGGAAGTGCCGAGCCGGTGACAACACCCAGAGACAGTTAGACAAACAGACTGCCCTCGTACGCCAAGACGTGGAGAACAGAAATCCAAGAGCAGAGTATCTTCTGTCTCTCACCCAAAACTGGCCAGATACTGTATCTGACATTAATTATTAAAATTCTTACTAACTCAAGGCCATGAAATCAAAAACCCCATTATGATGCTTGGTGTATGAGAGCTTGTGGGCTTGAAAAAGCTGAAAAGCAGATAAAAGGCTGTGAGGTCAATGTAGAAATTGATTTTGGGGTTTCATTTACAAGTGTGAATAATTTTTGCACTTCGCTGTCGTCAGGGAAAAGATTTTTTAAATATGTTGCGCTCACAAAAAGTTAAGAAGCAGTGCCTCCATATTAACACTGCTAAGTATGCAGCAGGCATCACATGCCCTGATGGGAACGTATGTTAAGATAACATAATTGTTTTATGTGTGGGCACGGCTGCACACGCTTAATGGAGAGCATGGGCTGATCACGCAGCAGCTTCTTTAATTCACACTTCCTCCTCACTCTTTAACAAAAACCCAGATTCTGAAACGCATCTATCATTGAAAAGCTCAGCGTAGCATGGGATGGCGCTCAAACCACAGCAGTCACAACCAGCCTTTGCTCATTTGCAGTCTGAGCCATGGGAGCACTTCTGTAGTCAGATTTCATTGGTTTGTCTGCCGCTCTGCTCGCCTGTGGTTGGTTCTTTGACTCAGTTCTGTCTTTCTGAGGAGTGTTTCTGGTTGGGTGCCAATCCGTGTTTATCTCCCATTGGCCGAGGCCGGCTCCGTCCCTGGTTCTGCTCTGTGGAGCTTGCTGTGTGATCTTGGCTTGCGCTGCAGTATTGGATTGTGGGTCAGAGTATGCAGGCAAGGCCAGTGGAGCGAGGCAGATGAGAGAGAGAGAGAGAGAGAGAGAGAGAGAGAGAGAGAGAGAGAGAGAGAGAGAGGAGAAAGAGAGAGCGGGGGAGAAAGAGAGAGAGAGAGAGGGTAGTCATATCAAAAGGCTTCGCAGTTTTCTGCTCCAAGCCTGCTCATTGGATGATGGCAGGCACTGCTGAGTGTTTACCCATGGCCCAGTTATTTGCTAATCTCTCCCCCCTACTAACCCTCCTCCCCCAATTGGCCTTCGGTGCACCCTACCGCCCTCCCCGGACTACCCCCATCCCCTCATCCTCGTTGCTAAAAAACAACAGCGATCTAATCTGGTTCTCTCCTTCCTACTGCCAAGGCCCACTGGAGCGATGCAAGACACGGCAGTCTGAGACTTGATTAAAAGTCACCCAGTGCACTGATGTGTCGGTTGTTTGTTCTCCACAACTGGTTCCGAGTTCACAAGATTAGAGGCAGAAACAGAGAGGGAGGGGCCGGGAAAAAGCAGAGGAGGCTGAAACGTGCTTGATGCACCTGTGCACGCACCATTTCCTCTGCAGGCATGCGTGCACTGTCCGCAGACACTGAAGTATACAAGTTGTGCTCTCTGGCTCGGGTCTTCATTGGGGGAGCCGGCATAACGCAGCCGCGTGGAGCCTTTGTACGATATCGACTCTGCGTCAGTATCAAACATGTATGCGTTTGAACACAGACCTTTCTCTGGTGTTTGTCACTGTGTGAAGCAGACGAGCACGCCCCGAGAACCCATCATGCATCATGCATGGCTGGTGCATCCGCTGCCAAAAACCTTCAAATTGCAAAGGAGCATGGTGTGTGCCGGCGTGCACGCTGTTTTTATTACTGCAAAGGCTAAAGCTGCTGTACACGAGCACGTATCCGCTCTAATTGTACCTGCTGCTGGTGTTTGGGTGCCTGCTTGTTGCTGAGGTAGGATGGATGGGTTTCAGGCGTATCTGCTGACACCCCCAATTTTCCAAGTCCCCTGGTTGAGTATAAAGATGTAGGGGGGTGAGCGGGCTTTAATCTGTCCCATCTGTTGCCTCGGGACTGCCCACCCCCCTCAAAAACACCACCACTCAGTCTGTGTCTGTCTGGGTCTGGTACAGTTATGCTAATCCTGGGGTTTATACTACCCTCAAAGCTTAGAGGCCTCCATTATTGACCACGATGCATTTATACCAAAATTCACCCCCCCTCCCTCCCTCTATACCTTAACTTTCCAGAATATGTGATACACAGATGACAGAGAACCCAAAGTGGCGTTTACAATCACACCATGGGGGGTATAATCTCAGATTATTAATGAACAAGCAAAAGTTTGCTTTCAGGCCGTGTCTGAATTTAGTCTTTGTTTACAAAGCTTTTCCTCGTTGAGTAAATGAACAGCCACTGCAGCACGAGCTTGAAAGGCTGATTTTCCACTACAGCGTCACCACTGGAGGCCTGTGGTTGTCTGGTATGATGGGCTTTTCACCTGTTCTACAAGTGGGGCTGTGACGTTAGACCTCATCTTTTCAAAAAGCTGAAGTCATTTTTCCTGCTTCAGAATTATGATGATTTCCTGCTTTTCTTTGTCTTATGTGATTGTAAACTGAATATTTATCCCGCTCTGGAGCAAGACGCAGGCATAAGCCACCTGATGACATCACATTGAGCTTTACAAAATACTCAATACTGCCAACTTTTTGCAGATATTTCAGTAAATACAGCATCTGTTTGTGACTGCAGACAAGAAATTGCACCACAGAAATGTCAAACTAGGTTTGAGGTCATTTACAAACAGAGTGTCCATGACAGCCAGGGAGCACCGACAAGCATGTATCTTGGTTACAATACAAAAATAAACACTAATGGCAAATATATTGTTGTTTTTGAAACTGTCAAATGTGGAGTTTCAGTATTGGCCTCAGAGTCAGCCCGACCATATGTCACTACATATGGGATTTTTCTCTAAGTAATACTGGACTAATGAATGCTTGCAATACTGAGATCTGGTAACTGCACCTTGTTCCGTTGCTGCAATTGTTAACTGTAACTGTAACTGACGCGAATAGAAATGTACAAGGCCAAAGATATGCAAGGCATTCATGGGAAACGCACAAAGACACAGCATTATCCAAGGATGTGACATCCCAGCTACAAGAGGCAATAAAAACAAGACCAGAATCACCTCACAGCCTTGTAGATGCTAACAATTATCCTTCTTTTTTAAAGCTTGCATTGGTGGAAAGACAAAAAACTCAGCAGTTCATCCATAGTCTGAGCAGCACTTTTGCGCGCTCTGGACTTATTGTCTCTGCCAGTCAAGGAGAACGCTTCGTGTTAATCATAGGCTGTCACTCTGAGTTACCATCTCAAGGCTGCACCTTTTGTTTTCTAAAACATCCACTAATTTCTCCTTTTTGCCAAACCAGAAGGTCGGCTGAACACTGCTCCATTGTATCTAGCTTTGCTTTTACTTCTGCTCAGAACTCAAACCAAGGTACCAAGAGAGGCACACATTGATTTCTTCATCTAACAGAGTACAGGGCTGGCTCTATTAGAGACCAAACAGCAGCCACCCCCTCTCCTCATTCCAGCATTTATTGGTCTGTTTCTAGCAATCAGTGTCATCTCTTCTCACGAAATAATGACGTGGACTGAGTGCAGAATACAGAAACAAAGTGGGCCCAGTGCTTTTACAGTGTATCCTTCAGCTGAGGCGACTACTTCCTAACTAAATTGCATTGCTCCAGTTGTGCAAATACTGATGCCAAATTGTAGGCTTAGAGTAAGTACACATCATTATATTACCTCTATTTTTGCCTCTACACACTGGTTGCCTCGTGGGTTTACAATGACTTTAACATTTTACGAGCTACTTTTCCATTTACTATCCTTGTGTTTACCTCTGGAGCAATGCTGCATCACATCCAGAAAAGACTGGGATGCACATTCAGCTCACTCGCTGGAGAGCCAAAGGTGATGCGGCTCGGTGGAGTGAGCCCCTGGGCTTTGAGCATAATCGGTGCCATTAACTGAAACATCAATCACACTCATTTTCACACCGCTGATGTACAGAATCAGCTCCTATGCCTTGATTCGTGCTAATTACTGCGCTGCTTTCTTACAGTCTCTGGTTTTCACTATAATTAACATAAAAGCTTTTTATAACTAATGTTTACATGAGCCGCTATTATTGTTAGAAATATGAATGTGGTGCGAGCTACAGAATTCAGAGCTGAAACGATTATACGTAAATATAAAAAATAATCAGCTAGCTGTTTTAGGAAATTAGCATTACACTCCTGAAACAGGCAGATTCATGATGGACAGTTCAAAAAGAAAAAGGGATCAAAATTGATGCAGATTGATTCCATCTCTTCTTTGTCAAAACCAGGTGCCTACATTACCCACAATGCAACTCAACCGTCGCCAGTCCAGCCGCAGATTCGGGTGTGTTATGCTAGTAGCAGCTAACGCGTCTCAAGCAGAGATGAGGACCAGACGCCAGTGGTCTGGTAAGCTTGTTTCTTTCTAACTTCACACCCCCATTTTCAAACTCTTCACACCCAATAGATGCTGACTCAAGTGACATCACATGAGGCAGTCTATCAGACTCCGCACAGCTCCCCATTGAGCCACAGCAGGATGTATACAACTTTTTCATACATACAATAGTACTCCCCAGCAGGTGAAAGCCTTTTGATGTGTTCCCCTTGAATCAATCTTGAGAGTAATCTTCAGTCACAGCCCATAATACACCGAGGAGCTTTCTCGCTTTTCTCACTCTGCACTGTTACAGCCCTTCCTGTCTTTGTTTCCAAAATATCTCAGCTCCAGTGTCACCGAGGCAGATTCAGAGAATGTATTGTACTTGGCATTAATTCGGATTCATCCTCGTCTTCTTCGACCGACACTGCCATGTAAACCATCAATTAATTGCCGGGCTGACAGCAGTCTGGGCCTGTCTCGCCATATTCTGTACGCTCCGATCTGAGCTAGCCCTCGCGGCAAACACGCTTGCAGCTGTTAAGCGCGAGTCTGTAACGTCGAGCCAATAACTTCACTTTCTGTTGAGCCGCTGATGTGACCGCGGAGCCGACAGCTTCAAGAGTACCCCGTGGCCCGCTGAGGCTGGGGAGATGTGGGCTGGTTGGGGAACAGTGGGCCTGTCAACGCCACAGTATGGGGCTCCAGAGCAATAGTTACGGAGTTTGGACAAGCGGAGCAAATGAGCAGTCCATTTTATGCTATGGTATAATACTTCTGCTCTAATCCTCTTTGGACCCTCAAATCCCCATCTTACCTGGAACAACAGTGAAAATGTCTGCCCGAAGTGGGCTGAGGCACACATTATGTGCATGTGTGCGCTACAAGATGAACTTGATAAGAATCTGGGCGAAAGTCTGATGCTGCTTTTAAGAACACCTGTGGTCAGACGCCACAGGTAGGGTCTGCAGGCATCTCAGTCTCAGTTCATTTTGCTTTCAACAGCCTGACAACCATTAAGCAGTAACTAATAAAGCTAGTTAATGGTTTTTGGTATTATCGTGGAAAGCCGGTCAGAGCTAGCTTATCTGCCCTGGCTAGCTTGACTTTTAGCTCACACTTCTTCTCCTCAAACTCTCACTGCTGTAATGTACTCTGGCCTGAGGTACCAAACTTCCTGCCCTCCAGCACACTGAGTGGCATCACATCCATCTCAACTGAGTGATGGCCTCGGACCGGCACGCATTACACTTTCTCCCTGCGGCTACCGGCAACATGATCTTTGGCTGCGAGTCGGCTTTGAACACGGCAAACAGGCGCTTGGTCTTATTGTGGTCCAGCGACACTGAAGAGTAGCATCCAGCAATTAGGATTTGACTTTTCTGGAGGAAATGTTCCCACAGCAAGCTTCATTTTTTACTTCACAGACATTTCAGTGTACTTTACGTAGCCACAGGCTAAGCGAAGCTGCTAGCAGAGCGCCTGTGTGTGTGTAGACGTGCAACTGGTCAAAACTATTCTCTGTGATTAACTTATTAGTGGTTAACCGTTGGCATCCCGAGTTTCTACTCCAGATTTTGGAGCAGCAGGCACACACCCACACACTGATTAGTCACGGGGGACAGGGAGCGGAAGGACAACCCAAGCTCAGCTGCAAACAGGTTAAACACATGGCGGGTGGAAGGAAATGAATAATGATTTGAAAGAGAAATTAACAGTGGTAATAGGCGAGTTGGGAAAAGGGATGATGGGAAGCAATAACTGAGACAGAGGGAGCAAAGGGAAAGGTGATGGGTCAGAGAGATGACTAACACGCTCCTGCAGACTGCAGGGCCCTGTGATACCTCTCATCATCATCATTACAAGTATCATCCGAAGAAACGGGCACGGGGGTATCTCTGCTTTGTATTCATGAACTAAACAGCAGCACAGAGAGAGACGGAGAGACATTTGTCTCCTGTCTCTTTACAGTCATTATGCTGACAAAGTCTGACTGCTGGCCTAATTAATTTTGCACAGTGCAGCGATTTGAATTTATTGGCTGTTTACATGGCATGCGTGCGTGTAAGTATCCATTAATCGTCCTTGTACTGATTATTGAGTGGATATGTCAATCCTCTGCCAGTCGCCGCAGTCGTTAAAGTGCTCTCGGGGAATACTAACTTGCATGTCATGTCTCATACAGGTGAGCTTATCAGCGCAATAATATTTGGTGATGATGACAAATTTCAGCGTGTGTGCTGAAATTACTGTTTCACGTTTTGCTGAATATTACAGTTCGGGATGAAAATTGCACTCAGCCTTTTCCACCCCCACTGTTCCTACGTCACAACCTGACAACTCATCTCTCCAGTAAAAGCTTCACGTCCCGCTCTCGGCTGAATCACCCCTCTTCTGCGCCTTACTTATCTCCCTACTCCAGTGTTTCTAATTTTAAGCTTAAATAGCAAGCTTTCCTCCTCTATTTGCTTACGCATGACCTCATGATCAGCTGCTGTCTGAGCAATAACAATTAAAAGCCCCTGCATGTCATTTTTAAAGAAGTGGGAGTTTAAAAAAAGCAAAACACAGACCTCCACTTGTCTGTTAAATGCAAATGTGAATGCAAATAGGAGCAGTCTCTCTGCACTACCAGCTCAAAGTGACGAGCGCAGTCGAACTGTGTGTTCAAATTATGCTCCACACTCACATATTTCCCTCTGCAACAGCAGTTATTATTCTGGGCTTCTGATAATACCCTGTCTATGAATGGATGGAGGAGCCTCAACAATAACACACGCTCACAGCAATGATAATACAGTATTGAGAAGCTGTTTATACACACATTCACACCCACGCACAGGGCTGTAACATCGGATGAACAAACCCGGCTACAAGACCACCTATTTTCAAAACCCTGCCAAAGCCTAAGCACAATGTTGAATTTCTATCACCTAAATTACCCATCTCGTAAAATACCTCCTGTCTTCCCACACATTCCACCCCCCACACCCACATGCATGCACTGTGCAGCTACTATCTTATCATGCTCAAGGTCTCACAGAAGCCTGGCTTCAGCCCAAAGTCTTGAACAGGGGGCACAACTTGGCAGACAAGGACTGCGGTATGTTTGGCAGTGTTTTTCCAGGCCTTTGTACACAGAATGATTAAAAAGGAGCCAGGGGTGTAGTTGCTGCTCTGCACAAGAGCAGATATCTGTGAAGGTTTACTTGACTACAGTGAGATGAGTAACACAGATTGAGCCATCAAGGTGGATAAGGGACAGGCAGGCGGGTCTGACACAGGTATGATATAATGATCTGTATTAAATACACTCAGCACAAGAGATGTCCTAGTCCAAACAAGAGGATCTGGATGGGGGTGAAGAAGCTCAGGCTATTCTGCACCAAAGCAGCAGAAACCAAAAGGAAAGCATCAAATATTCATGGGAAGCGCATTTCCCTCATTCCCAAAGAAAAAATCAATTCGCTAATAAGCCACTTACCAGCCACAGAAGTCAGGAGGATCGCCAGGCAAATCCCAAATTTAGCGAGTGATTTCATCGTGATTCGGCCCATAGCCATGACAGTGTACACAGACTTTGGTCTCGTAGCTCGAGCTCCTCCACGTCTTCTTCTACTTCTTCTGGTCTTCTTCTCTTGCACACTTTGTTTTTACTTCACGTCAGCTCAATAACTTGAACCGATCTCTCAGGCATGGAGCACATTGATAAACGATGCGAAAAAGAGGCGCTGTCGTGTTGGGGTCGCTTGACGTGATTTGATAACTAACATACGCTGCCAAGAAAAGTTAAGTTAGTCCCGCTGTCGACGCCAGCACAGACCGGGCAGATAAAGCAAGAAGCTAACTTGTTTGGCGGATCTGCCATCTACAGCCAGCCAGCGAACAACGTCCATATCTGCTAGCTAACATGCTAACTTAGCTGCCCAAGGCGACTGTCTGGTACTAGAAAACTTGGGCAAAGAAGGTAAATAACGCTTAAAATAACCGACACACAACTAATTCGTGTAAATACAGACCATCTTCAGTTGCACACTTTGTAAAAACGTCCACCCTTTCGACACAACAGGCATGAATTTGGCATATAAACGTTAGCCAATTAGCTCGCTGAGGTTTCAAGCTGCCTGCTATCGCCGCTAACCGACGTTAGCCTAACGGCTAACCAGTTAGTTCTCCGCGTCCCGACTCATTTCACGATCTCCGTTGTGCGAAAAAGAATAATTCACAAGCCCACGGCGTCTACGGTGAGCTTTTCTGCTCCGCGATAGATGGGGATCGCTTCTCCCGTGCTGGCAGGCGACGGGGTTGGGGGAATGGATATCTCTTGGGTCTGATCTTCCCCGAGGCGGTCGGCAGCGTTTGGCATTGACGGTTTGGAGCTCCGCTGGGCAGACAGACAGACAGGGCGGCTGGGAACGCCTCGTTTGCAGGCTTGTCTGGACCGCTCGTCTCCGGTATCAGATTGCTGTGGGTTGGTGTTGGGGGTGGAGGACAGTCCTACACAGTCAGAAGGGGTGTTGCAGCGCCGCTGTGCCGCAGACTGTGAACATAACACCCTTGAAACATATGCTGCGTTCATCTTCTCTATGCAATTGTCCGATTGTTTAGACGCCTGTAAACGCTGTAAAGCTCAGGTTGAGCATGCATTAGAAAACATCAGCTAATGAATGCAACTTGTGAAATATTTGAATTTTAATGCAAAACCCCAAAGGCGCGCTCCTTTCAAATACTATACAGTGACAAAGTGGCTTTAAATGCCTCAGTAGTTCTTCAACTGTGTTACTTTACTGCCTCTGTGTGGTCAAGTTACTTTGACAAACTGTACGGTTAAAACAATAATTATTCCAGCAGATGGCAATGTTATCCTGTGCCTAGGGCAGAGCAGTGTGTGGCTTGTAGTTATATAACCTCAAAATAGTAATTAGTGCTGCTCAAATACTTAGTGTGCCTTGTATTTATATAACAATTAAGACATGAATTGCAATTTAAGTCTTTTAATGTTCCTTTGTGCATTACTGAAGCATAATCGTGATACCGCCAATAGAAAAGGCCAAATGATGTTATCTGGGCACTATAATGTCACTGCTGAGTGTCCCACAGCCATACTAGAAATACTCTTATGCTATATGCAGTAGCACCTATTGGTCCCTCCAAATATGATGGATGACTTAGTTTACAGTGCTGTCCCACTGGGCAGTATCACGCTGAGGAAGCGGGGGGCGTGCCAGTTTGCGCCAGGGACCTCCGCTGACGGGACAGAGCGTTTGGATGTTGCTCTCCGCCTGCTGTTGACCGGTGAAAGTCATCTCCCATTCCATCCCGGACGACTGTTTCTACTGCAGATGTGACCGAGCCAGCGCAAAGTTTAAGAGAAGCGCAATGGCTGGATAAAAGAGCGCCAGTGTGCAGTTACGCACGTCGGACAGCCTGGAGCGCAGGGTTTCAGCCTTCACGCCGCCGCCTGGGACAGCTCTCGCAGTCTGCTCTCTTCTCCGCACCTGGCTGCCTGATGAAAGGTGGGCTACACCATGGCTTCTGCTCCACCCGAGGCGAGGAAGTTTACCCGGGGGCTCAACAAACCGGGCACCGCCGCCGAGCTGAGGCAGAGCGTCTCGGAGGCTGTCAGGACGTCGGTGTTGATGGTGAGGGGAGTCTGTTCTGCACTCACACGCGAAGACTGAACACACATAATTTAGCATAAGCAGTATATTTTTATAAAGGCTCTCCTTACTTCAGGTGAGAGGTTCAATGCCTTGCTCAAGGACACTTGCTGACTTTGGGGTCTTAACCCTGCTCTCTTTACTTGAAAACTGGGATTGTGGGTTCTCCAACATCAGCCATAATTCATCTGAAAATGCTGATATTTCTGACACTATGCTGTCATTTACTGCTGCATGTCCCCATGTCTGACTCTACAGGGTGTCTATTGTTACAACTTTCTCAAAGGGGTTGCCAGGTGACTGAAACATACACCACCAGCTCCAAAGGGACGAGAAAGATGACACACACACACACACGCACACACACTAAGACATGAACACTTCTGTGGTTCATTCTGTCATCTGACCCCCTCAGGTGCACCTTGCAACCAGATAGGTTAGAGTGAAACAGCTGAGCAGCGACAAAGGTGAAACTTGCCAAAGACACAGTCCATGTTTTTACTGTATGACAGGGCAGCATGTGGCCTGTAGCTGCCTGACGTATGCACTGAGACATTTACCCACAGTGAGGATGATGATGGTGTTAAAACAGGTTGTATTGTTCCTTCATAAGTGACTCTTGAATATAGGTTGTGTCTTATCGCCTCTGCAGACTGCACAGTTTGTGATCGCCTTTCGTGCTGTCTTGTTGCGTAATAGCGATCAATATGCCATTTGTCTGCAACTGATGGCTTTTGCTGTCAATTATGACTGCTGTCTCTGTCCTTGGGTCTTAGAAACTGAGTTTAGGCTCTGTTATAATGAGACCTGAGAGCTGAGGGTTGTTTGCTTATGCAACAAACACATAAATGTTTTTTCCCTTCACTTGTTGCCTGAGCTCTGGGGTCCAAGTCAGCTATGGAGTCAGTTAGAGCCAGCAGCCAGTTAGCTTAGCTTAGCATAAAAACTGTAGACAGGTGGAAACAGCTAGCCTAGCGCTGTCTGACAGTCACCAAGTCAGCCGGGCAGCATCTCTAAAGCTAGTCCTTTAAATGGGCGCACCAGTGTTAGTAATGCACTTCTGTAAACGTTGGAAGTTGTTGAAATCAAATCAGCAGAGACTGCGATGTCCCAACTTTTAATCCCTGTAAACTCCGGACTAAAAAGGGTCACGCTCCGAAAGCTCTTTAACCCACATTACCCATAATGCAACCAATAGTATATTTGGTTGGACTTGATGACATCATCATTGTTGTTTTGTCAGACCTGACAAAGTTCCCCAGAGCCTGTCTGCACAGGCCAACAAGTACTACTTATGACGAGTATTTTAAATTCAGTCTAAATTAGCAGAAATGTGTACTTTAAGGTATCAGGAACTACTTTGTACCTTTACCGTGGATCCCAAGGTATGCATCTGGGTCCCATTATGGGCCTGCTGTAGTACATCTGTTAGTAACACACTTCCGTACGTACCTCTATTTTTGACTGTGTACTTATGGTGCAGCTGTTTCCTCTTCCCATTTGACATGGACACTGACAGGCTGGTATGGTGAAGGCAAATATATATAGTTACTGGACACCAAAGAATTTCCTCAACAATTCAACATTCGCCCAGCGAGACGCAGGTCAACTGGCCCTGGACTGCGGTGCGATGCTGCCGGCTTTGATCTGATCGGGCTGGTTTTGTATGTTGAGGCCAAAAGGATGCAGGAAATGTTTTGCAGATGAAGGACAGCTGTCTGTTTTTAAAGAGAGTTTCCTCTACCTGGTACACAATCCATTATTTAGTCTTAATCTCCATCCCTACACTTCTGTCATAGTAGCCTATTAATTCTGCCTGAGCTCACAGTGTGTGGAGTGGCATAATGGATGTCAGATCAGATCTCTGGGCTGTATTTAATAATGTATGAGATGATGGTAGGTGTCCTAGCTATTTTTAAACTTGCCCTCTTTCTCCTCTGTAACTTGGTGTCACACTAAGCGCCCAGGGGACCATCAATTATGAATACCTGCATATGTGATAAATCATCTAGATTCAAGACTTATGCCAGATCAGGGCTTGAGTTCGACACACACACACACACACACACACACACACACACACACCACAGATAACTGCAGGCGTGGCTGACTGTCAGCTATACCTTAGTAAACACAGTGCAGGCCGAGCGGGAGAGAGCTAAAGACAGCCCCTGCAGTTTTAATAATCACTTCCAACTGTGGGAAATGCTTGCTTAGACGTTTTTATACCTCCTTCTGCCCTCTCTCTGCCTTGCTGATTGAGAGGCTTTATGACTTCCTTTGTGCATTCTGCTGTAGAAAACGCACACAAGCACTTTAAATTCTGCATTTGTCTTTTATATTTTTGGCTGTTTGTCTACTGTCTTTTTTCCTCCAGCTGCTCTAACCCCGTAATGTGCCTCCTGATACCTTAATACCACCACTCATTTATACAGTGGTCGGTTCAGACAGGCAGTTCAAACTGTGGAATTCCACTTAAGAGTGAACTCCACTCCAGAGGATTTGGTCTGATTAGAGCATAAAAAACCTGGCAGAGATAATCTGCAGATTTGCAGATGCTTTAGCACTGCTGACCTATATCGGTGTCATGATACAGGGGCAGTGATGGAGCAGGGCGTTTGGTCGGTTGCTGGGTTTGTGGTTGAGTCCCGAGTCACTGCCGCTGATAGCTAAGGCGAGGGTTTTTCTGGCCATGTGGTTTCCACGTCTTCTTTATTTAGGCTATAGCTCATAGTCTGTGTCTGTGTCGTTGCCTCCCTTACGTTGGTGTAAACACCCGCTCTCTTTTTGCTTTGGTGGCCAGTGTGGCATGTGTGTGTTTGGAAGTATTTGAAGAGTGTCATTTTCCTGTCTGTGAGCTTCATTTCTCCTTTAAGATTGACAGAAAATAACAAGATTCAACATCACTGTAATGCAAAATTCCTGCTTCATGACACGGCTTTGACATGTTGCCAGTTTCCACCATATTCAGCAAACAAGGCTGTCATCGTTCTTAAGAGCCCGCAGGCTCGCAAATGAAAAGTCTGTGCTTGTTTGAGTGCCACATTATTTTTATTGGGTAGTTGCTGCGTGTTTTTGTTTCTGTTACGTGGCCCGCAGTGTTGATTCAAGAGAGCGTGTAAAGGAGATTTCAGCTTATTGCACCATCTTCAGTGTTTAGAGGTTTCTTTCGTTGTTTGTTGTAGGGATCTGCCTAAGCTTTAGCAGACAATGGCATTACATTTCACGTTGAGCAGTTTCACGGCTCCAGCAGATCTTTGTTCATCATCGTGTCACTGCTGCGGAAAGAAAGATCTCAGTGGTTGAATGAATCAGATGTTTGGGTGAAGATCAGGCTGCCAAATAGAATTCATAAAGTACTTAGAAAAGACTCAGGATACAGTGTTAGAGATGGGAACTGCATCAGTTATAGTTTACAACTGAGGCTGACAGTTATTATTTAAGAAGCATTTGTCACCACCTACGACTGACTGAAACTTTTAGTCCCAAAACAAGAGGCTCAAGGTCTAAAATCACTGAAGCCTACATTTCCCATAATGCACCCAGTAACATATTTGCTTACACTCTCCATGCCTGGTAAAAACTCCACACCTCCAGTTTGAAATACAGGTTTTCTCTAACAAATTTGTAAGAGCCTAAAGCCGAAATAACCCTGATGACATCATCCTATCACTGTGACATCATCAGGGTTATTTTCTCAGATTTGACAAAGCCCCTCCAGATCCACAGAAGACTCCCAATGACAAGGAAATCCACTTTTATGTGTAAAATTGGTGGAGTGCACCTTTAACTCTGTGTGATTCACTAAACAGTTGCTATTTAATCAGCTGTGCAGCCATGCTTGTCTGCAAAAATTGGGCAGTGACCATAAAAAATTCCTCTGACCCAGTTGACACAATTGCACATCCAGTCCTCTGAAGCATGTGTAAAAATAGCCATTTCACTTTAGTGAGGAAACATTCACGGTCCCTTTGGCTGCCTGAGAATCCTCCATGTCAAAGTTAGGCTGAGATAGTTTGAATTAGAGCGCATTAACCGGTGGCCTAGTTAGAACAGAGAGGCGACAGCACTGCGCTGGTTTTTCTCATTATTGGTTTGTTAGCCATGAAGGGTATTGATCGCAGCCAAAACCTCATGTCAGGACACAAGGACCCTGTCCTAGTCCGCCAGATTACCTGCAGGCCTTTCATGAGACACTCAATACCCAAATCACATGAGCGTAACCCAGATTCAACACTAGCATTCATTATGGTTAGCCTGAATTTAGGTCCCTGATGAAACTATTGGCTCATTTGCCCGAGATGAAGAGAGTCACAACTGAAACTTGCGCTACGTGGACTAAAAGAGCAATGGGAACACGATCTGGGCCACTTTTCAGTGAGGCTTGAAAAGCAATCCTCCAACAAGTGCAGTTAGTCTCCCAGTAGTAGGACAGACAAGAGTCAAATTACCAAAATCTGTCCAAATTTAGATCCTGCATGTGACAGATGTAAATTGTCTTCTGTTCTCTGAGCGATCCTCATAACATACTATTTAAACCAAATCCTTCAACAGCCATTTTCACCAAAGTGCTACCTTCTCTCTCTTATTCACTAATAGCAAATGTGGTAGTTTTAATCACACTTTTAATGCTGTGTAGTCACACTGGGCATTAATTCCCTTGATCTACATTGACATAACTGTACATGCATGCAAAAATAAAATTCACAGTGGAGTAAGTCTCTGAGGCCGAGTTTTGCAAAACAAACCCTCGATAGTTTTTCTACTCCCCGAACATCAAGCCGTCGCAGTGAAACTTGGCCGCCACGGCGTCTTTTGAGTCACTGCTCTGCTCTGCATGCTCTCTGGGTCACATTACAGCGTGTTTTGGGCAAAGCTTTCGTGCTTGCTCGTCTCTAGCCATTTGCACGGGCTCACAGCTCGCATGGCATCCTTTTTGTCTGCTTTTTGACTCATGTGGATGTGATGGGAGTGTTTCCCAAAATCTGTTAGAAAAGATGAGGAAAGACGCCTCGTCTGGCTCTTTTCCAGTGACTCATCAGGCCTCAGTGTTGTTGCAGTGCTCGGAGCAGACTGTGGGGGGCAGCAATGATGCATGTTTTCTGCTTCTGTCCTCCAGCGTGGAGGTGCTGTGGAGAAATGATCCCAACATGTAAAGACTCATGCTTTCATTGAGCAGTGGAGAAGAAGCTTTTGAGTGTGTCTTTATTAGCATTAGCTAAAGCATGGCGCTCTCACATTCATGCTCGTGGAATCCTATAAATCTTTACACAAATCTGGCTTCATTTATTAGATTTTTGCAGCTTGTGCAATGAGAAAAACGCTGACGTGCATTGGCATGAGTGATGGCTGTCCAGGAGACCAACCCTCATAGTTAAAAAAATCCACATTTTGGTCTAAAACTACCAAAGCTAAAACCATAGAGCCCATGCAGTAAGTTTGTGATGGAGGGAGGACGTACTGCACTGTCTTTTGACGAGCATCTGAGAAGAGCATTATGTTTGCTCTGCTGACTGAGGCGGATTTGACTAAACGGCACATGGAAACAACTGATAAATGTCCTCTGTGGACTCCGATCAAGTATTTTTGTGGTCTGGTGCAGTGTCTCCCTCATTTTTTGTGTGTGAAAAGCCTATTGGATGCATTACGGGGTGCAGTTTCATCAGATTAATGCATCCTCTGAGGAAAAGCCCTAATGTAATGAGATTGTTCAAAGAACGCTGCTGAGGCTTTTTAATGAACCTGAAAACTGAGAGGAACCAGTTAACAGCTTTAAAGGGCCACTCCATCCATTGTACACGTGAAGATCAGTCGTCATGAGGAGTACTACTCAATTAATCAATGTGTCTCCCTCAATTATAATCAGTACCTTTATATCTGCATGACCAGCTGCATGTAAGTGTCGCTCGTAGCTTCAAACCCACCCACTAAATGTACAGCTGCCCTCAGCTCCACAGGACATTTTACTGTATTTCAGCCCATCATTTGGGTTTTATGGCCCACGACCTTACTGCTTTGGTTCACTTTCACCGCTCATGTTTTGTATTTTGACTGCAGCTTTAACTCTTGCCTTTTCATTTATGCCCATAATAACTGTTGTCAGTAAAAGTCACATAGGCGTACTATAATGCTATTAGTTTGATCTATTTAAGCCCTGTGATGAGTCTAAATACTGCTTCTACTCTGTGCCCCCTCTTGCTTTTTAATGTGATTCTCCGTCTCTACCGTTTTGCTGCATCATCTGCTTAAAAGTAGGTGAGTGTGTCAACCGCTGATGAAATATTTACACCAGCCATCGGAGAGAAGATGAAGAAAATTCAGAGGATTGTTTGCATGTGCATGTAAATCAGCCTTACGTAAACAAGCCCGCGTCCTTGCTTGTGGAGAGAGGATGCGAGGATGCTGGGATGTTAATTAGGTGATGATTTGCAGAGGGTTGCCTGGTTTGTCCTGGATGTCCTATGATGCATCGTGCTCGAGTCCAACCAAGTGTTAATGGTGTGGGCCTGGCGACGCAGGTCAGGGGAAGTTAAATCATTCCTTTTTATGTCTTAGAGTGCGTGCAAATGACATCAGCAGGATGACTGCATCGCTTGTAATTTCATTGTCAGTGGGAGAAAGAGGAAGGAGGGAAAGAGGCAGAGAGAAAGACTAAGACATTGTCTGCATCAGCCAGTTGTTATGTGTGTGTGGGGGGGGTGACGGTGTGTGTGTATGTGTGTGTCTTTGTTGGTATCAGTCTGCTTTTACTGTTGACAAAGCTTGCAGAGTCAGAGAAATGACTAAGCTGTGAGAGGGAGGGGGAGAGAGAGAGAGCGAGCCTGCTGGAGAGAAGAAGTGAAAGTGATAGGCAGGAGTGAGTGATGGAGAGAGATGGTCGAGAAAAGAGGGAGAGAAAGCAAAACCCGTGAAGAAGAGTCGGCGAGAGGGAGAGAGCGGAGCGTCTCAGCATCCCCCGGCAGAAGGGAGAAGGAAGGAAGAGGAGTCGGAGAGTCGACGCCCTGCTCCGACTGAATGAGCAGCCGCTCTCGTCCGTGCGCTCATCCCTCCATCCCTGCTGAGCTGCACACAGGAGGATACGACTCCGCGGCCTAGCGCTCGGCTGGGATTTGCTTTTGAAGATAGTGGTTGGATTCTCCTCGCCTGTGGGAGACGAGCTGAGTGGACCCTAAAGCCTGTTTGCGCACCTGTGAGGGGACTCGATGTGGAGGAGGTCAAGGCTCAGAGCTCAGGCAGGGATTGCTGCATCTACCTGAAGCTGAACTTGAAGGCAAGACTTTTGAAATCAGGCTCCATCTTTTCCTGCATGGTGCTGGTGAGCGTCTGCAGTCGCCATGGGATGCACCACCAGCGTGGTTCTGTTGGAGGGGCTGCGCTCCATCCTTGAGAGGAACTGTGGCTACATCAAGGGGGCGGTGGAGCTCGGGGCTCTGGAGGAGGAAGAGGAAACACTGAGTCTGAGGGGATCTCAGCTCTGGATTCCCACCACCGCTCTGGTAAACCCATTTCCAAATGTTGTGTCTCTCCTGTTGTGTTTGTGGGTATTTTCCAGTCATTTTCCACTCTTTTGAAATCAGTTGTGCTTTTAATTAAATTAAACTCCAGTGTTCTTGGGGAGAAGACTTTTCATGCAGTTGGCGATGTTTACCGTGCAAAATTACAGCTCAAAATTAGTTTATCTCCAGAAATACAACACCGTCACGGGCTTGTATTTCTCAACAGAGTGGAGCAAAGATTCTAGCTAGAGCTCCAGTAATTTATTTTCTATACATATGACACAAATACATATAGCATCATGTCTTTATTGAGAATGTAAAGAAGGTAAAGAATGAATAATTTACAGATTGACTGGAGACTTGTCAGATTAAACATGAGTTACTGCACAGATCAGCAGAATTTTGGCTAATAATCTCCCTAATAGACTCCCCGGAGGAACCACATTTAGAAGTAGAGTGTATCTTTCAGTGGCCCCCGATCACACAATTACTGGTGGAGCACATCAAAAGCTTTGCATTCGCCTGCGAGGAAATCTAAGACACGTCTGAGGATCTGCGCGAGTTTGCTTGCACTGATCAGGAAAGCGAAATCTGGGTCTTGAACTTTTTTTCCTCGGCCTGTAGCCATGTTGTCTTCCACTTAGATATATGCGCTGCTACATTAAGCTACTTCCCTCAAGTTGTCTCCATTAGCCAGCAGCCTGCACTGTGTTAAGTCAAAAAGATTTAATGGACAGTCATTATGGAGGGGGTTAAGCAGGAGAGCTGGTGCACACAGTCAAGGACATTCACTATAAACCATTATCACTCTCGGATGCAGTGTTTCCTTTACAACCACGAAACTGTGGTTGGCCTTCCCATAAAACAACAATTACATCTGCAACTGCAGCAAAATACACCCTTCAATCAATATCCAAGTCATAGTTAAGATGGACAACACATGTTCATGTCCAAACACGAACACTTGTTTATTCAAAAGGCTAATTTGTCCCATCAGCTCCCGTCTCAGGACCATGCCTCAGTTTAGACTCTGACACCTCTCCTCTGAGGTCACCACTACCGAGGTGGCTTGCCATTGGCCAGTTCCTTTTTAAATGCATGTGCGACCGGGTCTTGCTCATGCACCTCTCATCATGTACCTGCACAGTAAGATAAATGTCAGCGGAGACAGTCCTGCTGCGCTGAGACTTGCCTCCAGCACTGTGGTCCAGCGCAAGCTACAGATCATCCCTTGCTGGGACAGACAGGAGACTGGATGAATTTCCAGTGGCCTATTCCCATGCAGGGACTTTCTGCGCTTCAGCTGCTGTTGCTCTCAGCACCCCTGAGAGCTCTGACTTCATACGGGCTGAGGGAACTCCCCTCTCTCATGTCAGATTTAACTTGTCCCATATGTTTCCCCTGTGTTACCTGGAGCCACAGTAACACAGTGTTGACCACAAGACAGAGCAGCTGCTCTTTGATTCGTTGATTAAATGCAGTCTGCATTTTGGTTTTTGGTGACAGATAATGGCTTGTGGCAGACGAGTGAGTTTCAGGTCAGGGACCTAACTTGCATGTGATTAATGCGTGTGTGTGTATCGTGTGAGGAGGGGGGATCGGTCTGAAGGGGAAGTTTCACTTCTTTTCAGGCAACGCCCTCACACTTTCCCTCTCCGGGGCGCCTGTAGCCATCGTCAGCTCCCAAACATTACGTCAACCTGCGCTTATGCAATTCTCCACAGACTTGTGTGACGCTCTGTGTGTGTGTGTGTGAGTGTGTTGCATGCCACTTGGGAAGGGTGTGGAAGGCTCACATGTCCTAATGGGTTCAAGCTGTGTAAAAACAAATGGACACCGTCCTCTTCACCTCCTCCTCCCTCACTCTGTCTCATGTCAAGCTCTTCTGCAGATGGCCTTGTACATTAATTTGCCCTCTCATCGCCCTTCATACGCACATTCAGACAGAAACTCACACACAGTGCATGTGATTTGGCTGGCACGGTGCCAGCGGTAGCTCCAGGAAGCGTGATGGTGTGAGAGCGCTCCAGAGATGTGGGTGAATGAAGCGGGATGACCTCAGCGCAGCCAGGGTCTTTGACAAGAGGCTGATTATCACGCTGAGCTGGTGACGCTGTCACTGAGGCCTCGGCAGGATGGCGGCGACGCGGTGCAGTCAGCAGCCCGTTACAGACTGAAGCCACAAAGTCAAGACATGAATATCTGTACAAATTTCACAGCAGTCCATCCAGTCGTAGTTGAGACATTTCATCAAAAAACATAAATATCAGCCATCCTGTGGACACCATGAATGTCATCTCATAGTCAGCCATCCAGGAAGAGATCACCTTTCACTTTTTTCTGACACTTCATGGATTAATTGATGCATTAATTGATGGCGAAAGTGACCATCAGTGGCAGCCCTGCACACTTTGAGTAGTTATGCACCAATGCTGCTCCGCTCCTGTGGCTCGTAAGGCCTTTTCCGTCCCACCTCGCCTCATGGACGCCCTGTCGGCCGAGTGCAACGCCCTTATTTTACAGCCTCCGCGCAGCTTCCTGTGTTTTCAGAGGAAGTTATTTCTCTGAATGGTACATTTCAGCAAGTCCCTTTGAAGCGAGTACAGTTAAAACAAGTTATGCTAATTATGCACAGTGCCTCACACATCAGAGAGCCCCGCAGTACAAAAAGTGAAGCGCACACACATGCGCGCGCACACGCGCCCTTGCCTGCCTTTGTGCTGCATTTTGTTAGGAGCTGAAACTGTAACAGAGACATGACGGCCTTTGAAGTCCTCCCGATCTGTGGCGTGTCATCCCCTCTCTCTGACATCCCACCTCGCCCTCCCATCCTGAGCCCCAACTTCTCTTCCCGTAGATATAATTGGATGAGTTATTAATCGAGCTTGTTGAGTCAGAGAGAATCAGTTGCTGGTAAACATCGGCGTGGTTTGAGAGTTGTGTGTAACGCAGCATAAAGGAGAAAAAAAAAACCCTCCAAAATACAGGATTTGCATAAATTTACCCACAGTAATTCCTCACTGAAAACTTTAAATGTCATCATTCTGAAACACGCTCTCCGATCAAAAACAGCTGAGCCGAGGCGCCTCCGTTGCTTAAAGATTAAAGGCGAGCGATTCTCCTCAGAGAGAGCGCCGACTGGATGGAGAAACGAGGGGCAGCTCAAACCGTTCCTGAAGCAGCAGGAGAGTGTGTGTGAGTGTGTGTGTTGTGTCTAAGAGCCGGATAAGGGGGAAGTGTGTTTTAACTGACCCCGCTGTGGGTACTCGCTGCAGCGGATACGGCTCAGGGACAGTTCAAAGCAGAGCAAAATCTCAGTGGGGAGTAAAACTTTATCAACACAGATCGAGTGTCTGAGCACTGTTACTACTGCTGATCACAGTTATTTTAGGTCCCTTCAACAGTACTTTTATTACCTTTTTTATTTCAAGGTACCTGCAAAGTTAGTATTGGGTAGACGGGCTGTGATATGTAACATTTCAGTATAATTACACAGTAATCAACCCATTAGCTCTCAGTAGATATAAACTGTGTATTTCCATTTCAATGTTAACTTAAAGTAGAGTGTGCATTCATTTTTCCGCCTGACAGTCGGTGGCTGCTGCATCGATTTTGATCTCTTTTCAGCAGTTCGTCATGATCTGAGAGCTCTGTTAAAGCGACAGGCCATGGGGGCTCCTCCTGACACCTGCTGCATATTAAGTAATGGTATTTTGGGTGGTGTGTTGCTGTCACTGTAGCACAATGAAAGTCAGCTTTGCATTCAAATTGTATTGTGTTGTATATATTGAAGTTTTTCTCCTTAAAGAGCCTTTTTTAGTGTATTTTTAGTGCATTGGTCCCCTGTGTTTACTCTCAGTACCGGCTGTAATCTAAAACAAAACTTCTGTCCCGCTCAGCTCCTCCTTTTGTCTTCTACCTTTTCCTGCCGCTCCTCTGTCTTCAGCACACTCAGGGCAGGTGGAGCAGGCGCATGACACCATGATCTCTGGGCCTCTTTTTAACTGGGGGAGTGGTTGATTTCTCCTCCCCTTCCCCTCATGCACATCGCATACTGTACGCACAAACGCACACACATATCCACACACACGCTCGCACAGCTGCACAGCTGTGAGAGTGGGAGGGGCCCTGCCCTGATGAGAGACAGAGCGCGAGCAAGGGAGAGGGAGAGGGAGGCTGGGCTATTGTGATTGAGCACAGAGGGGATCTCACTGGACGGTGGGCAAGGCTCCCTCGCCCTTCACACACTGAGGCGCCATGGCGGTGTGTGTGCAGTGAGTCTCACACCTGATCGAAGGCTACGCACAGGCAGGAGCGACCGACATGCAGGGCCGGGCCGGCAAAGCCCCCAAAAGGGAGATGGTGATAGAGTCTCCACAGCAGTACAAGAGCCTGGCTGAGATTGAGGCGGAGGTGGAGGCTGGGTCGCAGGTGGCAGCGGTGAGTGTGGACTGTGCCATCTTTCACATCCAACTTTTTCTAACATCCACCCTCAGTGTGGGAGTTGCCTGCTGAAAGGAGCCGATGCGATCTCATTGTTTAACCAAGTTTTCTATCGCTTAGATTTCCTTTCAAGAGGAGCTTTGAAGATAATTTAAAAGGGTTAGGCGGAAATGGGAAATAGCAGCTTCAGGGTCCACCTCTCCAGGGGGTTGCATGTTGGTCTTTTTTTAGGAAATGGAGTGCTGGTGGATCCCTTTGTTCATTAACTGTTTCTGTGCATCAGTCAGGGAGTGTGACAAGTTGGCTGTAAAGTTGGTGCAGTGAGGCAGACTCCACAGTTTAAGGACAGAGTGAAGAGCAGCATGTGCTGTGCTTCCTTTTTTTAGTTCTTTGATGTAGATTTATGATAATCACATGTCATTTTACTGCAGCGTTTCCACACATTTGCATTATGTTTGATCAGAACATGAAGATTATATGTCGTAAAGTCACTAGTTAGGTAAGAGTATGATTCAACCGCCGTCAGAGAGCAGAATCACATCTTCATCAACCTTAAAGTTAAATGTGATCCTCGCATCTCTCGAGTGCATTCATGTGAGATAATTACTGACAAGTCAGAGTTCACAGCTGCTTGTTGTTATCTTCTGTCTGAATGGCAATTATCCAGCTGGAAATCAGGACCGACGATTCGCTGCTTATCAGATGATCTTTTATATCCACAGAGCCGTGGAGGGATATTTTCATTGCGTCATCGGGAGAATTGGTTGGACGAATCAAAATGTAAATCTATGGTCAGAAGTCTGTTTAATTGGCCTCAGTTTGTTATGTGTTCACTGGACCCAGACCAAGAGGCTAATCCAAATAATCTGGATGGCAGCCACGCCTAGTGGTCACATCCAGACCTGGGAGGTGTGACAGTTTAGAAATGTGCAGAGATGTCTTCCAGTAATACAAGGTTTTTCTGTTTGTTAGCTAAAGCTGCAGTAAACGCAAAACGCAAAAGCAAACTGCACTCTGGATGCTCATTTTAGGGATTTTTGGGGTGGCGTTGTTGGTCGTCAGTTGGTCATTCACTCAGCTGCTTTGGTCCAGACTGAAATATCTCAGCAACTATTGGATGGATTGTACTAATTAGCAAATGTTAGCATGCTAGCACGCTAAACTAATGGTGGACATGGTGAACATACCTGCAAAACAATAGCAGAGTCATTGTGAGCATGTTAGCATGCTGACGTTCATTTAGCATAGAGTGCAAACTGCGGCTACAGAGCTGCTAGCTGGTTATAGGCAGTAAATCTTGTTTTTTTTTTTGATTAAGCTGCAATACAGGCAGCTTTGCACATGTGATGTAATTAATGGATTTTAAACAAACATTAGAGCTGAAAAAAAAGACCTAATTGAACGTGTGTGTCTGTAAACTGAATGTCTCAGAGCTACAATTTGAAGACATCATCTTCAGCTTTTGAGCGAAAAACAATATCCGTATTCTCATTTTCATTCACAAATCCGGCCTCTCTGATGCTTTAAGGCAAGGGAAATTGAAGGGAGGAAAGGATTAACATTTCTGAGTTCATCTGTCTCTTCATTCTCAAGTGCTGACTCACAACTTTCTGCACGGTGTCCTGATCTATGCCTGAAATTCACTCATGCAGAAGTGAAGTCTACAGGTACGGATTAGACCGGGTGTCTAATTTACGCCGTGAAGTGTTTTAAAACCGAAATGTGTCTTAGCTCTTAGCTTCCTTTGAATCCCAGTATGCATACACGTGTTTGTCATATGTCCAAACAGGAAGAATCCTGTTTGGACTGTATCTATCGGGCTTCAAGTGCCACTATTTACGCATCTAGTTCAGGTTTGAACGTGAGCTCATGGCACAGTGGCTGGTACAATGGCACACACAGACTCCCCCTTATTCATCCATCCATCCCTCGCCTCTGTCATCCAGCATCTCCTCTTCTGTTCACCCACATTCATCTGTGCCAGTTCCTGCTGCTGTAGCTGTCAGCCAGTCACTCTGTGAGGAGACAATAGCAACTTGTTGTCCAGACAGCGTGAATACCCCCAATATCCCTCCGTAACTCACCCCATAGCCCACACACTGACACCCTATCAGCTGTACACTCACTGCTCAGTAAAGATTCACTAAATGTTTATCGAGAAGCAAAGACACCAGGACAGAAGAAGAAGACGAGCAGGTTTTCTGCCTCGCCACATGCTGCCAGTTGTTGATGCTGTGCTCTAATCTGCTCTTTCAGGTAAAGCCGAAGATCATCGAGCCTCTGGACTATGAGAATGTGATCCTACAGAGGAAGACGCAGATCATCAGCGACGTGCTGCGCGACATGCTGCAGTTCCCCACCGACGACTTCCAGGTGAGACGTGGGTGGAGTTACTTATTGAGCCCTCTGGGTGTGTTGACGTCTCATCCTTGGTGGCTGTTTACGTGGAGGAAGTTATGCCACTCACAGTATCTTTGTCAGTTTGAGCGGAACAAAAATGCTTGAACCCGCGTTAAATGATGTTTTGGCCATTTGAAGCTCAGCAGAAATGAACTCAACCCAAAACTTATAAACTGACGACACGAAGGTGTTAGAAAACAGTATATCCAGAAGGTACAGAGCATTAATCTGAAGTCGTGTTTGTCTCTGTCTGATGAATTTACAGCTCCACTGTGTCCACCAGCTGCTGTTAAAGCAGCTCGATGCTGATGCGATTAAAATTAAAAAGATGCATAGATCCTATTATTATTATTATTATTATTGGTGGATTAATGGTGGAGCTGGTGCTGTACCATTTTAGCATTGCGCTCCCATAATATTATTAAGTGTAAATGTAAATGTAAATGTACTCAGTTACTTTCCACCAGTGGCAAACATTCGCCTTTTTCGCCGTCGCCATTGTTATTATTGCTCCCGATGAGAAAACCACCTGTTCTCAGCAGGTTGTTTGAAGTAATTCTGGGAACTGTGGAACGTCAGTAAGCGAGGCAGCAGTGGATGAGGCACGTCGAGATAAAGCCGTGCTTAATCACAGTGTAACTGCTGGAATGCTCTGAACACAGGGATGATATACTGTATGGCAGTGGATTCGTCTTCTGAGAAGAGGAAGGAGACTCGAGTGCTGGGAAAAGTTAAAGCAAGCTGCGCTCAGTGATGCAGCTGCACTGTGTGTTTGTTTAGTCAAACGCTTCATTAACGGCTGCAGCATCAGCGAGGCAGAGATTCATGAAGCAAGAGATGAGACAGACGTCTCCAAGAAAATAAGATGAGTTGGACAAGGGTCATGTGACCATCATTCCCATGGAAGCTGCTCAGAGTGGATGTGGGTGAATGTGGATGACTGGAGTCATGTGACAGTTTGGCTCAGTTAGATCAACTTGTTCAGTTAAAGGATCAAAACCCATGAACAGTATGAAAACAGCTGTGAGTTACTGTGTTTCAGTGCAGCCAAATCCACCATTCAGCTGTTTTCATTGGACAAAATCAACACAAAAGCCGGTTAATGTCAATCGTGCTTCCTGCTGTGTAAGTTGAAGTTCCTCTTCACTGCGCTTGGGTCTTTTTCGGAGATCAGCTCCTGCAGCAGGTTGGCTCGACTGGATGACGAGGACACGGCAAATGATGTGGTCAACCCATGTCTGAAATCTGACTTCTGCGTGTACTGTGTGTAATCGCTGGCTTGTGGCCTTATAAACATTTACACGCTGCGTAGATCTGCTGCTTGCATTCAAAGGGTCTGAAAGGCTGTGTCAACATTACATCACCGGCGTGCTGAGATGGATCTCGGCAGGGCCCACTCCCAGTTTGAGGGAGGAGAAAACAGGGACAGACTTGTGTTTGTCATTCCTCAAGTCTCAAACTTTAAAGTCTGGTGAGAATCAATATTTGCAGACTCAAACCAACAATGCATATCATAGCAACAAGTGTGTTTCAAAGCCTGATATATCTCACTCCTCCGCACCACGGAGCTCCACTGTTGTCCAAAAACTGTTAAAAGCACATCAGTGAGCAGCTCAATCCCACACACACCACCAATGTGGATTCATCCGCCGCTGAAAATAGTCCCCAACAAATGCACTATTTCCTCCAGTTTGAGCTGAAAAGTACAGTTTCAGGAAATCACTGAGGCCTTTATAGGACTCAAACTATGTTGCTGTGAGCAGAGTGCATGGTGGGAAATCGTCAACGTACAGTCTGCTTCCAAACTCTTTCACAATCAGGAGATGATGAGTGGTTTTCATTACAAGGCTGTCTGCAGAGCACAGCCATTAGTAACTGCCCCGGACTGTGTGTGTGTGTGTGTGTGTGTGTGTGTGTGTGTGTGTGTGTGTGTGTGTGTGTGTGTGTGTGTGTGTGTGTGTGTGTGTGACCCAGTCCGTCCATCTGTCTAACCTGCCATATGTTTTACATCACTGGGCTCGGAGAGAAGAAGGGGGAGCAGGCCAGACATATGGGTGTAGCATGTGCACGTGCTGCACAGACACACACGCGTATGGATACACACACACACACGCACACACATGCATGCAGGAGGGAGCCTCAGTGTGGAAAGAGGTAACAGGAGGTAAAGTGTTGAGTTATGGATCCACTTCCCCCACATGCAGATTCATGCAGAACAGGACAGATCCAGGATGTAGTTTTGCATGCATGCAGCCACACAGATGAAACACACGACAGTCACTTTCATCCTTCCAAGACCTCAGAAGACTCACTTCTCGCCTCCTCGTCTGCCCAGATATCTCCGTGCTGGAGAGTTTAATTCCTGCCCGGCATCACCCGATCTGCCCTGCAGTGTCACTGCCTGTGGGAACACGCTCCTCTGGCCCAGTGGAAGTCATCAAAGCTCTGGTTTAATGACTGTGAAAGGAATGCTGTTAATTGGTAGCCAGCAGTTCTTGCTATCGGTTGACTGACAGTGGTGTGTTTTGGTCAAAGGCTCTGTGAGTGGCTTGTCAAACGGAGAGGCAGTGTGTGTGTTTAGTGGTTCTTTTTTAGTGAGTTGGCAAAGAAAAAAAGAGAAATAGGCTTTAAAGCTCGTACGAGAGCCGCTGGAGTGTCTTTGAATTGTTGACGATGTGCTGAAGCTAGAGCCAGATGACAGGAAACAGCTAGCCTAGCCCTGTGCAAAGGTAAAACAAATACACACCAGCACCTCTAAAGCTCACTAATTAAGACATTTTATCTTGTTCGATAGACATTTTGCTTTCACATTTGGATTTGTATGGATTTAGCAAATGAGATACAGAGCCAGGCTAGCTGATTCCCCCTTCTTTCAGTCTTTATGCTAACCTAAGCTAGCAGTGTCTGGGCTTTACCCTCATGTTTAGTGAACAGATATGAGAGCGTTGTCATGTTATAACTCACAGTAAGAGAGTAAATCAGCATATTTTCCATTAATAAGGCCTTTTTTCTCTTTTGTCTGCTACAACAAAAGCATAAAAATTCATTTTTTTCCAAACAGCCCAAGCCTTTGGAGCCAAACCGCTGCATTGTCAGCCTGAATGACCAACATTTTCCTCGCTGCAGATGTTTTAAAGTTTCACTGGTGCCACTGATTTTCAATAGCCTGCTCATAAGAACTTAACTTGACCTGCATGCGTATTATACAAGACTGAATAAACTGAGCTCGGTTTGGGCTCCTGACACGTCTTTAATAGCCACTGCAAGAGTGAACTGGGCAAATGTGTGCAGCTTGAAGTGTAAGAATAGGAGATTTATGACAAAACTAGGTCATTGTGCCACCGTTTCCTACTCATCTTTGTGGGTTGAGTAGAAAAGCAGAACACTAAGTGGAAGCAGTGTTGTGCCCAACAGTCTTGAAGCCCCGGGGCGCCTTTCGCTCCTCGGCTATGGATCCTCACTCCTCGCTTTCTGGCTGTATCCATTTAATAAGGGGGAGGAATTAGGACTGGGATAATACAGGCTGCACACTATTGTTTTTTCTCCATTTGCTCTGTATATGACATTAGATTTTAGTGTGTTTTGAAAAGGATTTTGGGATATATTTGAGATGCTACATCTGATTCTAATAAGCCGAGGCTTTAGTTGTTATCCCAAAGTCTTAGCTTGCCCTGATCTAAAGGTGCAGCCCTGGTTGTGGTACGAGTTGACCATCTGAATGAAGGCACATGAATCAGAGAGGCAAGATAAGGCGAGCAACATCCCTCTGTTGAAGTGTCCTTGAGCATAGCGCTGATCTCCAGGAGCTCGGGAGGCTGGTTTATAGCTCACCTTGATCCCTGACCCTCCTTTGAAGGAGGGTACAAAGAGAACTGCAGGAAATGCTTATACTGTGTGAGTGAATTTGCCCTGTTGTATAAAAACAGCAGGAGGATGGATCTGTGTGCCAGCCTCTTCTATCAGTCCTGTTTTTCATGCCTGCTTTCCCCTTCCCTCCTCAGATCTCCACCCTGAGGCGCCAGGGCAGGACTCTGTTCTCCACCGTGCCAGAGACCGCTGAGAAAGAAGCTCACTCGCTGTTTGTCCAAGAGGTAAAACTAATACATACCTGGACATAAGCCTGCTTTGTCCATTCTTCATCCCTCGGTCTTGGCCCGAGCTTCAACCTCTCTGTCGTGACTGAGGCGCCGCGTTATCCTTTTGTTTGGAGCGCAGCCATGTTTTCTCTCCTTTCACCCAAAGGCAGGTGCTTCACTTCTGTCCAGATAATGCAACCAGCTCTTACGCCCTGAAGAGCCATCAGATACTGGAGCTCATAGGTGCAGACATGAATCCAGCCAAGGATTCACTCTGATTTGTTTACAGTGCGTGGATAAAGCAGATTTCAGAGAAAGTGTTTGTTGACCGCTCACAGGAGTTAGACACATAGGAAATCTATATGATCCACATCAGAAACTGTTGCCGTTAGCCTTTAAGTGAACTTCCACTCACGCTCTCCACCCTCACAATGCAGAGGATCGGCCACAGATGGAGTCCGCAGTTCACTGGTGGTTCACGTCATGTTGTTTCAGAGGAGCTGTGTGCTGGGGTTGGTTGGGGTGCAGCCTGATAGAGCCTGATAGGGGATAGTCCCCCATGGCTGCAGCCAGGAATTACATCATAACTACATCTGGAGCAGCTGTGCGACCTTATACCGACGGGTTCTTCTCGTTCTGAATTTATTTTTCCACGTCGTGGTGACCCTCTGCCACGGTCAGCATGTGTATTTTGTGAATTCGCAGAATAGATGAACACATATTGGAATATCTCCAACCAAGTGATGCTGCTGGTGTTTGTTTTCCATGCTCGTGTCAGATGTTTAGATTTCCTCTCTGCTCTCCGCAGGAAGAAATAAACAATTTTAACCCAACGTAGCTTCTCAGAAACATGTGGACTAACAGCTTTGGGAGCTCCAGCTGCAGTTTGTTGTAAGATGAAAAGGAGTGATGAATTCACCTCCTTCTGTAATATCGATCCTGTCTGAATGGATGTTGTGTCCTCATTTTAGACTTATTTTTTGATTTGTACCAGGATTATTTAGACAAAAAACACAGTACTATTCCACTGCCTGACAAATAGTCAGATAAATGTTCTCTCTCGCTAACTCACTTGGATATTTCACATTTTAGTGTTGGATCTGCTGAAGCTCCTTCGAGTCTTAAAGTCTTCCTTAAAAGCAACAAAATCCCCTCAAGTCCACTTTTCCTGGAAAAAAAAAACATTTTGGATGGAAATCAAATATTCCTGTACTCTTCTGCAGTTGTTTTAGAAACCTGAGGCCTTCTGCGTCTGGGTCACGCATGTAAGTACACACATTAATTTGCTCATGTTGAAATGACCTCTCACCCCCTCTTCGCTCTCTGTCTCTGCAGTGCATCAAAACCTACAAGTCCGACTGGCATGTGGTCAATTACAAGTACGAGGAGTATTCTGGAGACTTCCGCCAGCTCCCAAAGTGAGTGTGTTATTGAGTTATACTAAGCGCTGCTGTGAGGTGTACGTTTCCTGTGAGGTCCATCATCAGACTGAAAGCGTATGGTACAAAACTAAGCTGCGTTCAAGGTCACTGCCACCGATTCTGCTTCACATGTAGAGTAACAGCTGAGCTGAACTAGAATATTAAAAGTCATATCTGTCGAAAGAAGTTAGCATCAGAGTTTGCGTAGGAGCAAAATGTGCAGCTGAACCGAGACGTGATATAATTGGCTGACGTCATCAGGTTGAGTCTGTGTTATAACTGGAGGTAGGGAGTTTGGAAGGCCAGTGAAGAGCCTGTTTGTATGGTGCATCAGGATGAAGCAAAGGAGATGCCACTCTGGAGAGCAGACTCAGGCCACACAAGATTTATCTGTTATCTGAAGTGTTTTCAAACATCTATTCACTTTTACAGGAGAAAAGACCTCAAAGATGAAGACTAATTGGTTCGTTTGGCAACCAGTTAGTGTACTTAACCGCCAACTTCTGTTAAAGAGCAGCTCAAAGCTGCTTCAGTAAGCTTTTCTATTGGAGCCGTCTGTGACAGTGTGCTGTCCACTGTGGATGAAACGGTCCCAATCTGGGCTGGACCCTTACCACAGAGTGAGAGTCAGCCCCTCTCAGCTTAATGAGTGCAACGCCCCTTTAGATCCAGTAAATCTAACACATATACAGCTTCACCTCCACTGCTAACAGCCCAAAATGGCACATGAAACATTCAGCACACTGCTGCTGTTACAGTAATTCATTCTGAATACTAACTTTAACACATAAGCCCATTTGATTGATCCATAAAAGTATGTGCTGCTTTGCGTCCACCACGTCGTACACAGAGCTGGAAAAGCCCTCTGAGGGATATTATAAATCTTATTGTTGTTCAGTGACACTGCCCTTTGCTTCTAGACCACTGAACGCTTTAGCCTGATCTCTAGAAAGACGGAAATCTGTGTTTCAGAGGCTCCAAGCTCTTCCACAGCAACAATAGAAGGCTTCCTATGTTTTCCTGCTAAGGATAAGCAGAGCTATTCTGGGACTGCTGTTGATTGATCATCAAAACTACAGGGAAATCCCACAATGCCTCATGTGTCCTTGGCCAGGCCGGTCTCCTTAAGGACAGGAATGCAGTTTACAGATGTTGTGTGTCATGCTTAAACTAGACAAGCCCTGGCCTTGTCCTTGACACTGTTTATAGTAGTAGTTCCCCAGAGCGAGCGAGGTCTTGTAAAGGTCAAAGGGTAAACTGTCCGTCTGGGGTTTGAGCTGCACTTTGAGAGGCAGCTGCAGTGTTTGAGCCACATCCTGTAAAACTAGAAGCATGACTGAGACGCCTTGACTTTTAAAAAGTCATTTTGCACTTTACATTTGTACATTTCTTAACGCTACACAGTCAAGAATTTGGAGTCCACATATGAAGATGAAATAGCTAAAAGCAGTGGCTAATGGTTGAAGTAGTAAGCTAAATGTTGTGGTGCTGTCGATGAAGGGGTACTTGAGTTCGTCTGTGAGGGACTGCAGAAGCACGACAGACGGAGAAGGCTGGGAACAATGAGCTGAACTATTCTCTGGCCAACGAGCTGGAGCGTCTTCATAGTTTTGCAGACACGAGAGTGGTATTGATCATCTCATCTGGCTGTCAGCAAGAAAGAAAACAAGCATGTTCCTTGAGATGAGCGATCCCTTAAATCCTACTGTTGGACTCTGATGCCTCCCCAAAGTGTGCAGTAAGTCCTTGAGTGGTGATAAGCCCTTTAAAGAAATGATCTGTTCCCTCTGCTTTCAGTAAGGTGTTGAGACCTGAGAAACTGGCAGCTCACCTTTTTGAGGTGGATGAAGATGTGGAAAAAGATGAGGTAAGTCCACCAATCGCAAGCTGTCTTCCATCTTTGTTTAACCCTGAGGAACACCAAACCCTGGCAAGAGAGCACAAACATTATCTTTTAATTTATAGCACAACATAATATTCATTTATTCACTTTCACTCTTTTATCAGATGCTTTGGATGTTTTGTTTTATGCTGTAGGCCCCTGTCGTTTCCCAGAATAGCTGACATCCTCGTGACATTCGTAGCATTTTAAGGGCACACCCCCTCCCAATAATGAGCTCGCTTCAGGCATTGATTTAACTGAAGGCCGGTGACCTTTAATGGACACACCGTCATGGCTGGAATCTCCTGAGATTAAAGAAGCGCAGTCTTGATGTAAATGTTGAGCTCAATTAAGAGCTGAATGGACAGTCAGTGTTGCCACTGGCCTCCAGGACACTCAGCACATTTTTTAGCCCAAAGCAAAGTGTGTAAATATGTGTGGGAGTGTGTACTGCATGTGTTTTTTCAGAGACATAAATGTGTGGAATCCTCATCTGTGTTTGGTCTCATTGAGCGGCAGAATACGTGTATTAATGTGTGCTCTTTGCACCTCCTCCTGCAGGACACAGCCTCCCTCGGCTCTCAGAAAGGAGGAGTATCTAAACATGGCTGGCTGTACAAAGGCAACATGAACAGTGCAATCAGCGTTACCATGCGGGTGTGTACAAAAAGACAACACAGCCTTTCACAGCCCCTTCCAGTACTGTTAGCAGTGTTAGCATGTTCTATTTTTTTAACTTTACCCTTGAGCTTTCTCATGCCCCATCCCCACCCGTGTGGTATTTTTAGAGAGACAGAGGCCGTTTGGGATGTTAACTGTCCATGTTTTCATCCTCTAGTCCTTCAAGAGGAGGTACTTCCATCTGGCCCAGCTGGGAGATGGATCCTACAACCTCAACTTCTACAAGGATGAGAACACCTCCAAGGAACCCAAAGGAACCATCTTCCTGGACTCATGCATGGGGGTTGTTCAGGTAAAGGACTTTACACACCACAGTGAAGCCACAGTGTACAATATGGGTATTAAAGTGTCCATCTTTAAACGTAATTACCTTACAGTAATTAAAACCTGAAAGGACCAAAGTGTATGAAATCCAGAGTTTACGCTTGTCTTCTTTCAGAACAGCAAAGTGCGTCGGTTCGCCTTTGAGCTGAAGATGCAGGATAAGAGCACCTTCCTGTTGGCTGCAGACAGTGAGGCGGAGATGGAGGAGTGGATTGGCACCCTCAACAAGATCCTCCACAGCAGCTTTGAGCAGGCCATGCAGGAGAAGAGGAACGGAGAGCTGCATGATGGTGTGTTCTTTTCGTCTACATCAGCAGCTCAATTATTTTTGCATGTATTTATTTGTCCGCCTCGCAGCATTTGTGCCTTTTGATGCTTGCTTGCACCTGCGGCCTTCTTCAGTCCGTCTGTAGCCCAGGGAATAATTTCTATGGAGGACGTCTCCTCATGGAAACCCCTCATGCTTGATAAACAACCTTGTTATGAATGTTTTTCCTTACGTAATTCTCCACTCCATAGAAAAGCTGAGACCGGCACGTCATTGTGTCTTTATATAATTGCTAACGGAGCTGATGTTGATCTCTCCAACAGATGAGGAGCACGGAAAAACAGACCTCTCCTCCGGAAGTTTTCAAGACGGCTTTCAGGTAGCCTGTTTTTTTCCATCTGCAGTAACATTCCTACAATGCTTGGCACCTCTGTTCGACCGCTCAACCAGCCACACCGTTTGGGTTGGTCCACGTACTGTAGAGATGCTTTGGATGTCTGAAGGTGTCGACTTCCCTTGGACGCAGCCTGAACTGTTGGTGCTAACCAAGCACACATCTGGTATTGTGTGCATGGTCTCCAAATGTAGAGGACAGATGAGACGAACACCAGTGCTGAGCAGGAGTCCAGCAGTGGGACGTGGCAGTCTGAAAGCGCTTAAAGGCGCAGTCTGCGATTAGCTGTGTTTACCAAGGCGATCCTTCTGTTGCAGACGTTAACAGAGTCATATATTACTGTGTATAGCATCATTAGCATCATTGTTTTGAATTTCAGCCCAGTTCTTTGGTTCTCAGGAGCTGGTGAAGACCAAAACAGAGCTAAAAGAGAGTAAATCCTGCACTTGCATTCATCAGGAGGGCAGAAACGTCACTCTGGGTTAATGCCAGTGCTCCTCTCTATCTGCTGGATGTGTAAACAGTTTGCTAACATGTTAGCCATGACAGGTCTGAACATGATGATATGCTGTGTTTACGACTTAAATGCAAGAGAAGAGAAGAAGGGAGGGAGAAAATGGTTGCAGGCTTTGATTTTATGGATGGATGTGATTTTCCATTGTTTTGTACTCTGGCCGTGCTGATTATAAACGCTGTCCTTGGATTTAGTGTTCATTCCTCCTCACAGATTGATGCTGTGTATCCAACCAGGCCTCTGATATGGACTGCATGATCATTTCCATCCCACTTCCTTTTCAAATATTACTTTTTGGTGATGTTGAATCACTTCTTGGCTTGCTTTGAACAGACTGCCAGAGATATCGAGTCCAAAATGAGGAGCGAGGCTCGCCTGAAACTGTTCACCTTGGACCCTGACACACAGGTGATGTATATAACACCTGACTACAAAGCCCTGCACACTCTGTATGAGTGCTGTGCTAATTCTCCTCAGCACCACAGTCAGTTTTGCTCCTGTTTTTATCGATTTCATGACTAAATGTTTTTGTTGTGGCAGTTTAACTCTTTTGACAACATCTCCGGTTTCCACAGAAACTGGATTTCTCTGGCATTGAACCAGACGTGCGGCAGTTTGAGGAGAAGTTTGGGAAGAGAGTCCTGGTCAGCTGCCATGACCTGTCCTTCAACCTGCAGGGCTGCATTGCAGAGAACGAAGAGGGGCCAACAACTAATGTATGTTTCAGTGAAATACAGTAAAATATAGTTAAAGGTGCAAAGTCTGTTTTTATCAGCGCCAACATGGAGGGCACACACGTGTTTGCAAGTATGGAAACACGCTTCCAGCATATTCCAGGAAATGTCCTTTAGCAAACGACAACGAGGGCTAAATCAGTTAAGAAGATCACAGACAGTTCAGATGGCCCACTTGGCTGGCCCCCGTCAAAACTGGTGTTGTTGGCACGAGGAATGGCCGCTGCCATGGCAACCAGCCTGGGCCTCCCACCATGCCTTAGCACCAGTCTGAGGCTGGTTTCCTGCCGTCACTCTCCAAGGTCTCTGTCTCTGCAGAAGGAGAGCTCCTCCTACACTCAGCACTCAACTGGGAAACCACAGCTATTAGCTGTGCTATTCAGAGCACGCACACACACACATAAATGGGTTTGTGTAATGGAAACACATGGTGGAAAGGGTGAATGGGAAGATGAATTACATCAATGGTACATTTTGACTGAATGGAAAATGGGAAGTGCATTAGGAAGGATGGGTATCTCTTAAAATGTAAACTCTCTGTTTGTCTCTCGTTTTCCAACTTCCACCATGAAATATTTCCCCTCCTCTCCTCCTTCATCAAAGGTGGAGCCTTTCTATGTGGTCCTGTCCCTCTTCGACGTCCAGAACAGTAGAAAGATCTCGGCCGACTTCCACGTGGATCTCAACCACCCTCTGGTCCGACAGCTGACATCAGGCTCGGGCAGCGGACAGGACTTGCACATCAATGGCGGTGGCGATGGTCCCCTGGCTGGCCACAGGCAGGCCAGTGGGCTCCCAGCTGGGGCTCTCCAGTACCCCAGACAGGGGGTGTTCTCAGTCACATGCCCCCATCCAGAGATCTTCCTGGTGGCGAGGATTGAGAAGGTCCTGCAGGGAGGGATCACCCACTGCACCGAACCCTACATGAAGAGCTCAGACTCTGCTAAGGTACAGAGATTAGTCGAGGGGACGAGGACGTAAATTAAAAAGTGCTCAAGTCATCTCAAATGACTAATGAGTGAAATGAATCCCCCGGTTTCTCTTCTACCTGTAGATGGCTCAAAAGGTGCTGAAGAATGCCAAGACAGCCTGCAGCAGACTGGGACAGTACAGGATGCCATTCGCCTGGGCTGCAAGGTATTAAAAAGACCACTGGGTCTTTCTGCAGTCCACATTATGTCAAAGAAACCTAGCATTTCCCAAAATGTTTAACAAAACACCCACATTCAAAAAGGAAAAACAAACATCAGCAAAAAATCTAAAATAAAAATATCCACAAATGCTTGAAACCCAGTTTTGTTTACAGAGAAATGAAGGGGCTTCCATCAGCAGGATCATACAGTCTATTACTGAGGACTTCTTGCAGTTGAGGGAAAACTTTTCTCCTCTGAAAATCGAGGGGGTTTATTCTCTTGTGCCGTGACACCACACAGTGATTCAGATTTAGGATAGTGCCTATAGACTGAACGGAGGCTGTCAAAGGAAAGTCGCTCTGCTGGGAAGCGCAGATCTTTAAACCACTAGTGTAGAACTGAAATGTGCTCTTTCTCCAGCAGATCCAATGGTTTTTTTCTCCGTCTCTGCAGGCCTGTGTTCAAAGACGCATCAGGGGCTTTGGACAAAAGCGCTCGCTTCTCAGCTCTTTACAGACAGGACAGCAGCAAGCTGTCAGACGAGGACATGTTCAAGCTGCTTACTGACTTCAGAAAGTATGCTTTCTCCCCTCTCTTCAATATATCACTACAACTGGTGTCAATGCATTTTTCTAATTGGTATTTCTGTCTGTTTTTCCTCCAGACCAGAGAAAATGGCCAAACTCCCTGTGCTCTTAGGGAACCTAGATGTGACTATTGACAGTGTGGCTCCGGATGTAACCAGTAAACCCTCCAAATATTTACAAAACCACTTTTAATGGTCCGTTTATCGTCATCAGACTTTACATTTGAACCCTGTAACTCCTCTCGTGTCCCGTCTGCAGATTGTGTCACTTCCTCTTACATCCCTGTGAGGAACTTTGAGGGCAACGGGCCTGGCAGCGCTCTCCTGGAGGTGGAGGAGTTCGTACCCTGCATCGCTAAGTGTTCCCAACCATGCACCATCTATAAAAACCACCTCTACGTGTACCCGAAACATCTCAAATACGACGGACAGAAGTCCTTTGCTAAGGTACGAACACGTCGGCTGCGTGGAGAAACACAGGAGTCAATGCAGCAGCAGGAAACAGGGACCGTGGTTTCATGATCTGCACCATCAATATTTTAGCCTTTATTTGTCACATAAAGTGATTCCAGCACACATGACTTAACTTTTTGGAAAGCAAACCTTTTGTTTCTCTTCTCATCATCGTTTTGTGTTGCTCTTCAGCCGACAAGACAACTGGCAGCAGCCTCGGGCTCATGCAGCCGAGCAGCCGAGCTGGGTGGAATCACGCTCACGCACAGCAGCAGCTTCTGATTAATACATTAATGCAGTGATGTTTTTTTCACTGGGTCAGCTCCTTACAGAAAAGCAACCTGCCTTCTCTCTGCCATCTGTGTCTCTGCCCACTTTCACTTTAAATGAGAGCTGCCAGTCCTTTGCCTGAAATGTCTTCGCTGTCTTTACAGAACTGAAGGACATCTGAGATGGACGCAGAGAGACGCAGTAGAGAAATGTGTTTCCAGGGCCTTACACTTTTCTAATCTGCCTGTTTTAAACTTCTGTGTGCCCTCTTCAGGCGAGGAATATTGCTGTTTGCATTGAATTCAAGGATTCGGACGAGGATGAAGCCCCGCCGCTGAAGGTGTGTTCACTGTTCTCGTTTCATACTGCAGCATCTACAATGACACAAATCAAACCAACAGACTTGAGTCGCATGACTTTGACTTGAGTTGAAGGTTAAATGGTTAAAGTGATAAATCCTAAAAGCAGAGACTTTTTGGTCTTGACTTTGGTCTCGACTTCAGACAAGAAGTCGAGATCCAGTGGTGGTCCTGAGTAGGAACTTGGCTTTGAACTCGCTGACCTTGACTTGGGTCTTGACTTTGGACTTCATAGCCCAACCAACAAGCAGCCTTTTACACATTAAAACACGCTGTGATGACTGTGTTTCAGAACACACACTCACATCTCTCCCTCACGTTTGAGCATCTCCTTCTTTTTGACTCCGCTGCAGTGCATCTATGGTCGTCCAGGAGGTCCTCTGTTCACCAAACAGGCGCATGCAGCAGTCCTGCACCACCAGCAGAACCCTGAGTTCTATGATGAGGTATTTCCATGCTCGTACTGCTCATTATCAGATTGTAAGAGAGAGGCTCTATGACGTACGCTCAGCGTCAGAGGGTCTTCTTTGAAGGCAGAGTGGTTTGAAGTGAGAACGTACCCGTCGCCTCCTCTCATGTTGTTTTAGCACATCTCAGTCCTCACAGGAAATGCTTCCTCACTTTCATTTTCCTGAACAAAGCTCCCTCTGTATTAGGGAACCAACCCCGGGAATCTGTTTTTCTCACCTTCAGATAAAGATAGAGCTGCCGACTCAGCTGCATGAGAAGCATCACCTTCTCTTCACCTTCTATCACGTTAGCTGTGACAGCAACAGCAAGAAGAAAGACCTGGTGGAGACTCCAGGTGGGCTGCACCTCCAGTCACACCTTAAACCACCAGAGGGTGTTTTTAGGTTTCAACAAAACAGTGCATAATGTGGTTAAAAGCATGCATGCATGCATGAGATTTCACATTTTTAAGCCTCTTTATAAGCGTGTGGCTGTACCTGCTGTGCGCCGACAGTGGGTTCAGCCTGGCTGCCTCTGCTGAAGGATGGCAGAGTCATCATGAATGAACAGCAGCTGCCTGTGGCCGCCAATCTGCCCGCCGGGTACCTCGGCTCCCAGGATGGTATCAACAAGGTAGAAAAAGATGATTCTTCTTAACGTTTGATTATATTTTAAGACTTATGTGAGGGAGGGCTGTGAAACCAGAAATCTTCAAGGAATCTATTTCAGGTCTTCTTGCTGTCGTCACTGATTGTTTCACTATTCTGTTTAAGTAAACAGCCTGGGTGCTTCAATTGTTCTCTATGTCAAAGTATTTTCCTGGTTAGTGCATGAAGATCTTATTAGCTGTGATTGGATTGGGACCTTGTAGACGTCCAACAGCCTCACACATCAAACGCCTGTGAAATCTGATCAGCGCTGACATGTAATCCATTAAAACAGTAAACGTCATCTCGTCTGTTGAGATGTGACGCAGGGCTAATGGGTTTACCGTAAATGTAATTAAAGCTGCTGTATGTGCACAGAAGTGGCTCGTCAAATAAGCATTTGTGCACAATGTAAGGACTCATTTTCTCAAACTTAGTCCTTCATAAGAGCTCGAGTTAAAAAAGCCTCAGTCTATCTCTCTTATAGTGCACTGCAGCCATATAGCAAGACACCTTGTCTTGTTATTTTCTTTGATTTTTGATCAACACAGTGCAGTTTTTATCCAGTATCCAGTCCAGTAATTGTTGCCCACTTGTCATTGCAGCACTCCGGCTCAGAGATCAAATGGGTGGACGGAGGAAAACCCCTGTTCAAACTCTCAACTCATCTTGTTTCCACAGTTTACACTCAGGTTTGTGCGCATTATGTCCATTTAATTATGTCCGAAATGCCCTTCAAAGTGCAAACAGAAGTGAAATGCGTACTCTAACGTGTTTCCTTCAGGATCAGCACTTGCACAACTTCTTCCACCACTGTCAAAGCATGGAGATGTCAGAACAAGCTTCAGAGGGGGAGCTGGTGAAATACCTGAAGGTACTGCGCGCTTCATTCATTCAACGCCCCGTGGAAACTGCGACACACCCTTTTGTTCATGTCTCATCAAATGCAGGCTTGTAATCTCGCATTAAGGGGGACGTGGCAAATCTACTTTCATTCACACTGACGTCCTCTCCCCCCTCCTAGAGTCTCCATGCCATGGAGGGTCATGTGATGGTCAACTTTCTGCCCACCATCCTCAATCAGCTGTTCTGCGTCCTAACCAGAGCCACGCACGAGGATGTGGCTGTCAACGTGACCAGGCGAGCCACACACACACACACACACACACACACACACACACACACACACACACGCACGCACACACGCCTGGTTTCCAGCAGCAGAAAGCTTTGTGTTGCAGCAATATTTTTCTTCATCCATAGAAAATTATAATAGCAGCCCTTTCATCCGGTTCTCATTCCAAAGCGTATTCCCAGCTTTCTCTTTAATGGCCTGAATCCTTTTCCTCATTAGACACTCACCTATGGCACGCACATCCATGTGTGTGTTCTGTATCTCAGCTGGGTGTGTGACTCGTCTTTGAAGCTCTGCAGGCAGTGTGTAAATGAGGCGTCGGTGCCTTAGAATGAAGAAATGTAGTTCCCGTCGTAGCCTCACTTCCTCCTCTCTTATTCTTTTCTGTTTTTTCCATTATCTGTTTCTCTTCAGGGTGATGGTTCACATTGTAGCACAGTGCCATGAAGAAGGCCTCGAACATTACTTGAGATCTTATGTCAAGGTGCGGTCTTCAGTCACTATATTCACACTGACCTTATGCAGACACTATATTCACATGTTCCTGGATGAATTGAATCGCTAAAAGACTTTATTTCCTCCCTCTCCACTCTCAGTTTGTGTTTAAGCCGGAGCCTTATTCCTCCACCAATGTAAAGACAGTTCACGAGGAGCTGGCGAAGTCCATGACCGCCATTCTCAAACCATCCACAGACTTCCTGACGAGCAACAAGCTCCTGAAGGTAGCGTGCGTTTATGATTCTTATGTACATTCATTATAGCTGTTTCTCACATGTCGTAGCTGTCCGTGCATTGACTGTATGTTTGTGTTGCAGCACTCGTGGTACTTCTTTGAAGCCCTGGTGAAATCAATGGCTCATTATCTCATAGAGTGCGGGAAGGTCAAGGTAGGTCCTGCTTCAGTCTTCTTTTCTTCAACCTCTTTCCTCCAAGCCTGAATCCTCTCCCTCTTGTCTGTTTGGCTCCAGCTCTCCAGAAACCAGCGTTTCTCTGCGTCGTTCTACCACGCAGTGGAGACTCTGGTCAATATGCTGATGCCACACATCACCCAGAAATACAAGGACAACCTGGACGCGGCTCGCAATGCCAACCACAGCCTGGCAGTTTTCATCAAGGTTGGCACTCCTCCCAATGCCTGCAATGTCCTTTAATACGGAGAGGAGTGAGAAAAGTTGCCCCTTGGTTGAGGGGAAACAGAGGGCTCATTCTCTGTGCACACTGCTCATGTTTAATGATTAAAATAATGATCCAGTAATGTGTGTTCACTCACCTCTTCACCCAGCGCTGCTTCACCTTCATGGACAGAGGCTTTGTGTTCAAGCAGATCAACAACTACATGAACTGCTTTGTGCCTGGAGACCCCAAGGTGACAAGGCCCCCCTGCTCCCACCTTTAATGATTTTATCACATGAACTTAAAGCTCACTTATGAAATCTGTTGTGTTCCTTTCAGACTTTGTATGAGTTCAAGTTTGAGTTCCTGCGGGTGGTTTGCAACCATGAGCACTATGTCCCTCTTAATCTGCCCATGCCCTTCGGAAAAGGCAGAATTCAAAGGTTCCAAGGTAAAAGACACACACTCAACACGACTTCCATCTCAGTGGAGTGCAGTTTATTTTCCGCTCGCTCTCTGCAGCCTGTTATTTCTGCTGATTGATGCCTGCCACAGATCTTCAGCTGGACTACTCTCTGACTGACGACTTCTGTCGGAACCACTTCCTGGTGGGGCTGCTGATGAGGGAGGTGGGTGGGGCTCTTCAGGAGTTCCGAGAGATCCGTCAGATCGCCATCCAGGTGCTCAAGGGGCTGATGATAAAACACACGTTTGACGACCGCTATGCGGCCAAAGTGAGTGGCACAGCTCTCGACCGCCACCTTTACTGTACTTTGACGCAGGGACTGCTAAATCAATTTAGCTAAATAAACCTGAATTCATTCAGAGTTTGATTTATTTTTCTGACTGTGTGACTCATGAACACCTACTGTGTCATTCCAGAGCCAGCAGGCCAGGCTCGCCACCCTCTACCTCCCTCTGTTTGGTCTGCTCCAGGAGAACGTCTACAGGCTCGACATCAAGGAATCAGCCCTCCTCAGCAACCACAATGTAAGCCTGACACCTAGTGGTGGAAAAGCGAATAGCAGCTTGTGGCTCTAATTCCAAACATGAATATTCAAAACATGAATTCCTGGGTTAATGTCATCTTAACATGTCATTCTGTTGAATTTCTGTTGATTATTTCAAGGCAGTGTTGATGTTTTCTCTGAAGCTGAAAGCTTTTAGTGTGACTGTTTCTTTCTGTCCCAGAATACCAGGGAGGACTCTCTGGCGCCCAACTCCATGGTGACTCCACAGAAACCTGGGAGCTGCATAGAAAACGCCCTCCACAAAGATGTGTTCGGGGTCATCTCTGGAACAGGTAAGTCCTCACTCCACTGATACGTGCATATTCAGAGCTAACGCAGCTGCTCTTGTAAATCTTCACAATGAGCTGAATTCTGAACACGCTCATCTGCATGTTAATGTGCACACTGCAGGTTTATCCCATCTTCTGACAGGTTTGTATTTTCCGCTCCCTGTCCCTGCAGCCTCCCCTCACAACTCCACGCCCAACGTCAGCTCAGTTCACCACGCCGACTCCAGAGGCTCGCTGGTCTCCACCGACTCTGGAAACAGCCTGCTGGACAAGAGCAGCGACAAGACCAACTCCCTGGAGAAGGTGCAATATGAATGAATCCCTCCATGTTTAGATCTCATTCCTATGCTTTAACAGCTTCTAGCTTCTATATATCTAATCTTGCTGAATATCAGTGTTGCTGCTGCAGTAACCTTATTTCCCCGCGCGTATCATCAATTCATCTTAAACACACTGGAGCTGGAACAGTAAAGCCAGAGTTCACCGAACCAGTTTATGACCAGTGTTAACCAACGTTAGGACACCCAGACCAGGTCGAACTAGCTTTGTGACACTTTGAGACCCAAAATAATGAGGAAATAAAGCCAATGTCAACAAAGCATAAGGGTTAAGGTTGATATTATGCGCAGCACTCTCATATATTTAATCTTAATTTCACATTATCTGCACTCTTCGACATCCACGCCCTCCTCCCACCCCCTTCTCCAGAGCTCCCACACTCCCTCTCTTTGCTCTCTAACTTCCCACCAAAAGGAGAGATTTACCAGGAGACATTCGGTTAATGTGCCCCCCCTCCCCCTGGACCCCGAGGAGCGAGTCCCACGTCCGAACCACGCGACCAAGCGGGTCACCATGGACTTCTCCCTCCTCACTGTGCCCCCGCCTGACCTGCAGGACAGTGACAGTGAAAGTGACAAAGGCCAGAGGGGGAATGGAAATCACGAGGAAAACCTCCCAATACAAGTATTCTGTTTGACCTCTGTGAGCCCCCCACCACAGATTCTTGCTTACAATTGTACAGAGTCCAGCGAATTTGGGATTTTTAATGATTGGGTGAACAGATGCATTCGGTGCTTTCTGTGTCAGACCAAAACATACAGGATCTGTACAATGCATCCTCCCAAAGTTCCTCCCAGCGTTCTTCCTCTGCGTGTCCCACGTCAGGGAGTGTGTGTGCTTTCACCAGAGTGGAGCTTGAGCTGACCTCGTCGCCTTTCTCGCTCATTTCCTCAGATGCTGTAATGTAACTGTAAACGTGCCTCTTCAAACCTGCCGCTGATGCTGCTATCTCAAAGCGCAGAGCTGCTGCTTGTCACGCTCTTCTCTTCTCCCCCTTCAAGGAAAACACTTGACATTTCTCGTCTGTGAAGTTTGGCTTGTTTGAGTGATGTCCTTTATCTCTTTGAAGACTCGGTTCCTCTGCAGCCCTGCCGCCTGATAGCTGAATCTCTGTGTCTGTGGTTTGTTTTCCGCCTCTGCAGAACCAGTGTGCGTCGGCTCTGGGCAGCACCGTGCTGCGCTGTGACAAACTGGACCGGGACGAGATCAAAAACCTGCTCATGTGCTTTCTGCACATCCTCAAGAGCATGTCAGAGGGTAGGACGGCCTGTCTGAGTGACTGTGCTTTTGATACGAGCAGCCGGCCAAGAGTAATGTCTTCTCATGATTTTCTCACTGTTTCATCACTTCAGAGGCCCTGTTTGCATACTGGAACAAAGCAGCTCCCTCAGAATTAATGGACTTCTTCACATTAATAGAGTAAGTACAGAACTAATGCTGAATGTCCAAAGTTTTTCAGGAAAATAAAATGACAAATAGCTGCCATTTTAGTGTGACTCAGCCTTAAAACTATAATAATCAGAAATCAGGAAGCTGGCAGTCCTGGATTTATTGATAGTGGTCCCGTGCTTTCTGTTCACTTGATGGAGTGCATATTAGCTGGGAGAAGAAACCGCATTGATGGAGCATGTTATTATCTATTGGCCGATTTCTGACCGTCCTTTGAGCTTCCTGTTTTCAGAAAGCCTCATGTGAATGCACGTCTTTGAGTCCGGTAATGATCTCTGGCTGAGCTTCACTTCCTGTTTGTCCTGCAGAGTCTGCCTCCACCAGTTCAGATACATGGGCAAGAGATTCATCGTCAGGTACGGTGTGCAAGAAAATGGACGGTGTCACGTTTCTCATTTGGATTTCTGAACTGATTCTTGATTGAAGCTAATGGTGTTCATAAAATGACTCACACACTAATTGAGTCTTTTAACCCCTCGCCTCTGCTTTGTTCTCTCTTCTCTAACACTGCTGGGAAGTTGTTTTGTGGTTAATGTCGTGGCCCCAGGCCCCTCCCGCATGGGTAAGAGATCGCTGCTTTTGGTCTCTCTTTGCTTAATTAAGTGCACGATGCTGCCATTAAAGCCACGTTACGTTCAAGCCATTCATTTATCGGGCGTGCTTCTCATCAGACGTGTGTTCATCTCATCCTTTCGTGCCTCCTTATCTGTGTATCGACTATCTTATCTATGTGACTGCAGGTTATCTGACGTTCAAACTCACCAGTGTTTCTCTTCTCCCAGCAGGAGCCAGGAGGGGCCAGGGCCTGTAGCTCCCGACAGGAAGTCTCTGACTCTGCCCGTGTCTCGTAACAGGGCGGGGATCCTGCACGCCCGCCTGCAGCAGCTGGGAACTCTGGAGAACGCTCACACCTTCAACAACAGTACGCACTGCGTCCCAGTCCTGATGCTTACAGGACAAACGTCTCACAGCTTCTTCTCAGAGTCATAGCTCAGTCAGACTGTAAAAAGTGGACGCATCTCAGTTTTAGACATGCCAGCTAAAAGTATGTCTTTGTCTTTGGCTGCCCTCCATTGTCGGAGTAATATCCTTCCAAACAGGCAGAAATATGATGACTCTGCAAATATCTGTTTAGTCGCTGGTGCTGATCAACAACCTAATGAAGCAGACAATCTGCTGTTTTGGTGAAAATCATACTCTAGCAGTGACCTTGTGTCTTCCTCTGTGCAGTGTACTCTCATACGGAGGCAGACGTGAGCAGCCAGTGCCTGCTGGAGGCCAACGTGTCCACGGAGGTGTGTCTGACTGTGCTGGACACACTCAGCATCTTCATCATGGGATTCAAGGTATCAGCCGCGACACTGCTGACACAGTCAGCGACAGTTCATGTCATTTGTGCATATTAATCATATTTTGGTCTCCCCAGACTCAGCTGAATTCAGATCTTGGTCACAACCCCCTGATGAAGAAGGTCTTCCAGGTCCACCTGTGCTTCCTGCAGATCCCTCAGTCTGAGGCCGCCCTCAAACAGGTCTTCACCTCCCTCAGGACCTTCATCTACAAGGTGAAGGATTGGTGGAGGGCCGGGGAAAGCAGAGCGTCTGTTTTAGGATCTCTTTCTCGATGGCTCCATTTGTCATGCGTTACCTTCTGTCCTCCAGTTCCCCTGCACCTTCTTTGATGGCCGGGCCGACATGTGTGCCTCTCTGTGCTATGAAATCCTCAAGTGCTGTAACTCCAAGCTGAGCTCAATCCGCAGCGACGCCGCCCATCTTCTCTACTTCCTCATGAAAAGCAACTTTGACTACACCGGACGCAAGTCTTTCGTACGAACTCACCTGCAGGTACGTGTGTCCACTGGCTGTTGACGTTTGCGCGTGGCCTGCCTGATGTGTCTGAGCATGCTTTCGTCTTCCTCTCTCTTCACTCAGGTGGTCATCGCTGTCAGTCAGCTGATTGCTGATGTCATCGGCATCGGAGGTACCCGTTTCCAGCAGTCGCTCTCCATCATTAATAACTGTGCCAACAGTGACAAGAACATCAAGGTGAGGGGAGAGTGAGGGAGGTGGACATGGAGTCAAAGCGATCTCCTTTTAACATCATGCAAAAGTGCATTTTATGTATGGATATCTTTAGTTATGGTGCCCTCCTGTGCTCGTTTTTTTTAAATCAGGTAAATTCAATCATATTTTGGACGAGCAAAAAGAGGCATTGAAGCTTTACTTGTTGCTCTCATACCACTGCAGCACACAGCATTTCCGTCAGACGTCAAGGACCTGACCAAGCGCATCAGGACAGTGCTGATGGCCACAGAGCAGATGAAGGAGCACGAGAACGACCCGGAGATGCTGGTGGACCTCCAGTACAGCTTGGCCAAGTCGTACACCAGCACACCTGAGTTACGAAAGACCTGGCTGGACAGCATGGCTCGCATCCACAACAAGAACGGGGATCTCTCAGAGGTTGTTTTTGGTTCAGTTTTCAGTTTCAGTGTAGTTGCCACAGATTTGCATTACTTTGGAATTCAGTGGCGTTTCTTGGCTAACACGTCTGTCTGCCTCACCTGCAGGCCGCCATGTGTTATGTCCATGTTGCTGCCCTGGTAGCTGAGTACCTGTGGAGGAAAGGTGAGTCGGGGATATAGGAGTGGTGACGGTATGCTTCCTTTCACTGAATGGCTGTAAATAACTGATAACGTTTGAACTCCATTCATACATTTTTTTAGTCCCAACTGACAGAGGTCATATACAGTAGTGAGTAACCAGTTAATTCAGTAGAAAGGAGATTAACCGAAATAAGTGTTAAACAAACTCAATAAATGGGTTTGATTCACTCCTTGTGTACTGGAGAGAGATTATAGACGGTAATAAAACACACATGAACACCATTAATCCATATTCCTCCTCATTTTTAATGGCAGTAAATCAGCGCTCCACCAGCCAGCACCAGCACCAACACGGAGGACAATAAATAAGACGGAGTTTTTTTTCTTTTTTCACTCATTTGCTTTTTGCACTGCTTCACAGGAGAAATAAAGTGAGCGCACATTTTGCCTCCCCCCCACACACACACACACACATACACACACACACAGGAACACACACTTTCATCCTCCACCTGAGCACTCGTTCAAGGGTCACGCGTTTGTTCCCGTGTTTAAAACACTCCAACTGTGCATTCTCCAGATAAGAGCCCCTCTCTTGTTTCTTCACATATCAAACTGGAGCCCGCCTCCAGGCTTTGGATCTGGGGATCTGTTGTACAGAGTGACAGGGTTTTGAATAAAGTCAGCAGTTCATTGTCAGGTCAGAGTGTTTGTGAGGGGGCTGAACTTCCCTCAGAGCTCCTTTTCCTGTATAGAATAAAGAATAAATGGCACATGAAGCTTCCTACCTGCCCTTAAATTTGTTTTCTGTTCAGTGTTTTTAAGGGAGCATAGCGGTTTACAAAATCATCTTTTTTCTCTAAATTGCCTTCTGAATGAGAGAGAATTCCACATTACATCACCCTTTTTGGTCCTTATGAGTTCCCTTAATTTGAATTATCTGCCAGGAAAATTGGTGCTAGCTTAACTAGCGGGGCTAGCTGTAGCTACTGTACATATTAGCCCTGTATGGCTAGCGTAGCATCTTAGCCTTGACAGTGTCGAATATCATATGTCAAAATGTCATTTTTATTTATCTGTTTAATGAATGAATCGATGAGGCGATGAGTGAAAATCATGTGTTTTTGTGTCATTCCACTCATGTTGCTCCTGTGTTTGCACGTTAGGTATGTTCAGGCAGGGCTGCTCGGCTTTCCGCGTCATCACTCCGAACATCGACGAGGAGGCGGCCATGATGGAGGACGTCGGGATGCAGGATGTTCACTTCAACGAGGTGAGCCTTTTGTCATCGTTGCTACTTGCCGCTCACGGTGATGTCGACCATGCTGTGAACATCTGCAGCCCCGCTGTTGACCAAGCATTTAGGATGTTTTTTTAAGTTCCTTGTTGGCATCACGTTACATAACGACTGTCTGAATGAGCTCTTATCTCTGTGAAGAGTATCAGTTGCTCTGAGAAGTGAAAATACTGTAGACTTTGACACAGGGCGGTACATGTGTTAATGCAGAAAACCTCTGAGCTGGCAGGCAGAAGAGTGTCGGAAAAACTGACGAGTTCAGGGTCACAGATGGCTTGTTGACGCAGAGGCCTGAAACCAGAGGCCACATGCATAAAACTCTGCATAAACCAGGGGCCACATGCATAAAACTCACAATTAAAAGACCCACAATTATCCATAAATGGATGAAGAAGGTGACATCTCTCACCTGTCATCATTTCTCCTGCAACTGTCTCTTGAAAAGCATGCTGATGTGCACATTCTCGCTACATATTCTTCCTTCATAAATGCCAGTTTAAGTGTGTGGGCAGGCGTACGCAGAGTGTTTTTGTGTGTGCGTTGTTTATATACGTGGGCCCTGGTCTTCTGGTTAGCTGATGTGAAATTGAAAGTGATATCAAGAGAATGCGTGAGCTTTTATGAGCTGGTCCACAGATCTGTAGGCAATGAAAAGCACTTTTGCCTTCCATCTCCTCTGAAAACCTTTCCTCTTTATGAGCTGTATCATCCTCCAATAAAAGGAAAGGACTGATGCTTCCATTTCCTCCCACGTCGGCTGTCTTTACAGCAACATTATGCCCAGTTTATGTTCACCGCAGCCTTGTAAACGTATAAGAACAAACAGAAATGCCCCTCTCGAGCTGAGACTGCAGGAAGGACGTTCACATTTATGTATCTGTGCTCTATGTGTTCAGGAGGTGCTGATGGAGCTGCTGGAGGAGTGTGCTGACGGTCTGTGGAAGGCGGAGCGCTATGAGCTCATCGCCGATGTCTACAGGCTCATCATTCCCATCTATGAGCAGCGCAGAGACTTTGAGGTAAACTGCACAGTGAGCACAGGTATAGACCAGGGCTTGGATTCATCAGGGGGTGCGTGAATGCTAATGCTGCTCTGCACCTTCTGGGTGTGAAAGTCTGCATTGTCAACTAAAAGGTGATGACATGCTCTGCTCACAACTTGTTTCTGCTGTCCCCAAGCAGAGAAAAAAATAAGCTATTGCGGGTTTAAAATAAACTGGAGCTAAATCATCAGTTTGATTTACCCTCCTCTGCACGAGGGACTTTATTTCAGTTATTGAAAACTGAAATAATTTCTTTATTTGTGCACGAACAGAAACTGACTCACCTGTACGACACCCTCCACCGTGCCTACACTAAAGTGATGGAGGTGATGCATACTGGAAAAAGGTTGCTGGGAACTTACTTCAGAGTGGCCTTCTTTGGACAGGTGAGGGGCGGAGTCTCCAAAATGAAAAAACAAGTTAACCACAGATGAAAACAGTACTGTTTTTGCCTAGCATGAATGCTAACTCTTAATAAAAGCATGGTGATTATGTCATCTCGTCTTGTACATGCATGCACATTGAGTACGGGATCACTCCCTCACACACACACACGAACCACTGAATTATAATCTACCCCACCTAAAACCCTCTTTTTAATAGAGATGTCTCTTCTTTTCTCCTCCCCCTCCAAGGCTGCGGTAAGTGCTTCAAGGTTTAGCTGTGTGTGTTGGCCTGGTGTGCTCCTCCACCTCCTTGCATCATTTGTTTTTTTCCTAAATTAGTGGCAAATTGTAGCTGCAGATTCCCTAGATTTAGCTCTATAGCAGCTTGTGATTGCTGAACAGTAGCAGAGAAGAACTCTGGCCCAGAAGTGGGAGACAGATTTTGTGGTGAAAGCTGTTACTTTATCTGTATTTTCAATGTTTTTGCTGTATTTTCCCACAAAGCAACGAGCAAAATCTTGCACATAGACTCTTTTTTTTAACTCTGCTTTTTTATGTGTGCTGCTTTAGGTAACCTTTCCTTTAATTAGGCATTTTACTGCTGGGACTCCTGTCTTCAGTGATTACACTGGCCTCTTTCCACCCACACACACACACACACACACACACACACACACACACACACACACACACACACACACACACACCCGAGTACTTTTCCATAGATAGAGCCTGAGTAGATGTTCCGTATGCTTAACCTGAACAGTTTATGATCGTGAAGTAACCAGCTGAAGTTTGCATGTTTGTTCTTTTCCTACGTTTTCCTCTCTTTTAGCTCTTAGCATGTTGTTTTATCGGTTGTCCTTTCATGTCATCTCTTATCCCGTGTGTTTTTCTGGGTTTTGCTTGTCCTTGTAATGCATGTGCTGCATGAAAAGAAAGCCATCTGAAAATTAAAGAAATGCATTCTGTGTTTTAGATACGATGGTCAGAAATTGACCAAGTTGGCATGTGTGGCAGGTTTGACTTGTCCTAGCTCCAGGTCACGCTACATCACACCCCCTTGACTTCCTCCCTCCCCCCCGCAGGGCTTCTTCGAAGATGAAGACGGGAAGGAATACATCTACAAGGAGCCAAAGTTCACTCCGCTGTCAGAGATTTCCCAGAGGCTCCTGAAGCTCTACTCCGACAAGTTTGGTCAGGAGAACGTCAAGATCATTCAGGACTCTGGCAGGGTGGGCTCACGTGTTTGTGTGTAAATGACCGTGATGGCATTCAGAGAAGTCACGGTTCCAAAGCAACTCCACAAAACAGCTCACAAATCATCGACTGAGTCAGCGCTAATGCTTTCTATCTGCTAGATGTGCAAATTAGCAACCGTTAATGGAGGTTAAGTTTCTTAAATATGTTCAGTTGCAGATCCACAGGCTTGTTTTTAAGATATCAGGACGAACCCCACAAAATGAGCCAATCCACAGAGCATGCTAATGTTCACGAGAGCAGATAAACACACCAATTCCTCGCACTTTTCTTTGTGTGTCTTGGAATAGTTCCAGCTTAGTTTAAGCGGCCTCCATAAAACCACAACCTGTTGTTTCTACAGATTAAACAAACAAGATACCGTGTGTTTAGAGAGCTTTAGAGGTGCTCCTGGGCACAATTTGAACTGTGAAGACAGCCTGGTTAGCTGTTTTCCCCTGCTTCCACTCTGTATGCTAAGCTAAGCTAATCACCTCCTAGCTCTAGCTCCATAGTTAATGCACAGACATGAAAGTGGTATCAAACCCTCTCACCCGACTCTTAATGAGAAAGTGAATAAGTGCATCAGACTATCACCATGAGGTTTACCCACGACCACAGGTACTTTATGTTCATCTATGTTTGAGTCAAAACAAAACATCTTTGTCTGTGCACCCACAGGTGAACCCCAAGGACCTAGACTCCAAGTACGCCTACATCCAGGTGACCCACGTCACACCCTACCTGGATGACAAGGAGCTGGAGGACAGGAAGACTGACTTTGAGAAGAGCCACAACATCCGGCGCTTTGTGTTCGAGACGCCGTTCACCGTGTCGGGCAAGAAGCAGGGAGGGGTGGAGGAGCAGTGCAAACGGAGGACCGTTCTCACCAGTAGGTCATGCAGCGATGGACAGGATCTGTCCTCACAGCAGTTTACACACAAAATTCACTGAGACAAACAGGAGGAAGACATATAACGTGGACTCAAGCAACCAAACTTTCTTATCAGAGCAGTAAGCAAAGAGGACAAATACAGTATCGCCCTTATTACCGCGTGTTAATGTTGGTTACTCCTGAGGCAGATAAGGCCAGGTGAGGTTTATTACTGGACTGTCCACTTCATCACAAAGTTCAGGTGTTATCTTACCTTGATAATAATCACGCTGACTTGCACACAGACAACAGCTGGAGGAGAAGAGGTGCCGTAGCTGTCACATGTTGCTGTTAAATCCCTAATGATAAGTTGTTTATGTGCTACCTATATGACACTTATAAGCATCAGTTGTACTTTTTTCCCACTCCCATCCAGCCACCCACTGTTTCCCTTATGTGAAGAAGCGGATAGCAGTCATGTACCAACACCAGACCGACCTGAGCCCCATCGAGGTGGCCATAGACGAGATGAGTGCCAAGGTGGCCGAGCTGCGACTCCTGTGCTCGGCCTCTGAGGTGGACATGATCCGCCTGCAGCTCAAACTGCAAGGCAGCATCAGCGTTCAGGTACAGATGATGCTGCTATCCGAAAGGCTGTGAATCATTTTACTCCTCATGAATAGCTTCAGCCTAATTTTACCCCCCACTGTCATCCAGGTCAATGCCGGTCCCCTCGCGTACGCCAGAGCCTTCCTTGACGACGGCAGTGCCAAGAAATACCCTGACAACAAGGTCAAACAGCTCAAAGAGGTGTTCAGGTACTTACCAATGACAGAAACATTTGCATATGTGAAACTACGACTTGAACTTCTCTTCCTTCTCTCGGCATTGTAGTGAGAAGCAGGATGAAAGACTAGAAAAACCATAATAAACAATACATACAGTCCCTTTGCTGTGTGCATTCACTGGAGGTAAACTGAACTGTTGCATCTCTCCTCAGGCAGTTTGTGGACGCCTGCGGTCAGGCGCTGGGAGTGAACGAGCGGCTGATCAAAGAGGACCAGCAGGAGTATCACGATGAGATGAAGGCCAACTACAGGGACCTGACCAGGGAGCTGTCAAACATCATGCATGAACAGGTAGGAACCCCAGAGACACCTGCTGCATCAGACTATGATCAGCTGTTACTGCATTTAGACTGCTGCACATCTTCAGCTGCAGAAAACTAAGCCAAGCCACGTGCATTAGCTATTTTTAGGTGCACACTTTTATTGTCGTGTAGCCTTTAAGAGCTGTCCACTGCTGCATTCTTCTGCTCTTTTACTAACCATGTCTCCTGTCTCCTACTCTCTTTGAGCTGGCCTGAGCAGATTGGATGGTAATGCTGCTTTTGTCATTCGATGAAGTCTCTATTGCACTACATAGAGGAATATTAATGTCCAACCACAGAGACAGGGTGTTTTATCTTTCCTGCAGTCCCTCAGCTTAAATTAACGTGCATGTGTGTCACTTTCAAACAGGACCGAATAAACGCCTTTCCTAACTGACCCTTTTCTCTAGATAAACCCAGTGGAGGACGGCACGAGGAGCACTCTGTCTGACTCTATGGGCATCTTCAACGCCATCAGCGGCACACCAACCAGTGCCAACCCACATGGCTCCACCACCATTCTCTGACATGGATGTTTCACACCAGACTCACGCCTCCGTCACCACTAACGACTGACTAAACTACCTGCCAGTCAAGGGGAAACAATTAGGTACAACCTGAAGCCAACAACGATTGGTATTTTGAGCTGGAAAATGTGACATTCACTCCCTGTTACCAGTAGGCCCAGTGCTGTTCTTGTTTCCTATGGAGACATGTTGTTACTCAGTGCAGCGACTCCATCAACTTATTTCCAGATTTGGGTCATTTATCCTTTTGCATAGTTTATTCTCTTTTAAGCAAGATGGGGTTAAGCTCTGACACAGCAAGTGTGCATCTGATACTGTGACTGACAACATGAACGACATGATGATGTCCCGGTGTCTTAAGCTCCGCCCAAAGTATGTTGTAAAAGACATTCAGTGTTTGAATTTGATCCAAATCTTCACCTTATCTGCTTTTAACTCTAGGGCTCCCATTTGAGTACAGTGTTTGTAAGAGAGTGCATCAAGAACATTTTTAAGGAAAATAAATCAATAAATGCCACTGCTGTAGCCGTACATGCATTCGTCAGCTGACACAGTATTTTTACATTTCCCTTTTCTACCCTTTTTCCATTGAGACCCCGTCACAGCAGAGGCATCAGAGTTTATCTTTTATCTTACCTTGGACATTTGAAAGATTTATTCACTCTATTTTAGGCCAATGGACGTGTATAGAAACTGTCTAAAGCCAAGTGAACCACAATGTTTGAACCTATTTTCTGGAAAGAAAAGCGCGTGCAATATTTTCTATTGTTACCAAGGCAGCCTACTGCACAGAAAACCGCTCTTGCCAAAGACATTAGAAAAAGACTGTGCAATGCAAGACAAGGGCGCGACTATTTGTAATCCACCCCCTTTTTTCTTTGTCTGTCATGCCTTTTATTATCTGTGAGGTGAAAATTAAGACACGTTTTTACTTATCGACTGCTCATGTAAATATGTTTAAGACATATAAATAAATAAAATCTGTAATAATAGCTTCTGCTGTTATTTTTTTTTTCCACTTTCTTTTATTTGACCAAAAATTAAGTGCATGCTAACTGCTCTGTGAGGCCTTACTTAGCTAGCTAAATGCTAGCATGCTAACATCCTCGCAATGACACTGCTAGCACCTTGATGTGTTAGTCCGTTTGATGCTAATTTGCTAATTAGCATCAAACACAACTAAGATTGTGTAAGTCCACTTTGAAAGTTTGTACTGCGAAGAAATGTGAAAGCATTTAATTTCCTGTTTTGAGAGAGCAGAGGGATTAGCCTCTCGCCCTTCAAGCACCCTGTTTTGTTTGAGATATAATTCAAAGCAGCCTCTTATCTGAAGCCACAGGCTCCCAGCTGTCAGTAAAGCCTTTACAGGTCTGGACAGTGCATACTCTACAATGGGGGAAATACGTCTGTCAAATACAGAAGACACCATGATGTGCAGCTGGACTGTATGCTGCTATGGGTAAGTTGAAAAGAATGGGCTGTTGAAACTGGTAGTTTTGTGTTTTATGCTATCAGTTACACTGAATGCTGTCTTTATACTGTGTGCTGACTGTTGACAGCTAACAAAGTGTAGGAAAAGGCAAGTCAGGAAAGTAAAAAAACAAAACAAAACTGAACACATGGATAAATAAGTAAAATAGTAAGACAAGACAAAAGTTTTATATGTTTAATTACATTTCTAATATGTCTCTGTAAAAAGAAGAAATAACCTGTTCTTCCAAATGAAAAGTTTAATTAGCATTGCGTTAGCACACCGTTGCTAATTTCAATACAATGTTTCTACAGCCACCCTTGGTATGACCAGCTAAATTGTAGCTAATGTTAACAAATTTTTTTGATGAATTTAAGATAGGTACTAATCCAGTTTGCTGCCTTTTATTCTGCATTTCACTTTTCCCCACTGTAACACTTTGTTAGCATTAGCTTCTAGCATTTACCATCATTAGCTTCAAGCATTTACCATCAACAGTTATATCATAATTGTCACTTGTTCGGCTATATCTTCTCCCTTTAAACTTTCACAAATGCATTTTATTTTTTTCCTTTATTTATTCCTTACATTTCTCCTTACATTCAGGTATCTTGACACAAAATACTACTAGCTAAACAGTCAGAGCTGCCTTTTCAGTTAGCCCCTTAGCTTCAGCTAACTGTTTTCATGAAGCTACAAGCCTGCTAGCGCAAGCAATGCTAGTTTTTACTGCTGTGTCATCGCTGTACAAACTCTGTACAAAACAGCAAGCAAACCCGAACAGACTTAACAAGCTAACACAAAATTTAAATTATTTAACTAACAGTGTTATTTATCAATTTATTTAGTCATAGTTTGTTTATGTACAATATACAGTTCACATGGTAAATTCAGGGTATAACGTGATGATAGTGTTTGCTGATAATGTGTCATATTAAGATAGTGTAATCTGCCTGCAGCACTGCATTTTCAGCTAAAAATGTGTGTGTGCGCGTTTATGAGTGAGCATGTTGTTTAGTCATTGAAGAGAAACAGGAGTGAAATCAGGATGCTGATGCTGTAAAATCCCTGCTGCGCTCTGTGTCATGCAAAAGACCTACTAATCCCACCCCCCCAATCACTGACAGAGCCCCCCCACCCCACACCCCCCCACACACACACCCACCTTGTTGTGTTGCTGTTACTGGACAAACACCCCATCTGTGTTACTGTTTCAGAGATTTGGGCTGCTAAACATCATGCGTGAGTGCTGCTGTTGTTTCATGCTGTGTGATCGTGTGTGTGTCTTTATGAGGTGAAATACACAGATTTCTGCTGCCGTATGTTTTAATACGTTTTAATCGCTGCTGTTTGTGTATCACAGACCATCTTTGTCTCCTGTAAGCACATATATGTGTTTGACAAAGTTCGAGATATGTGAGATTACATATGTTCAACCTGAGCACACACACACACACACACACACACACACACACACATGCATAGCCACATGTACACACACAGGTGTCAGTCTATATGCTTTCTCTGCTAATACACAAACCAGTCCAACTATAAGTGTGCACTTAAAAGTGAAAGAGGGTTAAAGGTCTTCTTTATGCGCACTTTCTATACTCATACATGATTTTTGCCCTTATTCAGTCTCTACATATAGTGTACATGAGTCAGAAAGCAATAGGAACAATCATTGTTATCTTAATCAGCTGACCTAATCAGTCCTCTTTTATGGAAGGTAAGACCCTCCTGTTGCACCTGAGTGTCCTGAGTCGTAAAGCAATTACTGACACAAGGACATTATGGTGAGGAGAATGTGCAGGGAGGTGGGAAAAATGGCGATTTGCATGTTGGGAGGCACTGGACGAGATGTTTGCAGTGCGTGTATGCGGTCCACAGTGGGTGGCGCGGGGCTGGGGTGTTGATGGGAGGTTACATAAGGAGCTGGCCCGGCCTCGGCTCGGCCTTCATGTTGTGGATGCAGGCAAGGGTCTCTCGTGTCTTTGCGTCTTTTTCTTGATAGTTTTATTTGTTGGATTCAGTTGGGAGCAGGGACCTGAAGTCAGCAGTCACAGCAGCCATGGAAGGTGAGTCCCGGTCCGGACCGGGACCCTCAGGAGCCCATCCTTACGTTATGGGATTTAGAGGAGTATCATGCATTGTGCCTCTTTGTGTTTTACTGCAAGTTATTTGCTTCGTGCGTGTGAGCTTATTATAAAAATACAAACATGTTTATTTAATTATTCCATTTGAATAATGTGTGACTTATGCTGCTCGTTTCTGCAGACCCAGACAAGAAGCAGCGCAGGTCAAAGAGTGTAAGTCCAGCTGTTATTGAATCATTGAAATGCAGACATTTATTGTTTAGGACTGAAATTTTAACAGGGAAAATACGCACTCATCTGTGGGTATAACAGAAATCAGAAAGAAATCCAATTCCAGGCAGTCAGATACTTTGTTGAAGAATAAAAAAAAGTAATTTTGGGAATTTTCCTTTGGCTCTAACAGGCGGTGGTCTGTGGCTATCCGGTGAGCATCTTCTTCATCGTGGTCAATGAGTTCTGCGAGCGTTTCTCCTACTATGGCATGCGAGGTGAGTCGCTTCGTTCTGGGTCTCATTCACATTTTAAAAAGCTGTTGATACTCGAGTATTTCCACTTTAAGAGACTGCATACTCCTCTACTGCATTTATCTGACAGCAATTACTTTATAGATTAGGAGTTTACACATAAAATATATAATCAGTCTGTCAATACGGTGGTGGAAAAACATTCAGATCTCTGACTGAAGCACCACAACAATGGAAAAATACTCCATCACAAGTAAAATTCTTAACTCTACTTTAGCAAAATGTACTTAAAGTATCTCAAGTAAAAGTACTCGCCCTGCAGAAAGACGGCCTCTGAGAGCCTTTTAACTACTTCACATAACAACAACAATAATAATAATAATAATAATAATTTTTTGTGAATACTGGATCATTTGAGCGTCTTTGGGCCTCAAACAATCTCCAGAATGAAACCATGTGAGAGATTGGAGTGAAAGTATAAAGTACAATAAAAGAAAAGTGACTGTATTACTTGAATAACTGTACTTACAAATGTATGTAAATATACCTCCACTGGGCATTAATACAACCATAAGAATAATGAAATAATATCATATATGATATTATAATAGTCACACCGGCCATTGCTCTGCATGTGTGCTTTCACTTTAAATACTATTAATGTTTTGCTGATACTACCTCTGCACTTCTACACCAGTAAGATTTTCAATGCAGGACTTTTCCAAGTAAAATACCTCAATACTTCTTCCACCTGCGTCCCTATCCACTGCAGCCGTGCTGGTGCTGTACTTCACGTCCTTCCTGCAGTGGAGCGACAACTTCGCCACCACTATCTACCATGCCTTTGTGGCTCTGTGCTACCTGACGCCCATCCTGGGAGCCATAGTGGCTGATTCATGGCTCGGCAAGTTCAGGTGAGTTTCAAAACCTGCCGGTTTTACCTGCAAGCGCATGAAAAATGCATCAGAATCAATAAGCTTTTTTGACCCTGGTCTGTCTTATCTCTCTGATGGACACCTGTTAAACTCTTCCTCCTCCTCCTCCTCCTCCCTCTGCACAGGACTATTGTTTACCTGTCCATTGTGTATACGGTGGGTCAGGCTGTCCTGGCTGTGAGTGCTATCCACGACATCACAGACTCCAACGGGAACGGCATCCCAGACAACATGACCTTGCACATGTGAGCTGAGCACACGCACATGTGTGTCACACAAATACGCACACACACAGACATGTAGTGACGCTCGTGTGTTCTTGTTGCAGAGCTTTGTCCATGGTGGGTTTGATCCTCATTGCTCTGGGAACTGGAGGCATCAAACCCTGCGTGGCTGCTTTTGGTGGGGACCAGTTTGAAGAGCATCAGGTTAGATGTCACTCAAGCAGACGCACACGTGTTACACATACATACACACACGGGAGACAAAATAATAGAAACGGCTCTACAATCCCACATAAGAAAAAACGTTGGGCCTTTTCTCATCAATAAGCCTGAAACTGTTGAGAAACTCTCAGAATTAGGATGTGATGAAGGTTAAGGTCACAATCAAGATCTCGACGGCGTGACTGAGATTTCCTCATACTTGGCATCAGATCCCGATTGTGCAATGATGAGATATTTTTCTGGTTTTCACAGATTTTTTCTCATGATTGTGAGATTATGAGAGTTTTTATGAGTGTCTCATAATTGCAAGACAACGTTTCAGATAGGTTTCTCATGTTTATGGGATGGTTTGAGGTCCGGAGGCTGAGAGGAGGTGATGAGGGCCCGACGTAAACATATACAGACATTGACCTTCCTCTTATGTGCATGCATGCATGCACACACCTCGTCAGCACTTCTTTTATCTCTCGTTTCATTCCAGCGAGTTGTTTATTAACTAATAACCACAGGTACACAGGTGTCTGTTCAGGGCCAGGTACAAAGATTAGCCCATAATATTAATGACTCAGTCAAATGGGACGTTATGTAACGCTTGTTTAACTTCCGGCGTCCAACAGGAGAAGCAGAGAAGCACCTTCTTCTCCATCTTCTACCTGTCCATCAATGCTGGCAGTCTGCTGTCCACCTTCATCACCCCCATCCTGAAAGGTACCCCAGAGCTGAGAAACAGAGCAGAAACTGTGCCAGTCATATCACACATCGTGTTTAATAAATGTGTGTGTGTGTGTGTGTGTGTGTGTGTGTGTGTGTGCGTGCGCTCTTTGGTTTCCAGCTGAGGAGTGTGGTTTTAACAAAAAGATGCAGTGCTACCCTCTGGCCTTTGGTGTGCCCGCCATTCTCATGCTGGTTGCTCTGAGTAAGAACTCTTTTTTTTAATTATTATCCATCCATCCATTATCTATACCGCCTATCCCTTTCGGGGTTGCGGGGGGCTGGAGCCAATCCCAGCTACGATGGGCGGGAGGCGGGGTACACCCTGAGCCGGTCGCCAGCCGATTGCAGGGCCACATGCAATGACAAACAAACATTCACACTCACACCTACGGACAATTTTAGAGTCATCAATTAACCTAATGAGCATGTTTTTGGTCTGTGGGATGAAGCCGGAGTACCCGGAGAGAACCCACGCATGCACGGGAAGAACATGCAAACTTCACACAGAAAGGCCCCGTCTGACCCGGGGATCGAACCGGCAACCTTCTTGCTGTGAGGCACGCGCACTACCTGCTGCACCACCGTGCAGCCCTTAATTATTATTATTATTATTATTATTATTATTATTATTATTATTATTATTATTATTATTATTATTATTATTCTTTACTGATCATGACGAGCAGCCGCTTTCTAATCAGGTGCACTTTACTGATGAAGTTCCTGGTTTTACTCGACTGGTGTCAGCTCACTCGTCTTCCTCAGCCTGTGACAGCAGTTGCGTGACGTCTCCTGTGGCTCTGGAGGAGCTTTATCAAGGCTGATGTCACAGTGATGTCATCAGGGTTATATAGGGAGGCTGCATTATGGGAAATGTAGGATTCATTGTATTTTGGCTCTTGACCCACTCCAGGGACTAAAAGGGGAGATATTTACTGGGAGCATGGTGCGGAATCACTGGCGTGTCCCTTTAAGAAGTCTTTCATTACCGCTTTTTACAGATAAGGAATAAGCCGTTTGTACTGATAGCTTCTGGCCTTCATGTCTGATTTATTAACTATTCATAAACTCATTTGCCCTAACTCGTAAACCCATGATTACCGACTATAAATGATGTTTCATAAGGGGGGCGTGACGTGATCTATGTTGCAGATCAGATAAGTTTCTAACCTTTTCTTTCTAATAATTTCCTATTGCTGTTTCGACAAATGGTCATATATTTGTGTGTGTGTGTGTGTGTGTGTGTGTGTGTGTGTGTGTGTGTGTGTGTCTGCAGTTGTGTTCATTATTGGAAGCGGCATGTACTACAAGGCTGCCCCTCAAGGCAACATCATCGTCAAAGTGTGCCAGTGCGTCAGCGTAAGTGGCTCCTCAGTGTGCTTCACCAGTGAACAGTTTGAAGATTCACCCTGAAAATGTCCTTTCTGCTACCTGTAGTTTGCTCTGATGAACCGCCTCAGACATCGCTCTCCTGCGTACCCCAAGAGAGACCACTGGATGGACTGGGCTGAGGAGAGATACGATGTAAGTGCAGCGTACATGCAGGTCCACACGGCACAGCCAGCGATGCAACCATCCTAATCCTTTTCTGTGTTTGGCTCCAGAAACTCCTGATTGCGCAGGTGAAGATGGTGCTGAAGGTGCTGTTCCTCTACATCCCTCTGCCCATGTTCTGGGCCCTCTTTGACCAGCAGGTAAGCATCACTTTCCTCCTTCACACTCGCTGTTCTAACCGTGATTTAATAGCACATCTCAAGAAGAGCTGCGTCTCGTCCGCAGGGCTCCAGGTGGACGCTCCAGGCGACCACCATGGACGGCGACTTTGTAAGTGTTTTTAATCTTGATTTTTCGGGAGCAAAATCGTCGCCAAAGACTGTTTTTTAAATGAGATTGTGTCTGTTTCGTCCAACAGGGAGCTTTCAGAATCCTGCCCGAGCAGATGCAGGTAAGACGCTCGTGCTGGTTTCACCTCTTTGATGCTTTTCAACGTAAACGTGTCGAACAGGCTTTAAAGCAGCGACTCGCCCTCTTCTCCACCAGATCGTCAACCCCATCTTGATCCTCATCTTGGTGCCAATCGTGGACAATCTGGTCTACCCGCTGATTGCCAAGTGCGGACTGAACTTCAGGTGAGTTTATTTTTCTGTTTTATTCCTGCATGGCGGGAATTATGACATGACTCAATAACTTGAGTCACTGAAAATATGAACATTTCCGAGTCACTATAAGCTCTTTAGCTTTCAGGAGAAGTAGATCAATGGTTTCTGGTGCACTTTAATGTAGCTGTGAGGACAATCTGTCAATCAGTTTTGATTAATTAGTGTTGAAAATATATGAATAAACAGTGTGTGTGTGTGTGTGTGTGTGTGTGTGTGTGTGTGTGTGTGTGTGTGTGTGTGTGTGTGTGTGTGTGTGTGTGTGTGTGTGTGTGTGTCTGCAGCGCGTTAAAGAGGATGACTGTGGGCATGCTCTTCGCCGCTCTCGCCTTCGTCGCTGCAGCCCTGGTCCAGATAGAAATTGATGTGAGTGTACTACACGTGAAAACACACACTGGGCAGCTTAAACACACACTTATGAAGCTCAATTCACACACACACACACGATGCCGTGTCCCCTCCAGAAAACCCTGCCTCAGTTCCCATCAAGCACTGTGGGCCAAGCCAAGTTCATCAACATGCTGACCAACACGGTGGACGTCAAAGCTGGAAACGAGAGCTTCACTCTGCAGCCTTACGCGGTACGTCGGTGAGCTTCAGACAGACGCTGGCTGTGAGCTCGACAGGCAGGAGGCCATGCTGATGTTGACTGTCTTCTCTCCTGCAGGCCAATGATGATTACCTCACCTTTGATGATTCCTTTATGGTGACCCTGCCTAATGTCAATTACAATACCACTTTAGTGGACGGTGGTCGCAGTACTTTGGTCTTCTTTCCGGACCAGCCCTTTCCCACAATAAAAACGGTGAGTGCGTGAGCCAGATGTGCTGAAGGAGCGAAGAGCTTTCCCCACATGTTTCGCTCTGTTAACCCTCTGACAATCGCACGATGGCACAGAGAAAACAGGATGAGCTTTGTTTATGTTTCCTTTATGGATTACATGGGATGTAACTCAATGTGGAGGTTCTAAAGTGTCTTTCTGTCTCCAGTTCACGGACATCACGTCAAAGCCGGCACTGGGCGCTAATGCTATCAGGCGAGTATGCAGTATTTAATGAGCAAAAGCATCTTTAATCTCAATGTTTTCTCACCTTTCGCATGCTGAATTCTCCGTCCCCAGATTTCTGAATGGTTATAACTCCATGTTGAACGTAACAGTGGGTGACCTGAGCTTTGACTTCTTCGGCCCCAGGAACATGTCAGAATACGAGTTGGTGCCACAGGGAAAGTAAGACCGATGCTCCTCTTTATATTTCACACACAGCTATGACTGGAGAAACGTCTTGGTGCTGATTGTTTTCCTTCTTGTCTCAGTGCACGCTTCATCATCAAGAATGAATATGGAGACGAGTGTTACTACGATCAGAAACTGGACTTCGGCAGCTCTTACACCTTGATCATCTTGTCGAATTTGACACTTGACTCTGAAAATGTAAGTCGCAGATACATTTTGAGCCACGGTGTAGCTTGAATGGAGCTTTTTGACACATGCGGGTCCCCATCTGTGTCCTGCAGTGTGCTCTGAGCATCCGACCGGTAATGGACATCAACCGTAACTCCTTCAACATCGCCTGGCTGATTCCTCAGTATTTCCTCATCACGATGGGGGAGGTGGTCTTTTCTGTCACCGGCCTGGAGTTCTCCTACTCACAGGTAGAGGGCGCTTTCCTCACATATCTGACCATGTGGCAAAAGCGGTTTGGGAACAGAAGTGGCTTTGGAGAATAAGGCCAATCCTAATGTGAGCTCATGTCTTGATATCTTCTATGATTTGCTATCATACGTGCTGCTGCTTGGATCTGCTTTTGTTCTCCAGGCGCCCAGCAACATGAAGGCTGTGCTGCAGGCTGGTTGGCTGTTAACCGTAGCCGTCGGTAACATCATTGTGCTCATTGTGGCTGAGGCGGCGAAGCTCCCGGAGCAGGTGGGTGGATTTTGTTTAACCACTAGTTTCCACATATTGTCCTCCTTGGCCTCGGGAAAGTTCATATTCAAGTTATATGAATGTCTGCAATTGATGTCTGCAAGTGGGTGAAACTGCTTTTGATGGACTATAAAAAGATATGTCAGATAAGGTGGAGGCTCACAGAGGACTTTCAAACTACTTCATGGAGCAGTCGATAACACACAACACTGGTGCACTTGTGATCCTTTCAAAGTCTTTCTTCTTTTGTTTGAAAACAAACCTCTGCGACATCAGCAAACGCGTCCGGCTGAAGGTTTTCCTCCGTATTACTGAGTGCTGAACTCAGGTTTGGAAACAGCTGATAAACCTGCACTCAGCTGAAACTAGAGATGAGAAGAAACGACTCATTTTGCAGCATAAAAACACTCCATTATGGTAACATTACTACTTGTTGTAGTGAAACCCCCACAGACAATAATCAGCCCATTCGGCTAAATAGCAGCTGTTTCTCAGGAGTTGGTGGAGACTCAGAGGCTGAGTATTGGACTTCCACTCATTCAGGTGGATGCGAACACGACTCCTAACGAATGCTACTGTTGCTCTGACTCTGCTATCAAGGCTCAGCGCAATTCTTCAGTTCATTTTTCAGCTCTGTGTAGTAAAAGAACAATGTGCAGTGTTGGGAAATACACTTACTCGCTGTCCTGCTGGGTGTTTTGCTAGAAGATTGATGCTGTTCTCATGTTTTAGGGGTTTAAAAAGCAAGATATTACATGTTACGAGCTTTAGAGATGCTGGTAGGAAATGTTTACCTTTAATCTGAGCTAGCTCTCCTAGCTCCTGTTTCATAGTTAGCAGACAGACAAGAGTGGTGTTAATTATCTCCAAGTTTAAACTGCGTGCCTGTGTTTCTGTTCACCAGTGGGCCGAGTACATCCTCTTCGCCTCTCTGCTGGTCGTAGTGTGCATCATCTTTTCCATTATGGCCTATTTCTACACCTACATCGACCCAGCCAAGATAGAAGCCCAGTTTATCGAGATGGAGCCTGAAGACAAGGAGAGGAGGAAGAGTTTGGAGATGGTCAGGAAGGACTCGGACGAGCAGCCCAGCAGGCAGAGAAGAAGTTCTGACTCCAGCTCTGACTCCAGCTCTGACTCCAGCTCTGACGAGGAGGAAGCCAAACAGACCAGGATCTAAAGCGACCCCTCCCCACGGCCTCTCCCATGTTCGTATACGAATGCTGTTTGTTTCTGTGTTTCATTTCTGAGAGAGTTTGTGCCGTTCAGGTTTTTGGTCATTTTGTTAATGCAGTCTGGTGCACTGCTAGACATGAAGAGCTTTGAATGAACGGATGACCTGAAGGAAATGGTGCTGAAGCTGGAAGGACACAGAAAAGAGGGCTTTGACGGTGAAGCTCTTGGCGGACAATGTCGGATCTCTGCGGGGATAATTATGGTCCCCATTTTAAAACTATATCAAGAACGTGCCTTTTTTTAGAGGTTACTTATATGATTGAAACCCCTGTAATTTGTGCTTTTGCTGTAGTAAGTTTGTTTTACAATGGTTTATTTTGCACTGTGTAGCAACATCTTTATGTAATTTTTGTTTCATAAGCTCATGTCATGTGCCGGAGTACACAGGCGCAGTGTTGTATGTATTGTAATATATTGTCGTAGTTTTATGTGTGTATAATTTACAAGATAGCTGCATATATATATATACACACACACACACACACACACACACACACACACACACACACACACATATATATATATATATATATATCTGCTGTTAAATCATATTCTTTAGTCAACCTCAAATTGCATTTTGGCCTGGGAGAGTACTGCCATGTGATAATGGCTGCTCACCAAGCTCTTCAATAAAAATGCTAGTAAGGAATTGACAGTAAACACAGGTTTTTTCAAAGCTAAGCTGTAACATTATGTTATGTTACATTTATTTTGCTGTATACAAAACCTTTTTACAAACACAGTATATGGTTTACACAAGAAGAAGACTGTCTGAACAGGAAATATTTGACAGGTGTTCCCAACATTTTGCAATTTATGAGTGTATGTGTTTTCTTGATATCCGAAGGAACAGCAAAATCTCTTTCTGTAGCTTATATTGATCTTTTCCACATGTTTACCGTGTTCACCACCTTTAAACAATTGCTAATTAGCACTAAACAACAAAGTACAACCAAGGCTGGTGGGAATATCATTAATTAAAAATGTCAACCTCATGGTGGCGCTCGAGGATAAGTCATGTAAATCATTAGGATTTATCCCATAGGTGTATATTTCGGGGGGGGTGGGTGGATTGTAACGCCCCTAGTAATCAAACCCAGCCAACACAACCCCCCGATGGAAAGTATTTATTTTAATGAAATACAAATAAATTGTCGTTTATTTTATGTAATTTAATAAGCAAATAAACAAAAAAAGTACATTTTAATCTGACTCCCCTCCCCTGTAGAAAACTTGGTTGCGCCCAACCCCTACCGCTCGATGGACTGAGCAGCGCCGCGAGACCGGAAATGAAGAAAATGACGGAAGGTCAACCAACAATTTAAAGTTTTGGCGGGTTAACAAGTAAAAGAAGGAAAACCTCTGCCCAAAAGGAGGTATGCTGCTGTTATGCACTCAACATACACTCATAAGTCAAATAAATAAATTATTTTTGTTAGCGGTTGAACTGTTAGCTAACGTTAGCTATTTGGTACTTTGCTAGCATATGGTTAATATGAGCTAAGTTAGCTAACGGGGAGGATGGTTTGGGGTCAGGACTTGGTTGATAGTTGGTTATTCCGTACGTTGTTAAAAAAAAAAAAAAAAAAAAGGTAACGTGCGTGTGCTACGTACATATTAATGTCTTAATGTATAATGTAAAGCAGCAGTGCTTTAAAGTCAACTCTATATCTTACTGGAAGCCAGTTTCAGGAGTAAATGATCCGTGCACGACGCAAAGTGCTCAGTTAGCATTAGATCTTTATTTCTCATGTCACTTTGAAAGCTTACAAGGAGCTTACATTTAACTTGGGAATCCTCAAATGACACAAGCAAAGATTATATACAGTAATATAAACTGTCAGCTATGATAAAGGAGACCAAATGTACACATTTTATTTCCGTAGCATATGTTTTTCTGTAAGGTATAGATATTTTTTTGCCAGAGGCAGGTGCCCATATCCATAAAGCATTCCATATTTCCATACTTAACTCTTTGCAGTTATAAAAATATCAGATATTTCTTAATTTCTTTCAATCCCTGTGTTGACAAGTGTGACTTGATGCAACTCCTCAACATTATTGCTGCATTAGCACAGTAGTAAATTCTGGAACTCTTAAGTAAACATATATAGTAAAACATGGCTATTAGCAACTTTTTTCGTCTTTTTTTCCCTCTTAATAGGTTTCTTTAAATACTCGACACACTCTCAAAGTGCAAAAAAAAAAAAAAAAAATCTGAAAATTAAAAAAACAAAAACAAAAGTGCAAATCATACTACAAACATCTGATGAAAGCATGAGAGAGGACATGGCACTTCTAGCGTGGTGTGGAAGTGAGAACAGAAATGTCTGGACTGAGGAAACACGGTTGGCGGTGATCTCGGCGGCTTGGCTCGTCCTGATCTGCGCTTCAGTTTGGCCGTGAGCGAGTGTCGCGATCGCCTACGATGGTCCTTGCCAGTTACTCCACTTTAGCTTTTAAGTAATGCAAAGGATAAATTACAAGCCAAGAAAATAATACTTCACATGATATCAGCCGTACACAGTGGTTCCCCTTTGAACTGTCCTCAACACTTTTATTTAAGAGCCACTGTTGACACAAATCTACCTTCATCCTTGACCTAAACAATTTCAAAACTGACTTAAATTGTTTCAACATAAGCGCAGGTAGGAGTCCCCCCCCCTCCCCCGACTACAAAAACAAAGGAAAAGCTTCTGCCTCTAAACAAAATAAGCTCAGTATCATAATTAGTTGGATGATTCAGCAGGTGATTGAATGGAAGATTGCAGCTCAGTCACTTAGTAAGAAAACGCGGATGAATACTGAGTTTCACTCACCAACGAGTAAAAGAAAACAAACTAAACCTCTTGATGAAATGCCAGAATGTGGAGGTGTGTATCTTGAAAAGGCAAGGCATTTTCTGTTCTGTCTGTCTGTCTGTCAGAGTAACATTTGAAATCTTTAAATATCTACTTTTAAACATCATCAATATCTACAAAATGCGCATGACCATTTTGTACACAGTGATTCATTTCCCACATCTCGTAATCATGTACAGCATGGCGACCCACCCCCCTCCTCCTCCTGCTCCTCCTCCTCCTCCCGCTGCCTCGGAGGACAAAGTCCACTTAAAGCACTTTACCTGAGGTTTCATTAAGAATGCTGCAATTTGCCTTAACAGGGAGTCTTACATAACGCGTGAGCACACATGCGCACACATACACACGCACATACGCGCAGGTGCCCACACACACACATACACACGTCGTGCATTCAGGCACGCACACACACAGCTTGCACACTAAGATAATGTCCCTGCAGGTTCATCAAGCATGCTTTCAGAGGTTCTGGGATATTTAAGAGGGGGAATGAAGTCTTGTCTTGGATTTTGGGGGGTGGGGGGGGGATTTCGGCTCCTTGTCGAGCAAATTCCACAGAGACTCGGCGGTGTGAGGCTGGAGAAGTCTGGTGTGTACAGAGCCCAGAGTCTGCCTCGGCTGTTGCTCTGACTTTGAGTCTTGTCCCCTCAAGGCCGATTCGACGGGTTCTGCTGCCCCCCGAGCTTCTCCTCTCACACGTGGCTAAAAGAAGCTCTCCAGAGTCTCTCTGCTATCCTCCGCATCGGAGTTCAGTCATTTTTACAGGCTCCATTAGCCCCGCCCCCCGACACGGGAGGTCAAACGTGGTCAGCTGGTATTGAATGACTTGACCCCTGGCTTTTAACCCTCTGAAGTGGCTGTGGTGTTGGGGGGGTGGGGGGCCTGGGAGAGCAGGGCTGGGGCAGAGAGCCAATGACTAGGGGGAGGAGGAGGACGTCCTGCTTGTGGAGAAACTGTAACAGAAAACAAGGACAGCACATTATTATCATCTGCTGCATGAAAGAAAAGTGCTGACAATCTGGATTACAGTCTAGTCTGCGCAGGAAAGCAGAGCCAGACGTTACCTCTGGAGCCTGTGGACCATGTGAGCCACCAGGGAATCGGAGATGCCGGGGTAGGCCTCCTCAGCCAGCAGGATGGCCTCCCTCAGCTCATCCAGGACCATGGGGTTCCCGTTCACCTGCTCCTGTCTCGCCTTGAGCTGGGAGGGAGGAGGAAGGCGAGGCAGCAAACATTTGGTTAGATACATAAGAGACAGACAAGATGAGAAAAGCAGTTCAATCAAAGTGGAGGACCTATCTAGGTGTAATTGGCACCAGCGTTCGTTAGAAGCAAATCAGCTGAAAGGTCAGACAGTTCCTCTACACAAGCCTAGAGCAGAGCTCCTCACCTCAGCTAATGCAGGAGAGATGACTGTGGCCAGGCTCTGTGAATAAGGCCTCTTTGGAATGTCTTTTGTCTGTGGAAAGACAGAAAGAGTTGAGACAGGAAATCAGCACCTGGAGGACAATCTGTTTTTGAAGCTGTGGCGCTCTCACCTGGTCTGCCGCCCCTGACTGTCCCTCCCCGTTCTGCAGCTTCTTGGGGTCCTTCTCCCGGATGGTGAAGATCCAGTCGTCGTTGCCAAAGTCGTTCCCGCCCGATGCCTGGCCATCCTGCTCTCTGATTGGGCGGAAATTAAGGAGGCTTTGAACATTGATCAGGATGAGTAATGAAGTCACGCATGTTAAGTGCTTAAAGCTCATCATAACAAATGTGGGAGGAAAGCAGCACAGAGGATCAGAGTCTGCCTCGGTCAAATTTACTTTAGAGGAGTCAAAACAGCTGCCGGCATAATGACACGCAGTGAAAACAAGCAACGCGAAGACGACGTGAGTGACAAGCAGAAATCTCTGGTGCATTTCTGCTGGAAAAGCTCACATCTGACGTGATGAGGATGGTATCAGACTTACGAGTCAGACTCATCAGAACTGGACTCTGTGGTTCTAGACTGCTCTGCCTTCCACCTCTTGTACTTGTCCACCAGCTCGGTCAGGTAGGAGGTCTTTTTCGCATGGCGAACGATCAGCTTATGCTTCAGCAGCTCTTTGGCAGTTGGCCTCTGTGGAAATGAAGAGATGAGCACATGACGCAAGAAGGAGAAACAAACCAGAAAGATCCTTAAAATCGCTAAAAAACTCCTTACAAAACTGGGCTCTTTGTTGAGACAGGCCTCGACAAACTCCTTGAGCGGTTTGCTGTAGTTGCCCTCCAGCGTGGGCGGGTTGTTCTTTGGGATGAGGAATAAAACCTTCATGGGGTGGAGCTCCGAGTGTGGCGGCTCGCCTTTCGTCAGCTCGATGGCTGTGATGCCCAGAGACCAGATATCAGCCTGAAACACACAGAGAGATGTGGTGAAAACTTCGAATTTACACGAGTGGACAGCAGGCAGTAAACATGCTAACAGATTAGCGCCTGATCAGCAGCATTAGCTCGACCGACCTGATTGGTCATGTGACCCTCGCCTTCCAGATTGCAGCTGTCCGTCGAGAGTTAAAGGACGGTTTGCTGTGGTTTAAAAAAAGCTGCTCTGACCAGCCCTGCTCGCTCTGTGTCTTCATCATATAAATGGATGACCTCATTTAAAGCGTACTATTACTTTACACCTGCAGCAGTACACTTTCTCTGCATGGTGAGAAAAAAACTAACAAATGTTTACATTCAGTGTTTCTCATACTGATCATGCATCGTTTACATCCGCTTCCGCTGGCGCGTTGCTTGCTCATTACAACAACCAAGTGTTGATAGGCAGAACGGCGTAAAATGATCGGCGAGGGTGTGCACTGTGTCACACGTGGTCACACACTCCGCCGCTGCGTGCACAACACTGTGCAAACAAAGCACTGGTAGTATCAAACTCCACAGGGTAACTATTACAGTAGTAGCAGCTTAAATATCCAGAGTATCCTGCTCTCTGTCACTATAATGGCAACGTGACGTTCCCGCAGGGCGCAGTCTGACAGCAGTGTTTGTTAGCACTGTTCCAAAGTGCGACCTGATAGAGAAATGCAAATCAATGCAGCGAGACGAGTGTAATGGTGCACAGCGCAGACGCAACCCGCCGTCTTACCTTAGAGTCATACGCCGACTGTTTGATGACCTCGGGCGCCATCCAGAAGGGCGTGCCGACGAAGGTGTTGCGTTTGATCTGAGTGTCGGTGAGCTGTCCCGCCACGCCGAAATCCGCCAGCTTCACCTCTCCTTGCTCGGACAGCAGCACGTTGGCAGCTGCGGAGGGGAGGACAGATGGGAGGTTGACGTGATCGCGCTGAGCGAGAAGCCAATGCCGCGTCATCAGACACTTCTGTCAATGCCATTCATCAGCGTCACCCATTTATTTAATCAAAGGGGGAACAACTGTCAGGAGCCTTTTAGCGAACCGCCGCAGCGTTCATCTCAATTCCCCCGACGAAACACAAACTACAGACTGAATGAAACCATAAAAGGACGTCAATACCATTAAGGTGCCATGTGATATTTAAGTGTGCTCGCTGATGCTGAAACTTGCGTCCTCTAATAGCAGCACTCCCGGTCTGTCAGCTACCTTTGATATCCCTGTGGATCTTCTTCTCAGAGTGGAGATACTCCAGGCCCTTGAGGATCTCTCTCAGGATTGTGGCGATCTGGGTCTCGTCCAGAGCTCCAGGCTCCATCTTTAGAAGAGAAACAAAGACCGTGAGCCGTGGGTGTCGGCTGAGCCTCGGGATAATTTGTTCCAACAGGGCTGACAGGAGAGGGACAGCAATGAGGAACTTATGCAAAGCTAAAAACACAACTCTGATCCAGATTAAAGGAGCAGTGCACCTAACGTTACATTAGATCACACGGCTGTGAGTAACCGAAGCCTGATATGTGAATCCTCTGCACCATAGTGCTCTGTTACTGTCCAAAAACTATTAAAAACACGCGCATGAGCCACGCTGTTGGACTGGGTGACATGTTCCCTACCACGAACACACACAGCGGTTTATTTTGACTCAATCCCACACACACCGTCCTGCTGCCAGAAATACTCACTAGAGCACCAAATGTGGATTAAGCCTCAGCTAAAAATAGTCCCCTACAAATGCACTATTTCCTCCTGTTTGAGAAACGTTTGATAAAAACTACAGTGGCCAGCTGTTTTAGGAAATCATTTGGCCTTCTTTTACATGAAACTATGTGTGTGAGCTGTTTTAAAGGTTTATATCTTCAGTGGGAATAAGCTGGAGGCTCCCAAACCTGAAGCAGAAAATGTATTTTTCATACATCGCTTACATGGCATTAAGATGGTTTTAGTGTGATTTGCCAAGATCTGGATGAATGTCAGCATGGTTATTCACAACCTTGGTGTGAACAGTTTTTCTTCTTACTCTTGAATATGCCTGCCAACTGCATCTCCAGGCAACAAAACAGCTCAGAGTCATGTCTGTGGATTATCTGGAGTAACTCTGTCTTTCTTTTTGGACAGAGACGGGAGGAGGAGATCAGAGTTTTTGGCCCTCAAACCAAATCAGCAGCATCGGGGTGTGCAAAAGGTAAGAATTCAATCCCAGAGATCATTTAAAACATCATCATCGTCAGCTTCAGAGAGCAGTGTATATATCAGTCTAACTTCTATTTATTTCACAGCATTGTGGAGGTTGGTAGGAAGTGTTTACCACCTCCACAAAGCAATTATATTGATGTTTTATCGTCTTTTTGGGTGATCTGGGAGACAGTGCAGAGCTTAGTGCAACACAAACATGGAGCAGGAATCACTTACCAAATCTAACGCGGAGCCTCCTCCTAAATACTCCATGATGATCCATAACTTAGTGTCCTGGAAGAGTGGAGACAGAGACAGACAGCGGTCGTTTAGTGCATTTCACTGCTGGGTTGTGAAGGAAGTTACTGACTTACTCAGAGATGTCGAGAGCCAGGTGCCTTCCTAAACAAGTCATGATGACACTAATAAGGGCTCGGTGGGTGTCTGAAGACGTCTGAGGCTAATCCCTTTTTAATTTAGGATTATTCAGGGAAGAAGCCGGTAGAGGAAGAGAAATCCTTTTATGTCTCATTCCATTTGCTCACACGGAGGTTTGATTTATGGGGGACGGATGCAAAAATACTGAACTATTGATGCACATTATGTGGACCAGAGCCGCGTCCTGCGTCAGCATGTGTGAAACAAACCTTCAGGTACGAGCCGTAGTACTTGGTGACAAAGGGGCTATCACACTGGCTCAGCACTGTGATCTCCTGCTGGATGTCTTCGATCTCGTCCTCCGCCTCCTCCAGGTCTATGATCTTGATGGCCACCACTTTCTGGGTGCGATTGTCGATGCCTTTGAACACCTCGCCAAACGAACCTTTGCCAATGCGCTCCAGCTTGGTGAACAGCTCCTCCGGGTCAGCTTTGGCATTCTGCCGGTGACGGGAGGGGGAACAAAGCGGGGGGGGGGGGGGGGGGGGGGGAGGGGAGGCGGATTTAAAATAAAGAAAGAAAAAGGAATGTTTGAAAAGAACTGAATGTTGGGGAGTAAATAGGAAACACCGGCAGGGTGCCATTCTTACAGGATAAATTAATTCATTCATTGCAACACCTTGTGTTTGTGTACACAGAGAGACACAGGAGAATGAAAGGGAAAGAGTGCAACAATTGGACAAGATGCATGTTAAGAAGAATTTAAATAACACAAAATATGCCACTAAAATAACACATTCAGCCCTCTCAGTACCACGCTGCACCCCTGGGGTTCATTGCCTGCCCCTTCATTAATCGATCGGGCTGTGAAATGTCATAAAACAGCTTCTCGGCATCGAACTTCAGATGTTTTGTTTTGTCCAAACAAGAGGCCAAAAGTCAAAGATATTCAATTTTACAATAAAATAACAGATAAGAGTAGATAAAATCTCAAAATTTGAGTGGCTACAGCAGCAATTTTTGGCTGTTTTTTGCTTGAAAAATGACTGCAGCTCTGCTGTTGACTCCATTTAGGCAAATATGGTCTGAAACTTTCACTCGTGAGTCAAAGTCAAAAAGGCTTTTTCAGGGTTTCCATAAAGAAGCTAAAAGAAACTCTTAACAGAGTCCTGGAGCGACTCTTCTGAGTCGAGTGCGGTGAGTCGTCAGCATTTTAAAATAAGAACTACAATTATGTCTAACCACAGTGCCCGCCTTCAACCACTGACTCAGCCAATAGCAGGCCTCCAAAGGTGATGGGGGGGTAAGGGCTGCATCCCATTGGTCATCACTTCTTAATTTTTTTTCTTGTTTAGACGATGAAGATTATAAATGAAATGCATTCATTCTGAATCAGTGGACCCTGCAGAGAACCTCAGGTACATCCTCATGCAGGTAAGCATTTGACACCTGACCTGACAGGGACAGAAATGGCCCCGTATGTCACCTCTTCTGACCCCCTCTTTCCTGATTTTCATGGTTTGGGACAGATCACGTGGTGGGACTGTAAATGAGCCAGTTTGTGCTGGGATGTAATGATGAAACATCTCTAACATCCTATTAGCTGTACAGCCAAAAAGGACCGTTGGCACTCTGAGACACAATTATAACTCGTCTTGAGCCCAGAAGACCAGGAGAGACAAATGCAGTGCTGTCGTATGACTTCAAAGTGTCTTCAGAGGAGATTTGAAGTGTTTATTAGAACAGAAAAAAGCTGAAAATGTGTTGAGTGAATACAGTAAGTTACAGTAAGTTTCCAACTTTTCTGGGGTAGCACACTGTAGTATCTGAGTGATGCATGGAGGAGAAAAAACCTACTTGAACACAGCGAGATGTGAACTACAATGACTTTACTCTCCAGAGGCTGTTATGTAGGAAACACAACAGCAGGCACCGACAAAAACAACTTCCTTTTATGACCTTTTCGGAGTACAGAAAGGGTCAACGTGCCCATTCTGAGATGGCTAAAAATGAAAACAGCTGCCTTACGCAAGAAGGGATCCTTATGTCACCAGAGGAGATCATTTTGGTGCCATGAAAGAGATTTACTCAAGAAACTAAACAGTGATCCCGCTGATTCAAAGTGTGGTGCAGAGCGGATTAAGAAGCGATAAAGGGATAAGTAAGATTTTATTAACAATAAGATGCTTTGTTTGGGAATAAGGGGTCAAACTGGATCATGAGTTTCAAGTCAAACTGCAGGCAAATGTGGGCTTTTGCTGCCTGATTTACAGCTTCCACTGATAGATTTAGACATGCATTAAATGAGTCTTTGAAATGTGAAAATATTGCTAAAAAAGATTCGACCGTCAAGCTCAAACTCTGATTGCACTCGCCTCTGTGTCCTGCAGGTTAATTTAAGAACAATCGCTGGGACTGGCACCAAATACCGTCTTCACAGTGTAGCATGAGTTATTGTGCTCTAAATGGACTGGAGCCTTTAATGGTGCCAAAATCCCAGCAGTTCATCTGCCTCTGATGCATCCTCCCCCAGATTCTGAATCTGCATGCAAACCAAACCAGAGATATCCGCTAACGAGCCCGCACAGGGAATGTAATCTAGTGCATGAGGCAGTTTACATCAGGAGCTGTTATCTCCACTGGTTATCTACCCAACACAATTATCCCCTATAGGCAAACTCCTAAAGATAGCAGCAGAGGCTAGAACAAGGCTCATGTGTGCATAATGCTGTCTTTGTACAGGGGACCCAGAGAGCTCTGGGTATTTTGTGTTCAGTGCATGTGTTACTGTTGCAAAGATGTTGCGTTCAGGGGCTGACGGCGTGACAGTAAACTAATATGACGACATAGCAGATATGTAAATTAACTTTCTGCCATGCTGCCCTGGATGTCTTTCAGCAGACTGTGACATCAGCTACACGCCTGACATGCGTTTCATTCCGTAACAATTAGATGCATCATGATCTTTGAAATGTGTCCGACTTCCGATCGCAAGAGGATGAGATTTCACACTTGAGTTTGAAAGGTGTGCGCTGCACAAGCCCACAGCAGGGAGTCCGAGAGTGTACATTTTGTTCTGCAGTGACCTCAACTACTTACTGCGGAACAAACTCAAAAGACGTTTGGCTTACCTGCATCCCCGGCAGGTTGCCCTGAACTGGAGAATGGGCCATAGTGATGCTGACTGGGTCTGCGCCTCGTGCGACAACGCAGGGCTCTCCTCGGCTTGACCTGTGTTTACAGTCCCGGCTGTGGTGCCGTCAGTGTTAGCAATCTTCCAGGACACCTGGCTGCGCGGGCCTGCCGAGAACCGTTCAGGTACTTTTATGTGGAGAGAAAAACGTCCTTCCACACACGCTGGTGTACCTCCCCTGTGTCGGAACAACCCCAAGTCATCCAAAACAGCTGAGCAAGCTAACAGACGTTCGCTAATGCTAACTCTGAAGCTGCAAACAAGAAATCCGCAATGTTAGTTTGCTAACCAGCTGGCTAAGCGTTAACCGGTGCGCTAAGTCAGATTTTTTTTTCCACTTGGGGGGGTTTACTGTTGCAACGAAAGAGACGAAGAAGTAGCAGCAACTGTGTATTGTAAAATGACCTCACTGTCACTTTCTGAACGCGTATTCTCTCGCTAACGGTGTTGTCAGCTAGCTAACATGGTTGGTTAGCTCGCTAGCTAGCTAGCCAACGCAGACAACCTGACCAACGTTCCGTCAGCGAGCTGGCTCGGAGCACAATTTGTCTGCATACCGCAAATGACACCCCAAGAACGGAGTCTGGAACAAACCGATTACCGAGCTTTTATCTTTGCTTTAACCAGTCTTCAACGGCCCTACAGATCTGGCATCCGCGGCAAGGATAGCTCGCCAGTGTTTTTGTTTCCTCCCTCACTTTCGTCCCGTACTCTCGGCCATCTTGTCGGTGCTGTGACGCCTGGCTGGGCGGATCCGGATCCGGATCCGGATCAACAACAACATCCTGACTTGTCTCCCAAGGTGTTGGTGCCAGGTGGACGGACCCAGGTCCCCGTAAAAGTTTTTGACTATTAAATTATGTTGTTATGGCTGTGCACCGCGGAGTCCCATCTGAGAAAAGGATGCCAGTTGGTAACTGCGGCGTGGTGCAGACAGACTGCGATAGTGAGCTAATTAAGCTAATTAGCCATGTTATCCTTTACAGAGCTGAATCAAATGAGAGGTGCTGATTAAATCGCTTGTCAGATTACTATGGGGTACTCTGAAAGCCTGTCAGGGACCCTGGATGAGGCTCTGTGCCTCATCCGGGGAATCCCTGCACTTAGCTTACCTGTCCGAAATCATACCATAATCAACTTTTTATTATTAAATGCTGCGTTCATCTTTAATCCAATAACGCAGTCATGTCGCAGCATCTTGTCTTCTCTGGAAGGACATTCGTGTAACAGCATTAAACTGCCTTCCTCTGAACAGAGATAACACAATTGCACTGTGAGTAAATCGGATTTTAATGATTTCCCAGCCAAAGTAATTTGCTGTGCGGCAGCGCTAATTGCGCTCAGTCTAATTGACGTTTCGTGCGTTTTACCACAGGAGGGCGCCAGTGGATAAACTTCACTGCGGCGGCGTGCTTGTGTAATCTGGATGCTGATGCCGGTGCACCATCGCGTGCTGCAGCTACAATAAATACTGGGATGGCCAGTGCATTGCTGCATGATGCTTTCTTCCCCTCCACGATCATTTAATGCACAATCATTTGAATCTGGGGCGAGTGCAGACGGCTGCGGCTGTTTTCGACCTGTTCTGACAGAGGGCCTGTGTGCGTCCCTCGAAGAGGACACACTGTCTCCACTCGAAAGGCATTGCAACATGAGTGTGTGATTGTTGCTGCTGCCTTTAAAATGAATTTCACTGCCAAGAGGGCTCTGACCTCTGCAGGAGAAATGAAACAGAGATGCCATAGCAGTACTGTTTCAGCGTGATATCATGGTGATACCTCATGGATGAGACGTTTTAAATTCACAATTGGGTGATAAACATGCGCCGGCTGTCATTTAGACTAACATATCTCCACATATAAAGCCTGCTTGTGTGGCTAGAAATACGCACGTATGGAGGATTAGTCCTAACAGATGAATTTCAGGGTGAAAATGTGCGCACAGCGCGTCTCGCCTGTGCGCCTCATCATCAGCGCGCCCAGGGCTGAAACGCGTGTAATGGGAAGCACTACCTCCCTCCTTCATGCGTAAATTATGTAGGGCAGGACGGGAATGCTGTGCCACCTCCATTTGAGAAAACCCGGCCGGTGAATGTGAGAGGGGGAGAAAAGAAAAAAAAGAGAAATCACAAAAGCCAACCTCGTCTTCAAGCAGCGTTTGACAGAAGCGCAGCGGCGCATCACGACTTGTCTATTGTGAAGCCAAGGAGAAGAAAAGATGGACATCACGGATCAAGGAGCTCAAATGGAGCCGCTCTTACCAACGGTAAGACTAACCAGACACGCTATTGTTGTGTTTATGTCCAGTTTCGTGTACTGTAGCTCTGAATATTAGACAAAGCTGAATGGGTTGTTGGTCGTCAGCTTATGTAATTTCCCTTTAGAATAAAAACAGGCACAGTTGTAATGAAACGTCCCATCAGTGTATTCACGTTCAATCCCTTTGTAAATCAAAATGACCCATATTTTGACTGCTTTGCTGGTCGTGCCGCCTGCATATCATGACAAACGTGGATGTTGCGCACCACAAATTGACACAACTGATGCTTTCACCGCGTACACAATTTATATTTGAGCGGATTCTGCATCTCTCTCACTACAAACGCCCACACCTTCAAACAGAAGGCATTTGTGATGCACTGTACAGGTTGATGCGATGTTACACAGCAGCTACAGTTAATCAGTGGCACCTTACTGTCTGCATGGGATGGATCCATGATATGTTGCCTCTCAGACAAATGATCGGATTACCAGTTTTGTGCCAAGCTGTTGCTTGAAGCATACAGTATGAGATGAGAGCACCAAGTGTTTGATCCCAACAGTGAGGAGACAGAGGGAGGTGTATGTCTCATCAGCTGGATGGAACAAGCTCCCTGGATTATTATTCATAACCAATTTAGCCTATTTGTACACATTAGCATAAATTCAGGCGTCAGATTGTGTCACATGTGAGTGGTTATCCCTCCCCTCCCGTATCCTCTCCAGAGTGGGATCAGGATGATGCTGGAGCACCAGAGGAACCAAACAGGTCCAGTAAGTGTCCCCCTCAGGTCAGAGCTCAGTGGCAGAGTCCCAACTGAGTATGTCTCAAATGCAGCACATTGAAGACAGAGCCTACTTCTGCAGGTCAGCCCCCCCCCCCCATTAGCATTCAGGTGAGCCTGTACCAAGAAGAAGAAGAACAAGAAGAAGAATGAAACGCCAGAGGAGAGATGAAATGTGCCTGCTTTGTGCCACCATGTTTAAAAGCAACAGTTGCTCTGGAGGCAAATCAATACCCTCCTTGTTTTGTTCTATTTGTGGACGTGTTACATGAGGACTCGGTTTTCCAGAGCTTCCAGTGAAGCCTGATGTGGCGTGGGATGTCTCTTCTGTTTCCCCTGCAGTCTCAATGCAGTGTGCTCGCTTCTCCTGTTGTTGTAGCTCGTTGCTGCTTCCCCTGTCCCTCCGCCTACACGGCAAGCAAATGCGTTGTCATGGTTTCACCAGGATGCGTACGGGTATGTGAGGTGTTAGCATGGCGAGGATCTCGGGGGCTCCTCACACAACAAAAACTACCCCGTTCTACCAGGTTACCGGGTTCTCAAGGTCAAGCATGAGAGTGTGTTTAATTTACAGCAGGAAGGGCTTTATGTGAATGCATCATTACTAATGCCCGTCTCTCAGTGGTTTTGAGTTGGCACAAGTTAAGAGCATCCAGTGTGACAGTGAAGAATCCACGTCTTGCTTTTGTCCTGTCGATTGATTTCTTGATGTTCTTTGACTTGCAGGAGCAAAGTTCCCAAGAGAATAAAGATGTGGTGAGTACATCTCTCATTCGCTTCATCAGCCCTGCAAAAATGTCCTATTGATCTGCTCAGTAATATCAGTGACAACTCAATTTAACGCACTTGTTACAGACCGGTTTAAAAACACAAGGATATGATCTGAAAATCAATAGCAAGAGGTAATAAAATCAGAAAATGTAAAGGTCAAGGCCAGAATAATAAAAAGGAGGTCACCAGAAATGTGCTGACTGTTATGTGAAAGCAAGTCTGTAAAGAGCTTTAAGAAGGAAAGTAATTCATTACATTTGAGGTATTTGTGCTTAATTGAGTGTGCCCTGCTACTTAATGCTTCTACGTCACAGTTACTTTACGCAGAAAAACACACGATAATAGATTAATGAATCACATGACTGCTTTTGTGTAAATGCTGTCTCTCATGGTGACAGCAGAGACTCTGCAGTTCCCCTCAGCTCCGCAGAAAGCTTTAGCTTCTTTCAGCTCGTTGTTTTGGCTTTTGGCTGCCTCCATCAGCGTTGTTTCCAGCAGCTTCATTCTGCTAAAATCCTGAAAGTATCCACCGTACCAGCATGTCACATACGGATGCTTGTTCAGGACCCATGGTGTCACTTTTTAATGCCCTCTACGCGACTTTAGCCTCATTTTTCAATGTGCTATACACAACCTGTTCTCACTCCCAACATGTCAAATGATGGGAATGGGAGCATTTAGCAGCCATAAAAAGACAGAATTTTCCTTCAGGAAACCAAAACAGAGCTAAAAGGAAATATTGGTACTTACAAATCCCCGTGAATGTTGCCCAGTGTCTGAAATGTTTGCTCATAAGTTTGCAGTATGAACTATAGAGGTGATAATGTGGCAGTAGTGTGTTTCAGTCAGTCATATCAAATATCTCCCATGGTTTCATTTCAGTGACTGTTCAACAATTAGAGAAAAATGCCAAAATAACACCAAATTTGTGCAACTTATGACCCCTTCGGAGAGGCACAACTCGACATAAAGTAGTTCAAACTAGCTCCACCTCAAGATGCATCTATATTTACTATCAATGACATACGTATAAAAGAATAAGAGACCCATCAATCCTGATGTTTGCTGCAAAATAAGTGCTTTCACTTTTGATATTTCAGATACATTTTAACTTGTTGCGTTGTTGTATTAGACTTTTACTTAAATAAAGGATCTGAACACCATTGAGGAAGTAATTCAAAGTTAGAAAAGTAAAATATTCGGCAGATTATCAGGCACGCTTTCTGTTTTCCTGATGGCAGAAGTGTGATCAGATTTGGTTCTTAATCCATCTTGTCTGTAACCTATAATCTACAGTAATGATGCACATCTGTATTTGGTTTACATCTTTGATTAGCCAGCTTTTCTAGCAGATGTCATGTATTTTTAGATCACAATTGTCACACATGTCACAATGCATCTGGCAGCCACGCGAGGCTGAGAACATGCTGGGTAAATAAATAAAAATAGATAATGGGAATTAAGGGAAATGGCTTTGAAGAGCTCACAGGATGTGAGTGGAAGCAGACAATCGAGCCGGCTGGAGAGAAGAGTTTTGATGCATCCATGTCATCTGTTCTGACAAAATATTGCTTATGCAACTGTGGGCTGTGAGCCAGGCTGAGGACAAGGCTGAGCACAAAGCCTCTGCCACTGGCCAAACCGTGAAGCCTCCCAGAATTTCAGACTTCTGTATTCCTACTTTTTGTGAGGACGCAGGGATATTTATCACCTGTGCTGTTTGATACCTGAGTTATGCATCGATTGTCAAAGCAAAAATGGGCTACAGCTGATGGTACCATGATGCTCCAAAATGTCATAAATAGATGAGCTCAAATCTTAGTGTTTGAATACATCCAAACAATATGAAAAAAGTGCTTTTATACTGCATCAAATATTAGATACTTTGTGGACTCATTTTAACCAGAAAAAGACTGGTGAAACCCCAGATGAGACAGTTTCAGGGCTGTGACATTCAACTGATCTTGAAGAAATAGTGTAAGGTTTGGGGAAATGCCAACTATAAAACTAGCTAAACGTCCAGTAGCCGGTTAGTGTTGCTGGACCACAAACACTCTTCTGGAAGTTACCAGCCAAATAATAGTGTTAATTAGTGAGCTTCAGAGGTGCTGGCAGGTATCTTTGGTTGCTTTTGTGACGTGGACTTGTTTGCACCACTGCTGGATTCATTGAAACATTCCTGCTGCTCTAAAGCGGTTTTAAAAATGTGTAATTTTATTCATGCTTTGTCTAATTTCCCACCGGTATGAAAAGCGTAGAGGACTGCCCTGGACTCCACAGACTCCCAGGCACTGATTGATTAGTCAGTATCTTGTGCATTGTGTCCCAGAATAGCAAAATAATGGTCAATGCATTGACATATCCTTTATTTGACTCTATTCTGAGCTGCTGCCACTCATCAGGGAAATGGAAGGGAGGTAGTCTCTTTTGGTTGATGGAGATGTTTAGCCGTCACTTGTGTAGCCTGTGGATCAGCTGGTAAAGCATGAACATTGCTATGGGGAGCCTGCAGATTGATGTCCCTTGAGCGTTGAAACTCAGTGATTGAACTGGAGACTCTTTGAACTGTCCCTGTACATGACTGTATTTTTTGTGGCTGTGGTATCATTTGTTGCGCAGTGAAGGTTACGGAGCTAAATCCCTTTGCTGGTCTTGAAACCCCGTCAAGCACTTCTTGACAGGAACTCAAATGGACCTGGTCTTGGATTTGACTTGGATTTGACTGGCGTGGTCCTAATTACGACCCTGACATAACAGCAGGCTGTCTGCCAGGCTGTCCAGTTAGGTGCTGGATGATTGGTCAGGTTGGAGAAGATCAGTGAGAACAGACGGAGGAAGTCTGCTGGAGTTGCCCGGGCTTGTTCTTTTGAGCGTGGTGTTCTTGGATCAGTGTGAAATCTCTGTTTGATTTGGTGATCCAACTGTGCAAAACTGGCAGGCAGGCAGGAAGCCTCCCCACCGCAGCTAGGAGCCTAGACCGGCTGTGCTCCTTTCCATGGTTAATTATAGCAGTGTCAGTGGAGAGGAGGATGAAGAGGGCATGGAGGTACGTAGAAGAAGAGGGCACAGAGCTGCACGGAGAACGTGAGAGACAGATGGTAAGATGAGGAGAGAGGCATTTAGAAAACGAGATAAGTGTGATTCTGCTGTGTCATGTGAGCGTCACAAGTCATCTTTGCTCTTGAAACTTCAAGAAATATCAGATGACATGAAGCACAAAGGCGGCATTATGGTAATTTGACAGGCATCTCAGGCAGTGCAGCAAAAATAGTTGCTTGTTCCTCCGGATCTGTTTCTAGCACACCATGTCTCGATCACAGTTTCGCTGACAATGCACTCCAGCCAGAGAGCAGCTTCTTTGCCTCAGGTAGGTTGTGCAGACACACAGGCACATGCACTTAAAGATGCACATGCTGTATGCAGTCAGACTGCAATGCCAGCCCTGCTCAGTGCTTCTTCTGCTTGAGGTGTGCAGTGACCACGGCATGTGTAGCTGTGAGCTGTACCGGGACTGTGTGAAGCCCCTCGTGCAAGATGGTGCTGTTTGACTCCCTGCGACCTAAGGCTTCTCTTAGGTAACAGAGCTTGGAGGCTCAGCAGAGCAGAACTGTGCACGGCACAGCATCGGTGATGTCAGAGCGCTAATCTCTCTGGGGGGATTGGCGGATGGACGCTTGTCAGAAACATTTGATGCTACCCTGGATGAAAGCCGTTGGAGGCAGAGGCAGAGTCGGAGCTGTGCTGAGCTCCCTGCTTTTGTTTTTATGTTGTGTTCACGGGGCTTTTCGAAGTGAGGCTGCTGCCATATTCCAGCATGGGAAGAGCGGCTGAGGAGAGCGGCTGAGGAGAGGAGAGGGTTTGACTGAGAGCCCAACAGAGGAGCTGACTCTATCTTTGTCTGCTATTCTCTCTGAATCTCCACACAATCACAAACACACTCTCTGAGTCCAGAGTGGGGCTCAGGCCCTGAGCCTTAGCCTCTCGTCTTACCATTGCCGCAAGCACAAGGGGAGTTAGCGGGCATCCTGCCCCGACCTTACAGGAAGCATGCTCTCGGTGGACCACAATAAAGGATTTATTTATCAGGTAGGTCACTCTGATCTTCCACGCTCTTCGCATTTCTGTGACTTTGCTGGAATTAAAATTAGAAACAGGTAGCAACCATGGAGTTTTGTTGATTTTGGCAACATGCAAAAATTTGCGAAGTTAAGTTTAAGGCTGATTTGGATGCACTATTGTGGTGACATTGAGGTTCAGTGGTAGCCACAGCAGATGAACAGTGTCTTACTGTTTTACTGGCTGCATTATGATCATGCATGTATAGTCGATAGGCTGCGGGAGGCTTGTGCCCTGTGCTGCAGAGAGGGCCAGTTGTGCTGATGTGCATGTGAAAGGTCCCGGGGAGGTTGGCTGACAGATGGGACTGTCGTTCTGGGGCGAGAGAGGAGCTTATACCCGCTGTACTGACCCCGCTGATCTCTGAGGGAACAAAAGGCGAACAAAAGCCAGAAACATTGGATTTGTTTGTGTTTGAGCACTTTGTCACGTATGTAGATTTTTTAAGGTCTTTTTGTGCTTTTAGGACATGCAGTGTTTTTTTTTAGCAGATTTTTAAAAATAGGACCCTCCCTCGCTGTTTTTGGAGAGCAGCGTTCGCACCTCTCGTCCCCCTGTGTCCGACAAGGTTAGAGAGAAGTGATGATGTGGAGATGCTCAGTGTGTTTAGCATATTCCTCCCTGTGATGCTGCCGATGCTGATCCCACTGCCATTGCCACGGAAACCATGGCCATCTGTAGGGATGAAAACCATGACAACAGAAGCTGTCAGCCAATCACAGGGCTTGTACAGCTGCTGATAATCCATTTCTCCTCTTAGCTAGCTACAAGCTATAGAATCAGGCTTTTGGCACATGTGGAAAGTCCACTAAAGCAGATTGAAAGCAAATAGATTGACATTAAAAGGCAGACCGATGGATTTTGCATGAAACGGCACGTGTTTGCTTCTTCCAGGGCGTGCTGTTGGAGAACGTATGCGGCTTATATCTAATATGATTTTTAGAGTACACCTCCTGGCCTAGATCTGGAGGTATAGTAATGTAAACATTCATCATCCCCACTGCTGTAAAAGCCTCAGGAGAACAGAGAAATGAGGTCACGTATCTGCCTCCCTGAGAGCGGTGTGATAATGTACACAGATTCCTGGAAAGGATCCTGTGAGAATTAATAGCTCTGTGATTTATCCTGGCCAAGAAGATGGAATATTAACTGACAGACAAATCTGCTGCTGAAACTTGAAGACGTCCTCTCTGTTGTTTTGTAACTACTTAGGCATGAAAGATAACATCACAGATAGCTAGTGTTGCATTCGCTGATGTTATTTTTTTCCATCATGTCTGGTGTTTTTGTTCTCACGCACAGGGAGAAATCTAACTGTACGAAAAGAAGGAGACACGAAATTAAAGATTCTGCTCATTTTTGCTTTGCAGACTAATCCTGCACCAACCAGTGTCTCTCAACCGAAGCTTTAGTTTGAAAGCGGTTTTCATCTTTTCATCAATTGGCTTAGCTCTTGTAAAATAAGTGTGTGCTGTCTGAGAGCGAAGTGTGAAGCTGTGATGTTTCTTTTTCGCCTTTGTACAATGGAGTCGTGCTTTTTTCTCTAGTTTGCTTGCTTCCATTATTGAAATACTCACAGAATAGGTCTTCGGAGAAAAGTGAATTTCATTATTCACGCTATTCACATGACAGTTAGAGGACTAATGTGGCTATTGGCAGAATATAATATTTATAATTATATTTCTATTAGTGTATAATCATTTGAAGATAAGAATCTTTGTGTTTTTGTTATCTCAGATTGAGCCCTTTACGTGTACAGAGGGAGCAGGTCCACCATGTTTCTACAGTAGCCCTGAATGGACAAACCAAACTCTGGCTCTAGAGAGCGGGTTTTGTGTTTTCACTGTAGATTCTCCAGAGGCAAAGATAGCATCTTTATTAGTCCCCAAAATTGAAAGCAGCGACAGCAGCTTCAGTCGTCCCGTCTCTGACTATTCCTCAGTATTACTTTACAACAGGTCAACAGGTGACCCAACAGGGCTGTGAAATCAGTTTTCTCACCATTAGCTGCGCATGTGACAGCGTATTAAGCTCTGTGATTGGATGTGTCTTGCTGAAATGCACATTCAGTCACATCTTTTGGACTGTTGACTCAAACAGAAGAGTTTCATACCGATCTGAGGGAAAGGAGCGCTCCAGCTGCGAGCCAGGTAACATAATCTATGGGAAAAAGGGACTCACTGCCTCCTGAATGACCTCTTCTTTCACTCTCCACACCTGCAGTTTTCAGGCTTTCTGTAATCATGACATCATGTGGGTTGTTTTTTTAGACTCTGAATCCTCCAGAGCCACAGGAGAAACACTGTTTCCACAAGCTTCATGGTGAATAAACTGAACTTCACCTGTAAAATTGGTGGAGTTTTAAATGAAAATGCTGTTGATGGTCATTGAAAGTACCCTGCAACAATTCATGATTCATCCAAACAACATTAGTCAACAAAGTCAGCCTCCCATTGATTGCCACCGCAGTAGCTCCGGGCAGTACGCTGCTATGACAAGCCGAATTACACTCTTACATTCGCTCTTCAGCTGTGGCAGGGTGGTCTACATGCAAACGAACGCTGACCCAGCTGTCGCTTTGTGGGACTTTCAGCTGAGTGGCAGTCACCTTTAACTGCACTATCACCGGGAGGTCAGAGTCAGGAGGAAAGTGGAGCACGCTCCAGAGGAGATGTAGAGAAGCGTCCGTAAGATGTGGTCTTGTTCGAGCTGTGTTTTTGGAGCAGGATGTTCAGGTCACTTTCGCTGTTGGCTGGGTTTATTTTTGGACCGTATCGGTTGAAACTACACGTACACAAGATGTTGTGTACAGGATTATTCTGACAGCAGATGTTTCTGTCATCTTTTGTCCCGTGTAAGGTCAAAAATGATGAATATTCAGCAGCTGTAACTGCAGTTGTTGGGATTATCATTCAGCCAGCGTACGCACAAATATAAGGACACATTGTTCTGTTTGGATATTCCTCGTTTTCCCATGATAGTCGGCTCTTTTTCTGCTTACCAGTGCTCACCAGATGTGTTTACAATAGCGAGGGTGGTGGCTGCCTGGTGAGGGCTCACTGGCTTTGTTGGCTCTTTTGGGTCAATCACTCGATCCTCAGCAGGCACTGTTTAACAATGTCAGACATGAAACTCATTAGGAAGAGTGGTCAGGGACACGGATGCACGTGCAGCAGCCTGAGGTGTGCAATCAGGTTTTGAGAGGTGGCGGATGAATTGGTTTTACTGCCTCCAGTGTTTCCCTTGTGTACCATTTATCTGGGTGGTTCCTGCATAAAAACACAGTGCAGATTGAGCACAAGGTGTGCTATCGTGGTGCTTTGACATGCAATTGGTAGTAAGTGCATAGATGTACTTAGATGGGGCAGACAAAATATTAGACACGCCTCTGTGAGCTGTTGTATTGGGATTGCATTTCTTTACACAGATGTACCTAAAGCGGCCAGTGAGTGTGTATGAACTTGTGGGAAACCTGCGCCTCGCCTCACCTGTTTGGAAACTTGTAACTCTAGATCCCGTACTTCCAGGGACAGCTGTTCTTCAGACGGGAACATCAGAGTAATCCTGTGAGCGATTCTGGTATTTGGGCTATTGTAGAGGTTTGTTTTGTCACTAAATGCTCTGTAGCTGCCAAGGAGAACACTTGAGGTTTATTGTTAGGGCTAGGTCTCCACAGGAAAGGTGTTTGAAAGGCTGAAACAACAAACTATCTTTAATTAGGCTATACAACTGGACATGCATTGAAGCCGATATCAGACTAATGATGGACAGTTAAATAAAAAGGGAGAACCACTGGTACTGTTTTTTTTATTCCGTTATCTTATCAAAACCTGGTGCCTACATTACCCACAAGAGATGAGGAGCGGGTCTGCAGACACAACTGGCACTGACTCATGTGACATCACCTGAGGACATTCATCGGACTTCACACGGCTTCCTGTGTGGGAGTGGGCGTGCTTTTAAGGCGTCACCATATTTTGTCTCTGACGTGGTAAACAAATTACCGACAGTTGATCCCTGAGCGAGAATATTTATGCTAATGCAGGATATCGACTTTGCGGCTCCGCTGCCTGCATCTACAGAATGTGCACTGAATCAAAATCAGATGAAGTCCAATGTCAAGCCTTTCCCGTGAAGGTCACAGTGCTCCACTTAACCATCGCTGCACAAACCCGTGTATGCATACATGAACACACACGTGCTCTCTTAACACTGTGTGACATTACAGCATCCTCTGATCCTCGGTCTGTTTCCAGGCCTGAAGCCTTTCGCTCCTCTTCCCCTGCGCTCATCCATCCACTCTGCTGTATGCATTAGCAGGCCTACGCATGATGTGTGCACGCTGTATGTACAGTACATGTGCAGCCTTCAGTGTACAAGTGTGTGCCCGCTGTGTGTGGGAATACATACACGCAGACACAAATCAATAACTTGTGAGGCGAAGAGGCTTATGGTGAAAACAAGACAGATGATAGAAGATACAGACGTGATATACATTCTTGTCATGTTATTCTATTCATCGTGCACGGTCACATGTCTACCCCTCCCACACCTCCCCCAATCCCCCAGGGTCTTGGTCACATGCTCTGTGCTCCCGTTCCCCCTGAAGCCTTCATCACCGTCCAGCAGACCAACGGAGAAACGCTTCATTTAATTCTCCCCACCACGCAGGGCCCTCCATCACTCATCCCACGGTCAGAGACGTGGTTTTATTCTGCTGTACAGGCTGGCAGATTAATCTCAACCCAGATTGGTGAGCAGGGATGCGACTCTCTGGGCTGGTCTGGGGTCAGCATCGTGAGGTAGAGGAGCTGGTGACTATAAATAGAAGCAGGCACCTGCAGGGAGGAGATTCTGGCTCATCTGTCATACTGAGCAGGGTAAAGCTTGGTTTGGGACAGAGCACAGAGGGGCATAGCATCAGGCTGAGATACCACAGACGGTCATTATTTCAGATTAACTGTAAAGTAAAAGGTAGAAATCTATCAGGGAAAGGGAGTGGATTTCATATGTTCCCAGTGATGAACGAGCGTCTCTGACTTGAGTTCGCTGGACTCAGAGTTGGTGTGAGGACCTTTTAAAGCTAACCGAGCACGTGATCCGGTGTCACTTTGAAGGCTCCGTTTGAAGAAATATGCAGAGTTCATTTCAGCTTTTCAGCGTCTGCAGCATGCCATGCCGTGTTTTGAGTCTACTCTTAGTTTTCATCATATCCAGAATAAGGCATTTACACGGAACACGTCTCTGAAACCAGGATATGGTGTTCACTGTACATGTGCAAAAACCGGATCGTAACCAGGATACGAGAGTGCATACGAACACACAAAGCTTTTCAGAGACGAACGTAAAAATCTAAAATGGGCTTTTGATAATCCTCTGCAGCCAAACACAAACATGTCTGTATTATTTACAGTGAAATACAGCTGCAGTGCTTCTTTTCCTTGTTGAAATGTGTTACAGCCTGCCTGTCATATGCAGTGGTGCAGTGAACACTGCAGTGCTCATGCAGGAGAAGTAGCTGTGGGGGACTTGAGAGATGGCTATGACAGCACTCGTTAGACATATGTTAGATAGACAGAGGAGGTTACACACAGTTAGCCTCAGTATAATGCAACAGTGGGTTTAAAATCCCGATCCTGTTGCCATCAGGTGGTGCTCATGCTGGGGCTTGCTGTATTTAGATGTGTGTGGTTCTCATGGGCCGGGGCCAGGGAGACAGTGTGTGAGGCTGAGGGAGTTTCCCTGGGGGCCTGCAGGGCCGACCAGCAGCGCCAACCCCCTGCTCCTCTCCCAGGCTTGTCACAAACACTCATATCTTTGCTGCCGTCACTATCACGAGGGCAAAAAAAGACATTTTATTAGCTAATAGGCGAGTTTGTCGGCTCTTTATTTGGTTATTTTGGCCACCCTGCTTTGCGCTGTTACCTTTGATTCCTTACTGAGATAGCGTGCAGAGGTCAGTCTAAGTCTGTGAAGGGTTGGATCGCACACAAAATTAACACATTTGGAGAATGTCAAAGTCTCTCAGATTACCATTAACCCGCTGTCAGGGGAAATCTAAACAAGTCGATCTGCAGGGATTTGATAATGAATCCCCATCTGGGCCTGGGTGCTGAATGAGTGCTCGCATGCCCTGCTCTGTTAATGTCCCTCTATACAGTAAGCCCACCATGTCAGCTCTCAGCATCTGTCCGCACACCCCTTTGATGCTTTGGCTTGTTTCTCACATGGTTGTCCACGTGTGTGGGCGTGTGTTTCTATGTGTGAGGGAGCGTTGTACCACCAGTGCTCTTGCTTAATCTCCCAGGATCAGAGATTGATGGCTGGCATTGGCCAGTTTTGGCTTGTCACAGTGCAGTATACCACATGCATCCTGTGCCGTTATTTACACTCAAGTGTTGCCTTCAGTTTTTTGAAGAGCGCAGACTGTTGTTGAAGAGGTATTTGTTGTAGCAGAGCCGGTGCAGACTGTTGATTCAGATCCTGCTGTCTGGTTGAGAAAAGCTTAACACATGGATCAGACCCAGCCATAAACCACATACAACACCTGGTGACAGCATCCAGTTATAGGCACTAAACTCTTTCACCAAAAAGACCCAAGCGTGGTAGGTGATAACATAAAATACTGTGAGTTTACTGTGGTCATCTCGGGTCCGCTGTCCAACATAAAGCCCTCTGAATTTTTGTTTTTCAATCACACGAAGTGCAGTGAAGGACATCCTCGTCAGAAGAAAAACAGGGTTTTAATGCACTTCCTCTAAATCCCAACCTATTGTGAATGATGAGAAAATGAGAAAAGAAAGAGCAATCTACAGAAACCAAGATGAGAAAAGATAAAAGATGCTGCCATGCTTTATTTATATCATCTTTTTCAGCGCTGTTTTTATTGGTTGGTAGTCGTTTGTCTTACAGGTGGCACGAGGCATAAACACATCACTTCAAAATACTGTATTTTAATTACTGATGCAGTCATGTTTAAGCGTCACTTTGACATTGCAGCTGCTAAAAGTGGGATAAAAATGCACTTAGTTACATTCCACCACTGCTAACTACCAGCAAGGTGATGTCCATGGCTAATGACCTAAGGCAGGACAGGTACACAGTCAGGACACCTGCAGTGACTTCACTGAGGGCGTCTAGAGGGCAGAGAGCACGCCATCCAAATGATGAGCGCTGCACTTGCAATGAACACACACACACTCAGGGAGACTGGAGGGAGGTGGAGGCAGGCGAGGAGGGAGAAGCCGATGGAGGTGTGCAACTCCCAGGACAGCACGGTACAACCACAGGACACCATCCCTCTATACCAAGGCTGAAACCAGCAATATCACAGCCCGCTGATGTAAATGAGTGGATGCGTGCAGCCTCTCGCTATCACCAAACCCTCCATGTTCACAAGGGTTGGTTCTTCAGTGACACATATTTTGAGCTGATAAGAGTTGATTGGAGAGTTGTTGGGCCGCTCAGAGAGTTGATATGGCTCGAGGGCATCTGTTCAAAACGATCAAAAGAACAAAAATAGCTCTGATTGGTGCAGACACGCCAGCATGCAGGGTCGATTTTCGCAGCATCAGAGCTGATGATTGTGATAAATCTGTCCCAGGATCAGCTGAAAACACCACAAATAAACCAGTGTTTTCATTAAATATGACAAAGCAGAGTTAGCATTCAAACTCCAGCCCCTCCTTCATTTCTCAAGGTCAGAGCTATTTATAGCGTGGGGTAACCAGAAGAGGACGGCGTTGAATCCATTAGCACCAGTCCCTCCTCCCGCTTCACGTCTCCAGCTGCTCCAGTCACCGACAAATTCTTCTCGCCAGAGGTGTGGGCGGTGAGCGCTGGCGTGATTCAAGACTCACGCACAGTGATGCGTTCTTGTTAAAAGCATGACTCAAAAACGGCGTAATCTGGCACTCAGCAGATGAGCATGGCTGCCTTTTGTTGCCATGGCGACAGTCGGTGGAAGTTAGCCTCGTAATGCTGAGTTTGTGTGTGTGTGTGCGTGCGTGTTTATCTGAGGACACGTCCTCCCACTAGGCAGAGATGAAGAGGGGTGGGATGTGCTCTCAGTGTGCTCTTACATAACGACTTGTAGCATTTAGATGAAATATGGATTTTTGCTTCAGCGAGGACAGAAAGGCTCCTCGTGTGCCTCAAAGATTCGGGTTAGAGACCAGTGCTGGAAGATAATTATCAACACCGATGTCTCCTTGTGTCTGTGTGTGAATCTGTGCAAGCATAATATGAAAAATGTCAAATGTTCACACCTGCCGTCTGTGTGTTTCAGAGAACTGATGAGGAGGCAGTGGTGGACCGTGGCGGCACGCGCTCCATGCTCAACACCAACTTTGAGAAGGAGGAACTAGAAGGTAAAAATACAACAATACAATGTGCAAAAGAAGCTAATGTTGCTTCCACTCTCTTTGCTTTTTGGAGGTTCATTTTCTCTCTCTGTAATCAAGCTTAACTGATGGGATGTCACAACATATTTGCAGCCAATCAATAGCAGAAAATGCGTCAAACATGGCAGGATTACTGACAGCAGCGCGCCCTGATAGCAGGAAACCTGTCTGTCCGCCCGTCTAGCTCGTTTCAAACGGATTTTAGGTTTTGATGGCATCAAAGAGCGAGGGCTTTATTCTCCGCACATACGTTTGCATCAGCAATTCATCCATCATAAAAGAGGCAGAGATGTCAAAGTCTGCAGCAGACAGCGTCCTGAAGTGACACAGAGGCTGTTCCCAAAACTGGGTTCACCGAGTTTTTAAAAGCAGCACACACTTTTTTAAAGAAGAATTCAAACATGCAAAAAAGAAATTAATAACTTATAAAAGATATTAAAAAGGAGAGTAAACGGTCCATGACAAAAAGAATAAGCAACCACGCTCATGACGGATGATCAAAATCGAGGCAGAGATATCCTTCAGGTGCGTGCATACCTACAATGCACCTCAACCTCTTAGCAGTTCAATCAGAGAGTCAGGTGTGTTGTGCTAGCAGCAGCTAATGTAGCCTGGAGACGCTATCCCCAAGTAGAGATGAGGAGCGGGCTACAGAGGTCGGATAAGAGGTCCAGGTCATAGTCTTGAGACGCGACTGACGCTGACTCGAGTGACATCACTTGAGGCAACAGCTCCCACAGGAGACACAACAGGCTTTATACAACTTTTTAGTGCTCACCAACACCTCAGATTATGAGAAAACAATGTCTAACAAATAAAATGAGAGATTAGATTGAAGTGGCTGTGGTCAAATCAATGTTTTAAGTCTGGTTTTTAGATCGTCGTGTGGATGAAAGCGTCAGGTTACTCAATGCAGCTGCACGACGTGCTGTTTGTGTTATGCTACAGCACTATAAGTGGCTCTTTTATTTTAGCTGGATCATTTACGCTTACTATTGCTGCTACTATCTCTCCACCTACGCGTACGACTGAGCTGAGCTGAAGTTCAGGCACATTGTCTGGGTGTTATTAAAAGGCAGTGTGGGAAACAAACAGGAGCAGACGTAGGCAAGGCGAGCTGAGGGGAAGTGGGCACAATAAATTACAGTGATTCATTAGAAAATAAGTCCAGGAGTGTGCTGAACACGGCAGATGTAGTATTGACGATGTGTAGAACTTGTAAATTGGGTTCAGAGTTAAGGAACTGCAAAGTAAAACGAATATTAGAATTCCCTCCATATAATACTGACATAATATTAAAAGCTGGTTCATTAAAATCGTGAGTCATAAGAGAAGCAGAGCCGGCTCCTCCGTCAGCATCCACTGTGCAGGCAGCCGGCAAAGATGTCACTGTTTGATCATGACTCTGCCGGTGAGATGGCGCGTTCATGTCACGTTCATGTCATTGAAAGGATGCTGCGTTAACGTTGACACACGCAGGAGAAGGAGGTCCTCTGAAGTTATCTCACTCCAAATCATATGACTCCGCTCAGCCCCGACACGCCCCTGCTCCTCGCTCTCAGAGGTCCAGTCAGCAGTTCATACACTCTGGGATAAAAGGAAAAGGTTAGCATGTTGTGATCTGTTTCCACTGCGATTCCACTGGTTAGTTAGCTAAAAAAGAAGCAGTGGAGGATGAGAAAGATGGATCTGGTATTATGCACGCAAACGTTATCTGATTGTACGTGGGGTCAAAGCCTTATTATGTAATATAACATGTCCAATAATAAAACTAACAATGTTATCTCATTCCTCTGCACCGTAGAGCTCCACTAATGTCCAAAAACTACTAAAAACAGACACACACTGTACTTAATTTGACCCAATCCCAGATTAATCCGCTGCTGAAACTAGTCCCCAACAAAGGCGCTATTCCCTCCTGTCTGAGGGCCGTTTGATAAAAACTACAGTACCCAGTCTTTTTTTTTTTTTCTATCAGACTATTTATACTATACTAGTGCTAGTACTACCAGCCAGAATTGCTTAGTAAGCAAGTACATACGTGAATACACACAAAAAAGACTGAAGGCTTTGGAACACCAGAAGTCAGCACGTCGCACACGGCTGCATCAATTCAAGCCTTGACTGACTGAAAGCCACTGGGACGTGGCGACAAGGGAGAAAAGAGAAAAAAGACATTCTGTGACATCAGCAGTAGTTCAGGCCCGGGGGGGCAGCTATTTTTGTTAAGTCCTCCACTCGAGTCGTGACTCATGAATTTTAAAGCTCCACCGCTCCGTCCTTATGCTTTTCCTCGCGCACCTTATTGTTCCTGTCTGCTGGAACGGGCCTTTTATTGTGAAATTCGCCTCATGTGCAAAGCCAGTCTCTCCTCTTTCCTCTGCTTCTGACATGCATAATTTACACGATGCTAACAGCAATTTGCTGCGGATGAATGCGTCGACTCTGACAGTCAAGCACACCCCCCAAACGGCAAATACAGTTTGACATATAGCTGGTTTTCTCATTACGTTCTCCAAGACCTCACTTAACCTCCGTCCCATATTCCTGTTGGAGGAAGGTATCGAGTGCGCGGCTCCTTTCAAATGCTGCGATGCCAGCGTGCTCGCAGGTGATTCATGTTACGTCTGCGCTTTGCTTAAATCAGATTAGTGCGCTGTGATGTGATTAGTCATATCTCCAAGCAAGTGAAAACAATTTTAGGCATTCATGTGGGATATTTTCCCCTCAGATTGAATTAAAATATACTGATTTTGTCACTCTTACTCTGACAATAATAAACAAAATAAGCTCCTTTATTTCTGAACCTGCGCGAGCTAGAATTCAGCTTTGAAGGCAGCATCATTTATATAAAATTTTTACAATCTAGTACATAATTATGTATAATTAAATTGGTCAAATAGTCACCTCTCATTTACTTCATACAGACCTGATTTTGCCATGCAAGCTACCATTTCCAGTATCAATAATAAATGTTCAAAGCTCTGTTTTATATGATTTAACTTGAAAATGCAGTCTGCTTTTCTTGGCCAGAATTTCGTGTGCAGTCTTCCTGGTGAGCTCCGTTTAGCCCAAACACTTGCTCCAGCTTGAAAAGCTTAAATGCTTGAATCATGACCCCCCGTCACCAGCGGAAATTAGGCGTTGATTAGATTACAGTTTAATAAATGCCATGAGGGAATATTTTTGTATCTCGATGCAGTGTGATTTGATTGCCTGTACTTTAGCCGTGGTGATCCCTTTGCAATCTGTCATTGTGCTCTTCACCTTCTCTTCGTGGCATTAAAAAAAAGGAGGAGGTGATGAAACAGGGAGCCAATTTATTAGCCTCTGATGGGCCCCACTTTGTAGCTCTCAAACATCAAATTGCCCTTGGTGTCATATTATGCTGGGCACTGTGGCGCCTCATACGGTGCAGGAGACAGATAAAGAGAACGGGGTGTCCAGCGGTCTTGTCTGTGTCCAGCTACTGAGCCGAGGGCTGGCGGGAAGGAAGAAGCGGCCCGGCAGCTCGCCCACAATAAAGGAGGAGAGAGTCAGCTTGGATTATCTTCATGCTGACCCTGTGGGTGCACGCTCATGTACGCGCACAGGCCCACACTTTCACAATCCCAGCCTCATTATCTGTTCTGTATTCATTTAAAATGAAAGTCCTCCTAAACGTAAAAGCCATCCAATTTCCAAATCGATTTCAGCATCCTCAAAGAGGACAATGGCTCTTTATTCAAGCAGTGGTAGCTAACCATCAGATGGTAGCTGATTGGTTGAGTGCTGCTTTTCTGCTTCTGCTCTGACCGTGCAGCTTGGTGCTACCTGTGCCTGGCTGTTTTAATGCAGCACATTTTGTCCAACGTGTTTCAGGGAACTGACTCATTCACTGTCATGGCCACTTTCAGTGCTCTTTCTGCCAAAATTGCAGGCTAAAAGCTCTGGGAGTCTGTCCACCACCATCATTCCTCGCCCCGTAATATCTTGCACGAATTATGATACCTCTGATAGCAGCTGTCTCGTAATCACATATACGCTCAGGTCGTGCTGCTACCACTAGGAGTGTCAAAAGCTGTGTGTTTCAGCCGGTTATACATTACTTTAACTGTTTCTTCTACTTTTTACTTTAAGCTAACAGTCCCAACTGTTTATCCATGACTTAGCTTAAGCTGTTCAGACCTGCAGAAGTACTGTAGCCATGTGACACTTTGTACGCAGATGGCTTGGTCTGTGGTGTGTTTTCAGCAGCACAGATGCTACTGAATGATCATAGAAACATTATAGGAGTATTGCAGCAACACTACGGGCAGATGTGTGTCCCTATGATCCTCTAGCTCTTCCAAGACTAAAAGTTTCTACTTGGTGACACACCCCATACATCCACAGATGATAACAATTTGTCGGATTCCCTACATTTATATGACTTAACACCGGAAACACACACCTATCGTTTTGATAACAGCATTTGAGCTGAGTGTGACGTCAGAGGAAAATGGTGTGATGATAGTTTATTACATGTGGTACTTCAGCACCATGGACAGCACCACGGATTTATCAATACACAACACAGGCTGCTGATGTCTCAGAGCAATGGCCCGGTAAATAAGAAGTTGTTGTCGGACTGAAGAATCTGATGTCGTCTGTTATCTCCAGGTCACCGCACTCTCTACATTGGGGTTCACGTCCCCCTGGGCAGGAGGTCGCACAGACGTCACCGTCACCATGGCCATAGACACAGGAAGAGGTCCAAGGAGAGGGACTCCACAGCTGATGATGGAAGAGAATCCCCCTCACACAGTAGGTCCCAAAATGGACCGAATCATATTTAAGTTTTAACTGACTGACTTTGAAATATATGTACATTTTTATGGAAGATTCGAGCTCAGTCCAAACCAGTTACAAATCTCTCCTGTTCCATGCTTCATCCCTCTCCACCTCCATTCTCTGCCTCCATTTGTCCACCGCCTGTCCCGTCTGCTGCAGCAGACACACCAGCTCAGAGGGTGCAGTTTCTGCTGGGGACAGAGGATGGCGACGAGGAACACATCCCTCACGCCTTGTTCACCGAGCTGGACGAAATCTGCCTCAGGGAGGGCGAGGACGCCGAATGGAAAGAGACAGCCAGGTACGCCGCTGCAGTCGGCCTCATGGGCTGGGTCTGGCCAGCTGTGACAGTTTCCTCTGTTGCACCTGAGCGTTTGATCCTGTTTGTGTCTGACCGCAAGCTTTTATCACAGGGGCTGTTGTTATGGTGCCGTATCTCTGAGGATTTAACGCTTCATTTCACACTGTTTAACTTTATCATGCAACAAACACATTTTTGGCCTTAATTCAGCAGCATGTCAAACGTAAAGGTGAAAGAACTCCACAACGGGAAATGTTTAATGTCTTTAAGTATTGACAGAGTTGTGTTTTTAATGTGTGCAGGTGGCTGAAGTTTGAGGAGGATGTGGAGGACGGTGGCGAGCGGTGGAGTAAACCCTATGTAGCCACTCTGTCTCTACACAGTCTCTTCGAGCTTCGCAGCTGCATCATGAACGGCACTGTGATGCTCGACATGAGGGCCAACTCGCTGGAGGAGATCGCAGGTGAACACTTTGGGGCCAGAAAGGGGCATTTTACATTTTACAGCAGAGGATGGGTCAGCAAGGCTAGCAGCACGACATGCTAGCAGAAGTCCGTGCAGTAATTTGGTTTAAATGCTTTGCTTCTTTGTGCACAGGCTGATGCGACCATGATGAATGAGGGAAGTGTGTTTAGTTTTTGAGGGCAGAGTGTTTATCTGATTGTGGGGAAAACTGTGCTGCTGAAGAGATCTGTTGAACTTAACCTGGTTTTGTGCGATTAAATCAGCAGCAGTGGGTCGGTTTTTGTGGGAATAATCAGCTTAGCATCGCTGGCTGCCGCGCAGGGACGCACACCATCAGGAGTGGCCTTTGTGAATTTAAAATGAACTATTCACAGAGTCACATGGAAATGTGTGTGTGTGTTTTTAATCAGAAATGGTTCTCGATCAGCATGAGGTGTCGGGCCCTCTGGGTCAGGATGCCAGGAAGAGGATCCGCGAGGCCCTGCTCAAACAGCACCACCACCAAAACCACAAGAAACTGGCCAACCGCATACCTATTGTCCGCTCCTTCGCTGACATCGGCAAGAAGCAGTCTGAGCCTCATTCCATGGACAAGAATGGTGAGCAAACACACAAACACACCTACACACACGCCTGTCAGTCACCAATAGTGTTTTCTACGCCCGGTGTTATCCTCTGCCTCTTCCATGGTGACATGTACTGTATGTTGTTGTCATATGTGAATATATTCAGTATGTTTTCTGTATAATCTTGTAATCCTCTGCATGTGTTTTCCAGAGTGTGTCCATCTGTGACTCGTCGTTTTACTGCTGTTTGACATCTCATTTTCTCCTCTTGTTTCTGTGTGTCTGTGTGTGTGTTTGTTCTCGTCTGCTCTATTTTGCATGTGTGTGTTGTACACTTAACCAGTAAATGACCTCTATTATCAAATCATAAAACCTCCCAAGTGCTCGCCTGAAAAAACACTCCCCAAGAATGCTCCACCCAGACGAGCTTTTCTCTTGTGGTCACGGTGTGTGTGTTGCGTGTCATGTCCGTCCACCCCTCCATCACCTCTGGGCTCCTCCGGGAGCCGCGGCAACATGACACCAGACACGGCCTTTGGCGTCACCAAGAGCAAACGTCTTAGTGTCCTTCAGGCTGTTGCACAAGGCTACTGTCCCATCACACATGAAGACGCAGAGCAGGAAATCTGCACAGGCAACCAGCTAAGCTCATACTTAACACTAAAAGCCTTCAGATAGCTGTAGTAATAGTGTAAAAAGGATCTCATAAAAGGGGAGAGCATCATCATGAGAGGGTAGAAATGGGTTGTGTGCATTCTCTTTATGCAAAGCTCACAGCCCAAACGCTCCTCTTGCTCTTCTATTTTTGAGACTTTAAAGCGATGCAATGAAAAAGAAAAGTAGATGCTTTAAAGTCTTTCGACATCTTTGAGTTTTTTGCGTGTGTGGCGCGAGAGGGCGGCGCAGCTGTCGTGATAATGCTCTCCACTTCTCGTCAACAGTGAGTTTGATGACTAGAAACCATCCATCCATCCATCCATTATCTTCCGCTTATCCGGGGCCGGGTTGCGGGGGGAGCAGTCTGAGCAGGGACGCCCAGACTTCCCTCTCCCCGGACACTTCCTCCAACTCTTCCGGGGGGATCCCGAGGCGTTCCCAGGCCAGCCGAGTGACGTAGTCACCCCAGCGTGTCCTGGGTCTTCCCCGGGGCCTCCTCCCGGTGGGACATGCCTGGAACACCTCCCTAGGGAGGCGTCCAGGGGGCATCCGATAGAGATGCCCGAGCCACCTCAGCTGACTCCTCTCGATGCGGAGGAGCAGCGACTCTACTCTGAGCTCCTCCCGGGTGACAGAGCTCCTCACCCTATCTCTAAGGGAGCGCTCCGCCACCCTGCGGAGGAAACTCATTTCAGCCGCTTGTATCCGGGACCTCGTTCTTTCGGTCATGACCCAAAGTTCATGACCATAGGTGAGGGTAGGAACGTAGATTGACCGGTAAATCGAGAGCTTCGCCTTTCGGCTCAGCTCCTTCTTTACCACGACAGACCGATACAGCGACCGCATTACTGCAGCCGCTGCACCGATCCGCCTGTCAATCTCACGTTCCATCCTTCCCTCACTCGTGAACAGGATCCCAAGATACTTAAACTCCTCCACTTGAGGCAGGAACTCTCCTCCAACCTGAAGGGAGCAAGCCACCTTTTTCCGGTCGAGAACCATGGCCTCGGACTTGGAGGTGCTAACTCTCATCCCAGCTGCTTCACACTCGGCTGCGAACCGCCCCAGCGCATGCTGAAGGTCCTGGCTGACTAGAAACTGACTAGAAACCATAGCAGATTTATGACTCATGTTCTGCACTCACAACAGTCACTAATTACTAATTGTGGTAGCTCCTCGCTTTAAATTCATGGTGTAACTCAAAAACACACTTTAACCTCCATTTGTTGCCTTTGGGATTGTAATTTAAAGAAATAGTTCAACATTTTGGGAAATATGCTCATTCACTTTCTTGCAGGAACGTGCAAGGCAAGAAGGCAGTTATTGTAGCTTAGCATAAAGACTGGAAACAGCTAGCCCAGCCCCACTGGGCAGAGCTAGCTGTTGCCAAGCTAAGCTAACTCGCTGCTGACTTTGAACTGTCAGCAAGAAACCACATGAGTGTTTCCTGAAGTGTCAAACAATTCCTTTAACAGTAGCATCATCACGCCTTCACTGAAAGAGGCGACCTTTTGAGCAAGCCACATTTTTAACGTTCCTTTCAAGTGCTGTGGTTTGCTCAAACAGCTCCAGCCGGTGCATTCATGTCACAAACTGCTTGAAATGGAAATTCAGTAGAAGCAATCTTTGACTTGGAATAAACGTTTTCTGAAATAAGCAGCTATTAGTTGATGCTAGAGTTCTGCTCGTGACTTTTTCATTTCTGATTTCTGTCCTGCAGTTTGTTTTTTAACCGGCTGCTCCAACAAAGTTTTCGTCCTTAGACCCGATGCAGTCCTCTTGTTGACTAAATTTTGAGCAGAAGTTAAAGATTGTTCCTCGTTTAGTTTGGAAAGTTTTAGCCAAGCTATAATCACTGCCTCCACTCCACCGCTGAGCTTTCATCAGATGATGATAGCGCTCACCAGGTGCACTTTGAAACACCAGGTGCACTCTGAAACACGGTACAATACTGCATCTTTTGTCGCCAGGGCTGAACCTTTTGGTCTAAAAAGGTACGGCACCTACAACAACAAGGTCCACTGTTGTATCCTACTTTTCAGAGAATGTAACTGTACCCTGTAGTCACTCACTGGAGACCTTTGTCTTTGTGTGGGAAAGGCGTGTTGTGATAGTGAAAGCTGACGTGATGTTGGTTTCCTGCTCTGCCTGACAGGCCAAACGGTCTCGCCTCAGTCCCAGCCGGCTAACAATGAGGGCAAACAGGACGTCAGCCGAGAAAACAGCGCCGTCGACTTCAGCAAGGTGAGCAGCCAGACCCACCGCTGATCCCGCTGTTTATGCTTGAGCACTGATACCTGGACTAATAACTAGTACTGTATGTTTAACCAAGGTTGGGTTACGTGTGAAATGGTCACCGTAAGACTCTCGCGCTGGGAAACTGACTGGAATTCAACAGGAGTAAAGCTTGTTTTCTTGTGTTTTGTGCACCATCAGAGTCAAATGTTATTTTGGATTTTTATTTGGATGACCACTCAAGCCATATATTTTTTATTCTAATACTTTGCCCCAAAAAGTGGTGTTGTTACGGTCTCTTTCTGGCTCCCAGATCGACCTCCACTTCATGAAGAAGATCCCACCTGGTGCTGAGGCATCCAACGTCCTGGTGGGGGAGCTTGAGTTCCTAGACCGCCCCGTGGTGGCCTTCATCCGCCTGGCTCCTGCCGTGCTGCTCAACGGCCTGGCTGAGGTTCCCATCACCACCAGGTTATACACCAGCTGCTGGAAACCCCCCCCCCGCCCCCGCCTGCCCCTGATCTCTCTCTCTGTTTCAAATCTGGATGGCTGAGCCGATGATTCCCTAAACGTTTCATCAGAAAAGGATTTGACTTTAACTTCAAACCTGTTGTTCTTTGTGCTGCGCAGGTTTCTTTTCATCCTGCTCGGCCCTCTGGGAAAAGGTCCGCAGTATCATGAAATTGGCCGGTCTATTGCTACGCTGATGACTGATGAGGTGAGGCCAGAGTTACTGCTTTTACTTGAGTAAAAGTAGAAAGAGCTGAGCGGCTGAAGACTCGACTCGACTCTGTGACCCACAGATGTAGAAAAATGCTCGACTTCTGGAGCTTCGCCAAGATATTATGAATAATAAATAGCAGGAAAGTCACACCTTCAGTTGCAGCTGCTGGCACCAGAATAAAATGAGAAAACACTAAATTCAGATGAGAGATAGGCTGTTCATTATGAAATTACGACTATAAACATAAATGAGTTACTCAATAATTTCACCTCTTCATATCGTATCATTACCTCTGATTTGCTCATGTGCTACTTCCTGCTTTTAGTTATTTAAGAGCTCCATAAACCTAAATCTTATCATAAAAAAGTAAGTGAATTCTAAAAAGCTAAGCCATCTTATTTTTAATACTTGTTTTTTGTGGTTATATACGGCATTATGGCAGCTTAGCGAGCAGAGAAGCCATCCTATAAATCAAAATTCCACTTATCAGCGCTGCAGTTGCTTTTATATAACTGAGCCTGACCTTTGACCTCAGGAGAAGCCTTTGGGGATCAGCAGAGTATGACATGAAAACTGTGACAGGATTTCCCACAGTGCAGCTATGAGCTAATGTCAACGCCCATCATCAGAGCCAGATGTTGCTGCTTTTTTTTTTTTTTTTTTTTTCCTCTGGGACGTACGCGAATAGAAGCAACCTACTTCATCATATATGGGAATGACTTGTGGTCATCATTGTGATTAGCTTCTCAGCTACCTTGTGCAATTTTTCATAAAAATAAGCTTTTACTCTGATGATGGGATGCTTGAAATATCAGTGTTTCACAGTGTTGCTGTGTTCATGTATGGAGATGGAAATAATCCTCAGCTGAGTAAAGCTTCTGCATCGCTGGTGCATAAATGCCTCTCTGTAAACCCACTGAAATACACTCATATTTATGCCTCCTCTCTTCTGCGCCACAGATTTTCCACGATGTTGCGTACAAGGCCAAAGACAGGAACGACCTGGTGGCAGGCATCGATGAGTTCCTGGACCAGGTGACCGTGTTGCCTCCTGGAGAGTGGGACCCCTCCATCAGAATAGAGCCTCCCAAAAACGTGCCGTCTCAGGTAAACTCCCTTTTTTACACATTTATCTATTTGTTGCTGTAGCGGGAGGTAAAAGGATGACTTGTTCCCCTTCTTCTTCAAAAAGCACTGAACTATTTGAGAGACTGATTAGAGTTTGAGAGTCCCCGTATGCATTTCCATTCTTGTGCGCTCCCTCTGTTTCATGCTGCCTGCTGAGAAATTTTTCAACATCTGCGCTCTCCTCTAATCTCAACTGCGTTGTACTCTGCGCTTTGATGCCTCTCCCCAGGGTTCTGCTCTCAATCCTCTCCAAAACATTACTTATTTTTCCTCCATCGGTTATTTTGGTCTACTTTGAAAAGCAATCCGCCATCTTGTTCGGGACAGAAATTCAGTCATCTCACAGAAAGCTGCCCCAGATGATTAAAAGTCTTGTTTTTCTTTTCCTCTTTGTCATTAGTCTCCTGAGGTGAATTAATGGCACGCCACTGTGCAATTAGATTATTATGCTGATGAACCCGAGATCAAAATACGCTCGATTCATGCATAAGAGATCCCTCATTTGGGACTGAAGCTTGGTTAAAAGTGTGCTAACATCTGGTGACTCAGAGGAGATTTAAGTGGAACTGACGCCTGTCGTTCTCGTGATGACGGCCAGTGACAGACAGTTGACTGGCAGTGATCTTAACCACACAGGAAAAGCGGAAGATCCCCCCTGTTCCCAACGGAGTGACGGATCTCGGAGAGTCGGAGGAACACGGAGGGCACGGCGGCCCTGAGCTGCAGCGCACTGGGAGGTGAGTGTGAGAGGAACGGCCTGATTTGTGATGTACAGACTTGAGCTCTCCGAGCTCGCCTTTGTCCCCGTCCTCCTGTCGCTGCCTCGCTGTCCCCGAACTGTAAATTTAGCGCTCTTAAGAGGCGGACTACCCTACTGGCCCATTATCGCTCCTCACACTTCAACTCCACAAAGACTTTTTGTTTGAGTTGGAATTCATTGTGACTTCCCAGCTCTCCATCCCACTCACGAAGTCACACATGCTTCAATATTTCATTGGTTTCATTATTTAAAAACACTCACGCCTCAGTAGCAATGATGCAGACCGTTCCCCATCACATCCACTCAGAGCATTTACTCAAATACTGCACTTGGTTGAAATATTCTTACCATGTGAGGTGCTTGTACTGTACTTGAGTACTTCCATTGTACACTTCTTTATACTCCTACTTGACTAAATGCATCTGGCAGCTAAAGTTGCAGGATACTTTTCCACCATTTGTGGTTTGGCTTGCACTAAACAATCTAACAACACCTGATTGTAGAATTAGCACCAGCATTAGCATTAGCACCAGTGTCCGGTGTCACAAAATTGTGATTTGTGATTGCTGTGCTGACTCACGCGTGTTCGGAGAGGAGCTACAGTCATCTTTGTGTAACACAGTACAAAATATATCAAGGCATTCTGACAGCAGCGTTTTTGGCATCAAAAAGTGGCAGGTGGAAAGGTTTTGTGTTCATTATTAAAGAAATGTTGCGTTAACCTGTTGCTCAAATGATGTTACTTATGTGACAGCTCTCTGAAGCCCCAGGGTAATTCATTAACGTGTGAGAAAACACCATTCAAGGGTGAAAACTCAAACAGTACTTGTAGTTGTTCCTGGTCAGAGCGGCACACGTGAAAATGCCACAGCATGGCACAATCACGTTTTCATCGCCTGATGACAAGCAGGGGATTCTTGGAGCCCGGCGTGAACAACAGAGGGATGATTCACCGGTGTTCGGTGGAGATCTGGGTGCTTTAGTAGCAGCAGAGTGAGTGATGTGCTGCTGCTGAGCTGCGGTACGCTGCGGCTCTCATCCCAGCTAAGATTGGCCGGAAGCCCGGGCTCAGCTATCGACTCCCTCCCTCCCCCCAGCTCATCCACCACCACCACCACCACCATTTCCACCTCCCGGGACGTGACATCGCTGCCTACTGCTCAGGCTGAAATAAGCATAACGTCCCGCCCACTGTTGCCATAGCAACCACCTCCCGTTAGTTCACCGCCGTCCCGGGTTGCCGCAGCAGGAGAGCCTGCTCGCTGCGGCTGAGGGCCGCTCAAAGTCTAATGCACGAGTGGACAAATGTGCACACACACATGGATATAAACACACACAACTTGTCCCTTTCAGTGTGTTTTCATGTTAGCATAACATGGAACATCTTAGCTTAACGTTTACCTGAGATTCTTTCATGAAGTCCCCTTTTTCCCCACAGGATATTTGGCGGGCTCGTTCTTGACATCAAGCGAAAGGCTCCTCACTACCTTTCCGACTACACCGACGCCATCAGTCTCCAGTGTCTGGCCTCCTTCCTTTTCCTCTACTGCGCCTGCATGTCACCTGTCATCACCTTTGGAGGACTCCTGGGCGAGGCCACAGAGGGACGTGTGGTAAGAGGCAACATCTTTATTGCTCCCAAGAGACACGTCTCAGTTTGGTCTTAAACCTGACAGCTGCTTTTTGGCCACTTGGGTGTCCAGGTAACAAATTAGAGCAGCATTAACATTCATTTGGAGGCAAGTTTTGGCCAATATTCATTCGCGTGGTGCTGAGCAGTAGTGTACCGCAGATCTTCAGAGCTATTTCATTGAAAATGACGCTGTGAGTGCAGTGAGAGTGAAGCAAAACAGCTGGACAGCTAAACAATGAGCCAACAGTCACTTAAAAGCTCCGTAAAGCCGAGGGGAGCTGCAGGTTCATTCATCTATCACATGTAGCTGCATTTAAGCCGCCGTTCAGTCATTCACGAGAATGGATCTTCTGTTTAGCAAACAGCAAAAGGTCAGGTGTTTTCTCCAATCTTCATCCCGTATATAGGCCTCCTTTCTGGGGACAACATGACTTAGAAGCTCTTTTTCAACAGCATGCTACATCTAAGTCAAACAGCAAACACATCTTGCTCAATGACACCTTGAAACTAGTTGCTGAGTCAAGGAAACACTCACTCTCACTTGAATTTCTAATGTTGCTCCACTTTCCATCACTTTCATTAACAACTTCTATGCTTCATTAAGCCTGTGCAGTGTTTGTATCCCTGCTAGCAGCGTGGCTCTAGGACAGCGTCTGTCTGCCCTGATCTGATCTAGTGTCAGCATCAAGCTGAAACAAGTTGTTTTGAGTGATATCTAGACAAATGAAATGTTGTTCCAAGGCTGGATTTTTAGATATTTGCAGTAAACCTTGAACTTCCAGTTTACTTTGGCTCTCTGCACCTGCTCTCTGAACATGAGCACGCTAGCTTTGTCAGCGTGAGCTTCGCATGTGTTTGACTGTGTGAAGCAGTTGAACGAGAGCGTGATTTCCTGTGTTTTCAGAGTGCGATCGAGTCCCTGTTTGGGGCCTCCATGACTGGGATCGCCTACTCTCTTTTTGCCGGTCAGCCCCTCACCATCCTGGGCAGCACGGGGCCTGTTCTTGTCTTTGAGAAAATCCTCTTCAAATTCTGCAAGTAGGTCATCTTCTTTTCCTCCTCACATATCGTGTTTTGGTTACAGTGGATTATTTCGCTGTGGATGCTGGATGTGTGTCTGCTGCTTGAATAGAGATGTCATATCTAATTGCTTATACCTTGTGTGTGCGTGTGTGTCCTGTCTCCCTCAGGGAATACGGCCTCTCCTACCTCTCCCTGAGGGCCTGTATTGGCCTGTGGACGGCCTTCTTCTGTCTGCTGTTGGTGGCCACCGATGCCAGCTCGCTTGTCTGTTACATCACACGCTTCACAGAGGAAGCTTTCGCTGCGCTGATCTGCATCATCTTCATCTACGAGGCTCTGGAGAAGCTGCTCCACCTGGGGGTTCACTACCCCATCAATAAAAACAACAACCTTCAGAAGCTCACACAGTACTGGTAAGCACTCTGTTGAAATCCCCAAGTTGTGCTTTTTGTTTGTTTGTTTAATCCCAATTTTAGTTTTGGACTGTTGGGTAAAAAGTCATTTGAAGTAGCATTTTTCACTACTTTGACAGTTTATAGAGGTAGAGTAAGATTTACTGTGACTCATCCATCTTTAATGAACGCCCACTTAACAATCATTAAAAAGATGCCCTTATACTTCAGAACTTGCCTACAAATCATCATATTTTACGCTCAAGTGTTTCGCGGCGTCACCAGACGACAGATGTTGCTGTGGCGCGGTAGACACACTGTTCAGTTTTCCTGTAATGGGTTTTGCTTTATGGTGAATAATCCCATGTTGAGTGTGTGTCAGGAGCATTGTGCATTATCCTGCTACATACTGTAAGCTGGCTAGTGGCTGTTTGAAGCCAAGAGCTCCGTCTGTGGGCTTCTGTTGTGGTGTCGTGAACAGCAGGGGATGCTGACATTTAGTTTCATAACATGCCAGCAGAGCAGGTCTCTTCGTGGTGATGGCTGAACATTTCAGAAGCGTTGAAGGGAACATTGCAGGGCTGCAGCTAATGATTTCATTATTAAATTCATTGTTTGGGCTCTAAAGTTTAATATCCTAGAACACTCACAAACCCAGCAAATATCCACATCTGAGGAGCTGAAAACAGCAAAATAAACCTCATTTTTCATGCTACTTTCAGTATATACTGTCTATGCAGTCCTAGATATTAAAAATCATTCAAATTGTTACTATTATAGTGTATTATTAAAAAAACAAAATAAAAATATCCTCTGTAGGTGTGCGTGCGTGGAGCCCAGGAACCCCAGCAATGAAACCCTGCGGTACTGGGAGGAGAGAAACATCACGGCCTCCCAGGTCAACTGGACCACGCTGGAGGTCAAGGTAAAGGAGGAACCCTTGACACTCATGAGGGTTATTTACGGACTCGAGGAGGAAACAGGAGTACACTTCTAATGATGGGTAAAGATGTGGATGTTGAGGCTGTGAAGGCAGAGCAGTGGAAATGCTAATGCTGACAGAAATAGCACATCTCATCGCAGTTGCCAGCCTTCAAACTTAACCCACAAACAAAATACCCTTGAAAGTTGGGGATATTTCTCGCCGTCTCTGGCACCGTCTCTGGTCTCACTTTGCTCCATCAAGGAGCGTCATAAGTCTAGGCTGGGATTAAGAACGTGTGGGCAGGATTTCACAGGATTTAGCCGTGCTGAATGAGCGTGGAGATGCAGTGTGAAGAGCGGATTTCTCTCGCTGTCACACACAAATCAATCATGGCAGTGGCGGCGTGCTGCGTCACTCCCACACGTGCTTGTGAGGCGTATAGTAACATCTAGTTGGGCAGGGTCACAGAGGGGTGTTGGGATTGTGTGCAAATGGATGAATCATGCACTATGCAGATATTTAAAGCACAGAGCACTGAGGAAATCAATACTGAATGTACCACACTGTTGATATTCAGACTTCACTAATTCACTACCATCATCTTCACTGCCATCATTATTACTGGCCCCATTATCCCCGTCCTCCTCACGCTCGCCATCCTGATCGTCATCATCATCACGTGTCCTCTGGTGCCAGTAGGAGTGCGAGATGTTGCATGGGGAGTTCGAGGGCAGCGCCTGCGGCCCCCACGGCCCCTACATCCCCGACGTCCTCTTCTGGTGCGTGGTCCTCTTCTTCTCCACCGTCTTCATGTCCGCCTTCCTCAAGGAGTTCAAGACGAGCCGCTACTTCCCCACCAAGGCACGTATGGCACTCCAGACACCCTAAATACCACACGAACACTTCGATGTAGGAGCAAGAGTTCTTGTTTTCTTGTGTTCTTGAAGCTGCAAACTGAAACCCGCCTCATTAATTTTACACTCCTCCATTTACTCATTTTGCCGTGGGACTGGAATTACACTGAAATCGGTGTCCCTGCCGACTTTGCTTCTGTCTGTCATTTTAGATTGTGCTGCCATCTATTGGTTGTTTCATGACACAGCAGAAATCCTGCAGTGTGTGCGTGGCCGCTCTATGCCTGCAATTTCTATGATTTATCATTGAGATGACACTCATGAGCGTAATATGTGGCGTGATGCTGACGCTCATCAGTGGTCGACCGGCGCCACCTTGTGGTGATGACTGCTGCTGATGTGAAAACATACAAAAGACATTTGTATTAATACACAGCAGGGTAACAAACAGAAATATAAAGAGGATGCATGAACAGATATTAACTCCTGGGAGAGACGATCACATATATTCACACGAAATCGGTGGAGTCTGCATAAATTGTGTGTGATGTTTGCCTTCGGTGTGTTTTTTTGATCCTGCACCTGCAGAGGTGGACGCTGTCTGAAGAGTGTGTGTCTCTTTGTTCCCTTCAGGTGCGGGCCATCATCAGCGACTTTGCTGTTTTCATCACCATCCTCACCATGGTCTTGGTAGATTATGCCTTGGGGATCCCCTCGCCCAAATTACAGGTCCCCAACAAGTTCAAAGTGAGTCCACATGAAAGCCTCCCTTCTGAAAAGCTGCTGTGTGCATCTGTTTTACACCGTCCTTTTACTTTAGATCTTCAAATGAAAACGACTGTGGGACAATGAACGCACAGTATTGTTTGGATATTCTGGTTTTAAGTACCACCCTGAAAATACTCCATGAGAAGTAAAAGTCCTGCAATCCAAACCTTACTTCAAACTGTTCGTTATGTCCTGTACGTAGCTGAATAAGAATCTCGCTTCATCTCGCTCTCCTCAGCCAACCAGGGACGATCGTGGCTGGCTCATAAACCCTGTGGGGCCCAACCCCTGGTGGACCACCATCATCACCTTCATCCCTGCTCTGCTCTGCACCATCCTCATCTTCATGGACCAGCAGATCACAGCCGTCATTATCAACAGGAAGGAGCACAAACTGAAGGTATTTCAGGACTCCTACACAGCACAAATAGCTGCATGAGTGCCTTCTGAACACACTTATGTTTGTAAATCAGCTGCTCTCACTGATGCAGAGAATTGGTTGCATTACTTGTACGTGTAACAAACCTTTTGCCGTCTTCTTGTCAATCTCCAGAAAGGCTGCGGCTACCACCTGGACCTGTTTGTGGTGGGAGTGATGCTGGGCGTGTGCTCGGTGATGGGCCTGCCGTGGTTCGTGGCGGCCACCGTGCTCTCCATCTCCCACGTCAACAGCCTGAAGCTGGAGTCGGAGTGCTCGGCCCCCGGGGAGCAGCCCAAGTTCCTGGGCATCCGAGAGCAGCGCTTCACCGGCCTCATGATCTTCACCCTGATGGGCTGCTCCGTCTTCATGACCTCTGTGCTAAAGGTCAGAGGACTCAGTTTTCTTTCCTTTCATGATTTTTTCAGGGAAATATATATAAAAAGAATCACACACCAGTAGTGTTAGTCCTGTTCCTGAACAGTAATCTGTCTGTCTCCAGTTCATCCCCATGCCTGTGCTGTATGGAGTCTTTCTGTACATGGGAGCCTCCTCGCTCAGAGGCATCCAGGTGAGCACAGACTCAGTGTCTCATTAGAAGAACCGATGGAGAGAAGGTGCAGGATGCCCTCTTAAATGGACTGTCTGTTTGTACCTGCGCAGTTCTTTGACCGTATAAAGCTGTTCAGCATGCCGGCCAAACATCAGCCGGACTTCATCTACCTTCGCCACGTCCCACTGAGGAAGGTGCACCTCTTCACTATCATCCAGCTCAGCTGCTTGGTCCTGCTCTGGGTGATCAAGACCTCCAAGGCTGCCATCGTCTTCCCCATGATGGTAACTGGAGTGTATTTGCATGTGCGTGTGTGCTTGTGTGCTGAACGCATCATGATTGGTTGATTTGGGCTGCTTCAGGTCTTGGCCCTGGTGTTCATTCGTAAGCTGCTGGACTTCATCTTCACCAAGAGAGAACTGAGCTGGCTGGACGACCTGATGCCAGAGTGGAAGAAGAAGAAGCTGGAGGACGCACAACAAGAGGTGCAGGAATAGACTGTGACTGCTTTGTGTCTCCACCACAGCTGCTGTCCACGCAGTGTTTTACATGTTGTCTGTTTGTTCAGGAGGAGCACAGCATCATTGCAGAGGAAGAGGGCATCGTACAAGTGCCACTGGAGGGAAACTACAAGTAAGTCATTTTGATCTTTAATCATATTCTGCGTTAAAGTTTCCAAAGTAAAAGTAGAATAATCCATGTTTCAGCATTTATGGTGAAGCTAATTTTAATGGTAGTTCAATCTATAACAGTGCATACTACTGATCAATTAAGTGTGAGGCTGAATCCTTTAAAACTCCTGTCGTCCTCAGCCTGTGTGTGTTTCTTCGCAGAAAACTTCCCTTGCAAAGTGAAATCATATTTAATTTTCTTTCTGTGTGTTTGTGCAGGAGTGACCCAGCCACAGTGAACATCACCGACGAGATGTCCAAAGGGTCATTTGGGAACGTGTGGAAGAGCGTCAACCCCACTGAGAGCGCTAAGAAGGAACCAAGCGCTAAAAGGTTAGCCTCTTCATCCACCTTCCTCCCAGATATCACAGAATACATCAAAGGACATGAACCTCCTGAGTCCAATGTGTGTTTTCAAGTGGGAAATGGTGTCTAAGCAAGCAGTGGCAGGTGTTTATTATTGAAAAGTTATGGAACATTTACTTTATATTTTTCCAGGAAACTGAGGAGCTAGTATGTTTGGATAAAGAGGGTTTATCTAAGGGCTGCCCTGCCCTCGCAGAGTTCCCACAGAGTAGACTAACATAGTGTCTCCTGCCTGCCTCTCTCATTCCATTCCACCCCCAAGCTCCCCTTCCTAACCTCTCAGAAGCTGATACCCCAAAGGTAAGTCGTTCCCAGTCCCTGTCGGCACGGAGAGTCTCGTCCTGTGTTTAGTGCTGATGGCCGCTGCATGACGAAAACGCTGCAGTCCGCGCTGCAGGCTTGGATTGGATAAGATAAATCAGTAATAAGTGGATGTCGGTGGAACACAGCATGGCTTGGGTGTGCATGTTATTGTGCATGTTGTAAAATCAGCCCGCTGGTGTGTTTCAACGTCACAGGATGTTGAAGTGCTGTTGAGCTTCAAGAGACGAGTTTGCATGCTGTGTCGTCTGCACTGTGCACTTTAGTTTTTGAAAATGCATCTGTCGTGCAAAGCATGAAGCTCTATCAAGTTGCCCTTTTTAAGATTTCGCTCGGTTTACTTTTTTTTTTGTTGTTGTTTTTTTTGTGGTGCAGTGGTTCCAGTGGCGGCGAAAAGCGACACAAACGCCGGAGGCATGAGAAGAGCTTGGACAGGGAGACAAGTTTGTGATGACACATACTGGCGGTGCCACTGTGCTGTCAATGAGTAGATCAAAAAACAAAAAAACTATACCGTGCCACACTCAGCCACCTTTGTACTGTGCTACACTGTGTTTTTGTCATGTAAGTCTGTGTGCAAGTTGTGTAAAACAAAGAAAAATTTGTTAGAAACAGTATTAACACGAGGAACCGAGACACATTCGTGTTCTTTTTCTATGTATATCAATGTTTGGTGATACCAGCAACAGAGCGAAGGCAGAATTATATGACACTTACAGCAACTGCTGCGTCAATGGGCCAATTAAAAATTTTAAACCGTTTTTAAATCTACTTTATTTGTATTTTGTATGTTTTTATATTTTTCAAACGACTACAAGCCGTCCTTTTAAAAACCTGCCACAGTGTGTGGATTTAGTGCGCAGTATTGAATGCCGCTGATGCACCTCACAATAGACAACCTAAAGAGTAGATATTTGCCGATACTAATCTAGTTCACTGGTATCTTACAGAGTTGGCTCTATAGCGAATCTAGTGATTTTTTGGAAGTATGAAATATACATTTTCTATATTCTGTATATGTAAATGTTTTTGTGACAGTGACAGCTCATATCACTCCAGAGTCTTCTCCATTGCAACTAAACGTCTCTCCTCCAGTAAAGCATTTCCCCAAATGAGTGAGAGGAACAGTTTGACGTTCTGGGAAATGCACTTATTCGTTTTCTGGCTCAGATTTGGACGAGAAGATCGACAGGTCTGCGCTGAAGCTCGAGCCAGCAGCAGCGGGCTAACTTAGCTTAGCGCAAGACTGAAAGGGGTGAAACGGCTGGCCGGGCTGTGTCCAAGTTTGCTAAAAACTAGCTAATAAGCACTTCTCGTTTGTATAGCGCAAGAAAGCAAATAAGCATGTTTCCCAAAACACACTATTCCTTTGAGGACAGTATTTTTCGGGGGCAGCTTATTGGAAACTTTTCAAGCTAGCATGGCGGCATAGTTCGGGTACTTTCAGTATCTCCAGCTCCTTGGCCTTGGCTTTTTAAAAACTGAAATTTGCAAATGCTGAACTTTAGGGTGACTGTACAGAAAGCTCTGTGTTTTCCACCTTCATACTCTCTGTCAACTTGTCAGTAAGTGTCATCCATGGACATGTGATCTCCTATCCAAATGACCCTCGATGTGTTAGCATCTGAAGCTAATTGTTTTTAAAAGAACACCTGCATGACGGTGAAACAGACTTGACTGTCCCGCTGCAGGACCATGGTTACTTCTAGAGATGCAATAATACCCTTTTTCTGGGAAGGGCAACATGTAATAAAAGGTAAAGAGTCTTAACAATGTATAATACATAGTATATTTTATTCATGTAAAATGTTACTAATATAATACTAACATGACGTCAGTGTTGAAGGCAGGTTTTTGTTGTAGATGTTCTTTTCCCATTGTCTAATTGATGGTTCTTAGTTGACTAGAGAAACTAATAATGGGTCAAAATTATATCAATATCACGTATTTTGACCACTTCTGTGTGGAATTCTGCCTTAAATTTGGTAGTGCTAGCTGTACACTTTCTGTTCAATAATTTAAGTCACCTGTATAGAAGACTATCAGTTCAGATCTGTTGTTATAATGTGATTTGTTTCACGAGAACGAGAGCGAGCGAGCGAGCGAGTGAGAGCATAAATAAAGATGTTAAAGAAACTGCTGAAACCATGCGGTTCTTTATTGATCTCTGTGCTTGCTCTTGTCCACAGGGAGGTCAGAGGTCAGCGGGGATGCTAACATAGGATATTCCTTTCTCACTGCACTGCTATGTATAGATATTTTTTCAGCATTGTACCATCTTGTAATCCCCGGAGTTATTCTATACAAGTCTTCAGCTTCAGTTGTGCGCTCGCCACCTTTGACCTCAGGAGCTCCGTGTCTTTAGCCTCACGGGAGACAGAGAGCAGAGAGCACCCTGCACCCTCAGGCTGAAGCTCCTCTAGCCTCCCAGTGGCAGAGAAACGGGGATCCAGGCCTGTATCTCTGACCCACGCTGCTCCCGGAGAGACCGCCATCCTCCTTTACAGTGACTGCATTGAGAAACAGTAGGAGGAAGCTGTTGCACTTAGCTGCGTTGTGAATTGTGGCTTTTCCTGGTTACAGATATCTTATGAGATGATGTTTTGAATGTAGTTCATCATCTAACCTGTAACTAAATGTTGTAATGTAAAGTCCACAGCGACCCTTGTCCTGTTGTGTTTTCTGTCCCCCCTTCTGTTTGTGGTGTAGGTGTTACTGCAGGGTGTGGCTTGCAGGTCTGCTCCTGCCGCCTCCTTCTCCTCCTCCTCCTCCTCCTCCTCCTCCTCCTCCTCCTCCTCCTCCTCACCTGACCTCACCTCATCAGACTCACCTGCTGCCAGTCTTTAAGGACCAGCTTTCCACCCAGTATTCATTGAGTTGTCCGTTCAGCCAGGCGCTAACATCTGAGACTCCTAACTAAAGTATTTTCCAGTTTTTTCTTGCCTGCTTTCCTGTTCCCTCTTCCCAGGTGTGTTACCTTCTGTCTGCCTTTTTACTCTGAACTCTCAACTGTGCACCTCTTATGAAGAGAGACGTCTATCTGAAGTCTAAAAATAACACCACAAACACACAATGACAGGCTTTATTTAGCAGTGCGGATTAATAATATGCAATGAAAACCAGCAACACTACATGTGTTTTCTATAGGCCTACCTGAGATTTCACTTTTTGTGTTCTTGTTTTCACTTTAAAAATATAGAAAATAATTTGTTTGTAGAAAAAATACGCCCTCGTTTTCATTCCTTCTCTCTGGTGCACCGTAAAAACTGTGGAAGAGTAGCAGTTTTTGTGTCTTTGCATCACATGCAGCAAGGTAAAAAAGACAAATGTCAACATGGTGTCGACGTTACGACATGCAAAGCAGTATGGCTTTCTGTTCCTCCTGTATATGGCTTTGTGTGCAGCACAGAGGGAGTCCTTGAGGAGTGTCTCATTGGTCCATTTGTCTTTTCTTACTGCAAAACAGAGAAAATCACAGTCACACCAAGCCTAGCATGTTGTGTACGTATCAGATCAGCCATGTGACTCAGATTTACCTCTCTCCTGAAGGCTTGGAGGTCATGACCCAGAGTAAATATTCCTTGGCAGCCATGGAGTCCAGCACCTTGTTCACATCGCTGGTGAAGCTTCCATCTACATGCCTCCTGCTGAAGGCTTCACCCCACCTGTCAGATCTGAGTATGTACACAGGCACGTCACACAAGGTGCCATTTGAACTCTAATGTTTCACCTGCAGTGCGGCATTTGTCGTAAGATCACGTTTATTATCATGATTCGTCTGATAAGTGAACACTCAGTGGTTTTGGTGATTGGCTGGTTGACACTTTGCGTCAATCATCTCCGGCAATCAGTGTGGTGACACATCAATCAACGCAGTGCGAGAAGTTCAGGTGATTTATTGGAGCACGACCACAAAGAACATCAAGGAAAAACAAGCAGAGGAAGGAGAAAGGCGGCGCAAGAAGCAGGTGATTGACTCATGATCTCTCTGTCTCTCTGGCCACGGTGGAATCAGACACAGGCAGGCCACTAGGGGTAGGAGGAGGAGGAGGAGGAGGAGGAGGAAGGAGGAAGGAGGGACAGCCTACTCTCTTCTGACTTGTCCAGACTTGAGCTTGGCGACAAAGTCTTTGATTGCCTGGTCCTTGAGGTAAGAGCTCACATCACTGGTGAAGGTCCCGTCTGCGTGGCGCTTCTCTGCAGCACTGAAAACACACAGTGAGACACAGTGAGGACGACTGAACCTGCGTCTGATAGCTTAACACATGGTGAAATGATATTTTCCTCAATGGGACATTTCTGTTTTTCTCTGTGCTCTTTTGTCTGGTTTGAAGTGGGCAGGGCTTAGCTGGAAAAAGGTGATGTCACATGCTTCAGTGCACCAATCAGAGCTGAGCAGCATCTACATCACTCATGGTTTGATCACTGTCAGTCAAATCTGGTCAAAGATTTTGCCTGTTAAACTCCTAAATAGCTCTTAATAATAGCTAATGCTGCCTTTTTTAAACTTCATGCTGCTTATTTCATCATTAATATGATAAATAAATCCATCAGATTTGAAGCTGGTTTTCAGAGGGTCCCCTCTCTGGAGGTGTTAGCAGATGCACCAGACTAAATGATCCAATATTAGCAGGCAGATTAAAGTCAAAATGTGCGTAACAGAACTTTTTCTTGTCCTGATCCACGATCAAATTAATCTTGTAGCCCACTGGAGGGGCCTGACCCCCACACTGGGCTAAACCACATCAAGTGGCTACAACAGTAAAATGCTGCTTAAGCAATGATTAGTCAGTATTAACAATGAATGAGTACTTTTACTTGCGATGGAGTACTTTTACACTGTTATAAAAGTCTGAGTAAGTCTTCCACCTTGCCTGTTTAGGCCCTTAAAACTCATTTGTGATGCCCCGAGCTGGTCTGATCAGACCCCGCACTGACCCGCTCCTCTTGTTGTTCATCAGCCACCGGACAAAGTCCTGCGCCTTCCTGTCCTCCAGGTATTTGCTGTAGTCGTTTGAGAACGTCCCCTCCGAGTGTCTCTTCATGTTCGACAGCTCCCTCGGCTCGTCCCCTAATGTGTCGTCTGTCTCAAAGCTAGAGGACAACACGGTCAGACCATCACAGTCACTTTGGCTACCATCAGTCTACACTAGCAATTACAGCTAATAAGATGAATAAAATCAGGGCTTCTGTTTCCCATTAAACATTAATATGATTTGAACAATTCATATTCAAATATCTGGCCGAAGATTTCTCCACAGGACTTAAGATGCAGATAAATTATATTTAGTATATTTGGGGTCATAAAAAGCAGCATCTGTGTCTTTCAAACATATTTTCACCACAGCTGTGAAGCAGTTTCTGATAAGTCTGACTCCTATTGGTCCACATTGAGAGCATCACAGTCTTTTGGAGACAGATGTGCAGTATATCATCCTCCTGCCACATATTTCTTTGAATGACTTTGTGCCTTTAGGATCTATATAGTTTCAAAAAAGATCTTAGCCTCTGTATTTGGGATACAGTCTGAGTAATCATTTGTTATGATTTTGCCGATCGATCAATGAGCCTGCAGTTTGGCCCCACATGATTTGGCTTATTTGGGACTTCTCCTCCTGAATCAGCCTAAAATTAACCACCTATACCAAAACTTTCACTGGGATTCGGTCAGCTATGAGCACAAGCACAGTGGTGCTAAAAGTCCCTTAAAGAAACATAATTTCCTCAGTTTAGATGTCGTTTCTGTACCTTGAGCTGTCGTCACCCTCCAGCAGAGGAACCTGCCAGCTGCTCTGGACCAAGCAGAGTACCAGAAGAATACCAGCCAGGGATTGGATGCTTTTCATGGTTATTACCTACACGACAGAATAGCAAATGCACAGACAGGGTTTACACAGCTGATCAGAAGTGGTTTCACCATCGCAGCCAAATTCAACTCACCGTTCCTTCTTTCTTTCCAAAGAAAGCTGCTGTTAGTTCCTCTGCTTATTCCTGGTGTCTGACTCAAACCCCCCTCCCTGGCCTTATATACTGTAATAGGAGGAGCAGGATGGGTCTGCTCAGGTGGGCCAATTTTACCACTCCGCCAGGTCCACCTGTTACTCTCAACCCATTAGACACGGGCCCCGTCACATTGGCCGAATCAACAAGGCGAGCATTAGTTCAGAAAGGAAAGACGCCATTCATGCGTGATGGCAGCTGGTACTTAGGTGTTAAGATCAAACAACCGCGGCTCATCCTGTCAAACAGAAAGTAGGGAAGATGCTTTAATGTGCTACCGTGTCATCATGATGGGAAGCGATATGCATGCGATCATATCTGCAAGGTGAGTCAGTATTTGTGGATTCTTTGCGATCAAATTCAAAAGATGGGGAATATTGACTGTTTTTTGCATCAGTGGCAGTTATCTCCATTTTTACAAGGGATGGTGTTCAATAAAAAATGAGGCTTTACAGAAATAAATATATTGACTCTCACCAAAGTCCTAGCCAGAGATATATGAGCAGAGTGTCGAGGCTGAAACACCACAATATTTCTCAGTTATTATTTCCCAAAATTCCCATAAAAGTTTTATTCAGCACAATAAATAGAAAAACAGACCCTGCTGTCAGTACTGGTCCTGAGGCCTTACATTGAGAAATATAAGGTGCAGCTGGGCCCTGTGTTTTGTCCATCAACCTCATTTAACCTTGACTTCAACAAGGCCACAGCCATGCTAACATTAGCATGCTAACATGCTCACAATGATAGTGTTTAACATATTAACCAAGCTCATTTAGCATCTGCATGCTAATTAGTGTTTGCATTTGCTAATTAGCACTAAGGCTGGAGGCTGAGGGGAATGTTGTTTGTTTGTTTGTTTGTTTGTTTGTTTGTTTGTTTGTTTGTTTGTTTGTTTGCTTGCTTGTTTGTTTGCTTGCTTGCTTGCTGTTCTTGCATTTTTATCTTGAGTGCAGCATGATTCACGTGTGTGTTCCTGCTGTTTTCGCTGCATATGTGAAACTTTTGACGTGCTGGTGGCGCTAGATGAAAACTGAGGGGGGGCCATTCAGCTGTGCTTTGTGTTTGTTTATTTATTTATTTATTTAATCTCCTGTAAAAGAGATTTTGAATCTCAATAGGACTTCCTGGTTAAATAAAGGCAATAATAATATTGCTAATTAGCAAACGTTAGCATGCTGACATGCAAGCTACGATGGTGAACATGCTAAACATCAACATACTATCATGGTAGCATTAGTTTAGCTCAGAGCATCACTAAGTGAACAACACTAATGTTCCCTGAAAAGCATATGAAGAACACGATATTTCCAACAAAAAGAGTTCTCATTATTTATTTTTTTATTATTTTACAAAACAATTATTACATCAAACAGGCAACAATGTCGTAAACTCAGTAAAACTGTATAAAATCACTGTAGTTCATTGTGTTTCTGCGCACAATTAAATCCAATACTTTAAAATCTCCTCCTGTCTAAGTGGTACAAGTACAGACTATTTTCAACCTTCACTTTGAGACATCAGGTCAGGTTTCATGAAATACCCAAACAAACAAACAAACAAACAGAGAATCACATTTTTCATGTCGATGCGTTCCAAATAAAAAGGCCATAATTTCCAGAGAAGCTTTCTTTGACATTACAACACATTGAGTTTCCTATCAGGACCTTTTCCTGATGTGTGGAGCTCTAATCATCAAGGCAGATTTTCTTTTGACTGACGCGAGAAATCCAGTGGATTTCACGCGAAACACCTCAGCAGGAAGTGCGTCATGTGTGTGTAGACGTGCTGATAGGCCGAGCCGGTGAGCCCGTGATCTTTGTCTGTGTACCACTGAAAGGAGAAGATGAGATGCGTTAATATCTGCTGATATTAGGTGGTGTTATTCAACGCAGAGTGACCGGTTTGCTCACCATGGCCTCAAAGTCCACCTGCTCTTCCACCAGAGCTTCGGAGATCTCGGCTGCCTGCTGGAAATGAACGTTGTCTGCACGACAGCAACAAAATGTTAATGCTTTCAGCGCAGTCGACTGATGTTAGCTTAGTTTAGCATTAAGGCGGGAAACCTTAGTTTGTGCACAACTCACCGTCAGCTGTTCCGTGGACCAGGAGATACTGCACTGAATGGAAATTCTTGGCCCTCTCAGTCACTGTGGAGTTCTGCACACAGTCAGATTTGTGTTTTTTGGTGATCACAGGCAATAGCATAGCTAATAATGAGCAAAAGATAGACGAGAGCTCATGTGGCCAAGTGTGAAACTTACACTGTAGAAACCCTCATTCTGTGAAGGCTCCAACATGTAACGCTCCGTGTAGATGGAGTCTGGAACAAACAGGCAGATAATTGCAGGTGTTATGTCATTAAAGTGTGCTAGATCTGTAATAGTGCTAACATAAAAAAGAAAAAGACCTATAATAAATACCATAATAATTCCATTTGGAGACCGGGGCGACCGCCATCCCACACTTGAAGACTCCACTCCCAGATCCCAAAACCATTGACGTCACGTATCCTCCATAAGACTGCAAAAGATAAGCAGGTCGTGAGCTTCAGTAAAGACCACCCACGCTGACAGGAGGGTCAAACATTAACTTATCTTCAGAGCCATTTATTGCCCTCTGAGCCATGACAATGATTTAATATGCTGACAGCTTACCCAGCCCCAGATAGCAACTCTGTCTTTGTCAATGAAGCCCATGTCAACGAATTTCCTGAAACACAAAACAGACAGTGTGCTCTCAGCTGAGGGTGCCGGACAAAAGCAGATCCCGGCCGTCGCTGTGTGATGCTCGTGACATTTCCTGTGTGTACATCTGTGTGCACCTGGGAGCATTTCCACCCCAGAAAAACAAGTCAGATTCAGTTTTATCACGCCTCTTTGGGAGCTGTTTGTTTGAGCGGGAGATGCATTGACTTGTCTAAACTGCTCCTCGCTCTCCTCACCTGGCTGCCGTTATCTGATCTTCCACCTCATAGGTTCCCAGACGTTTGTAGATTGCGTGCATTAACTTGTCGCCTTGGTAACCGCTTCCTCTTCCGTCAAAGCTGGCAACGATGATTTTCTCAGTGCTGGCCAGGTACGTGGACCAGCTCGCCCTGTAGCGGAAGTCCACTTTCTGACTGCAGGGTCCGGCATACCTGAGGGGTGGGACAAAGTTCAGTATCAGTGTACTTTCCCTCTTTTTAAAATTCACCTTATTCCTTAAATTGTGTTGCTTCGTTTTTGACAAATCCTTACACATCAATCAGTAAGGGGTACTTCTTGGACTCATCAAATCCTGGAGGCAGAAACATCTGGTACCAGAGAGCTGTTGAAACGTGAACATCCACGTGTGGTGGTTAGTTAAGTAGTAGTAGTTTTTATCTGTAAAGTAACTAGGATCTATCTAACTAACTTACTGAATCCTTCGATAATGATGGTCCCTCGACGCATGGTGGGCATGTGGATGTCAGATATCAGGCTCTTAAATTCATTATTGTCCTCCAAAACTTTCATATCTGCAAATGTAGAAACACAGAAAGCGTTAGAATAACAATCATATATCACCTGAGATGTAATGACAAATTAGTGCATTACCTTGGTTTTTCAAGTTATCTATGAGATGATACTGAGGAATGCCAGGACCTGTGTTAAAATAACAAAAATGTTATTTAATGTCTTTTTATTTTTAATGAAATAACTGCAAAAATCAGGGAGGGAGAGAAACCAAAGTATGAAGTAGTATGACTGACCACCGCAGGTAATACGGTAGAAGGAGGCGTTGTGGCTGAAGTAGGCTGAGTTATATTGACAGTCACCACTGAACGCACAAGTCAGACACTTTTTGCTCTTTCCTTGTTTAGTCCACCTGAAACACACACACTCTGTTAGTCTGAAACTCAAACACGTGTCTTCAAATAACAAACTAAAATAATAAAAACTGTGAAATAAAGCCCCTTACTTGTAAACATTCCTTCCTCCTGGTTTGCCATCCATTTCATTACTGGAAAAATATCTGTGGAATGATTGGTATGAGGGAAAATGCAGAGGACATGGACTGAAGGGACATTTCTATTTAGTCGATATTTAAAATATTTGGATTTGATGGAAAGGTGCAGCAGCAGTAAAGCTTTGTCACGTTGAGACATTGTTAGCATGTCAGGTTTTATGTGCAGCTGTATGCAGATGATGCAGCACTATCTGACTTACACACTATCCGCTGTTACTTTCAGAATGTCAATGACTTCCCATTGTCCAGAGGTGATCGCTGTGGCATTGCCCTGCATGAATGAGTCACAACAGATCATGTGTGGGCGGCAAAATGAGACATATTCCTGAAGGTCATGTGTGATATTGTGCGAGGCGGAAGATGTAGCTGGCACGATAGAGGATGAGCTACATACCCCGACCACATGATGGATGTGCTTGTACTGCTGAGTGTCACTCATCAGTAGGTAGTAGCTGTTGTGGTCTGTGTCAAACACTGGTTCTGATGGAGAAAACTGGGAGGAACAAGTTCATTAGCTGTACTGAAAGAAGCTTTAAAGGGTTTGGACAACAGTGGAGTTTAGCAGCATTTTGGTTTGTCATGTTATTCCTACATAAAATAGGTGCTGTACATACCCGGCCAACCCAACCGTTGGAACTCGTCACCTCCTGAGACTGTAAAAAGATATATAATAGGTTTTTATAGTAGCACTAAAGCACATTTTCTACATACACCCCCCCCCCCCCTTATCAGCCTGAACGCTGACAGATGTTGCATCACAGAACTGAAACTCTTTTGCTAACATGGGGAATTTCCAGGAGCGTGGCTGCTGTAACAACAGCTGCTGCTGTTGTTGGCTAAAACGCTGGCTTATTGTTTTAAGGTGGAAATGTGACTCATGTGACTTCCAGTAAAGCGTTTGTGACGTGGAGCCAGGAAAAGAGAAGTGTTGCTGTGACCGCTGATATTAGCATTTGGCTCAAAAGGCAACGTTTTTAGCACGAGTCGTTGTGTTAGGGAGGGATGACATCATCAATGCACCGTTCAATGCACATATGGAGGCGTGGGTGTTTAAGTTGGACATGTGTGGCTAAATTTAATGTAGGAATGCAGAGCAGCTGGCTAGCAGATGACCTGGAGGCAGCACAGGCAGTACATGAAACAATGACACGAGCTCATCACATTGTTTTACCTGACCAGGTTCCCATGTAGATCCATTAAAATCGTAGATCTGAAGGATGAGGTAATTTTGTACTCTCTTTAGCCATTGGACAGCAATACGATTATCTGTCACCCAGGTGACAGTGGCCAGGTAGTGTTCACTGAGGGCAACAAAGAAATAAAAGAAATTATGAGGCTCCAAACTCCTATTTGTTTGTGATTTCCATCCCTGATAGCAGGTTAGAGCAGCGCAATCCAAAGTTTAACTGCACAATAAAAGGTATTTGGTTACCTTGAATTGAAAGAGGCTGGAACAACAACCTCAGTGATCTTCATTATGTTGTCAGTGTCCACAACAAACAGTCTGACGGTGGGGTTGGGAGTTCCTGGCTGCACAAGAAAGAGCATAAGATGTACCAGATGATAAAGATTATAGAGTGCACACAGGTCATTAACATACAACGAGCAGGTCCTGAATGGGCGTCCCACCTTTGGATAGGGAATGTGAACGGTGCTGGGGTACTGCTCGTCGCCGTACCAGGTGTACTCTATGATGTGGACCTCAGTGTCGTTGGTCTCCACATAGGCCACGTACTTCCCTCCAGGAGACCACCAGAGGCCCTGAGTGGATGAGAACATCTCCTCTGGGAGGGGACAGTGTGGAGTTAGCATTGAGGACATGTTTTTTCTGACGAGGAGCAACAGTTTCCCAAAAACAAGAAGCTGGACTCTGATTAGTTCTTACTTTCAAAGAAATCATAAATAGTGGAAGTAGAAGCTCAACCCTGTACTTGAGTAAAAACACAAAAAACTTTAAAAATACTTTGTCAAATCTAAGTATGTCGTGCAGAGATATTATGAGCACTTTGTACTTAAAGTAAAAGTACTCATTCCGTAGTAAAATGATAAGATAAGACAAGATATACCTTTATTTGTCCCACAGTGGGGAAATTTCAGATGATAACGCGTCAATGTTTTACAGCATTTTTACTGTTGTAGCTGCTTTGTACAACTGACCTTATATAGAGGTAGTCAAGTAAAAGTCTTAGTACTTTATGATGCCATGTACTTTAGGAAGGGGAACTCTTATTAACAGCAAATGTAAATGCAAAGGCCTGTGGATCAGATGTCGTCCACATGATGTATCCAGATATTAAAACCACACATAAATGGGTTTGTAGTTAGACGTGAGTTATGGGCATCATGTGCGACTCACCCTCATACACCCAGTCTGGGATCCCATTAAAGATCTTATTGTGCTCGCCGTTGGAAGTGACCTGCTGTGAGGGCGACTCAGGGCTGGTCCGTATGTACACGTTATTTTTCCAAACATAGGCCTGAAAACACAATGAGAGTACAAATACCGTTGATAAAAGACCCTCACAAACCCATTTTGAACCCATTTAGGCTCTAAGTGTTTGGGAAAGGTTGTGCAAGTGTCACTCACAGCCGTGTACGTATAAGCAATCATTAGTCCGAGCTTACCAGTTTGTTCCCCTCGGGAGCCCAGGCAAAGTACTGGACTTCATCAAGATCGTCAGAGGACGTGAGGAATTTGCTGAAATGGAGTGGGGGGGCAAAGTATTAAGCTCTACTTCTACATCTGCTGTACTGTTATTTAATGCTAAAGCAAACACTTTAAATGAATCAGCTTTGCATGCGTAACACAGACGCTTTCAGCAGGAGCGCATTATGAAAAGTGCATGAATTTAAGTGTCCATAGGTGGGCAAGTACGTCTTTTTAAGTGTAAAAATGCAGCAATGAGAATTGACAGATGGGGTACTTACTTTGAATTCCGGTCATAAAGTGAGTACAAGGCTGTAAATGAATGCCTCCACAGCTAATGGGACAAAAAATGAGACAGTGGGTCACTCCAGGAGCTTTAAATATGCATGATGAGTGTGAATAAAAGCTTAGTGTACCTTGGAATGGTTGCTCATGAATGCAACATATTTCCTGTCAGCAGACAGCTGGTAATCATAGGCGCCTTTCTCATCCTGCGTGGGAAAAACAGAAACCTGTTGTGAGAGTGCGGTCGACCCCCTGCTCATGACCTCGCACACAACGCTGCGTTTGTTTGGACGGCCCTGAAGTTTTCATGCTGCCATCATGTGGTCTGAGCTGCTGAAACAAAAGAAGAACATGCGGGGAGGACGGCTTACAAACTTGTCGCTGGTCAAGAACTCCGAGGACTCGTTGTTGAGCACGTTATGGAGGTGTACCGTGCCCCCGGTCTTCTGAAGGTACTCATGATCTGTGAAGGAAGGATGAGAGAAAGCTGGTTATCCTGAGGGGACCGTGAATGTTTGAAGCATGTGCATCCCATTCAAACAGTGTCGTCGTTTCACTCCAAACAGTCGACCTCATGGTGGCGCTATAGGAGAAGTCAGCAAAGTGCTGAGGGTTCATCCTCTGGGGATCATGAGTGTGAGTACTGAGCAGGGCGATCCACCCTTTTCTGCCACTGAGTTCAATTCAATGAAGCAACTGAGCTAACAGTCATTCATTGATGATCCATTAAGTGTTAATCAATCACATAAAGCTACAGTGACTGGATCAGGAGTGTCGCATTAGTGAATCATGTTTTGTACCCTTATTGTAAAGTGTTTCCAACTGAACAATGCCGCGCATACTCGCATGCATGAGCAAACACACACACCAATGAACGAAGGGATCAATCTCAGTCAATTAGTAACCAGAATAAAGGACGACCCTGTGGCTGATTGACAGCGAAGCATCCTCAGTGTCACATCTGCCAGAGCGCATTCTCAGGGTTTAACTCGGACCAAAAACTGCCCCCACCTGAGATCCACCTCATGCCGTAGGACCTGGGCTGCAGCGAGCTGTTGAAGACGTCCTCCAGGGTGAAGTATCTCCCGCTGTCTCCGCCCTGATCATCTGAGGCACATGTTGGAAAGTTAGAACCCGGCGGGGACTTGAAGGTCAGATGTTACAGATATTATATGACACACACATCATCATCATCATCGTAAAGGAAGATGAGTGCTGTAAATGTTTTTACTGATAAAGACAGGTGGAATATTACTTACGTCAGTGTGTGTGTGGGGGTAATTAAAGGGATTGTTATTGTAGGTACTGAGAGATCATGAAGCCACATAAAGACACAAACGTGTTGTATCATCGAAACTTAACTGTAAACCTCCCTCTGTTATGTAAACCCCCCAGATTTAAGGCATAAATGCAATAAAATTCTATATATGAACGTGTATATTTCATAGTGTGTGTGTGTGTATATATATATATATATAGTTTATTTTAGTGCAGTGATTCCAGTCCAAATCCTTGTATTTGTACACATAGTTGGCCAATCTTAGCTGATTCTGATACATTCACATACACACATAGACATATGTGTTTGTAAATGTCAAATCAGAGTTAAACTGCTTCACATTTCCTTTCAGTATTGTGAAGAGGTGCCTTTTGACAGCGGACCGTGCGCAATGACGCGTGCGTAACGTTCTTTCTTTCGGATGTGTTTAATGTGTCCGGGCGCAGATGATGCATTAATAATCACCTGTGAATCACTTCACAGCAAACACTCACCTCTCAGATATATCGCCGTGGGCACCGCTATTAAGACGACGACGACCGCGACCCCGAAGATTCCGAGGATCACTTTCCCGACGGAAACCTGTTCAGGAGCGAGCGGACAAAAGTCAGCAAAGCTCTCCAAAAAGCTCCCTGTGAAGCAAACCCCATCACAACAGCGAGAAGTGAGTATAAAGAAAGCAGCACCGACCATTGCTTCTGCGCTGAGGTGGAGTGTTTGACCAATATCCGTCCAAATCACAACTCCATCGATCCAGCCAGCTGCACACGCGGGGAGCGCTCAAGTTATGCGCTACTCTGGCTTTGCTGTTAAATATTATCTGAAGTGAAGTTTCAAAGGTGGGCCAATAAGGTCCAGCGGTGTAAAGTTCGTCAGGTTTGATGTTGTTTTGAGGAAGTGCTTGTCAGGCTGTTCACCACATGCCCACTGATCAACAAGTCATTCATTCATTCGTCCAAATCGGCCATCTCTCTGAGAATATGACACTTTTATAGGCTTCACTTACATGATAGCCACGATGCAGCTTGTAAACTGCAGACAGTATCAAACCAGCTGCCCTGTTGTTCAAACCTGTGGCACACAGACTGGCTGCTGCTTTAAAGGAGGTTCACTGTAACATGGAGTGGTGCAGTTTAATGAGCGAGGTGCGCGAAACGGTGCGCCTGCACGGCGAGGAGCCGCAGACATGACACCGGTTTAGGCAGTGACTCATGACACTGTTTGCTTTCTGCCATCCAGCTGGTTGTGCAAACAAATTCTCCCATAACAGCACAGGCCGTAGAAAAACAAAAGGCCTCCATGGGCAGATGTAATGTTAAATATCCAGGAAATACATCATTTAAAGGTAATTCATATCCAAAATGTTTTTAGGGAGTTTTATGATACTGAACAATACTGTCATACACCTGCAGGGGCTTCAGCTGTCACTCCTGATTTCCATTTGCTAATTTAAAGATAAAAGTGGTGGATTTAATAATAATAAAGAAAAAAATGAAGGTTGTGATTTGGTGCAAATTGAATTAAATATTTGACCCTGAAAATAATGAATAAATATAAATATATTTTTCCTCCACCGCTCTTTATTCTTGGCCTTATTGTAGATAAATCTTCATGCTGTCGTCTCTTCACAGCTCCCTGGACTCATGACCTCACATGACTAAAAATGCAGCTCTGACCTCGCCTGCTATCTGCTGCCACGACAGGAATGTAAGTTTATTTGTGCAGCACGTTTCATACACCCGTGCCAGTCAGCGTGCCTCACAGGGTGATAAAAACACTGCGCAGGTGAGAGATGGAAGAGGCACCAAAGTGCAGACGAGCGACAGAAGAGATAGAAATCAGTATCTCTTGGTTGGGTGTGACCGCTCCCTCGTAGATGCCAGTCTTAGCTAATATTGGTATTCCTGTGAAAGTGACATCACCGACTTTGTTTCCCGACATCATGACTACTTGTGCAACTGTCACACTGTATTTTAGCATTTCCCCAGTATCCCATAAATGGCCCTTGTGGCCACGGTGGCTGCCGGTCGCTCGAAAGCGGGGCCATGTCATTCCTGATGACCCTTTGTTTTTCCTGCAGGTGAAAGGTGTAAGTGTTCAGCAGCCTCGCTCAGTTCAGCCTTCACCTGGTCTTACGTGACCAGCGGCTTCTGGAGGCCAATGCTAGCTAATATTAGCAAAGTGAGGCAGGTGGTGTTGTGAAACAGGCCTAACTGAGTCAGTCTGCTGACTTTGACTCTTTTCTGCTTTTGCTGCTGATACACCGTGTTTGCACATTTCACCTTATCCCATAATAGTCACCTGTGGGCACTGTGGGTTCTGCTCTGCAAACATGACATGTGCTTCTCTGCTGTATTGGCACCGTTCACACACTCCATCACCTCATTAAATACACACTTTAGCAATACTGGGCTGCTGTAAACATTCAGGCCCTGTTGGCTGGGACTCATCTGTGTCTGTTCACTGGCATGTCCTCCTTTATGATCAGCACATGGTGGGAAAATTAAGGAGTCTTTGCCTGAGTTGAGCTGGTTAGTGTACATCATGAGGCATTTGATGCTGTGCTCCAGCTGTTTGTAGTGGTGGCAGTGTTTGTTCATTCCTAGAAATTTGGACATTTTCTCATGTCAATTCATCCGAATTGTCGATGGTGACCCTTAAATTTGTCATCTAGTGTCATCATCTGGTCCAAACTTGTCCATTACTTTGGTTCATGACCTTCATCTGCCAAATAATTGCATTCCCATCAGCCTCAGCTGTACTCTAATTAGCACATGCTAGCTGAATGGAGATGTGAACATGCTAAACATTATACTTTGTCCTGTTAGCATGTAGCTCAAAGCACTGCCCCCCCCCCCCCCCCCGAGCTGTCTCAGATGTCTTCACATAACTGTTGGGTGACTGATAAGGTTCCGGCTGGGGCAAAGGATAGTGAGGTGTTGCACAAGTAACAGGTTTGCTGTTATTTGTGCAAGCAGTGTGAGAGGACCCGAGAATTTGAAGCTTTATCAACACAATATGTTCAGAACTGCGTGATGTTTCAGATCAGGCGGAAAGCCAAGTCCATATTAGTCCATGCTGCTGCAGACTGGGGAAGTTTCCAATCTTTGTACATCATGTAAGTGCTGAGCAGTCCCAGTAAATGCTAAAAGCCTGTTAAAAGCTTAACAAATATGAAGCTGATCCTTTATGAGGAATAGACATGATATTGTGCACACCGGACATCCTCAGCAAACAAACAGACAGTGGACGTTTCCCCTAATGCAGCACGGCTTGTTTGAAGAGCGTCACCTCACAGATGCCTCCATTTGGCTGACAGTCACGTGGTTTCTAGGTGTCGCTGTGGACACGTTTGGTCTCGTCGGACAGAGGCTGACAGAGGGGTGGAGCAGAGGGAGAATGGAGGAGAAAGGGAACAGCCTTGTGTGCAGCACAGAGCTGCTGTTGATTGACACAAATGTTTCTGAGTTGGTTGTTTCCTGTATATGAACTGATAACCTCAGAGTGACATTTAAAGGTGCTTTACGACAATGTCTCCCCTGATACTGTTACCTGATAAATCTATATTTGTGTTATGACTGACTGAAAATGAGGGAAAAGGATAGTGAGAGTCTGAAACAGGCTGAGAAATGACACTTAATTGTCCATTATAAGCTGTGATAGAGCACAGTGATGTCTCAGACAAAAGAGTCCAATCATTTGTCCAAGCTCTGGCACATAATACTGTTTATGTCTTATATCCTGCAATGGATGCTGGGTCATTGCACTTGAAAGGTCCAGTGTTTACTCAGAGGGATAAACACGGATGCTCGGTTTTGATTTCAACAGATGTGTGTCAGCGCTGTAATTGCATTCTTGGCTTGAGGTTTTGTTGCTTTTGAGCGTTTGTGTGTGCAGAAGTGTTAGAAAGGGCTCAGTGACGCTTCCGCTAACATCCTTTAGCACTGTGCGCTCCTGCTTCATGCACTGCAGCAGCTGACCTCAACACTGCCTGGACCTCTGCACAAAGACACCTGCAGTGTGTGTGTGTGTGTGTGTGTGTGTGTGTGTGTGTGAGAGAGAGACATGAAGGACAGGAAGTGCATGCACATGTCATGCTTCAGTGCAGTAACTTTCCACCATTGCACAGTATACACACACAGATATGCAGTACACAGGTGTATTCTTGGTATATTTGAAGCTCCAATATATCTGATTTAAGAGCATTTGACTCCATTTTGTCCTTTAAAATATTGGATAGACAGAAAAATATTGTTCTGCACACACTTTTCAGTAGATGCATTTCAGGATCAAACAGCCAACAAGTCCATGACCAGCATGACCCAGAGCACAGAAAGACAGCCGTTATACCACACTGTCACATTTATAGCAGCGCTGTCATGTGAGTTATAATTCATGATGCAACTTCACATTATTCCTTCAAGTTCTCACACCTCCATGTTCTTATTCTAACATTATTTACCTTCATAGCTGCCAGTGTGTGCCCTGAAGAAGCAGCAGCAGCAGCAGCAGCGCTGTCAGATACTCACACTTTCACTGCTCTGACAGTTACCGGCAGGTTTCAGTGCTTGAGTGTGGGCATGGCACTGTGTTTGACAAGCTGACACCTCCCACCACAGACGTTTGGTTGAAACGGAGGCATGAGACGCTGCAGAGCCTGACAGGAAGTTGTGGTGTCCTCTGCGGCCCACACTACCTCTTTCCTGTCTAACCCACTATGTTGTATTTTCTGTTGAACTGGTGCTTCCTCTGAGTTTCACTGAAGGGTGAAATAAAGTGCAGGTGTGGTTTCTGTGACTTATTCAGGGATGTGGATCGTCATCTCACAAATTTTGTGTGTTTTAATCCCAGATGATGGTTTTTGGCATAAATATAAGGCATGATTTGTGAGTATGGTCTATTTTTGTGAAGCGATTCATGAAGGGAGTGTTTGTTCTTTCCTAAAATGCCGAAAAATTGACAGTTTCTCATAATTTTTATTCCATTAAAATACAATTCAATTAAAATGTGTTGCTCTTTGTGGTGTTTTTGTATGTGTAAGGCATTTGTTTGTTTTCTGTAAGCAGTATTTAGTTTTAAAAGCTGCTCTACAAAGTGAAACTTTTTGACAAGTTGCAGAAGTGAAATACTTTGGAGAAGTCCCAAAAAGCACCATCTAGCGGTGAGTGTACGCCATGCAGGTGAGCTATATGCTTTTGTTAAGCCTTTTGAAGTATGTTATATGGATATTTAGCTTTGTGAGAGTAAGAAACACGTTCATGTTTGTATTTTAAGCCTTTAAACAGTCAACCCGCGGTGTTAAAATATCCCAAATACGATATTAAAACCGATAACCTGTTAAGGGAAAATAAGTGGACATATGATAGGTTTAAGTACGTGGAAAGTGGAGACTCTTAAGTTGAAGGGAAATGGCAAGGTGATACTAGAATTACCAAATGCTGACATTCATGGGCTAATGTGGTTAGATTTGTCACAGCTTTGATAAATGCAGTTATTTATTTAATGTTTTGATAATAAATGTTTGAATTTCCATTGATTTCGCTCGTCGTTGTAGGGTATTTTAAATTTCCGAGGAGTACTTAAAAGTCGCACTTAATAAAAGCACGCGGCTGAAAGGCGGGTGGTTCTCTTCCACTGTTCGGCCATTGGTCATCAGCGCAATCAGTCAACACTCTTCCTGCTCGGATGTGACGCGACCGCAAACATTTATCGGAAGTTCTGACTGAGTACACTGAGGAAGAGCGTCTGTCACATTTCAGAGCCATCAAACTCCTGACATTTTGCCTTGATTGACCAAATGGCGTATCCAGGTTACGGCGGGGTGAGTAAATCGCACGCAGTGGTGATTTAGTCGTGATACGCGAGCTACATCCGCTAGCAGGCAAGCTAGCCGGGCGCTCCGGTGTCAGTGAATTAACGCTAATCTATCCAAATATGAGCCTTACATGTTTGTACGTGCTCCTGTTGGATGGTGGGTGTACTTTCAGTGCAGGAGGTGACTTTGGTTCAGTTTTGCGTGTTAATGAGGAGCCATACTGTCGTTCCCAGGTCATGGGGAATGTCTTCCGGGATGAACTTAGCTCTGCAGTCAAGAGTAGTTAGCAGAGCCACACTGGCTTTAGCCCACTGACTGTGACAGGAGGCTTCACCTACTGTGCGATGTGCTTATCCAACGCTATAGCCGAATATTAGTTTTTGATCTGATTTATACAAGATATGCACCCTGTGTAAATAAACCAATCATTAATTGATTGCGTGGCCCACAGACACACCCTGTTCTATTTTTACCTCCTGAGAGTGATTAGGGCTGGAAGGTGGGCAATAAAGCCTCCTAAAATGATCCATAAAATGGAATTGTAAAGCAGGGTTGAGTAGGTAATTGTAAAGGAGGTAAAATGTTAAGCCCAATTCAAGTGTGACGTTTAGGTTTGGTCTCCACAGGTGACAGCAGGGCTGCTTCACACACACACACACACACACACACACACACACACACACACACACACACACACATCAAATTGAAGCATTGCCATTCAAACTTCAGTGAAAAACAGGCTGCATATGGTGTTATCTATTGTGTTGCATATTGTTAAAAAAGACTAATAGTATATACACTGTAATATATATTCGATGTGTGTGGTCAGACTTTGTGTCTTTTTTCAACATTGTGCATCCAGAGACTTTGTCTGAACGTGGCTCAGTCTCTGCTTTCTGACCTGTTTTCTTCCTCAGTATGGGGGTCAAATGCCAGGCATGCCCGGTGCTGGGATGCCGCCTCAAGGAATGCCTGGAGGGCCCATGGGAGGCCCCATGCCTGTGCCCATGGGTGGGCCGATGGGAGGCGCACCGCCCCAGGGGGGATATCCGCCCTACGGTGGAGGCTATCCAGGCCCATATGGCGGCCAACCCCTGGCTGCCAATGATCCCATGTGGGGCTACTTCACGGCCATAGCGGGCCAGGTGAGGCCTTGTGTTGAATTATTATTGTTGTTGTTGTTATTATTCTTCTTCTTCTTATTATTATTATTATTCTAATGTTTGTCGTGTGTGTCGCCTTTGTGATGAGGCCATGTTGCTCACTGCAGGCTTGCTTCCACCTACACATTTCAGTTTGGACAAGAAGAAGAAATGATGTGTGTTTGGACATTTTCCAGTTTCATGACACAGTTGAATAAGTTCACAGTTGAGAGGGATTTCAGATTAGGGATGTGCCTCAACTTGATTCCTCTCTGTCTCACCTGTCATACGTGGCATCAGATGTAAAGTGAAGCAGTCAGAATGTCTTAATAGAAAAAGAAAGGCACATGCACACACATGCATGCACAGTGGTGTGTTTTCATTGAGGCTTTTTGGAGCCCTCCTTTCACTGGGTGCAGTGTCTGCAGCAGCAGCATGCGCAGTGTTTCTCTGCTCTGGTCGCTTCACAGCTGAGCAGAGCCTCCTCCAAATGTTGTTTATTCCGCTGAGAGTCACACATGACTGAGTCTGACTTCCTGTTCCGTGCAGGACGGCGAGGTGGATGCAGAGGAGCTCCAGAAGTGTCTGACCCAGTCCGGGTTCACCGGCAGCTACACCCGTAAGTTCACTCTCTCTTCCTCAAAGAGGAGGAGGAGGAGGATGAGTGATTCCTGCCTGTGTCATGACTGATTTTACCAAACAGGTCTTTGTTCAAAGAACAGATGTTCTTTAAAGCAAATGTTCCTTTGTAGCTGTCATCGGTGGTCCTGCACATGGCCCCCGCTTTGTCTGGCCACTCACTTTAAATCAGGCTTGTTTCTTCATGTGTTGCATTTAATGGTGTTTTTCTAAGCAAACATGGTGAGAGGTGGAACTTTTTGTGAGGGATCTGGAAGTGTTTCCTCCAACGCTGAGTGCTTCAGCTGCAGCAGTCAGTTGATTCTGAGTGAAATGGAAAAAGTGGAGGTGAAGTCTGCCTGTGGAAACTGGTTAATGAAGTATTTTCTTATTTGCATGCATTATTTCTCATGTTGTGTATTCCTTTTAAAGCAGTGTTTAATGGCTTATGTAGCATAACCCCATTAGTACAGCTAAGTGTTGTCCCACAGTCACCTCCTAAGCATTGCTTGTTGACATTTGTTGGGCTCTCCAAAGTCAGCTTTAAAAGCAAAGCAAAGCAAAGCACACAGGTTTGAAGCATCAGAGTGTTTATTTGGCAGATATCCAATTAGTTCATATACTTTTTCTCAGAAAATGTCATTCTAATGAGCTGCTTTAAGTTGAATTTGGTTCAAGTGTTCAATAAAAGTGATGTTGGTTTGTGTGCAGAGTTTGTAGTCTTGGATTTTTCCCTGTTTTTGTGTCCAAGTGATGAATGCAACATGTACCAGAGGACAACAGAGCAGTTTGGTTTGGAGAAATGCAGCAACTTTTGGAGAAATGCAGCAACTTTTTTATCAGTTGTGAAGCTGAAGTCCAGATGAAAGACTGCTTCCAGTAGTTCTGTCCCTGCACCGTTGTTGTTGCCATGAGGGAGGACGGCTTGGAGGTCCTATGTCCAAAGGACGAAGGGACAAGATGGATTCTGTAGCTCAGGCAGTGAGAAGACAGTTTGGGAGCAGGTGGTTGGTTGTTTAGTAGGCTGGTGTCCAAATGAAGAAGTGAAAAGCTCTGACAGGCAGAGCTCACCTGTCTGCACCTGTAGCTCAGGCTGAAGGAGGACGCCTCAGGAGGGGAAGGTCGCGTGTTCGGATCCTCTGACGCTGTGTGATTTTTGCAGGGCCGCGCTCAAAGTGAAGAGTTGAAAGCGCTCAGAGACAAAGTCCAGGCGAGACGAGGACCCGGTGGCGTGTTGGGAAGGTCCGCGGCTGAGGAGCCGCGGAAGACGACGAAGAGTCCGGTTCAAATCCTGCTGGTGCTGGTGCGTGGCGCCTGAGGCCTGAGGCTGAGGGGCGGCAGCTGACGAAGACTCCGGTTGAAGGATTTCTGCGGCTGAGGAGCCGCAGACGATGACGGTGATGGCGATGAACAGTCCGGTTGAGGCGGTGAGCGGAGAGCAGGCGTCCCCTGCGGGAGCGGGGTTCGGGGGGGCCGTCTACCCCCCGAAGCTTCCGAGAGACAAACGCAGGGGGTTATGCGACCCGAGACTCAGAATTTGGGCCCAAACACTTAGGAAAAGAAAAAACTTTTTGGGCAGGACATGATTTAAAACAACACGACAATTCCTGACAACGTAGCATTTGACGAATTTGGGAGTTGTTTAATATTAGCTCACGTTTATAATGTCCTGCCCAAAAAGTTTTTTTTTCCTAAGTGTTTTGACCCAAATTCTGAGTCTCGGGTCGCATAACCCCCTGCGTTTGTCTCTCGGAAGCTTCGGGGGGTAGACGGCCCCCCGAACCCCGCTCCCGCAGGGGACGCCTGCTCTCCGCCTCAACCGGACTGTTCATCGCCATCACCGTCATCGTCTGCGGCTCCTCAGCCGCAGACATCCTTCAACCGGAGTCTTCGTCAGCTGCCGCCCCTCAGCCTCAGGCCTCAGGCGCCACGCACCAGCACCAGCAGGATTTGAACCGGACTCTTCGTCGTTTTCCGCGGCTCCTCAGCCGCGGACCTTCCCACCACGCCACCGGGTCCTCGTCTCGCCTGGACTTTGTCTCTGAGCGCTTTCAACTCTTCACTTTGAGCGCGGCCCTGCAAAAATCACACAGCGTCAGAGGATCCGAACACGCGACCTTCCCCTCCTGAGGCGTCCTCCTTCAGCCTGAGCTATAGGTGCAGATAGCTGTTGATCATCTCTTGGAAGTTTTCATTTCATTCTTTGAACAACAGCTTTTATGGACATCAGAAAATGAAAGAAGTAAATCACAATGAAAAAACTACAGAATAAATATTCGCCTGAAACATGACATTAGTAAAAAATTGGGATTCACATGACGAGCTGTGACCTTCTCCTGAAACACTCTGACAGAGCTCAGGTGCTGGGTTTGTTTGCAGCTTATGTTGTTGTTGTTGTTGTTGTTTCTTTCTTTCTGATCTTCAGTGCAACACTCATTCTGCTTTCTTCACAGCATTCAGCCTCGAGACCTGCAGGATCATGATCGCCATGCTGGATGTATCCTTGCTTTAGCGTTAGCTGCGTCACATGTTAGCACAGTCCACCGTCACTAACCTTGACCACGCTCCCACCAGAGGGACTACACAGGCAAAATGGGCTTCAACGAATTCAAGGAGCTGTTCACGGCTCTGAACGGCTGGAAGCAGAACTTCATGATGTTTGACCAGGACCGGAGCGGGACCGTGGAGCCTCACGAGATGAGCCAGGCGGTCGGCGCGATGGGTGAGAGTCAGACCACACGCTGACACTGATGCTCTTTCACAAGCAACAGCGCACGCCACAATGACACAGCCAGTGTGACATGTGCTTCCTCGTCTCAGGCTACCGCATCAGCCCTCAGGCTCTGAACGTCATCATCAAGCGCTACAACAAAGGAGGAAGGATCTTCTTCGACGACTACGTGGCCTGCTGCGTCAGGCTTCAGGCTCTCACAGGTAGGAAGCGGCTGCTGATTGCTCCTTTCCTCCTGTAACCGTCAGCCCTCAGTGCTGTGAGCGTTTCCTCTTCCTGTTTCAGAGAACTTCAAGCGGAGAGACACCATGCATCAAGGATCTGTCACCTTCCAGTACGACGACGTGAGTGCCGCTCTGCTCACTGCTCAGCCTGTGACACACCTCCGAACACACTTGGATGGATATTCTTAAACACATCTCATCTAAAATAAGATGCTTCCAAAACCAGCTGACCCTGTTTGGTGCTTCAAGAAAACTTTGGGCCTTTTGTCCAAAAGCTTCTTCAGTTCCAGCTGATTGGTTAGGAGTCTCAGCCGTTTGTCCTCTTGCAGGGTCAGAGCTCCACCCAGCATCATGGCTGAGAAGTGGTGTCTTAGACCACCTCCTCTGTCCTGTGATGGTCTTTCCAGTTGGACTTGGACGCCTTCTTTCAAACCAGCCGTCTCCACTGTGCATAACATCAACAGAATTGTCCTCAACGTGTAGGTGGACTGCTGAGTCTGGACCTGAGGTGCTGCCTCCTCTGTGGTGTGTAGCAGGTGCTTGGTTGATATTTCTGCACATTTCTCTGCATGTGCGTGTGGGTGTTTTGTCCTCAGGGTGGACAATCAAACATCCACACACAAGCAGAGCAACGTGCACACACTTGGACATTTGGGAAACAAAGCAATCGCTTCACAAGAGCCAACACCTCAGGGCAAGACTCAGCCGTCCACCTACATCTCCAAGACAACTATGTACACGATGGCCGGTGAACACTGGTGGTTTGAAAGAAGGCGTCCATGTCAAACTGGACAGACCATCACCAAACAGACCAGGTGGTCTAAGACACCTACAACGCAGTCCTGACATGTCTCACCTGGACTCACGTGATGCCGGGTGGAGCTATGACCACACAAGAGGACAAATGCCTCAGAGTCCCCCACCAGTCAGCTAGAACCGAAGAAGCCTTTGGACAAGAGGCAAAACATCTTCTACAACCACTAAACGGGTCTTATTACATTTGGGAAGCACTTCAAGCAAACCTCAGTCACAAAGCGTCCCTCAGCAGACACACACACCCTTCACCAGCCTCCCTCCTTTGAGCCTAAATCCACCCGCCTGTGCACAGAAACAGGCTGGCTGACAACAAGCTGCAGTCACTGTGAGGCAGCTTTAAAGAGCCTTGGCTTGACCCTGTCCTGTCCTGTCCTCTCCTGTCCCTGTCCACAGTTCATCCTCTGCACAATGGCCATCTAAGTGCCACTGTGCGTCCCACACCATCAGGGCATCTGACGAGCCAATCAGCGGTGCAGAAGCATCGCCACCTCACAGGAATGCAAAGGGAGGCCAGTATAATCGACGGAGCTGCGACAGGAAAGTGCTCACCGCTCGCAATGCTTGCTGTAACGCTTCAGTGTCGTCTGTCGCACGGGAACGTGCTGAAGATGTATCGGGTGCACGCACACATCTATAAAAATATATAAATATACAAAGTATGTATCCACATTAGAGGGGGATTATTAGACATTTCAGTGTTTTTAAAGCCCTTATGTGGGTAATTTTCAAAATAAAAGCCTCAGGCAGCATAGGACATTAGCGTTAGATAAATTTGGAAAGTGTTCTGTACACATAGGGGCTTTAAAAACGGGGCTTTGACAGATTTAGTGGAATAAATAACTTCTATTGATTTCTATAACACTTTGGGTCAAACTGTAAGACTCATCTAACCTGTGAGACACCTATTGTGCCATAATAACCTCTGAATGTACCGTCTGACATAAGAATCATTATCAGAACAGCAGCGTCGTGATTCAAAGCTACCGCTTACAGACGACACGATGGACATTTGACTTATACACTGAACATTTCTGCTAAAGCTAATCCACGTTCACCTGTGCATTATTTCTTCCTGTTAGTTTTTTTTTTTGGGTGCGCTTCTGATTTTTGGAAATTGCATTCACTTGATAACAAGCCAAAGTGACTGAGCGCTGCGCTTCATGAGAGGAAACAGCATTACTGTCCAGCTGCACCACGTTCACAAGCTCCACAGTCTGCAGCTGGAAACTTCTTCTTCTCCACATCTCACCTGTACAACCTGCAGTGAAGTCACCTGCACATAGGCCATGTCATAGTAAAGATCATATTTTGTTACTCATAATAAATACTTTTTAATCAGTATGCATTCTGTTTATTCATTATACAATTGTGCATTTCCCCCCAAAATCTATTTACACAATATATTTCTTTAAATAGAGTTCAGAACAGAAACATTCAAAGTAGCTGTTGAGTGTTGCGTTGTATAAAATACAGTGGCAAACATTTAAAAAATGCATAAAAACAATTGTGAACAGCACTAGATTCAAAAAGTGACCTTTAGATCCAGTACAGCGAGTTTCGAATCTCTGTGCAAAAGTTTGCAAATCCCAAGAAAGTTCAGCGGACGGCGCGTCCAGTTCGGCTTTAGCAACTTTTCTTCTACATCTGTGCTCCAGAAAGAAAGAAAGAAAGAAAGAAAGAAAGAAAGAAAGCTTAGCAAAGGAAACCGAGCCCGCGCTCCGCTGGAAACACCTGCACTGCCGCCTCAGATCCACATTAATCAGGACATTTCATCCCGCGTCCTCACACCTCTGCGCAGAGTGACGCTCGGCCTTTTGGTGGACGAGTTCAGAGGGACAAATCAACGTGCAACAGCAGCTGAGGACAGTGAACGCAGCACAGAGCTCCGGCCGTTACCTGCCGCTGACGTCTCACTTGCTACATTGACAGGCATCAGCTCCCCCCCCCCCCGGCGCTCCGCTCCGTCCTCACCGAGCTCAGGGCTTGACTAAGAAATCAGGTACATAGAAAAATAATGGCAAATCAAACGCTTTGTTTTAGAAAAATAGCTCGAACCCTGGTCTCTACACCTTTACACCCTTCAGTCGAGCGCGGTCTCCATGCAGTGCGTGGGTACAAAACTAAAAGGACTAACTCATTTAGTGTTCATGCAGGTCAGCCTAAAAAAACGCTTCAGGACATTTACACGCGTGACGGTGGAGAAGCAGGTCCGTTGCAGTGGATGGATAAAGGCTAGAGCAGGCTTATAAAGCTAAGGCTATCCGAGGCCGAGCCGAGCCGAGCTGAGCCGAGTCCTCCGCCCACAACATCGCTCTGTTTTTAGTCTTTTTTTTTCCTGACAGAGCTTCGTCAGTGATGATTACATTAGAAAAAGATAATGGAAGACCTAAAGCATGCAACCACACACTACCACGTGGGAGTCCCTCAGGGTGTCTCCTGCTGTCCAACTGTCTCACAGCTGCAGTCAGAAGTTAAACACACTGGTGAGGGGACAGTCGAATCCCCAAACCGCCTGCACGTTAAAGTCCTTTTGGACTCCTAACACCCCACATCCATGCTCATGTAATATTGATATGATGCTAAGTGGTTATATGCTCATTCTATGTCTTTAAATCTACTAAATCCTCAAATTTAAACTTGAACTTCTGGAACATTTACACTGAAACATCCTGCGTGTGAAGGCTGAGCCGTTACATGAGAGAAAAGGCTGCAGAGAGATGCTTTTCCCTGTGCTCAGGTTGGAGAAAATGACTTCCACAGCATGTTAAACTTTAGAAATGTCTCGTGGTTATTGCTCTCAGAGACTGGCTGAAGTCTGTTGTGCTATGGGACGTCCGCGCAGCCTCCGCACGCCTTATTGTTACACCGCTTTATTCATTTGGAGCCGAGTAAGATTTCCCATCGCTTGGAGCCGCCGAGCGTGATAAGGAAATGCCTCGGAGGGAGTTTCAAGTAGCTTTCGTCCCCGCGGAGGGCGAGGAGTCGTAGAAAAGGAGACTGGAGAGCTACAGCGGTCTGCGAGCGCACCGCCATCAGCCCGGTGAGGAACATGCACCAGACGACAGAAAGAAACCGTGACTCACTAAAACATGCATATCTCTGAGAGGAAAGCTCATCAGGTGCCTCGTGGTGCTGGCAGTGATCTATGTGACCTATGTACACGGTAGGGGCGGGGTGGGGGGGCTTTATACATGGTAGTAATATAGTGTATAAATACCTCTGTATAAATGACCTTTATACACCAGAGAGTTGGAAGGGTTCCCAAAAAGACAGGAAGAAAGTCTACAGTTTGTTTGCCTTTGCATATTCAGTCTCTTCCTTAGACCCTGAGTCAAGCTTGAGAGAGAGCGCAGAGGGCGGGGGGGGGGGGGGGTCACTTTCCTGGAAGCCCCGGGTCAGAAACTGGTCTGTGGAGTCCCAGCGTTCCCGAGCTGCCGGGGACGTCGGGTAGAGAGGCCTGCCGGGCCGAGGGGAGCCTCGCCAGCTGCTCCGGAGAGTCCGCGCTGTGGCGAGCGAGTCTCTGCTCCGTGTCCCCGTCGTCCTCCAGCAGCCCAGCAAAGCTCCCGTCTGGAAGAGTCTCTGTGTGAAGGAGGACCGGGCAGGCTTCTTTGGACTGGTTCTGGGTCTTCTCTGGGCCAGGGCTCTGAGGGAGACAGTGGGCGTCATCAGCCGTTTGTCAGACACATCAAAGGAAACAGCCACCGTACAGACGCCTGTTCAGACTAAACCAGCCGAGCCAGAGCGTCAAACTGGAGACGAGGACAGTGTTTTAAGACGGCCCAGTGTCCTCGGCTCACCTCAGAGTACAGCGTCAGAGCTCCTTCAGAGCGCACACATCATTGAATCAGCTCAACATGCTTCTACAGACTGACTGCTGAACTGGACAGCAGCTCCAGGACTGGACCCACATTAAGAAGGGACATCAGGAGGAAGACCTGCAGCCAGCAGACCCTGTCCCCTGTCCCCTGATACCATGAGCCACACTGCTGCACGATTTCTGACTGCTGGCTGTATTTTAAGTGATTAAACTTGTTATTATCTAAGTGAAATGCTCTCAGTGACAACAGACGTCATGACAGGCTCGAGGACTCGCTGCTGCCCGACCTCCTGAGCACTCAGTGGGGTGGAGGAGGCCGTCGTCCTGTGCTGTCCACAGCACTCTGACTGTCTCCTGGATGAAGGACCACCTCATTTAATTTATTGATTCTTGCCAAACTCAATCTGAGTAAAACACTAATTGCAGTTGTTTGCATGTCACCTCACACTAAAGTGTGTCCCCCCCCCCCCCCCCCCAGCTCAGCGCTGAGACAGGGCAAAGCGTACCTGAGGCCGAGGCGGCGCGGGAGCCAGGCTGAGGTCTGTCTGGACCGCCGACGCCGGCTGCACCCTGATGGCTGGGCTCTGGTACTCGGGGCTGGAGGTGACGGTGCTGTAGGCCGGAGGCCCGGCCGTGGTTTGCCTCTGGAGGAGCTGCAGGATGGCCTGGATGTCTGAGGTCATCTGCAACTCCAGTCTGACGGCCAGAGAGGAAAACATGGAACCAAAAGAAAAACAAATGAGGCGTGTTTGTGGACCTGTGATGAACACAAAGACAGTTTATGCAGCTGACTGAGTGCAGAGCTGATTGTTTACATGCTCCGTGTTCCTAATCAATACTCATCAACATGCTGATGACTAACAGCTGCTCTCAGTACAGTAGAATCAAAGCGGCGCCCTGAAACCTCCCATCCCTGCTGGGATGCCGTCAGCGCTGCATCAGCGCCGCGGTCTGAACGCCTGCTCGTGCTCCATTCGTCTTGCTTCTGCACTGACCCAGTTTCTCCACAGGGATCAATAATTTCATCTCATCATCACCGTCGACTGGCAGCCCAATAATTAACATGACAGTTATTATCTTCTGCCCTACTTTTCTGCCAGTGGTGAACGGCGTCAACGTCCTGATGGAGAAGAGTATGTTTATACGCACAGTGATTCATTCTGGACAGCCGGTCAATGCTGATACCAACCACTAGGGGGCAGCTAGCTTCTTCAGAAACATTACAGTACCTCTGTTTCCTCTGACATGTGAGTCTGAGGAGTGAAGGATCCTGTACTTCAGTAAAAACACTCCATCACAAGCAAAGTCAGACTCAAGTACAAGAGTATCAGCCAAAAGTACTGCATCTGCAGAAAAACTAGTACAGTATACTGTAGTATTATATAGTAAAAGCTGGTTGAGGTGAAGCTGATTTTAGCTGGAACTGAACTGAAGTGAGGATCAGCCTTTGAGCTTTGCTGGACCTGAACATCTGCACTATGTGTCATCACCCAATGCAGCAAGTTACATCATGGCGCGCAGCATCTCAGGTGGTGATTCACCTCATTTCTCCACGTTTTCTCAGCCCATCAGCAGAAAGCAGCGAGCCAGCGGAGGGGAATGCCTCTGTCGCCGTGCCAGCTTCCTGTTTGCCTCTTCAGAGGACAATACGTGCACAGAAACGCTTTGGCCGCAGCGCCCGTGGTCTGCCTCACATCTCCACAACGCCATCCAAACTCTGGACGTTCGGCGTGACCCCCACCATGCCGACCCCGCAGCATGACGTCAGGAGGCTTGGCATCTCGTGGCTGCTGCGTGCTATAAATAGACAGCCGCTGACTGTCTGCCTCCCCCTCATCTGTATCAGCCCAGAATCACACCGAGCTGCTCCCCCCTCTGCTTTAACGGCCGTCTGGCCTTAAAATGTCTGCCTGCCAGTTTTCAGCCAATTACAGGCAGAGCTGCGAGGGTTTGTGCCGGCGGCTCTGAAAGATGACGAATGGAGAAAAATAAAAAGCCAAACGGGATCTCAAAGGCGTCCCCGTAAAGGTCAGCAGCCTCATCTGAACCATCACTTCCTGCTCAGAGTTTGAAACGATGTGGGACCGAAAACTAACAGAGGAGCCCTCCGCTGATGTCACCCACGCTACCCACAATGCAACACAGCGCTCATGCAGCCTGGAGCCAAACACACTGTGGACGTGTCAAACCAGCTTCCTCTGAAAGGTGTGAGGATGTGATTCTCATCACGTCGTCTGAACCTGATGGGATCTGAGACAAAGCCACAGACGGATTAAACGAATGAGGACACAGATTGCGAGCGGCTGACCACATGACCCCCCCCTCACCGCCGCCGCTGCCTCCTCCGCCCACCTGTTGAGGTGCTGCTGCAGCAGGTCCAGCCGTTGCTCCACCTCTCCGTAGGTGAGGTCCGTGTCGCTGTCGTCGTCCCCGGCCGGCGTCTCCTGGCACCGGGCCGACTCCTCGCCACCCTCATCAGGTTGCTGACGCACCCACTCCTCTGCGTGGAGCTCTGCAGGGACACACACACACACGCACACACACACAGGGTAAATGATCTGTGTTATTAGAACGGCGCCTCGGGGGAAGCATCTTTCCTGTGTTGTGCCTTCTCATCATTTAGCTCTGGCTAAGCTCTGATGAGCTTACCGCCTCCTGAATCCAAACATCGAGCCCACAGAGGAAAACACACATCTGACCTCGGCTGACAATCGCACCCTCTGCGGGATTTCTGCCCTCCTACTTTTGGGTTCCTGCGAGCGATGGCTGCAGATTAAATAGACATTTTCTGTGTGCTTGTTTATGGGAATCAATATCGTTCTGCTCTCTCTTCTGGCTGAAATCCTCTTATGGCTGCGACAGCTGAATTATGGGATATTACCCTCAAATCAACACGCGGGTTTCTCATCTGAGCAAGGAATCACGCCCAGTTTTACTTGGCGGTTGAGATGTAGGGAACACCTGCGTGTGCATGTGCGTGCAGTTTATGGGGGTTTGGCCTGATAGCACAGCGGCATCTTCTGCCAAGAGGTCGTGGTGTGTTTGCTGAACGCAGGATTTTCTAACTCCTAACTCGTTCTGCGGCTGCAGGAAGAATTAAAACCTCAGATTTCCTAAAAAGACAGCCGTGATTTTACAGAAGGTTTCCTGTAAATCCTTTATTTGGTCGTGACCTCCGATCAAAAGGGGGGTGACCCCAGACCGGTTGCTGGTTATAATCCTCTTAGGTTTTATTACTGAGTGCGTTTGAGGTTTCACCATAATGACACATAATCCATGTTTGGATTTTTAATAGGTGTGACATTCCTCCTCTGGGGCTTAGGGATTTTTTTGGGGGCTTTTCTAAATTAACTTCTGAGCCAATTACCATTCTGGAGTGAAACTTTCGAGGGCGAGCTCGCAGATTTAGAGGAAATTTGGTGTCTGTTTGAACAAGATGCTCATTTGTTGAACGCAAATGTAATTACAGCCGCCCCCTCTGTTCATCTGCTTATGGAAACTCTTTTTTTTTTTGGGAAGTGTTGGACTCAGAAATGAATCTCGGGACTGAATTAAAGGAGGAAGACGTGGTGGATGTTCCGTCCTCACCTTTGTACGCCTGGTTCTGCGCGTTGTCCCCGGGCGCTGAGTCTGAGGCGCCACTCAGCCCCAGGCCCAGGGCGTGGTCCCTAACCACCGGGTATCCCAGCACACCAGAACACAAGGGCCTCTGCTCCTCCTCCTCCTCCCTGCCTTCCTCCTCCTCCTCGTCCTCGGCGTCCTCTCCCTCCTCGGCGGACTCCCTCCTCTCCTCGGTGTAGATCTTGGTGTTGCAGTAGGCGGCCGCCGGCTCCTTGTTGTGGGCGCCTGCAGGGAGAAACGGCTGTCAGGAGATCTGCTGGGGGAACGCTGGCGTCTCTGCCTCGTCCTCCTCTGGGGACGTCGGGGTTGACTCATTATCTCTGACAACAGACTGTTTTTGATCTCGGGTTCAACTGAGGACAAACAAGGTGAGAGTGCGTGCGCAGTGAAACGAGCGCCGTTCATCGGAGCTCTGCACCTTCACACCTGACGGGCGGAGGCAGGACAGCCGGCTGCTGGACTGTGAAATGGACTGTTGGGGACAGTCTCTGTCCTTGCTCGTGATATACTGGGAGACACCGTTTTCAGACGGCCTGTAACCATGGCGACCAATTAGATTTGCCTGTGCGGAGGCTGCGTCTCCAAGTCTCCAGGCTGTTCGAAATTACAAGCGCTCCCACGGTGCAGGTCGCTCAAACGCACCGCGGCGCTGCGGTCTGACGGTACGGAGGCTGCTTAGGTCAAAGTGCTAAGCCTGGTTTACTGAAGTGAGCCTGGTTTAACTGGTCATCTGGCTTTATGAAACATCCCTCTGATGGAACCGTCACTTGTGCTACTAAGATCTTCCATGTGAAAAGCATGGGGGCAGACAAACATTACAGCCCCTCCTCGGCCCCTCACAGTTTAAAGAGCCACGGAGGAAGGTCTTATATTAACTCTGCTCCACCCAGTCTCCGTGCACAGGTGGAGGCTGATCTCATCTGAGCGGGAGCGTCTCTTCATAATCGACAGGCCATCGGCTTCACTGAGGCCAAAGCCAGAGGTACACAAATAACCGCACTTAGAGTAGAATAAATCATGCGTGCAGCTCTCGTGCTTTATGAACATCGATCTTTGGCAGAGCTCAGAGTCACTGCAACACCAAAACACGAGCCCGCCTTCTTTTAATAACGTGCTCAAATTTAAAGCACCGGGGTTTCGTGTCGTCTTAGCTGCAAGAGCTGAAAGTTCTGCATGCCTCTGTCACTGATTAAACCTTTTTAAATGAGTGAGTTTGTCTGCAAAATGTCAAGAAAGAGTTAAAAATGCAAAGTGAACAAACATCTGATGCAAACGTCAGATACCTGACAGGTACCTGATGATGTCATCATTCAGTGTTTTGAGGTGGATTGGAGGCTCGAACACAGCCAAATGTGCACAAATGTCATTTAAACACTCTGGTTTAGTGGGGCCAGTCTCAATACTCTAACGAGGCTGCAGCAGGACTGAGATGTGACTTACTGACCACTGTCTTGGAATTAAAAGCTAAACATGGCGCAGCAGCAGCAGAAGTGGCGGCGGTGTTGGTGTTGTTGTTGTTGTTGTTGTTGTTGTTGTTGTTGTGTCTCTGACCTGTGGACGATTTCCTCTTGTAGGACACTCGTCTTGGACACTCGTCCTCATTGGAGTCACTTCCTTGATTGTTTGCCTGGGAAAAGGACAACACATAATCACACTGAGCCATGACACACATGTCTCGAGACTGGTCTGGGATCAGATCTTCACCATTGAAACATTAACTGAGGAAGACAAACTTCGCTGCTCTTGTCGGATCAGCGTGTATCTCCTGTTTTTCATGTAATCCTACCAGAACCCTCTCGCGTCTCCTCTCCTGTCTCCTCTTTCCACGTCCCTGAATAAATAACAGAAGGCCGACACAAAGTGCACTTCCCACTCCGTGTTAGAAGATAAATAAAACAGCTGACTAACGCGGCCTCTCGCTCACATAACGCCAGCGGCCTGCCGCGTCTTTCCGCTACGCTCGCTCCATCACAGTTACAGTCTACATCGTGTCCTCCGTCCACAGCTTGACTGATGCTCTCTACTGTATTCCAGCAAACGTCTGAATTAGCCCCCCGTGCTTTCATTCCCAGAATCCCGGATAAATCGAAGGAGAATTCATAAAAAAGCCATTAATCCATCTGAAATGGACGTGGCAGAGATTCGGTCCGAGGAGCAGATTGTTTAATTTAAGTTAATGGCCCTGACCAGGAGCCGTCTTACTGTAAAGCAAAGCAGATTGATTTTCACTAAAGCCTTCCATCCATCCATCCTTCCTCCAGCTGCCGGCGCCACCTCCATTACCTTGGGGTTTTCATCGCGGAGGTCAAAGGTCAGCTCCAGGTTTGTGAGGAAGTGGTCGGCGAACTCCGGGTACATGTCCAGCACCTCCAGGATCTCCTCCCTCTGGATGGTGTGGAGGTCGCAGTAGCTCAGCGCCCGCACATCTGCGCACGACTTCCCCGGCTTGGCGTACAGGTGGATCATCTCGCCGAAGATGTCGTTCTTACCTGAGGGCGAGAGCAGAGCAATGAAGAATAAGCGAACAAAGGACAGAAGTTTCTCTCTGCCTCTATTCTGGGCTCGTTGGGGAGCATCCAGAGGAGGCAGCTTCAGAGGCTGTTACCTACAGTACGTAGCGCAGAGCGTGATGACCTACAAAGAGACGCCACCCGGCAGACAAGCTGGAGAAAGTTAAAGAGGCTAAAGGGCATCACAGTCATCTAAAAAAGGGTTTACGCAATGCCAGCCAGCCCGCGTGGAAGTCACACGTCCCGTCTCCGTGCGCCGAGTGACGACCACATGTCTGTCAGACAGCAAGTTATTAAAGAGGTTATTAAAACCCAAATCACCCTCATCAAGAGATGTTTCTTATTTTCAAGACAACCGGATTTAATAAGACTTCACGTGATGATTGTCTGCACATGCATGGGCTTCCGTAGTCCACAACATCAGCTCTAACGCTGCTGTGCAGAGGGTCACATTTGTCTCGCCGTTGCAAACGAAGCCCTTTGCATTTTCGGCTTGCGGCGTGGTGCAGCGCCGTACGTGAGCACGTGACAGTGGTGCATGTGCACGGCAGAGCGAAAACCCAGGCATCAGCACTTCTCTCGCCGGAGCGCAGCCAACGTGCTGAGCTGTGCGCGACCTAAAAGTTCACCCTCGGTGCTTCTCGCTCATCGTGACCCTATTGTGTCTGCGGCTTTCGCCAAACCTTATTGGCTGCGGGGAAACAGCTGTTAAAAAGGTGTAAAAAAAAAAAAAAAAAAAAAAGCGAGGAGAGGAGATTTACTGGGATGAAAGCGTGTCATCACACCACAGCGGCTAACTTTCTTCCTCCCTCTGGCTCTTCGTCTCTCTCCTGAATTCCTCAATCTTCCCTCCGCTCTCCTCGTCTTTCCCTCCCACCACTTGTCTCTTCCTCCTGTCCCGCCCACTCGCTCGGCTCTCAGTCCCTTCCTGCTTCTACTGTCATCCATCTCTATTTGAAAGCAATCATGCTCTCTTTCGTCCCCATCGACGCAGATCCTCCGTTACCCTCGTCCCACCGTGTGTCCTCCCCCACTCGCTGCTGTCCTCTCCCTTCATCTGAGGCACGACGGCAGTGAGGCGGCAGCGATCACAGTGTTCTTTGAAGTAAGTTATTCCAGCGCACCCAACGGGGATCTCAGCTGCCAAGCCAGCCGTATCACAGCACAACGGAGCCATCTTCATTTAGCCGGCCCACCCGCGTCTGCGCTACGGAGGCGAGTTCAGGCGAAGCTGAACAGGCGGCAGCGGCGGGGCTATCAGACGTACTCGTCTCTGGCTGCGTTTGAAGTGTTTGGAGCTCCACACTGGCTCAGCATCACAACTGACTGGGCTAATTAGAGATGTTTAGACACTCACTGGACGAATGTCACCAAGTCTCTGCATCACTGGTGTGTACTTGTGTCTCGTCCCACACTGACACTCCTCACATCGTCAGACGAGCTAACAGATTCCTTTTAAATGCTGGTGCTCAGCGTACAGTCGCTCCATTCATGGAAGCAGTAGGACCTCTACCACCGTTAGCTTAGCTCAAACAGCTAGCTGCCTGGTCACGTGACTCCATGACAGACCTTTAAGTCCCTTTAAATAACACACATCCATCGTGTCATCCAGCTGTTTTCACTGCACTCGTTTGTCGGTGTGCGACTCAATTATGGGATCAATACAGCTCTTTGTTCGGGTCGTAGGAGCTTAAATGCCGATTGGCTGAACTGAGGCAGAAAGCTGATGTCTACGCCTGACCTGACCTGACCGTTAGAGCGTGGCACGCTTGTGGAAATGTTTGTTATGCAGTGTGGAGGTGTGGAGGTGTACGCCACCCACCCAGGATCGCCACCACAACGTCGTCTTTGAGGATTTCGATGGAGCCGCGGGAGACGAAGTAGAGCGCCGTCAGCACATCTCCGCTGTGGACCAAGGTGTCTCCAGGGGGGGCGTGGGTGGTCTTGAACCTCATGGCCAGCGCCCGCAGGCAGCCTTTGGTGGCTCCACGAAACGCCTTACAGCCCTGGAGGAGGTTCTTGTTCAGGTGGAGGCAGATGTCCGCTTGCAGGCACTCGGGGAAACCCTTCAGGACCTGAGCGTGAAACACGGGTCAAAGCAGACGTGACTGTGGTCAGATGTGATGGAAATGGTGGGGGAGGGGGTTTGTCTGTGTGTGCAGTCATTTATAATGTGTTGAATTTTGGTTCTGGGGTGAAGCTGCAGGTCAAATCGACCAGATTTCCAGAGATATTTGTTGCCACTTGTGTTCTTTCCTTCTTCTCAAAACCTGCTATCCCCCTGCAGCAGAAGCAGCCTGCACCGTCTCTCCACGCGGAGCTACGACTCACTGAGCCTTTCAGCAGCTTTGGCAGCAGACGACACACGAGACAGAACACTTAGAGGCTGAGACGCTGCAGATAAACGACAGCACAAACTCAAAGCACAGGTTCAATATTTGTCATGTCTCCTGTTTGTCTGGCACATTTGTTTCTCTGCCTTCATGTGCTGCGATGATGGAGCTACAACCTGACACACATGCAAGCTGGATTTATCTCAGTGCTCTGATCCGTAATCTTCCCGTCCGCATTAGCCTGGGAGGCTGTTGAAAATACAATCAAACATATTTAACGTTAAATTTAACATGTTTGTGAGGACCTCCTGATGCGTAAAAACACACTTACCCTTCAAAGACAAAAACACAGTGACCGCTGACAAAACAACTAAGGACCCCTGCACGAGGAGAGCGGACTGTGAGGGACCACACTGTCAAACTTTAACAGCAGGACAGACACTGGGGGGCGAGGGGAGGGGCTTCCAGGACACACAGGGGACGGTAGAAAGGAGAAATAAATAAAAAAACACACCTCTTAACTTTGCCATTGACACATAAAATGCGATGTGCGAATGACACGAGCACAGCAAAAAGGAACGAAGCCTGAACTGGTTTCGCGGCTCTGACGCGCTTTTTGTTTGCTCGGGACGAAAACTGACCAGTAGATTTGGAAAGGAAAGACTGAACAACATTTGGCAAGCGCAGGTGCCACCGCGGAGCGTGCAGCCAAGCCTCCCGCGGTGGGAGGGAAACCTGGCAGCGCCCGGCGAGGCTGTGCCCACTCTCACAGGCGTGATTCACTGTCTCTGGTACCAGATGAATATCATGGGGTTGTGTTTGAATACACAGATTTCATGCAAAAAGGGACCTTGAGGCAGGCCACATGCAAGTCTGCCGGTAATGGACAATCAGTGTGGCCTGCGAGACGCTTCCAGCACTCTGTGTGCCGTCTGCAGTACCCAGCATGCACGAGTAGATACTGTAAATCCCTCCGTGATGTTGCATCACAGCAAGTGTTTACAGTATGTGTTGATGTATGTACAGATAAGACACTGAGGGAGATGTCCTCCACTAACATGCACGTTGGGGGCATTAATTAAACAACTGGCATATTAAAACATTACTGCTATCTGCACGTGAAGCTAAAGGCTAACGACACTACTGCTATCAGACACAGTGAGATGAAGCTCTACCACTGAGGAACAGTCATATCAGCATTAGTTGTGTTAACACATGTACCTCCTGCTCTTACCAGAGTGGTGGGGTCATTCCATTTGACATGAGGCAGACATGGAAAAGACAAACTTATATAAGTACCATGAACAGTATCATGATGAGGAAAGTCACAGTTACTGTGCACAGAAGAGGTAACTGTGGCTTTCGCTTCACTTGTGGCTATGACTGAACGTCGCACAGTATAATCGGGATGAAAACGTTATACTATGCCAGTGACATAGCGGCTCACGACGTGGTAAGAGCATTTTTTCAGGGACGGGAAACTGGGCAGAAATGGTTCAAACTCACACAAATGATACTGGAGAGAGAGAGAGAGAGAGAGAGAGAGAGAGAGAGAGGAAGCAACAAAGGAAAGCACCAGCAAACTTTGAGCTAAGACACACGAGCCCTCGCGTACCATGTTCATGTCGATGCCGTTGGTGTACGTCCAGGCGTGTTGGAAGTACTCCTCCAGCCTCTGCCTCAGCGGGTTGGGGATCTGGTGGAAGCGGATGAACTCTTTGACCCGTAGCATCTGGAGGTGATACCTGGCCGTACCTGAATACAACCTCTGGATGATGGCGGACACGTTCCCAAAGATGCTGGCGTACATTAGAGCTGGGAGAGAGGCCATAAAGGGTACCGTTGAGCCACGGCGGCCAAGGCTGCTCGTGCACAGTAGCTGCCAAACAAACCTCTGCTGCTTCCTGCGTGTCAGCGTTTTCTCTAGGAAAGACCTACCTGACACCTCGGGAAAACTTCTACATTTAACAAAGTAAACATCTATCGCTTCGTATCAGTGCGTTCAGCAGAAAGTGGATTTTCGTCTGGGTTGAAACTCACATCCAATGAGCATGACGCAGATGGAGAAGATCTTCTCAGAGTTGGTGTTGGGGGAGACGTTCCCGAAGCCCACGCTGGTCAGGCTGCTGAAGGTGAAGTAGAGCGCCGTGACATACTTATCTTTGATGGAGGGGCCTGAGCTGGGGTCGCTGTAGTTGTACTTTTTCCCTGCAATGAGAATGACAGCGTTTGGCATCAAAAACTGCGTCCTTAAAGCTTAAAAGGGCACTAAAGAGCGAGAAGGGTCACCTATGGACACCCCCAGGTTGTCCAGCCAGCCGATCTTATGCTCCAGGTAAGGCATCTCCACGTTGCCGATGGCGTACCAGATGCAGGCCAGCCAATGGGCGATGAGGGCGAAGATGCACATGAGCAGCATGAGGACGGCAGCCCCGTACTCTGAATAGCGGTCCAGCTTACGGGCGACTCGCACCAGCCGCAGGAGGCGGGCCGTCTTCAGCAGGCCGATCAGAGTGGTGGTCTGGGATGAAAAACAAACAGTTATGTGTGTAAAGTGAGCCATAGCTTGATGTATGGTTTGTAAAATGTGCTCAGATCTGCTGTTTTCCCTGAATCCACCCCGACTATTTATATTATGAGCCAAAAGTACTGAAAGTACCAAAACTCATTGTGCAGTAAAACGTCCCCTGAGGCTGATACGACTCCGACGTTATTAGATTGTAAATACTGACGCATCAGCGTGTGACTGCTCCAAATACACTGCTAGCTCAGTCCAGTGGTCCCCAACCTGGGGGTCGGGGCCCTCTGAAGGGTCTCAAGGTAAATCTGAGGGGTCGGAGGCGATCAGTGTGAGAGGGAAGAAGAAAAACTAAATACTGGATCATTTGACGTCTAGACTCTAAATGTCAAAAAGCTCTAAATTTCTAATTCAGACCCAGCGTTTCTTATCTGATTTCTACATCGCAACAGAAAAATCCTGCGAGGCCATCACTGGTAACAACCTGCAATCAAAGTGAACAAGCCGGCTGTCTTCTCTCAGAGTCAGGGGTCGGGGGTCGAGGTCAGGAGGACGATCAGATCCGGATTAGAGATTCAAAAACACATGTAGCTCAAGAGAGCTTAATCTTATTCACGCGTACGAGACACAAAGACCAGACAGTGGATCACTCCTGCTGGTGTAAACAGATCTCTCAAGCTCTCAGCATCCCTCAGTGTCAACACAACTTCACCGACTAAGACGCGGCCGCCCGTGGCTCTGCAGTCGCGATAGAGCCGGCTTTTAGCGTGCAAATCAGCGCGAGAGGGAGAGTCTGGTGATTCATTCATCTGGCCGGTGGTGAAACTGCATCTGACGGTGGAAAAATTAGCTCGAAAAAAAAACAAAAAACATAAACATCAGCAGCTTGGAACGTTTGTCAAAGCCTTGAAGCCACTCGACGGGAAGGAAACAGCGTGTAAGCAGCCCATCAGGATGCATACGCGAACAGGGGCGCATGCATGCATCACAATGTACAGACGCTGCCTTCTGTTCACTTTAATTCAAAGCGCTTTAATCCCCCCCGTCTCATTTTTCTAGCCAGACTCAATTAAGGCTACTGGAGGAAGAGTTGGGGAGAACGTGCAGCCATGACAGGTTGTGATCTATTAGTATGGCGTAATCTGTAAACACAGTAAGTGAGACCCAGAGAACGCTAACAGGTCCAACCACTCCCCTTCATCCTGCCTCCTGCAGTAACTGTGCTTCTTGGCGTCTACACTTGCTTATTTGGGCCTCTTGTTCAGTTGTGGGTAAATATGATTATTCAAAGTGCTGGAAGCAGGGAGGAAGATGATTCATGAGGGAGAGCTCGTCTCCGTCACGGTGAGGAAGGGCGCTGTAGCTGCTTCTGATGGGTCCATTAAAGAGCCTCCATCCTCCCAATCTCACCTCGAAATCACCGCCATCATTCACTGCTGTGCATCCGGCCAGCACGCCCTTTCACTGACAACTGAGCGAGCAGTGAATGAATCATATCTAGAGACAGATGAACGTCGCCGGTGAGCACGCGCCGCCTCAGGTGTGGCGCCACCGAGTGACCCACACAGCTGACGCGGCGCTCGCCGTATGATGTGTCCCACACAGTGTAATGTTGATTAAAATCTGGGCTTACAGTAAGTCGGAGGCGTTTGGGGCTGAGAGGCGAAGCTAAAGCTCCCATTAGCAAGCAGCTGTATAAAACATATCTGCTGAATATCCCTCTGGCCATCTGCCGCGGTGGCTTTCCAGGCTCGCCCGGCCACTTTCAAGCACCAAGAGTCAACCAAGGCTGTGATGTAACCTTTCGACTCTGTGTCCATGGACACAAGGTGATGACCATCATGGCGGGAACTCTTCCTGCCTGCGTCTGACTCATGGGAACACTGAACTTCTTAAGATGTGAGCAAACAGCTGTTTACTCACACATCCCGCAGTTACATTAGCATTCATTTGCAGTCGTGCTTGTGTCCACCAGTCCAATATTTACCCTCCTTTCAGCTCCATAATCTCCTCGGGGGAAATATCTGGCTCTTTAGCTGCTAAACGCTTCACCGTTTTTCCACCAGCTCGTCTCTGACTGTCAGCTGCTGATTCTTTCACTGAAAAACGCTGCAGCAGAAAACAAGCTGGCAGAGCAGCGAGCAGGAGGCGAAGTTGCGTCCCAGAAAAACAAAACATTGAGCTGAAAGCTGCAGGATTGGCGATTCGCTCAGTGGGTTCATCCCTGTACACCAGAGCTGCAGAGGTCACACAGCAGGTCAACCATACTGTTTTGCTTATTCATCTGATCTAAAGAGAAAACATACGGCGCACAGCTGCGTTAATGTCTGAGCAGATATAATAAAAATCCTCTGTGGCTCCTGTGTGTGCACAGGTTAGACTGTGGGGGCTGCTCGTTACCTCCCTCGGCTTTGTTTAGCACAGACGACGCTGCAGGTTTTTGCAGAATAACGGAGCTGGAGTGCATTTCTGTGCAGTCTGCTCCAACCAAAGCCGAAGCCCAGTTTATAATCTGACTAAACAAACTCAGGGTTTGGAAATAAATCAGGGAAATCTGCCATGAAAGAGTTTTTGTGCACGTGGGATGCTTTAAAACATCTCGACTTCGTTTTTTTAGTGCACAAATCTTCTTTACCTGCTCAGGATTCAAGGAAAACTGCATTTGAATTCTGGCTCAGAGACAATTTTCACAAGCAGCCTCCGTCATTTGCACTTACCTCAAATTTGAACACTATGTGCATGTGAATATGGACAAACCAGGCAAACAATGGCATGTTATCACAACAGGACGTTGATATGAAAATGACAGAGGGGCTCAAATGGCTCCTGTAGGTAAATTCAGCACCGCGCCGCTTCTCATTTGCCAGCCCGCACAGCTGACATCCCACACGCATGGAGAAGCTCTCACGGGAGATTTCAAACTGCCATGTTTCTAATCAAATCAGCAAAAAAGAGAAATAAAACTCAACATATTGTCAGAGACGGTTTCCAGGCAACAAAGGTGCAAGAGATTATGTCTAAAAATAGTCCTCGTCTCTGCACAAGAAACACGCCTTAAAGACCAGAGCTAAAACTGTTCATGGATGTTATTTTGGGCGTGTGCTGGAGCTAAAAATATATTTTGTCGTTCTCATCCCGTCGCTGTGTGATTTGGACACATCCTGTCACCGCGCCGCCCGTCCGGCTGCATGACGAGGACATGCATCGTGCAGAAGTACCGTGCCGCTGTCTGCTCATTTTTCTCCACCTGCCACTCACTGCCAGCCTCCGGCCACGGACTCCCTCGCAGGAACGCACGCCGACTGGTAAATAATGACTCTGCAAACCGGTGGACCAACATCTGGGGGCCTCGCCCTCGACACACACGTCAATCTGGGGTGTTTTGGGTGGTCTAACATCACACATCCTGGCATTTTAAGCCAGAGAGCCTAGGTGTCATACGCAGCCTCACGGTGAGGAAGGCGGGGACCTTTCTGAGCCACTGGTCTGGCTTTGACGTGACAGCCGAGCGTCAGATCAGAGCGTCAAAAAGCTGCTCGGACACATCACTGCTGGAGCTGTGGCCTCGCGTCCTGACACAGGGGTGACCGAGGACGGACGCGGCTTGGGGAAGTTGGACTAGTAATCATCATTAATGCCAGACAGGTAGAGTAAAGATTACTGCTACGAGCTCTTTACAGCAGGTATCTGCTCCACCTGTAGTCTCTAGCCACTTACTAAACTGTGAGCAACAAGCCCCAAACCAACCACAGAGTCCTCTGCGCTTATGGACACATGAGACACGTCGTTTGATTCGTTATTTCTCCTGCTGATCAACAGGCGCGTTGGCTCCTGACACACTGAAAACAGTTCACACGGCTCAGTGAAATCGCAGATCAATTAAAACTTCTCTCGCTGCTAAAAGCTCCCGCAGGACCGTCTCATCCCGCCAGTCGTCCCCCCGTGTCCCCGTCCAAAACACAACCCAGTTTGCTTGGCTCATGTGCAGGATCACTTCCAGGGATGTGAAGATTACGCTGGCAGCCATTCAGTCAAGTTACACTTTAGAAATAACTCTTGAATCAAATCTTAAATTATGCGTTCAGTATCTACCTACAGAGGTCGATTAAAGTCTTCTACATTGAGGAGGACAAAGGTCACATCACCTCCCAATCCCCTCTCACCTCGTCCGATCCCGAGCCAAAGATGAGCAGGTCAAACGGGATGGCGGCCACCATGTCGATGAGGAACCAGCCTTTAAAGTAGTGGATGGCGATCTTGGCCGGGTGGCTGACCACCTCCTCGTTGATGTTGACGTACGTGGTCCTGAAGTTTATGAGGATGTCAACAATGAACATAATGTCCACGATCAGGTCCACCACGTTGAGCGGTGAGCAGGAGTAGCCGCACTCGCGCCTCCTCTGCTCCTCGATGTCGTTGAGGAGGAAAGCGGCGGAGTAGGGCGTGAAGATGGCCGTGTAGATGACCAGCAGCAGGATGAGCCAGTCCCACACCGCTTTGAAGGGACTGTAGTGAAGGATGGTCCACTTGTCGATGCCTGGCGTTTGGAGCTTGTACTCCGGCAGCACGTCTGCACCCAGAGAGAGAACCTGAGGAGGAAGACGGAGAAATGATCAACCTCCTCCAGCGTCCATCTCATCGTTCGTTCTGCGCCCCGTGAGCGGTTACAAGGCTATGCATTGTGGGAACTGTAGGAACATGTGTTTTTAGAAGTCAAACTCATAATATCTCAGACTCTGCTACTTCAATTTTGAAGATTTTTTCCACAAAATCTGTCAAAATGCACCACAAATATCCAAGTTCCTCATGCAAACGAACCAAACTGTTGTCTAACTCTCGGCTGTGCAGCATTCCTGCATGAAATCTTCCGCTGACATGAACAGAGGAAGAATCTTAAACATGCTTGTGGTTCAAGAAAATAGGTTAAATTCAGTAATATGTAAACACAGCTCAGCACAGCACAGCACGAGCTGCGCCCTCTCGTATGTGGAACTGCATTATGACAAACGAGTGAAGATCGGGTCACGTAAAGGTCATGTTTGTTGACATGGGAGTAATCTGGCTGTAGGAGCTGCAGGAGCTTCAGCATTAAGACCAACACGCTGCACGTAGCGTCCAATCCAGGCCTAACGAACAGAAAGCCTTGCATGAGCAGATGACTTCAGGCATGAACCCCCCCCCCCCCAAAATAAATCATTCATGTGTTAAGTGAAGGATGAAAAAAGACGGCTTCTATTTGAAATTTTAACTATGCATTAAAAAATTATTTCACATAATCCGAGCGGAGCAGCCGCGGCTTCGTAACCTTGAGGAAATCCGCAGAGCGCAGCTGCTGCTGTGGGAGTAAAACTCTTATCGTGATCTGGGGGAAAATACAAACAACAAATGTGCATGAAAACTCCAAAAACCAACAGCGTGCATAAAATCTTGGGTGTTTTGCATCGAGGGCGGAAGTATAATCCATTCCAGCCAGCCTGGATGTCACTATCATTATCTGTGTTATTGCAGTTAGCATATACAGCCCAATAGCCTTTAACAGCGATATTACAGCGGCGTCACGGACCATTTCGGATAAGAGTCGCAATGACTTGCAGGTAATTATGGGTGCGGGCTGAGGATACATCTATTCATCCAAGTGTCACTTCAATAGCCGGGAACTTTGAGGCCGTGGCTTTCCCTGCTGGTGACTGCAGCTCTGAGGAGGAACGCAGAGAGAGAGGGATGAACAGGAAAGCAGAAACTAAAACGACTGTTCTGGCAGCCATCACTTACTGTGTGCAGCCTTATCTCTGCCCTGATCACCTTCATCACCCCTGTGATTGAGAGGGGAGGACTGGGGGCAGGAGGATGATGTATAGCACCAGGAAAGGCTCAAGTGTTAATAATTGAAATGGTTATTAGAAACTCCTGCCCTCTGAGTGATGGGGAGGGTCAAACGCTTTTATCCCCCGATACGGGATAACCTCTGAAATCGATCAAGAACCCAACGGGCAGACAAAGGGAATGTGTTCTATTATTCATCGGGCTGCCACTTCATTAAAAGCTGTTTCATTACACTCACAACACAACGTGTAATCGCTGCTGACGTTCAGACAAGCGCGCTTCGATTCCCGCGTCCTTCAGCCGGTTTCTGCTGGAAAGGAAGCGGGAAGGCTGCTGCACGCTGAGGATCGCCTTCGCCGACGTGTCTGAATTTGTGCACGGACACGAACGCCGTTCTGCCATCACGCAGTTTATGATACAAACAAGATGGTAACTCTGCACTGCACCAGCAGCGCTCTGCGTGCATGGATCCATTACCGCTCAGCCCGCGAGGAAGCCATCCGTTGGCAGGATGACAGCTCTGGATTAACGTGCTGCAGCCAATCTGTTCCTAAATAAAAGATCCCATCTTAATTATTTAACCTACCTACTGTAGTATGTGCACTTGGCACAAATGAACCCTCTCTTGTGGGATGATAGGAGGCGCGTTCTGCGTTTGGCTTGGCCTCAAACGATATGCAAATGAGCATCAGCTCTCCCCCCTTCTCCGGGTCTTTTCGGTGTGCCCTATCAGGGCTCGGCTATTATTCATAAGGGTGGAGTGTTGTTTCATGTTCCTGTGGATGATCATGTGGCTCCATCATTAAAAACGATGCACGTGCTGTCGGTTTGATTCACATTCAGAAAACCCCAAGCAGCGTAAAATGAGATAATGGAAAGTTGTGGACATCTAAGACTCGAGCTGCAAGCGCCGAGACGTACAAAGCGCGAGAAACAGCACGAGAGCTGCTTTCTTTCTTCGCTGACCAGCTTCCTGGGTGAAGCCTCCATCTGCCTGTGGCGTGAAGGCAGCCAAGGCCAGATGAGAGCGTGTCTGCTCAGACGCCTTGATCGCGGCTTCACAGGAGTCTGGAGTCGGTTTCAGGACATCTGCTGGTCTGTGTTTCTCACAGTCAGGTGTCTGGAGACTGTTTACACACCTAAACTGAGGAAGACGGAGATGCGCAATCCCCCCACGACTTATTATCTGCTTCTTACTGTGGTCGATTCAGCAGTAAACAAACACAGACATGACAGTCTGTGTTGAACACCACATGCTCAGTCACAGAAGGAGCATATAGCTGCCACTGTATGCATACAAACTGGTATTTGAAAGCCAATTTCCAGCCAGAGCAGTAATTGTAAACACAGGGAAGCAGGAGATTACAGAGGAATCAATGGCGGGATGTTAGATTGTCACGACTGCACAGCGGTGGCAGCACTAATTTTTATGTGCACACACCTGCCTCCGACGAAGCAGAACAACCGCTTTCCAGGTCCTCTCGCCCACCACGTTACAAAAGGCCATTAAAATCACATTAGCCGGCCTGCCCTCTCTGCTGCGTAATAACTTTGACTTTAATGCTGGATGGAGAGGTCAGCGTGGTGCGCCGTGCCGCGCTCCACCCCGGCTCCGCCTCTGGCTCCGGTCGAAGGCCCGCAGCTGAAGTTGGCTTTGAGCGTGAGCAGGGGTCAATTTCCGTGCCCTCTGTCCGTTACGCCGTTAATGGGCAAAATGCAAAACCGAGACCTAATCAGCGGCCTGGGGCAGCTACCTCCCCCCCTGGGAACACCATTAGCTCACAGTCCCTGTCCACTCCGCGCTGCCTCTCCGCCGCAGCAGGGAAGGTGAGAATAACCTCTAACCCTGTCCGTAACTTTAGAAATATATCCTGAGCTCTGGACGCCGTCTGCTGCCGGTAAGAGTATCCCTGATTATCCGCTGCAAGTGATAGACACCGCTGATGTTTTAGGTATCGGGCCCGTTGAGTTTCAATTAATCATGGCGGGGGCAGGTGGAGGGGGGACGGGCGGGAGGATGTGGATGCTGTGATTTGCGACGATGCTAAATGATATGATGAACGTTACAATCCCAAAGTCTCTCCTCTGCAGTGTGCACAGCCTCTGAGAGTCAACACATAATCTGTGGTATGAATTATTAATGAATGCAAACTGCATGTGCCCACTAATTGTTTTTTATTTTTAGTCTGAGCAAACGAACCCATAACAATCGTGACTAAGAGCTTCCCAACAGATGGATTTCATACTATAACCTCTGAGTCGTGCGTAACTTTGCTCTTTAGAGTTTGTAACATCAAATTTAAACAGAGGGGGAACAAATGTGTTGTGTCTTATGGGAATTTTAACCTGGATGAACACGATTTGATCAATCCTAGCTGGACTTTTAAAAGGGAAAAAATCAGAAAGAGCACCAGAGGACGGACATGCAATCCATGTTTGTGCATGCAGACTAACGTGCAGGTGCTGAAATAACAATAGAAAAAATCTGGATGACTGAGCTGAACTCCAGTCCTGAAAGAGATCAGACCCGAGAGCGAGCAGCAGCAGCATGACGGCTTCACAAACAGCTGTGGTCAAAAACAGCAGCAATGTAATAATAATTGTGAGGGAATTTTCTATCACAGGCCCTCTGTGGTAAGGCGCCCAAAAGTCTCAGGGTTGGACAACACAGAGGCCTCAGACAGAGACACATCAACATAATATTTGGAGGCCATTCTAGCAGACAGTAGATAGGAAGTCTCTCCTCGTGAGGTAGCCAAGGTCTTGCAGATAAACTGTATAGACTGATATCGGACCAATTCAAGGAGGAATGTGAGGAGACATTTTAAGAGAATTAGGTCAAAAGTGTCCTCAGTTAGAGGGATGGATGTCAGGGCATACGTAAGTATGGCATGAGCTATTGTTTGGGCTTTGACTATCCAATAGAGTACCAGAAATGTAGAAGGAGGGTACAGAATATACATAATAGGGAAATAGTTCAAGGAATAGAAGGGAAAACATGTGACATTGGGGGCATTAATACACCCCATTAGATCGGACATCTTGAGAATTGGTGTGGCACTACCTTGGTTCACTTGTGGACATTGTGTTGCTCGTCAACTTCTCCTTGATGCATCAAGCCTGCAATAAATACCTCTGCATAACACATCTGAAGTCTCCTGGTGAACTCCCTCCTTCAGCTCACAAGAATTTCCACCACAATAATAATAATAATGTCCTTGGAACGATTGTAAAGTCATAGAAGCTAATTCCAGTGCTAATTTATTGATGTGCCTCACGGGCTCATTTAGAGAAGTAACTGAAAGTCTTATTTCCACTTCATGCACCAACAGTAAATCATTCTGTGTCCCACTGACGGAGGATGATCATTTCCCAGCCAAATTCTAAAAAATAACTGTCATTTAATAGCATCATTTTTAACCCGGGATACAGATCTCTGCAGCGGTGATGTCGGACCGTCAGGGCGGACGGCGTTGAGGAGCTTTCCCCGGTTAGCGTCTCACCTGCGTGACCTTGTCGGTGACGTTGTGTGTGCGGTCTTTGACCTTTGGGGCGATGATGGTTTTCTCTGAGGACGGAGGGGAGGGGCACTTCTTCTCATTGTTGGCCTCAGAGAAGTTGAGGGTGATGAGGGGGATCTTGTTGATGGTGCTGTACTTGTTGAGGTTGGAGTCGGAGGTGGAGCCGAGCAGGCTGGATTTGATCTGGCTGAGCGGCCCTGAAAGAGAGGGAGGGTGTCGCCGTTAGAAGCTGCCGCAGCTCGCGCCGTGTTTGGCCTACTGTTGATCTGAATCGTGGACATCAGAGAACGGTCTAGCGTTCATCTGTGACATGAGCAGTGAGCATGGAGCGGCCTCACTTTTGGAGTGAGTTCAACCACAACACAACACTGAGAATACAAGACACTGAAATACAAACTGGACAGCCGCTGATTGACCCGTCTAAGGTGAACAGGCCTTTCAAGGCTTCTCATTAAAAACTAATGGAGAACACTGTCGGTGAAAGAAAAGAATGATTCAATGCACAATCAAAGAATGCAACCTCACACGGTCAGTCAAACCATCTATCAGTGCGGTGAGCTCACGAAACGTCCCTGCCACGCGATGTCCTCCACAACTCCCCGCCTTGTTGTGAGAGCATTCGACAACATGTGACACGCTGACATGTGGCCAGATGAGTGAGAAAAAGTGAAAAACAGGATTGCTGATTCAGCCATTTGAGCCAGCAGAGGGAGGGTTGCACTGTTTTTTATTTTCTCCCCCTTTTCACCAAGTGCAGTGCGGTGATTGAGAGTCAAGGACACAGAAACAGACAGCTGAGGATGAGAGACTGCATGCACAGCTTCCATACATGCCACAGTGAGGAGAAATCATAAAAAAAAAAAGAACTGAAAAAGGAAAAGCTGAAGCCATACCCCCAGCCATCCAGGAGCGAGACACTGGCAAACCAGGAGAGAGAGAAACAGGAGGTAAAAGGGGAAAGAGGGATGTGGAAGGGTGGTTGGGTTGTAGGGTCAGTAGTCACGGCACAGACATCACTTCAAATATCACATTATGGCATTTATCAGCAGCTCTGTGTGTGCACCTTTAAAAACACTTATAATTTTGGGAACTCCTCATTTGATCCTAAGCAAAATGAATGCATCAAGTCATAATCTGTGAGTAACATAATGTTGCATGCAGCACACGCTTCCACTGCACTTCATACCGCCACGGGAAAAGGGCAAGGGCGAGCACGCAGAGTTCAAACGGAAACAGCAGTCAGGTTTCTATTCATTCACTGAGACACGGCAGCGGGGAGCCAGAGGTTGCAGACAGTGGGAGGTATCGCCTCGTAAAGCTTCATTGATTTTCTTCAATGAGCAAAAAGCAGGGAAAGAGATGCAATACGTTGCTTCATGCAAGCGCGTGCAGAGGTCAGAGTTTTGTTTTGTTTCCTCAGCCGTCCCCTGGGTGCCCAGCCGGGGGTTCAGCAGGTCGCGTGCACAGACACTGAGTCATTCGGTGGCAGCGTTTGGAGGCTCCGTCAGTCACCCGCCGAGGCATTTGCATTCAACATGGACCTCAGTCTGGTGGAACACGCATGCAACAAGCAGCAGAATACACGTAGCATCCGTGCTAACAGCTTAAAAAGCGGCAGCCTGCCGTTTGTTACCTTTAATGTTGCGACCATTGTCTGATGGCGGCAACACAGCGTCGGAGAGGGGAGAGAAAAACGTGGAGAGCGGAGGTGAGAGAAGGTTTTCTGCCTTTCTATGATGACAAATGACGGCTGGCGTTAAATCCCCGCTAGTGCACCCATGAACAATTCATTACCGTGAAGGAGACATATTACCGTGTCAGCCACTGGGAGCTATTTGAATGAGGACTGCAGATAAGGGGATGGGGGTAGACTGATTGGCCTGGAAGAAACGGGGCCAGTCTGGGGTGCTTCTACCCTCGTCCAAATGAGGGCCAAAAGGCTAATGAGTGACTTTGACTTAAGGGAGGATCAATAACACGCAGCAGAGAGGGTGACAGCCTATAATGCTGATGAAGAGACTCGCAGGCCAAATCTCACATCTCCTATTTTGGGTCTGCGGGGAGCTCGGTAATTAATACAGCCAAATTATAGAGCCGTGTTTGTCATGAGTAATAAATTCCTTCACGGGTCCCTTAATGTAAAACACAACATTGGGGAATCGAGCACATCTGACTGTTATTACTGGCATCGCTTGGCAAACTGCGCACTGTAAAAGGCCAAAATTGGACTGTTAAAATTTAACATAATCATAATTTAACATAATCAATTTAACAATAATCAGATTTAAATAACGTGTGTCTGAGACGCCATCCACACCCTTAATCTTAAGAATACATCAGCTTCTTCTCCATCAATCTACAAATATTTACTTAAAAACAGTTTGATATTCAAAAAAGCTGCTTCCCAGCACACGCTGAGGGCTGAGGGGAGCAGGGGGGGTTCCTACCTTCGCTGGCGTGTCTGTCCCTGAACGGCATCTTGGAGTTGGACCCGAAGCCCTCCATGTCGTGGACGGAGGAGGCTCTGCGAATGCTGCACACGCTCTCTCTGGAGGCGGTTGGAGTGAGGCCCGGGATGGACGGAGCTGCGTTGAGCGTGTCCTCCTGGCTCTGGTGTTGGGTCTGGGCGACGGCCTGGTCCGGGTACGTCCGGTCCCAGGGGCCCTTGGGCGACGAGTGGTCCAAAGGGCCGGACACGGGGGTGGAGCAATGGCTGGGGCCGATGAGCGCGCGGGTGTCGTTGGCATAGGAGGGACTGCAGCTCTCGCGGGTGGCGGGAATTTGGTAGTCGCGCGTCGCCACCGAGCCGTCGCTGTGGCGAGGGGAGTCCACCATGACGGCGTCGGGGTCTTCCTGGGGCAGGGACTGCTTGCTGATGCCGAGGAGAGGCAAGGCTGGGAAACGGAAGCGGAAGAATCGCCCTTTCCCTGAGAGAGAAGAAGAGAAAGACGTCCATCACTGTCACATCACTCCACACTAATCCCAGTTTATGGTGACCAGTGAAGTATGGAGTGCAACTGGTATCACACATGAATCAAAGGCAGCGCCGACAGCAGCTCAGGTCACTCAATTATCATGGAGAGTCCACAGTAAGTTGTGTGCCTGCTTTGAGACCAAAAACAGCACAAACAGAATGCACGGTGGGTTTTAATGAGCCACTGGGATGCACGTGACCCCCCCGACCTTGTGCTGTGTTTTCACGGCGTGTTGCAGCAGAACTCGCTCGCAGTCTTCAACATCCCCGCTGATATCTCGCACTTGTTTGCCAATAGCGCTGAAAAGCCTGCCAGTGCAGCTATCTTAAAAAGAGCCCGGCAGATCAAAACAAATGCCGCTCCGCCTCGGGCACTAGTTCAATCTTCAGCTTCTTTCAATTATTCATGGAGGAGGACATTTGTGGAAATATTATAATGGCAGTAGTGCGTTGGGGAGTCAGTCCTATTAAGGATAATGTGCAGGATTTTAATGAGTGATTGAGAGCTCCTGGGGAGATGAAGGAGCAACATTTGGGATGCTGCTGTACTATAATAGTAGGGAGCGCTGTGCAGGAAGAAGGTGAAGAAACAGGACCACAGCTTGGCGTGCGTGAAGACTGTTCAAATGCACACCACCCACAAACAGGCATGTCTAACAATATGAAAACATGTCATGAGAGCGACAGAGACTTCACATATGGAGCGCAAACTGTGGCCTGCATGTTGTGAATCATTTAGTCGCCTGAACATATGTCACACATATAAGAACGCCGCCTCTGAAACTTAGAGAAAGCCCCCTCATGAGCGCATTCAGGAAAAGGATAAGCGAAGCTGGACGGACGAAAAGCCTCATCGCTCCGGCAAACTACAGCAGATTGTATTTGACATGCAGCTACGGACGCATTCAGAGACACAATAGGTGGTGAAACAGGAAACAGAATCAGTGCTTGAGGCTCAGCGGGGAGCAGCGTGCAGCTTTATCCTCCTCCTATTGGGGTGAGACTGAGAGAAGAAACTAATTTTAGACACAGTGCCCGACGTCTGCTCGGGGTCAGCGCGGTGCGTTCAAATTAAGTCTCGAGCCAGATGCTGATGACGCTGGAAATGATCATTTGCATTTAATTGGTGAGTCAGAGCTGGATCTGAGGCCGGCGCTTAGACCTACGGCGCAGTGTGACGAGGCAGGTCATTCATCTGACTGACCAGCAAAGTTTGGCTTCATCTGGACTCAGCGCGACCAGCGCCAGTCTGCAGCTGATCCCAAACCAGCACCAGAGCACAGCGCAGCAGAGCCCTGCTTACTGGGGCTTTTCCCCGACAAATCAAACGTTTCCCTTTTGCGATATTACAACATTGTTCAGTCGTGCGTCTCTCATTTCCGAGTTTGATATAAGCGCTCGCTGAGTGACGCCTTAACAAAATAATGAATGGTAGCTCATGAGCATTCACACGCTCAGAGCTCTGATTCTAATTACTGCGCCTGCAGGATAAACATATACACCACAAGTCTTTTAATTAGCTCATAATTCAGTCACGCATCCGCGGCGTGCGCTGGAAACGCTGCATGCAGCTATATTTAACGGTGATACTGAAAGGGCTGATCCTTGCAGGAATATGCTGCTTTTTGAGTGCTATTACTGGGCTGTGTGTGTGCGCTGTACACGTGTGTGTGTGTGTGTGTGTGTGTGTGTGTGTGTGTGTGTGTTGGCTCTCCAACCCTCTCGTTCTTCGCCTGCAAAAACTCACCAGCTTTACACAACCAATGGACGCACAGTGGCCCTAGTTGCTACGATACCAGATAGCAATATTTGCATTGAATATTAATTGGGCCCTCAGATCCCCATGTTGGAAAGTGGAATGTCTTTCTGTGATGTGAGCATGACTCAGATGCCAGAGGAGGAAGAGGACAGTGGACCTTCATCCTCCGGTAAAAGCGGGACAAAAGCGGCTTCGTGTCCTTTTGTCTCGCTCTTTTTTTGCTGACCGGAAATGAATAAAAAAAAACGATTTGCATGCAGAGGTAACCCGGGCTCCCAGTACAGGACAACAAGGACAACTATGCTGTGTCCCCACTTTGTCCCACACTGTTGAGTTTATGAGTTAAGAGTAATTTTTATTTTACCCAGGAAACATCTTACACTGCAGGTGGCTGTCAGTCATGCAGACATTTGCATTAAGCCAACAATTCATGGATGTGTGTCTCCTCTTGGAGCCCGTTAGCGCTCCTCCTGACTTAGTATAAACAGACTTTTATAACTGGTTTTATGGGGCTATCACCGGACAGCGGCATCATCGCTGCAGGGGAAAATTAAAGCTTTTTATCCTCCCAAACGCACTTGATTTTTCCTTCATTTTTCTCCTCTGTTGGTCACAAATAGGCCTTTTTTCTCGACAGGAAATTGCTAACCAGTAATCTTAGGTGTAGCCTGCTGGTTTCAGGTTAGGGAGAGGAGGTACCAGAGGTCAGGAAGCAGATGGGAGAGTGTAAAGCTTTCAGATTTCCATTAAAGTTGCATGCCACAAACTTAATTCTGCTCCTTATCCTCCCACTGATACCCTGTTTACTGTTGGATGCCTGCAAACAGTATGAACATACATGAATCACAAAGCACAGTGCGCCTGTGAAGCCACTCGAGCGGAGCTGCAGCCGATGCATTAAAAGCCACTTGTCTTTTTTTTGTGTGTGTGTGTGTGTGTGTGTGTGTGTGTGTGTGTGTGGAAGCGGTCCTTCTCAGCTCACAACAAACATGGCCGCAGTACGAATGGTGTTGCTGAGCAGCAAAGGCAATCGATAAGAAGCATCTAACGCACGGCTGCTCATTCCCCAGGAGGAGCCTGCATAATGCAACACATGGATCATCACCTCGCACCGTCTGAAGGCAGCGGCTCCTGCACATAACGCAGAGCTGCTGGCAACACGACGGCTAAATCTACATCTGTAGCAGTTTGTTCCTCTGTGATGCGCTCTTGAATTATGCAGACTTATTCGTAATTTGTAACCTCTGTCCATCTGCTAGCAAAAGCGCAACGCTGGGCCTCCAGAGTCAGCCGTGATGAAACGAGGCCGAGGAAGACCAACTCTCTGCGGTGATCCGTGCGAGAGAGACGGCGTCCAGCGCTGAGACTGCACCTTGTAAACAAATCTGGACCTCAGCAGCAGATTTGCCCACTTAGATATTCAGATCGGCCTGACTGGACTTTAATTCATGGAGGCATGCTCCATCAGCACCGCCCTCGTGCTCGGGCTGAGCAATTAGCTCCCGTGGAAAAGTGAAAGAGAAAGACCTTATCAGTGACACCTGCACGCCTGCTCAAACACCGCTCACAAACCAAAAGATTACACGCTCATGCTTGGCGTCGCAAGAGCCGGTACACAAACACACACACACACACACACAGGCAAACCTTGCTTATACACTCAACACACACATCCCCGCTGCTTCCCCACACACCCCATGAGGCACCGCAGCCTGTTAGGGGCCTCATCCAATTACAGTCATCTAGAGGTGACCTCTGGTCTTCCGTGCTGCTGCTTTATATGTCACAGTCAGAAAGTGGAGGAAGAGAGAGACGCCAAAGAGAGAGCAGGCATCAAGAGCATGTTTGAGAGCACCGCAGGGGAATGGCATTATACAGCATTACACCGACAGCTCGGGGAGGCAGAGCGCTCTCCAGCACTGCTCCAGTAGTTCATCAGGCCATCCTGGCAGGCTCTGAGCTATAATTGGGCCAGACCTTTGAGATGATGGCAGGCTAACACATCAGCGTCTGCTAAACGCTGGTGTCAACATGCCAAAGGAGCTGTCTAGCAGGGATTTCCTGCGCTGCACTGCTGCGAGGAGAAGTGAATGCACGCTGCGGGTCGCGTTGAACATGACAAAAGAAAGGCCGAACACACGAGACAAATGTTCTGCATTACAGCACGTTACATCAGTATTTGGGTCGTGTCAAATGCGTAAGACACAGCGGGGATTGGGTAAAGGCACAAATTGATGTGGATGTGGGAAAAGGTTACGAGTAAAAGGTCACGACGGGCTGTTACATTACGATCACTGCTTTCCTTCCTCCTCGCTTCTCTCATCTCACCCTGCAACGGCTTCTTTCGTCCGGACATGCAGCACATGTGAGAACAGAAATGACGGCACCAACGAGGCCAGGATTAGGGATTAAGAGCGTCCACCAAATCCCATATGTCAAATCGAGACCCGGAGTGCTTTACAGTCAGCCTCGACACAGGTTACACGCTTAAAAATGGACAAAGAAGGCTGAGGCTGCTCCAAAGCCGGGGAGCAGCCACAGGAAAAGCTGGGTGACCTTTGGCTTGAAGTAATGAGTGATGAACTGAGGGGAGTCGCTGTGAGGATGCACCAAGTGACCCCGGGGCAGAGTGTGGGATTAGCAGGTCAGGAACATGTGGAGGAGCTAATCCATTCAAGGCTTTAAAAACAAATATTAAGACTTTAAAATCGATTCTGCATCATAACCGACGCAGATGAGCCTTTCCAGCAGCTGCATTTTGGACCATTTGGAGGAGAAAGGGTGGAGCGGGTCAGCCCACACACAGGAAATCACAGCATGGACATCTCATGTCTTTACTCACATTGGTCAGCTTTGGACGGCGAGGTGTGGTTGAGTCTCTCCAGCGAGTCGCTGCTGCCTTCGTCCAGGATGTAATCGAAGTTGAGGATGAACATCATCACCACGCCCTCCTCGTTCTTCACCGGGATGATGTGGGTGGCACACAGGAAGTCTGAACCTAACCCACAGGAAATTAAATCAAGGTTAGAGGCCTGGAATCATGAGGCGAGCTTGCCTTTAAATCTGAAATTCATCATTATTTTCGGTGTAAAACGAAACAGTGGAGTAGCGCAGCAGCGTTTCAGATACAGCACAGCCTGACCCCGGAGCTTTCCATTAACACTCTTTGACATTCAAACATCTTATTCCAGATAAAGCTGCGTGTGCGGAAACGCCTGGCAGAAAACGAGGGGGAAAAGGTCAAGAGGTCCACTGAGAGGAAAGCCTCCGGAGCTGAATGATTTCATGTATCCAGACGTGCCCCCAGTCCGCCCCGCTACTGGGCACCGCACAGTTAAGTACAGTCAAATACAGTACAAACATCCACTCGCCTCCAGTTAGCATTCGCGCCTTAATCCAATTACTTCCACACTGTGTCACCCTGGATGCCACGACATGCAAAGTCATCACTATGCAGCACAAATAAGAATTCATAAGCACTCGCATTTCTTCAGCAACATACAGCAGCGGCCACAAATGTTTCCGTCTCAGGGGGAAAAATAATTAAACCCCAATTAGGGTTGCCGATGGCTCCACAGTGGGAGGTGAATTTACTGCAACCCTGCTCAGCCGCTAATGCCTCGTCTCTAAATGTTCCTAATTTATCAAACAGCAGACAAGAGGTTAAGAGAGACGGAGACGGTCTTAGCTTCAAATTAGAGATTAGCATTCAGGAAAAAAGGTATGAAGATATTTGAGATTTGTTCGGCTTCATTGATAAGTTCAGGCTTGCGCAGCGGTGTCTCCGGGTGGCTCCATGGGATGCAGAGAAGCTGTGCCCACAATCACTGGTGTAGAAAATGAAATGTATATTAAGCTTTAAATAATGAACGGGGACAGCTCTGGAAGATGCTCTCCCTCACATTAAGTCCTGCTGTCACCAGGAGGCTATTTATAGCGCGCCCAGCAGGCACCCAGCCTACAGCATTTCTTTTCTGGGGGAGCGCAGAGACTCAGACGCACTGCTGCACGAGCAGCTCTGACGACGCACAAACGTGTGTGCGCTCGCAGTGCTACACACAGACCCATGCAAACAAAAAACCCTCTTTTCTGTCAGTTCCTCCCGTCGTACCGTCGGGCTCTGAAACCAGCCATGGTGCAAACCAGCTCCACCACGCTGGGATTTGATTTATGTATTGAGGAGCCCTGATTCCGCTGGGCTAAGCAGTAACCTGCCCCTAATAGTCCATCAGTGTCATCACGAGTGGATGGAGCCATTAATTTTAGTCAGAGGGAGCTGGGGAGGGACGAGGAGCATCACGCCTCCCCTGCCGTCAGTGACAATATGCAAAAGAGGCTCCTACTCCCGAGTGGAGGCGTCTCTGTGCTTGCATGGTTACAAGGAACTACTGTAGCAGCAAAGGCAGGCTTTTTGGGACGGAAGTGCAGATGATGCTCGTTTAATATTGACCAATGGCGTGACTGAATTCTTGCATGTCACCACAGAAGTCTTTAATAACATCAGGTCAGCGATGAAGCCGTCGCAGACATCCAAACATCTGCTTTACCTCCTGGAGCCCATGCAGCAGCAGCAGCAGCAGCGGCGGCGGCGCTCATGATCGTCCTGTTAAGTGGAATCCTGACGCTTCATTTTGTTTGCTAATCCAAATTAGAGCCATCAACGAGCGTCTCCATGGAAACAAGTGAGCGCTCTGGAGAAGAGCTAAAGTTGCTGTGCCAAATTGGATATTAGCCTTATTTGTCTCCGGCACAAAGCGACTTCAAGGTGTCTCCACGATGAAATGAGACAGCTTTTGGAGAACTCTGACAGAGTCTCGGCTCGGGCAGATGTATTTCAAGTGATGTTAAACACTCAACACGAGACCGAAAAACAAGCAAAGGTGGACTTTGTGTTGCAGCGTGAGGTCTGGCACACACTCACACACACATTTCCAACCATGCAAATGCAAAACAAATTCCTCATATGCAGAAAACCTGCAAAGAGCTGCACCATAGAGCCAATACATGCACATAAACTCATGCACATGCACACACACACACACACACACACACACACACACACCCCAGTGCTTAGTGTTACCCCTGCATGCTTCAGGAAGGGAGGTAACCCCAGCTCTGTAAAGCAATCTGCATGTGTGTGTGTATAATCTAAAAATAAGCTGCTTGGAAACCGTGGCCATTTATAATTCATAGGAGCTAAGTATTATGTTCTAGAAAGCATAATGGACGTGTTTAGGTAATACAAGAATGAGACGAGGCTGCGCGGTTATGATGGATACGGCTCAAAATAGTCAGCTGATTAGGCTGTGAAGGGTGTGTGTGAGGATACATTCATTTGACTTATTACTGTTATTGACTGTTCGTTTGTTCACCATCAGGTTGATCAATGCCTGGTTTATGTGCACAGTGTTAGCTCAGACAGCTGCATGTGTGTGTGTGTGCGCGCGCTCTGCATTAACCTCCACTCGGACTTGCACGTCCGTCTATTTGCGCTTCAGATCTGCAGTCGAATGTAAAAATGACGATATCGACTCACTGCTGTGTGTGATGAGGCACGACAGAACGAAGCCACTTTGAGGTAAAATAAATCTGTTAATACGTTTAATTTGCCTCTCTTTCCGCTTCATTTCCCATTATCGCTTCTTTTCGCTCACTATCTGCAGTTTTCCTCTCTCACTCCTCTTCCTTCACTTCTTGAATTCACCCTTGTTTTCTCTTTCTGTCGTTGTGTCTCTCACCACCCCTGCTTGTCCCTTCTCTCTCTCTCTCTGTCTGTGTATGTCTCTCTCCCTGAGAAACGAGCTAGCTGCCCAGGTCCTCTGCAGGAAGGCCACCTGACGTGTTATAAGTGGACAGATCAAACAGATCCGTGGCGCTACTGCAGATGCAAATTTCTGCCTGTCTGCCTGCATATCCATCCTCAGTGGAGGGTCAAAGACAAACACGCATGCACACGCACGCACACACACGAACTCACGCAAACAGAAATAACATTTACATTTCTCAGCTGCACACCGGCGACGAGCACGCACGCATGCACAAACACTAATGATGTCCACAGATCTCAGTTCAGCTCACTACCAAGCTCAGACAGACACAGAGTCGCACACGCGAACACAGTCGCGCGCACACACAGCCTGCCGGCAGCATTAATTAGCAGAATGTTCTCTGTCCAACTAAATCTAATAAGCAGGCGATGGAGCTGGTTTACATGGCGCAGAGTAATGAGACAACGCGACTTTGAAAGGCTGAAACAGGTTCAGTCAGAGCGTCTCTGACCTGAATGTTCATCAGGAGCTGCAGAGCAAAACGCACTAAAGCATCATGACGTGATTCAGCAGGTGTCACCGCTGCTTCTTTAGGAGAAACAGCATGACTCAGCGTTCTCCAAACCAAACTCCGATCGACAGCCGAAACAGAAACGGTATCTTCCCTCTCCTCGTCTCTAATCCTCTGAGGACGATGGAGGGAAGAAAGTGCTGACTTGAGGTTTGTGAGGGAGGCAATCTGAAACTTTGGCAAGGTGAAAGTGAGTTAATAAACACAGAGCTGCCAATCATCCACATAAAGATCACAAAATCCTTCAGCCAAACCAGACGCTCGACACATAAAGCAGGCCGATAAGCCTCTGCGCTGCCTGCACATTGCTGCACCGGCCCGGCGTGTCAAAGTCAAACCTTAAGCTTGAGTGGAAACGTGGGTCTTATCGATTTAAACATTTTCCGCTCGGCTTCATTTCCTCCCCGACGTGGTGCAGCCTACCTGGATTAACAGGGCTACCTGGTAATCTGTTGCTACACAGATGGCCCGGCAGGATGACAGCGCAGCGCGGTGCCAGATTCATACACGGAAGACGCCAAATCGCAGTATGCTGAGGGGCTCTTTAATGTTTGCACACCAAAGCTGCATTGTTAACAGGCAGGTCCATGCACAAAGTCACCTCCACGCCAGTTTGTTTTGGACTGGGTGTCTTTCCAATAAACTGCTTGGATGACTGGTCCAACCAAAGACATTAGTCATGGAATAAACACAATTATATGCGCGGACAGATGGATAAATGTGGCTGCTCATCCAAGACGTACTGGAGAAAGGTCGATACTCTGCATAACAAACACAGCGAAGAAGATCTCCTCTGCCTTATTTGACCTTGAGGCGTTTGGACTGAAAGCTGGACCGCTGCTGGACATCAGGACAACGTTCGGACGAGGACACTGACCAACTGTTCCCACAGAGCTGTGTCTTCATTACGCAGAGCTATCCAAGACACCCCCTTCCCAACACTCACACAGCTCTGAAATCACCTCCCCGTTCATCTCAGTTCACTCACCCTGCGCCTCCTGCCACCTCCCCGTTCCTCTCCTTAAGTTATATTAATTACGCTCCATGAAGGTCACGTCAGGTCAGCCTCATTTTAAGCTTGAGGGCTCGTCTGCGGTCAAGGTGACGCACTCCCTCGCTTCTTCTTCTTCTTCTCATTTTCATTAATAATTGTTTGATTCAAATTTGATTTCTGAACATAATGTTTGGTAAATTAGCAGCCAGCAGCGGTGCAGAAGTATTTGGATTGGCTTTATTTCCCCTCCAGACATGTTTTAATACACTCAAAAACACTCTGATTTGAGTTTTTCAACACTGGAGGCGTCAAGTTTCCACATCACACTCGTGTACTTTGCTTACTAGACTACGACGGGCTGCAAACCAGTCACGCTGTCACTAATACTGTGCTCGCATGTACGTAAACGACCTAAACTGAGATTTAACAGAGGCAACAAGAGGCAAAACACACGTTTGAGCGGAGTAAGATGAAACAAAACCACTGTTTTACAAGCTGAGGTCCCTCACTGGAACTTTATTAGCAGCAGATGAAGCTCAGGGCAGAGCGCTCCACTCAGCCTGACTCATTGATCCTGTATCTGACTGAGCTGTGTGCAGGTTACAGCCTGTGACCCCGACCACGACTGAGACGTCAGCAGCCTCACTGAGCTGCGTATTGATGAACCCATGGAGCTGTCCGCGGTGCTGAAGCAGCACACGCGTTTCTAATCGGACCTTTATCTCTCCGTTTATCTGCCCGTCCTCTTGGATCTATAATATTCTCTAAACTGTGGACTATAAATACTAAAATCTATACTGCATTGCGGCCTATAGAGGCAGACGGCGAGGCGGCGTGCGGCGAGGTGGATCAGAGACACACTGCTGCCCCAAACGTCCTGAAAGATGACGTTTTTATTCTCAAAAGATAACGTGCACGAGTCACTCCTCCGATATGTTTCGAGTGTAAAATCAAAGTCAAGCTCTGCTGCATCTCACTGTTATCACAGCTACATTTCTTCACAGGACACCTCAGTGATTGAACAAGCGGGATTCGCTCGCAGGTGGTTGAGTGAGACGAGTTCTGGTTTCAACATCCTGGAAATTTCATTAGATTCTATTTCCACTATCAATAATTAAGACAAAGCGGCTCGACGTGCGCTTGTTCACGGCGGCCGGGGAGCTGAAACGCAGCGCGCGCACGGTGATCAGCAAGCGCCATTCAAGTCCTTCCTCTCCTCGTTCTCACACACACACACGCACACACACACACTCAGTCTGACATCTGCGGACTGGTTGCGTCTGACAGTGATTGTGGTATGGTGGCATATGGGAATCTTGATAGCCCTCATTTGGAGAAACTGCTGCCAAGAGTATCTCAGTCAAAATCATTTTAAATTGCAGCCTGTGCTTTTCTGCCCTGGACGTGTTTGTGTGTGTGTGTGTGTGTGTGTGTGTGTGTGTGTGTGTGTGTGTGTGTGAGTGACACTGATGCGAGCTGAGCCTCCGGCAGCAGGGCGCTGTTGGCTGGTGCTACTCTGCTTGAGGGGTTATGGTGACATCTCCCTCGTCGCCTCCTTGCCTCTCTTTCCGTCAGAAGCTCAGCAGGGAGCGTCTTCATCTCGCCGTGGCTAATTGTCATCAAATCAACTTTTCCGGGCCGCTCTTCGACCCTGCGTCCGCGTCTCAGCGTGTCTGAGTCAATCACTGCCGCGCTCTTATTGTCTCCTCTTTGACATGGCATCAGAAGGTGAGCGAAACAAGCGTCGCTCTTGCTGCACAAGCGTCTAACAAGCCGGCCATTCTGCTGAATCTCCAAAATGAGGTGAAGTTTTAAAACGCTTCAGGGGAAGAAAACACACAACATTTCCCTTCACTCAACTCAGCCGGGGCAAGATTATCATAGAGGAGACAATAAAAACATTAAATATGAGAATTGACCTTCTTTCAGAGGGTGGAAGGCTTATTTTTTGCCGTCCGTTCTCGGGAAATGTGATCCCTTCCCCTTCTCCACCTAGAACATTCAGCTGTACTAAGAGCTGTTTAACTCTGACGGCGGCTCTCTAATCCAGGAGGGAGAGCGCTACTTTATCCCCGGGGATACAATATCATCAGCAGCGGCACGCTGGCCTGGCGGCTCCACAGTCCTGCAACCCCAAAGGTCACATGTGAAATCACGTTGGTCCCTCGATGGGCGGTCAAAATGTCCATTTCCTCTATGACTGCAGCTGAAGGAAGTGAACACATCATCTGCTCCTCCACAAGAAATAACATTAAGATCCTGGTGTTATGTCACGGCTGCTGACAGGGAAACTGCAAATGACTGTTTTCAATCTAATACACACTACACACACACACACACACACACACACACACACACACACACACACACACAAAGCTCCAGAAGTTACCGCTCCCTCGACAGGGCAATTTACTCTTCTGCAATTTCAGAGCTGAGTATGTTACCGTCTCAACACCTCTGCGGAGCCTCGATCAATTACAGCAAGAACAGACAGAAATGATCATTCTGATCTGACTCGTGGATGCAGGCGGGGACTCGCTGCAGCGAGGGAGCAGATGGCTGCCTCATTCTGAGCCCCAAAAGCGAGTTAAAACTAGCCGAAATTCGCTAATAGCCGAACAAATTGGTGGAATCCTTATTGGAACGAGTGCAGGAAAAACAGACAGGAAGTGAAGCTTCAGGGATCTGCTGCATCGTGAGGAAACATGTGGTTTCAGGTGCGGACTTCAAAGCAGGCATGAAAGCCAAACTCAAAGATCTGCAGCAGGACCAAAAAGCTTGAAACCAGACGGCGTGAAGCAGGAGGACGAATCGATGGCTGTGAAAGAAGCTCTGATCGAATCAATGAAAGCACAGAAACCCTGCAGGGTTTTTCTGTGTGGAGGTCTGTGAATGAAAAGTGAGTTTGGGTCATTTAAAAACCACTTGATATGACACTAATGGCACTTAACGAAAATGGAGGAATGATCCAGTTAAAAAAGACCCAAGTACTATTTTTACAAGAAATCCACCAGCTTCATTTTATAGGACCCACAGATGGAGCCTGAACAGTTTATTAGTGACGCATCAGTGCAGGAAGGCGGACTAATAGATGTTTGGAGAGAACGACGTCGTACCTGGCAGATGTGACAGATCACAATGCGATCATCACTGGAACAGCAGAAAAATAAACACTGCACGGAGGCTCGATACTTTCAATAACAGTGCAAACGTCAGACTGAAGAGGCTGATAATGGGGACGTGGACGCTGTGACACTGTGGGATGAAGGCCCAGCTGGACAAACACAAAGCAGAAGACTTAAAAGTCACGATCACTCAGTATTACAACAAATTAAGGAAGCGAGGAGGAGACAGATGAGATCCTCGGGGGAGAAAAAAGGGCAAGACTTATAAAGCAGAAACATCATGAACCAGGTCCAAAAGCAGCTGGACTCCTGGACAGATGCCTGCGTCCACAGCGGGCGTCCAACACAACTCAGAAAACAAGAGACCCTTAGAGCAGCCAGTTATGACACGAGCCTGACGAGACAGACAAACATCTGAAGAGGAGATATTTTCACAACTCACAGATTAGGAGCTGGAAGCTGCAAATGCAGGAGGGACACCTCTGCTTTTGTCCCATCTTAACTGGACTCTTAAAGAGGACAGAGCTCCCTTATCATGGCAGGAACTTAATGCAAAAGAGTCGGACTGGCGCGACGCACCAGGCTGCCAAAAGCCAAAACTAAGCCCGTTGGTGTCCCCTGGTATTACAAAGGATCAGTTTATGGGTCCGTTGAACAGTCGCTCTCCACATTCGAACATTTCAGCTAAGAACAAACGTCTGTGTGTTGCGTGGCCTACGGACGGCAGCATGTTGCACAGATTGTGTTTACACCTACCTAAGAGCTGAACACAATGCGAGCCAGACGACCTCCAGATGGGGTCAGACAGATCGCATCACTTCCACCTTACGCTAACACTTCTCCTTATCGGGACGGCATGTCCAAACACACTCTGCTTATTAATACAAGGGGAAAGGGGAGTCTTGATTGAAGGGAATGGAAAGGGGGCCGGGGTCAGACCCAGGTCTCAGTGGGAGACATTTAGCTGATAAGAAATATGGAATGTTATAGTAAAAAAAAGGCAAATTAAAAGCACATTGAGGTGCATATGACTCAGACTGACAGAGTACGGTGTCAGTGCCGGGACTTGAAGGCTGAATGTGATCTCAGAAACAAAGATATTTTTACACACTTGCAGTTCAGAGACTACTGTACAATAAAGATAAGGACCACACTTCAGATCATGTGATTGAGGCGAGGATGGACACAGACAGAAGGAGCCTCGGGTCATCGCCGCTTCCTGCCGAGCTTCAGAAGAAATCAACACTGAGCAGAAGAAAAAGGGGCGGCGGAGATGAAGATTCAAACAACAGAGGAGGAGCGGTATCAGATCCATAACCTCATGATGAAGGGGACTCCGCGGGAAGGATTTAACTCTTCATATCAGTCGAATAATACGCAGAGCCGGCTGGAGGCTGCGTGGGAGCACAGAGGCTGAGCATGTGCATGTCTTCAGGAACTGGAGAAAGGCTATATCGGGAAAACTTATTGCACTTGTTAAAAATATTCGGGGATATGAAGTGAAGCAGGTAAGAAAGCAGTGACCACACACTGGCTTTTGTGTGTCGTTTCATCCTCCAACCCAATGAAAACTTCAAAAACTGTGATGTAAAGGCTGTTGCATACAATCACTGATGAATTCTGGATCAGTCAGGGGTCAAAAATCCATATCACTGCATCTCCACTCCTGTGTGCCATCGTGCAATTGCCTCGACCAAACTGATAGGACCTGTGGGTGTGATAGCGATCCGCAGCGGCCTTTCGAGGATGTGGAGGCATCCAATACTGCCGGCACTAGAGAACTGGATAGACAAAATCAATGTGGAGAGCAACGATGAGAGAAATCCAGGCATTAACTCCTCGCACAACATGTCAGCGCATAATGACTTTGAAGACTCCATCGCGTCGGCAGGAGAGTCTATTACTGAGAGACATCCTTTATTTAGAACATCACATATTTGAGTCACACAATCCTGAAGGTCAGAGCATCCCACAGGCGATACACTCGCCACGAAGAGAGTGTACGTTGCATGCTGTAAGTCCGCTAAACGATCAGGTGACACCACGCTGGAGTGCCCTCAAAGTCAGTCAGGCGGGGGTTTAATATCTTCAGCCGGGGTTTGATTTCAGTCACCTGAAGTTAGTCTGAGCTAAAGTCCTGCTGAATTCATTTGAATACAAGCGCAAATATTTCAGGAATAATCTTAATCTGTGCTTCAGAGACAGAGAGAGAGCAGAATACCAGTAGTTTCATCATGTTTAATGCTCTCTCTCTCACGTTAACATCTTTTTCCATGTTAGCTTTTTCTCTTGTCTTTGTGTTCGATCTCGTGCACTCGAGCTTTCAAACTGCTTGAAATGTGATTGTTTTCACTAAAGCCTTATTATGAGGCTCCCCCTCGCAGCGCGTCGCCCGTTAATGCAAACGTCCGGTGCAGGAATCCCATCACTGCTGCAAAGTGAAACAACGGCACTTTCTGCCGGCTTGCTACGTCAGATCTGTGACGGCGAGCGAGGAGATAATCTAAGGTCACGTCCTAAGCAATTCATGGAATACAACAAAGCGTTGCATGGCAGTATTAACAAGAATAATCTGTCTGAAGCTTTGGGCACCTTGTGGTGTCACTGCAAAAGGTTATCTGGGAGATCATGGTGGGTGATGGAGGGCTTTGTGGACTCTGTCAAACAGCAGGCTGCGGTGGTGCCAGAAATACACCGTTTATCATGATGAGTGGGGAAAAGATGACTTGACAGATGGTGCAAAGCACAAAGCACAGAGATGTGATCGGACGGGTTTGGAAAATAACTCGACTTTGATGGAACTATGACTGTTTAGAGGGCTACTCGCTCATTTTTAGACCCTGAAGATGTTTCAGACTTTCCCTCTCATGAGGTTTGGGGGTCACATGGTGTCCTTCATGGCGTCCCTGAGCTGCACTTCGAAAACGCACACTTTCTCCGTGTGTGCATGTTTGGTTTTGTCATGCAATTACATGTTTTTGCACAAAAACATGTAATTTTTCCAGAGAATAAACATCTGCATGGACATAAAGGTAGCATTTTTATATTTCACAGCACTGGAATAAGTTAAAGGGATCCAAAGGATTAATTCCTGAGTCACGTAACTTTATAATTTAGTTTTTGGATGTCTGACGTGAACACCTCGCTCCTGGTCTTTCTTTCTTTGTTGCTGCATGTCGGCTTTGACTCAGACACACAGCCTATGATCTGTTGATTGTCAGGATTATCTTGACGCATTAAAACATCTTCCAGGAGTTGGGGTCAGACCGGGCCATGGGCTGGATTATCTTCCGACACGTGCTTACATTACAATAAGCTGCTCATCTACACGTCTGAAATGCATACAGCTGCAGGATGCACACTGACTGTCCGCACATAAACCTCTGCAGAGCAGTTAGAAAAGCCTGTTGATCACGGTGAGGACACCCATGGCATGCATATTAATTCAATCATACACACTATAGACCGGATCCAAGCATTAAAGCGTCTCTAATTCTCCAAGACTGAACATGGCTGACAAGAGGCCATGAGATGTACACAATAAAAAGCAATTACAGCATCACTGTGAGTGCTCCTGAATCAAATTCCATTACACAACACTATAAAAGCTTGACAGGCCCCAGGTCCCGTCACCCTTGTCTCACTGCAGCTCTGTTACTAAATTACTTTTGTCAAACTGTCAAAGAATCAGCAATCCATACATCCGTCTGCTTGGAGCCAAACAAAAATCACTGCGAGCACCGTCGAGCATCAGCTGGACAAAGCGTGAGGACAACTGAGACGGACAAAGACAGATCGCAGGCTTTGGAAATGTCAGAGCCGGACCATCGCGGTCCAACGCCTCGATAATCTGGTTTTGCCGCGATATGACGAGCTGTGATGAAACAGGCCGGAGGCCACCCCTCCGGCCTCTCGGGGTCTGCTGACTCAGTCTCCATCAAAGTGACTCTGCGGGCGCCGCAGAGCGCTGATCTCTGCCCGGCATTTAGCGATTCACGACCGAAGGCTTTCACCTGATTCAGCTGGGAGAAACAATGCTGGAGTCATGTGATTCAAAGGGTCAAACACCGGAGACCTGGGCAGGAAGACGCTGGAGCAACAGCAACATATAACCTGCCAAAGCACTGAAAAACGCTGCTGAAACAACACATCTGACCACATGTTAAACCACATGAATGAAAACAATGAGGCCAACGCGTGACGTGAAGAACAAAGGCCGACACGGCGGAGAGTCATTCACATGTGGCTGCTCATTCACAGACGTGCTCATATCTGTGAATGAGAGCAGGGATCATGGTCTGAAATCACATGCTGACAAACATCAGTGGCTGGGGGGGGGGGGGGGGGGGGGGGTTGACTAAACATTTAAACCCTTTTAACACTCTGGGATTTCTTAGCATAAGCAAAATCTATATAATCTGTGGAAATAATCTTCTCGCTCACATCCAGCTCGTCATTCACCGGAGACGCCGGTGCAGCTGTGGAGGAGGGGTGTCAGCCCCTCGATACAGGCGAGAATGGGACGAGACGAGGGGGAGGGGGAGCCGCACAGCGAGGTGTTTGAGCAGGGAGGCTGGGGGAGGGGGCTGTCAGACTGTTTACGGTCTGTTTGTGGTAAAACCATCACATAATGGCAGAGTGTGTGGGCTTAATCCATAGATCCAACATCACAATGACCTATATTTATTCTCTGGCACGGCGCCTGCAAACCGGGGCTGTGAAAAAGATTTTACAAGCACAAGCGGAGGTTAAACTGGTATATGTGGCTGATACTGGCAATCAGAAAATACTGCATATCAGACAGTTATATGGCTGACTGCTGATATCACGTCTACAGCAGCCGCACAAGTCCTAATAAATTTTATTTATCTTCTTCGCACGTTTTTATCTGTGTGACGGCAAACCTGAAAGCAGACAATCCTGCAAAAAGATGAGCACAGGGGACACTTGAAGCTACTACACGTCCATGTTAAGATGCCAGTATCAGTGTCAGGTGCATCACACGTGCCTGATCTCACATGATTTTTGATGCAGGGTGGAGGCGAATTTGACTGAACACCTTGATAATGATCTGCTCATGCGGCCGTGTACTTAATCTACCTGCAATGATGGGACGGCCCTCTGGGAGAAAATTATGTCAACATCTGTGACTGTAACGGATAACCCAAGAGGAAAACAATGGAAAGGGGACGGCCCCCGAAGGAATGGGATATTGATCCAAACAACATTGTTAAAAAGAAAGTGCCAGCTTTCCTGAATTTCAATAAAAAATGGTGAAAAGCGGCAAATCATTCATCCGTCTGATGACATATTCGCTATTTTCTAAATATCATGGCGGAGGCAGCATCTAGAAAAGCAGGTAACCCCAAATACAATCCATTTTTTTGCAAGATTTTTGTTCGATGCTATCAGCATCACCAGCTCAAATCCCTCTGCATGAGCTGACTCTGGCATTTTCGGGACTGCGTGACTGGATCCCAGTTCTGTTCTCCAGCTTTGAGCCCCACAGGCAGACAGGCCAGGACGAGTGGCGACGATATATCAAGGCAGGTGAGCTGGAGCTGCAGGTGAGCTGCACAGGGCGTGTGCAGGCAGAGGCAGGAGGTATCTGCATATTCACAGCTCCATGCATGCTAAATGAGGACGAGGAAGAGCTGCATCTGAGCTGTTTCAAGGCTTTATTTCATGGGAAAAATCTTCTAAATGTGCCATTTGAATGAACAGAGGCTGGTTTTAAGGGCTTAAATCAGCACCAGGAGAGGAACTTTAACACACAGGCGCTTTACATCCGTCCACTTACTGTTTTAAAGCGCTCCGGTTTATAGCGGCAACAACCAAGAGACTAACTACAAATCTGATTTTCTCCTAAATGACCCATCTGTAATCCTGGAGGCTCTCGGAGAAGCCGTCGAAGAGGCTCGGTCTAAATGAGATCCACTGTGAGGCATGAACGCAGAGGAAATCGAAGCCTCTGCTGCACCACGAATCAGTCCACGTCACTTTAGATTGAGAGCGGGGGGCTTGCTCATTACGCCGCTTTCCCGCAGCCTCATGAGGACTGATGAGAGGGGCTGGACAGTCACACACCATTCATCTACTGGATCCTCTATGTGTTTAGTCTGTGTTGGTCACAGTATATGTAAGCACAACATGTAAATAAAGAACAAATATAATCTGCTGCAGTTACTCTTTGCATCTGACTGCAAAGCAGGGCTCATGAGGAGGGGTCTCTCGGGTGAGACAGGCTCCATTCAGCATGCCTTGTTTTTGCTCTGTGCTCGTTTAACTTGCACAGTCTTCCAATCAAATCAACGCCCATCACTCTTGGCCATCCGGCCCAGCCTGCGACCAGCTGACCACGTCGAGGGAAGACCGCCATTCAGCGCCATGTGAAATCACGAAAAGGCTCTATTGACGCCGCGCTTTGTTTACCGGCTTGTTTGCACGGAAATGCTCGACGTCAAACCCGAGTAAACAACCACAAGTTAACACTGACTGCACTTAGAGAGGAACTTTACATCCATTACAGCCGAGAAAAGGAGGGACGAGGTGTCGGAGACAGAAGTGGGGCCATCCATGATTGGACCGGATTCAAGCAGGCGTTCCACAATGGAGGACGCCATCTGATGTTTGGCTTCACCTGACTCCCTCCCTGACACCTTCATTTACTCTCCTGCCCGCTCGCTCGCTTCATCCCTCACAGTCGTACAAAACGTCAAACTCAGTTTAAAATGAGCACTCCGTCCTACGAGCCCGCACTCCCTCATTTTGTCTCGCTGTTGCCCCGTCTTTCTTCCTCCCCCCTCCCTGCATCTGCTCGTCTCACTTCATGCTTGTGTCTTTCGCGGACACAAGCTGTCCACTGCGTGCAGCTGAACCCGGGCATGTGGACGAGACCGCGGGCAAGCAGAATAACAGCTTATCTTGTTTGCACAGCGGCGGATGTACAAGAATTGGTTTAACAGAGGATGGTTTCCACTCCAGAGTCACGCCATCAAACTCAGGCCACAAATAGCCCGAGTGGCATCATCTTCAGTCCTCATGTCTGGCTCAGGGCTGCAGACGCTCAATCACCGCTTTCTTGTTATTCTGAAGAGCTGTTCAGCGGTTTACCTCAGCAGCATCTGCACCGAGAGAACAATGTCCATCATGAAGACACCTTGAAGTCTGTTGAAAACGTAAAAACACCACCACGCGTTTGCAGCTGTCTTATACTTAACATTCAGAGCTCGAACAGGAAGTGTTTTATTCCACTGCGGGAGTAATTCAGCCGCTTTCCACTGACTTTCCTCTAATTTTGAACTGTCGTCCGAAGTAACTCAAATGGAAACTCTGCCGCTTTTAGACATCAAAGTGTGTTTCCAGGTGCTGGGGAGCACTGCAGCATATGTGTGAGAAGTAATTTAAAGCCCTTTGTGGCTCCAGAGGGAGCTGTGTGAAGTCTGATAAATGTCCTCATGTGAGGTTACTCAAGGCGGCGCCAGTCGGGGCTGAATACTACGTGTGAAAATGAAAGAGTCAGGAGGTGTGGAGCCAAAAGGAGGTGAGCTGTGGCTGCTCCTCGTGTCTAAATGAGGCTAGCAGCTTACGTACGTGCTAGCATAGCACGCCTGAACCGGCTGAGTTGGATGGTGGATGCCAGGTTGTGACGAGGTGCAGTCAAGCACGTGGACACACCACCCAAAAACTTCAAGAATCAAGCGAGTGAGCTGCTCCACGACGCTCCGAGCGCCAAACCAAAGAGAGATCTGTGGCTTTTGTGAACAGATTCCTACGAGTGAAATGCTAAATCAGTGGGCTTTTTAAATGATGTCACCGGTTCAGGAGCAGAGCTGGAACAAGTTTTAACCGATGTGTCACTGAGTCGCCTTCCAAGCTAGAAACGGCAAACATGTGCAGGTCCCAGCTTGAGGGATAAGAGGCAATTTGGGCAAAACTGTTGAGGAAATAATGTTCACATTAACCAGCTAAAACAATCATTAGTGGCATTATTCACGGGTTAATAATGCATAAAACAGCTTAGGATGTACATGTTTAATAAGTAAGAGAAGAGTAAATCCACAGAGGGCGCTGACTTTAACGTCTCCATTAAACAAAGGCCACACGTGCGACGTCTCCGTCCCCAGAGTCAGATCTTCCTTCAGCTTTTATTTTTCATTTTAAAGGCGGAGGAAAAAAATAAACCTTGAATCTCAGCGAGCATCGCTGAAGCAGCACGAGCAACTTTAATCTATTTATAGCATGACATTTTCAGTCTCATTTGCTATCTGCGAGCGAGAGCTCTTACCATGCAGCGAGCTTATGGATTTCCTGCTGCACCACGGGCCCTGAGAGGCGGCTCTTCTTCAGGGAAACTAAAACACTGACATTATTCTTTCTGAATCACTGAGTGAGGAGGCAGGTCGAGCAACTGATGCTGATTAAAGACGTGCTGCTGCACAGTATTTTTGAAGCTGTCACTAAAACAAACTAACTGAATGCATTCATTGAAAAATAAGCGCAGAGTAGCGCGTTGACTGTAGCGTTAGCTGCGGCTGCTAACTGCTGATGGGCTTTAAAAAAAAGAGCTTGTGCTTCTAGCTATTGCTTTATGGCTCGCATTTGTTTTAGATGAGTACAAATCATCTCATCTTACAAATCCACTGTCTCACTGCTGTATTGTCTAATTACTCTACGCAGCATTTACACAGGCCGTGAAGAGGACATCTCTTACAAAACCCTGCCAGCAGAAAAAGAAACCTCATGCTAAATCTTGGCAACTTTGCAGCATTTTCGTGCAAGGCCACACAGAGGAGCGACTCAAGGGCTAATTAAAAGGAAGATTATTACATTTGAGGTCTTTTCCTTTTGCTCTCACCTGCAGTTTGAACAACTACACTGTACGACCGTTGCGGGTGAGCTTTGATTTTTAATGACATCCTTGGCTCAAACCCGCTGTGCTAAAGACAGTAAGCTCACCTCACTGTGGGGCCCAATGTGAAGGTAACTTAAATGTTTCGTCCAGTAAAAAAATCCCTTTTCCTGAGTGAAACTGAGAGGGAAAAGAGAGATGAATGTTAGAAGAATCGCCTTCAGACACAGCGCCAGCAAGGCTCCCCGAGTTAAGCACAAAATGACCACGAACAGGTGGAATCAGTGCTGTGTTAAGGCTACAACAGCGAGCAGTAAAGTGAAATCTTATGTTTAATACAAGTCCAAAACAGGAGGGACGCTGCGTAAAGCCTAAATAAAACAGGAAGTCATAATATAATATAACATAGAGACAATATATTCAATGTTTGGGCTCATCTGCTTCATTGATTTCTGTAATAATCTGATCTGATTATTGTGAATCTGATGCAGCAACACATTTCAAAGACTGGCAAAGTAGTGGAACGCTCCAAAAACACCTGTTTGGACCATTCCACAGGTAAACAGGTGACAGCATCATGATTGGCTATGAAAGTCCCAACTTTTTTGGAATCAGGGTTGTAAGATTATCTCGTTAAGGGTTATATATCTGCAAAGTGATGCACAGATCCAATGTAAATAACTACTGGATGAGCAGAGATTTGGCTTTTATGAGAATATAACTGTGAAATTCATGCCATCGTCCACAGTACCACACACACACACTCTCGCACACACACACACAGCACTTACACAAACACTACATTTTGCATAATGACTGCTGCAATATCCTCTCGTTCTGTCACACAGCCACCGGTTTGTTTTTCCACTGGTTTCGAATGGAAACAAAGACTGAAATGCATAAATATGTGGGATGATGACGGCAAAGAGCAAAGCGAAACAGCACTAATGGCTCGCTCTGTCTTTAACGCTCAGAGAATTCAGAGAACATGCACAAGTTTAATTATCAAAACACAGTCCTGTTAAAGGTGAGTCAGTGCAGGACGGGACAACACTTTAAGAAATCTGGTGCAAAACGTCCAAAAAAAAAGTCACATTTGAGAACAGCTGGTCTGTCCTGAGAGCAGTAAACAGCTCCACCACTTCAATGACAGCTACCTCTCCTATAGAGGTCATCGAGATCCGTGAAGGCAAAAGGACCAGCGGCTCCACGAGGGCGCAAATCATAAAGCATTAAGGACGCGCCAGAGATTGTGCTGACGAGCAGAATCTCCTTCACGGCCTGCAAAGGACAGCGGGAGAGGCGTTAGCGCAGACCCCAGGTCACAGGATTAAGAAGGAGATGATTGCCTCGCAGAAACCCCAGAGGTCCACCGCGAGGAGCGCAATCAGTTTGCTGCAATGACATTTCTCCTGGAATTCCAGCACAGGACGCAGCAGAGATGGAGCTGAGAGCAAAAACGAGGGACAGGAGCAGTTACAGCGACTCATTCATTCATGTTTACGCCGCAGATAGCACTGCCTTGGTCTGACTGTGCGCCTCTCTGCTTCCTTTTGCCCACTTTCATGTTTTCAAAGACGTTCGCGGTGCGTTGCTCCCTCTGGAGCTGCCTCGCCGCAGTCTGATCACAGGAAAGCTGCGCAGTCAACAGCTAAGAGAGTTCGACAAACAAAAACCAACCGGGAGCGCCACATTGTCACTGGATTACGAGGTTACAACTAGGGAAACATGAAATCGTGTCAAAGGATGATCTCCAGTCTGATTAACTGCACGGCCATGCTTGCTCATTATAAAAAGGAGATTATAAGAGCGGCCTGCCTTGTTGAAACAGGTGTGTGACCTTCCCTGGAGAAGCTCTGAGTCAGGTGAGAGGAAAACACTGAGGTAATTAGAGGCATAGCATACAGGACGGTAATGAGGCCTCCTCCCCGCTGCAGGGTCCGACAGTCAGAGGCCCCCCAGCTCTTTTTACTTGAGTCTCCTGTGGGCCAGCCAGCGGAGGGAAGGCGTTGGGCCGTCATTGATTTCCCCTTTCCAATGCGCCGGTCTTGAAGATCAATGCAACATGAAGGTATTTGTGTCCTCATTAAAGCTGTTTGCTCAGTGGATCGATGCAGACTGAACCCCCGGCTTGCTCTGGCTGACAATACAGCGGCCTAGAGAGGCGTCAGACTGGTTACGGCTGAGTTTAAACTACTTCAAATCCTTTACCTCCCTGATAGCGCAGTATAAAACTACTCCAGTGTGAGCACATGGTACCACTTGTGAGTGGATTATAATGCATTCAGAGGGCCATATGATTAGACTCAAACACACATAATGCTTTCTGATGCGCTACATCAACACTTCAACAATCAACTGCAGTCATGAAAATTATGAATGCATCATAATTCGCCATGAAAGCCCCCGTAACGCGCTGCAGATGTGGTGCTCACCTTGGCTCCTCTTAGGTCAGCAGCATGTTTTATGGCTTTCAAAGAACATTTTCGTTTTGTTAATTAGTCCAACAAATATTCCCAGAGGGTGTGTTCACAGCATCATCCTCTGGTGACACAGCACTGCTCACTAATGGCTCCTTTAAACAAAGCTGCACAGAACAGAAGATGTGAAGAACCTTCAGCGAAGGTTCCTGATCCTGACTGAGCGTCTAATGATGCTTTTTCAGGCGAGTCAAAGTTCAGCAGAAACAACATAAACAAGGCTGAGGGTTGCAGATTGACAGTCCCACGAGGCACAGGTTAAAGCCCACTCCAAAAAATGAGCTGCCTCCTCCCTCGAGCATTTTTCTGCAACTTTATCTTTCAACCTTTGACCCCACACATCTATGTCTCCCCGGGTGCTATCATTTGTAGCTGTTCTGTAAACTGTCCTCCACCTAATCTGCAGCACCTCTCTGCCTCTGGGTTTTCTCATACCTGCCCGGGTATGAATTACACAAACACACACACACACTGTCTTGAAAGACAGCACTTCTGAGCTCCGATCGCACATCAGAAGTCAAAACAAACGGGGCTGGCAGTGTCTCGTTTCATTTGGCAAAATCCACGTGAGCAGAGATGAATTTGAAGCAGACGTTCCACTTGCGCCACTCTTTGGTACCCAGTTTACTTCAGTCATGGGACATCGGTCAGACACTCGAATGGTCAAGGTTCGCTGGTGGAAGCAGCCCTGAGGGGGCTTTAGGGGATTTCAGCAAATACTGTTTAACATTTTGTTAAATTATCTTGCTTGCTACCGCTCTCAAAGCGTAATTCATATGATTCATTGGTACAAGAAAGGTTTTCCTTCTTGTTTAGTTTCTGCAGCAATAATTGAATACATTCAGCCTCATGAAAAAGCTGCCTCACCGGGCTCGGCTTGAGTGTGGACGATTGATTTTCATTTCATTAAAAACAACTCACACGGCAGCGTTAGCAAGCACTGAGGAGGAGACACATAGAAAGCGTATATACGACAAACACGCAGGCGATCCCCGCACACCGTAGCTCTTATAAAACTATTAATCCTCATTTGTGCCACGGTGAAACCTCACCGGTCCCCGAGCGTTATGCAAGGAGGCTTAATCATCTGAATACATATGTCATTGTTAGAGGTCACCGCATGAACTCTCCCTGAACCAGCGCAGATGAGGCTGACTGCTTTAGACTCTCACTCCGGAGCTCGCCTTGTAACTCATCAAAACAATACCAGCTGTCATGCCAAGTCATGATCTCCATGCAGTGCTCATAAGCAGCATATGCATGCCAGCAGATTATCTAAGCTATGGAAAAGCCACGCGGACGCAGTCAGTCCCAGGCAATGGTCAGGCCCGTGAGGACCAGCAGGGTCTTTAAAGGCTAAAGTTAGCTGAGTGTGACATCTGTGTACACGATACTGTACAGCATGAAGCTATTTTTTTCTGGAGGTGATTAGAAGAGAAGCGGAGGAACCACACACCTCACTATGCTCACAGCAGTCTTTAGGGAAGTGAGCTACATCCTTCCTAGGGTGCCCCATCGAGCGCAGGCTAATGAACATCTTTCCCAGCCACGCAGCGCCTACATCGTTTCAAAACTGGACTTCACAGCAGAGGAAACCTTCGCAGCTGCCCCCCCCCCCCCCCCCCCAGGGTTCGAAATGGGTGCACTCAGTGATTCGCTGCTGCAAAATGCTCCAGATAGAGCCGACTCAGAACTAAAAATTACCCGCGCTGTGCCCGGAGTGTAAAAGTCACCTTTATCCCACATTCATGTGCGTAGCTTGCATCAACACTGCAGGTGCGCAGCACAAAGGTAACGCTGTGACACTGAGTGCTTTCAGAGTCAAACGGCAGAAAGACTTTTGGAGGTGAAGCGAGAGAGCTTCGGCGTGCTTTCTAAAGGTGGGACGACTGCAGCAGCGTCATGTCATGTGCTGTACGCGCCACCTGAGCCCAGCAGCACTCACCATCCTTGCGGTGGTAGGTGATCTCCACTTTGCGCTCCTCCGAGCCCAGCAGCGCCTGGGCCACCTGGGCCACCGCGTGGCGGTTGGTGAACTGGCCGTGCAGGAAGTCGCAGGTGCACGGCTTCTGCATGACGTCCGGCCTGGAGAAGCCCGTCATCTCGCAGAAGCCGTCATTACAGTAGATAATAGCGCAGTTCTGCACCCGGGCGTTGGCTATGATGAATTTCTTATCTGTAGGGGGTAAAAGGAGAGATGAGGGGTTAATCTGCTCATCACTTGTTATTAAACATGTGGATATTATCAATTCATACATTAAAAGAATAAATACATTAACAGGAATATGAAAAAATGAGAACATGGCACACAAATATAAACACATGCAGGTGGGTGTAATGGCTTTAAAAGGAATTATCCTCCATTATGTTCTTTAATATAGGTGCTCAACTGTTCCAGGGATTTAAAAATCAAACTCCATAAGCAGGCTGGATTGCTTTATACTTGTTATTGCCTTTTCATTGACTGGAATAGCCGTTTTATTGAACTCATCTACGGCACAACGGATGCTTTACTCAATAGGCCTCCAGCATGGTGTCCAGCGACAAATAATCCACGGAAACCAAACATGACTGCGGGGTTTAATGAGGGCAATGAAGGCATTTTGGGGATATGATCTGAAAGTAATGAAATCCCTTAATCCCCTTTTTCCCCCACATGCAGCTTTTTAAACTCCAATCTCCTCTGGAGCAGGAGTGCAGCACCACAGACCCATAAAACAAACCGGGGGCTTGATAAGGCTGCAGGATAATTAACTTCTAATGACTTTTCATGGAGCCACGTATCAAAATCAGAGGAAAAATAGAATTTGTACAGCGCATCTGCATCACAAGCCCTCTTCTAAAAGACGGCCTTTTTGGCGATTTCCTGAGGATTAATGATGAGTGATGGTGAGGATGCAGCAGGACAGACACAAAAGACAGGCTTCACAACAGACCCGCACAGCGCTGGACAGCAGGAGAGGTACTCACTTTGTCCTTCGAATTTCCGAATAATTACTCCCAAAAAGGTGTTTTGAGGCGCAACATGACCCCTCCGGACAGGCATGGTTCCCCGATAAAAAAATCTTTGGCTGTCCGAGTAAGAGCGCCTTCCGTCAAGTTCTAGCGGGTGACAACCGAAGCCAGAGGGGCTCCCCGTTTCCTTTGTCACCAGTCAGTCATCCTCGTAGGAAAATCTCCCCCCTCTGATTTCTTTTCTGTTCCCGACCCCCCGTGTTTCCCTTATTTCAACTCCGACGCGTCCCCGGTTGAGCGCATCGCAGAGGCGTCCCTGCGCTCCTCGCCGACGTGAAACTGGAAAGAAAGGAGTCGGTAAAACGCAGTTTAACCAACATTTCACCGCCGCTCCTCGAAAGCGCTGTGCGCGCGTGTGCCGGCGCGTGAGCGGACGTGCGTGCGTGCGCGCGGGGGTCTATTGTTGTGAAGGGAAGACGGATGGTCTCCGAGGCCAATGGCTGCGAGGCTGGCGGAGCGGAGAGGCGCACCAGCGACACTGCGAAGGGAAAAACCCACATGGATGCGTAGACAAAGCGGCAGACGGAGAGAGAGTGGAGGCTGGGCTGGCCGGTAACGGATTACTGTAACGCGTTACCACCACGGTACCCTACTACTCTGAGGCACCTGGCTCATAGTTAGCAACGTCAACAATTTGCAATCCCCTTCTAGCTTGTTTTTCAGACACATTAAATCAAATTATGACAGCATTACCTCTCTCCTCCGCTCATTTCCGGTCTTACTTGTGTCACGCGCCTGGCGCAATTAAGTCAGCTCAGTGAGCGCGAGCTAGCTTCACTTTACCTGCTACACCTGAAGACATATGTTCATGTTACGACGCAGAGCTGCCTGATTTAACAAAGATAAAAGTACTAAAACATTACTTTTGACGCTAATGAGTGATTACTTTTGTCGGCACCTGTGACTTCTCGCGGAGTCACGTGACCAGCAGCGCCGGCAGGGCAGCAAACGCAGGTGCGCGGGCCGGCTCATTAGGTGAGAGCCCTTCAGCCGCGATTTGGTTGGGCGGCCGTGTTTTAAATATCCTCCGTAGCCTCGAGTTTCCGCCTCACAGTTTGCATAAAATGAGACAGGGCTCCAGCGGCGCTGCCTCGGGAGCGGAGGAGGCCGCTGCGGTGGGCGCTGGCCATGGTGCTGCCGAGGCTGCTCCCGGTCCCCATGCGCGCAGCTTAAGACATTTTGAGGAGGGACGCATGAGCAGGACATGGGACAGAGTGGGAGTGATGGACATGACAGCATATTTCAGATACTCCTCAACTAATCCTCAGCTGCACAAATCTATGTGCATTGTTCACCAGGATAGAACTACAGTACAGGAAGTAAAATCACTGATATCCAGATGTTTCAAACTGTGTATTATCTGATTATTAGTTGTGATGCAAAGCAGGATGTCGGGAGCTGGTCGTAATAGCTGCAGTTGTATGATAAATGTGGAATAAAAGCAGTTTATTCCTCTCCTTCTACTTTCCTTTCAGATCCGATTCATCCCCCTTCCCTGTGTCGCTTTGAGCGTCTCGCCCTCACACACACAGGCAAACAAACACACCCAGAGTCTAGTGAAACATCTGTCCTGGTCTTGCACCAGCTCTCCCTCCATCTGGTCCTTTGAACAAGCGATTCGGTCCGCACACAGACACGGGGGGGTTGGGGGGGGCTGGAGAGAGGGTGGCATATGCTGCTTTTACAACCTTTTGTTTTAACGGCGGTAGGGTCCACGTGAAGGCAGCCTTTGTCCCACACTGTCCTCTCATCATGCACCAGCTTTCTCTGGACGTGCCTGCAGCTTGTGGCCTGCCCATTGGCATTTTTATCAGCGCTCATCTGCATTTTGTTGCCCCACATCCTGTTTCTCACCACACTTAACGCTGTAATGACATTTGAATTCATAAAAACAAGTTAATCTGTCGCACTGATCTTCATTCCTCTCTCATTTCCCCCTTTTTGTGTCTCACACACACAGCGAGCACGACCCACCACGGCGACACAGTAAAGGCTAAGCCCGCCCTTGAGTCATATTCACATTAAAGGAAGTGACAACATTAATTAATTGTATTTTAGCTCATAATACACTCACTGAATGGGCAGCTGCTGGTGAGGAACACCATTTTCAGACAGGAGAGCTTAATCCTTAAGAAGTAGGAACACACACACTTTAAAAGCAGCTCCTTTGTTATTGTGCAGAGGAAATGCAGAGGGGCACAGTGTGTGGTTACACATATGTATTACACCAGTTTAGGAAAGAGCTAAATGTCTTGAATGCAACACCGGTGTGGGAATCCGCTCTTCTTCACAACAAATAAAGACACATGATGGTCTCAAGGCCAAAAGCCAGAGTGAAGCAATAAAGAGCTGCAACCTGCAGGACCACTACAGCACAGTGGGAGCACCTCAGGCTCAAACCTTTGATTGTATAGCAAGTTTTTTTCTACATTTCTGAGGTCCTTTGGGCGCGATCAACAAAAGATGACCCAATCTTCAGCCGGCTAGCAGCACAGGATGCCGGTCGGTCCATCATCTCAGTCCAGAATGAAGCATCTCAACAGCTAACATTTGGATAATCATGAAACTCTGTACAGATATTTCTTTGTACTGACTTTTCCTCTAGCGCCACCATGAGGTTGCCAGCTGTGGGTTTCAGTATACACACATGCACACCCCTCCTTTGGATCACCTGTAATCCATCATCAGATCAGCATGTTAATTTGTCCAATAGAAAAAAAAACTTCCCCATCAGCTGGCATGCTAACACTAAACTAAGGTGAAGGTGGTTCACATTAAATCTGCTTAGCATCAGTGTGTTAGCATTTTCACTGTGATGTGTGCCTTCATTAGCATTTAGCTCGAAGCACCGCTGTGCCTCACATGGCTGCCGTGGCTGCACGCTGTCTGTCTTCCTCAAAACATCAGCCTGTAATAAAACCGTTTTGAGTGAAATAAAAGACATTTTATCTCCTTTTTTCACCCGACACCCTATAAATAAGACATTTTAAGCATTTTCTAAGGATGAATAAATTAAAAAACAGCTATTGGTCAAATAAAAAAAACAGTCGTTCGGGGCGATGGATCCTCTTCTTGCCATATAAAAACACAAGTTTCTTACACACTTCAGTGTGTTCATACCCTTTATGTTGCAGCTGCACCGTCCCCTGTTGTTAACTGGGTGAGGAAGATGAGTGAAGGGGTCAATGTCGAATGTTATGGTGCTTAAATTTGCCTTTGTTGAATCCTTACTGCCATCGTTAGCAGCGTCACCTTCATGATAATAAACTGCTATTGAAATCACACTGTTAATAATAAGAATTTCAAGAAATATATAATGAAATAACGTTAGATTTGTCGTACTGATGGCAGTTTATAGTGAGAAAAGGTAATTCAATGGCAACATGAAGGTTAAATCGCTCTGTTCAGTCAACCTTCTGAAACTAAACTACATCCCAAAATCCAGGAGCAGCTTTTCTGCTAGAAAGAGACAAGCAGCATGAAAAGGTCTGGCTCTGAGAACCGCAGTGCACCATGGGGATTTTCTGGAGGTGAGATGGCTCATTTAGGTTGAGTTAAGCGCAAGAAATGTCTCACAGAGCCGTCACAACTCAGACTGTGCTGCACCAAAACCTCAGACAATAACCACGAGCTTACCGGGAAACTCGTGAGAGGTTCATTCTGGGTAATCAGTGACAGTAATATAATAACATGCTCACGTCTCGTTTCCACGTATTCCTTAAATATCTCCTACCAGATGCTGCTGGCGAGGAAGCTCTGCGGTTTATGGGAACTGATAGCTATAAATAGATAAAACTGTATTTACTCTCCATTTATCCGCAGCATCGCTTCTGTTTATGCTCTTTATGAGGCCGCGTCCTACTGATCGGGTTTAAGAGAAGGAAATTAAGTTTTCCCCCGAAGACGCTGTTAAAGGTGCAATGAATAATTAAGTGGAAATTTAACAATGCAGCAGCGTTGTGGCTCTTCGTGGTGAAACATGAGGGAGCGCTGAAGGAGGGCTGGAGGGTCTGAGGATGTTTCAGAGGAGATATTTTCAGTGGTGATGAGTTCAGCTGGATTCCATTAAGTGCAACCAAGTGATCATTTCTATCACAGTGAAATGTTAAGACCCTTTGCCTCTTGGGAAATATTGTCAGGAGAGTCACTTTGTCCAACAATTTTATGGGCAAATTAATCTACCCGGTGACTGAGTTCTGCAGCTGCAATAATGAAACTCCACTTACAGACACACAATGTGAGTCACACAAACATGCTGCGGAGGCTCGGTGATGTGGGCTCTAATCATGTTGCTGCTGCTCGACAGTGTGGCTGGCGAGCCAACAGATGACACACTATTAAGCTTGAAGCATGCTGCCGGTAGTCGTGATCGCTTACTCCCGCTGGCATTTTGCTCTCAGGAATACATAATTTCATTCATGACAGAGTTATTGAACGGGGACAAAAACTTTCCAAGTTAATGAGTTCGCTAACTGTCAGCGAGCTTGTTTGCTAATGAGGTAATATGTTGGTGCCATGCCGCTGTCCTGACGGCCATTACTCTGCTTCCCCACCCATGTTCAGACCCTGACCATCCAACTCTAACCGAGCAACAACACGAGCAAATCAGAGGGATGTTGGTGGAGCACGTTCAGGCCGAGGAGTGGACGGTGCAACACGACTAACGGCTTTCTCCATTTTGGACTCTTCTGTCCCTCAAAGGTTAGCCAAGACAGTTCGTATTGGTCAACGGTGCAAATTTAGCCACGCTGAACCGTACGTTAAACATTTTAGCGCATTTACTTCGCCCCTACTATCGCTCATAGATCCGATGTAGGCCTACGATCGCAGCGATGTGTTAAAATGAACAGAATCTGCTGCTGAATTTCAGCTTTCAAAGCTTCTCTTTGACCCGGCCTCGAGGGGCAACGATCACAAAGTCTGTCGGAGGCGAAGGCTTCAGCGAGGATGGATGCTATTCTGTGGGTTTTGGGAGGAGGATAGAGCTGAAACCGCTACTTTATAATTGGAGCTGAGTCAGCAGGTGAATGATTACAACTTTGCCCTATGGGATCATCACGATCATTATGATGTATCGGAGAAAGAAAACGTGGTTATTACTGGAGAGCGTAACCTTGCCCCGGGCCCCGCTAATTAGAAAGACTAATAACAAACACTGCAAGCTCCTGACAGGCTGTCACTCTCGGTGCAAAGGGGTCCAGACTTGGCATTGCATGTGGTCGCGTGATGCAGCGATGCAGACGGTGCGAGAGGTGAGAGGGAGACTGTCCTTCAACCTGGGTTCACGCCCCTTTGACAGCAAGCATACATCCTACTGGACCGTCCTAGAGCAGGAGCAGACACTGAACTCTCGCCTGCTCCTGAGACGTTCAGCCAAATGAGAACTTTCCTCTTCAATCAATAGAATAACGCATCATTTCCCCCTCCTCTGTCAGCGCTAGATCATTTAAAATTGGCTATGTCATGCAGAATTTAGGGACGCCGCCTGCTGTCAAACAGCCTCCGTCCACTTTACGTGACACAGGATTTAAAGGTTAGGACCTGCGAGCGGTTTATTCTCCATATTCTGTGAGCGTAAGAAAGCTAACGTGGTTAATTACACGGGCTGCCAACAAACCAGCAGTGATTTCCCCCGGTGGTTGTAAAAGATCTGTATTACTACGAGACGTTTTCTCTGACCTCAGCCCATGAGAGAGGCTCAGTGTACTGCAGCCTGTGCAGCAGTCATTAAATAAACCCCGCGCGGCCTAATCCACTCAACATCAGCTCATTCACCACTGCATGGAGGGATGACTAGTAAGTGTGCATGTGAGTGTATGAGTATTTATATGTATCTGGAGCACAGCCTATCACTGAACAGCAGGAAGCAGGTTTCACCAACAGTACTGAGTATTTCTTCTTCTTCTCATCAGCAGTATAGACTTACTACTCATGCAAAGGCAGCGCAGACCACCATCTTATTTTAGCGTGCTAGCATGGCCATAAGTCAAAGCGTTGATTTTGACCTGATGGTTCAGGTCGCTCATGAACGTCTGCACCAAATGTAATGGCCATCCGTCCGGTGGCTGCTGGGACATTTCAACCAGAAACCACAAATGTCAACCTCATGGTAGCGCTGGAGCAAAAAAGGGGATCAGTAAAGTCAAGTGGTTTTATCCTCTGGGGACTGTAAATGTTTACGTTTAATGAAAATCCATTCAGAAGTTGTTCAGATACTTCAGTGGTGCACAGGCTGACCGACGGACCAGAGAGCCGCTCTGCTAGCACAGCTAAAACAGATGAAGATGATGGCGCTGTAGTGGCCATGAAACTACAATGATGATGATGATTTAAGCGTTAATGATGATGACAAAGGCATCAAGCTTGACAGTGACAATCTATCTTGATGGTGCTAATTATGATGCTACCAAAGAAGCATCAGTGAGGGTCTCCCTGTGCCGCTCAGAGCGTTCCTCCCTGACAAAGTAAATTGCCCTCCATGTTAATCTCCCAACTGGTATCGGCCTTTAGCCTCCTTGCTGCTGCCGCTGGGAGTGTTTTTGAAAGGATAATATCCCCCATAAGCCCGACTCTATCAGCTCGGTTGGGCCATTCATTTTTTAGCTTAATCGGTTCAGCATGTGGAGCAATTTAGATCGGACGACTGGGCCTTGGCCTCTAATCCGCGGATCACTCTGGGGCAAATGGCTGCCCACACCCAGGAATGACCCCCACGGTCTCTCTATTCTTTCTCGCTTTATTTCTGCCTGTTCTTGTTTTGTTAGCCCTTGATCTCCTCTGGCTCTGAGCCAGGAAAAGACAATGGGAGAAGGCTGACCATCGAAAGAGTGAGGCAGAGCAGAAAAGTCTCTGAAAATGAAGCAGGCCTGAGAGAAAGGTAGATGAGTAAGACTGACAAGAACTGCCGCTGCCGGCTGGGCTTTCTGTTTTTGCCGCAGCCACTCGTCCAACTTTGTCTCACACTTTTTCCACAGCAGGCCCCTTCCATAGATAAATGTCTCACCCTGCCTCATCTGCTGTCCCGCTATCTTTTGAAAGCCAGGCAGTTCAGCGGTTCGTGGGAAATACGTGGCAGGGATGCAGTGTTGGCGTGTCAACGATAACCCACGTGTCACTCCAAGATACCGCCAGCAGCTCTGTGCAGAGCCGCGGCTTTGTCTTCTGTCAGTGTCGCCATCTCAGCTAAATGCCTGTGACTGCACAGCTCATCGCCAAACAGAGGTGTCATCCCAGAGATGTATCACCCCGCACATGTCCCGTCTCTTTGCTAGGCCACTCGAGGTGCCAAAGTGGAGTGACTCTGACTCAGGGTATCGTGTGTGTGTGTGTGTGTGTGTGTGTGTGTGTGTGTGTGTGTGCGTAGCTGTCCTTGTGAGAGCAGATTTGAGTTTTCGCCCATTGGAGGAAGGTCATTTTGGTAAAGCAGGGTCATTTTGGCCTGTTCCTGCTTCTTCATGACATTTGGCCATGACCAGATTCGCCTGTTTGAAGGCCCCAGGGCACAAACTGGCTGTTTGGCTCGTCTCGCCTCGAAGTCTCAACCAAGTACAGTGCACACAGCACAGAAACCACACAGCACTCCTGGTCCCAGTTTGACTGTGTCTTTATTGTGACTGAGACTGCTGGATGATTGTGATTGTGGATTGCAAATCCTAGCATGCTAATATGCTAAATGAACATTACCTGCTTAACATCAGCATGTTAGCATGCAGATGAGACGTTAGCTTAGCTGTAGACTCTTAGCGCTGCTGTTTGAGAACTGAGAGTCAGGTTAAAGTCAGGCTGACGCCACGTCTTATATCAGGCTGATTTGCTTTTGTTTTTTATCAAATACAAGCCTGTTTTCTCATCCATCCTGAGTAATAATCTTAGCTAGATGCTAACTGTTTAGCTCCCGTGTGTGCGTCTCTGTCTCTGCATGTGTGTGAAAGCTTGCTGAAAAACATGCAGTGTGCCTTGCTGGATAAATCCAAATTTGCAGGGGTTTATAAAGCAGAGAGTTGCTTTTCAGACTGTCATTAGCACAAATCCCAAGCCAGGTCTCAGATCAGCTTCTTGTGCCAGTTCCTCCCACCAAACCCATGAGCATAGCACTCAGTCCTGTTTCTGCATTTAGCATTACTTTGCCCTATAATGACTCCTGCCGAGAGACCTCAATGAAATTCTTTGTCATTTGTGAAATCGCTGCCGTGGTGTCGAGCTGCAGCGTTGCAGAGCTCCTCACTCTGCCTCCTCGTCACGCACAGTTTGTCTTGTAAACACGTGTTAACACCCGAGATTTGCACTTGTCATACACCTATGTGTGTAATTACATGGAGCGGTGATTGCCATTACAGATGGTGACAATTGCATCTATTTATGAGAGCAGCTGGATGCTCCCCAGCTACAGAATTACAAACAAGTCACATGAATCATCGTCCTGCAACAATAGTGAGTTGGTGTTTGCATCTAAGGAATGATATTGGAACAAAGTCTAGTAAAAATATCACTTGCTTGGCAGCAGAACGACTCTGGGCAACATTAAATTTCAGATATAAACTGGTTTCTACAAAAACAAGAATACAGTCGTAAAGTGCTCAGACCCGCGATTCCACTCTCATTGTTGAACAATATGTTTTTCCAATTAACTCACCCTGGAAACAGCTGTTATTTGAAAACGAGGTCTTAATATCGCTGCATTCAAGATGGCTGTAAGATCAACAATTCCTAATTGATTCAGAGAGATTAAAGTGGAGATCATATGGCTAACACACACGATGATGCACGCACTGCGACTGGTGTTGACAGAGCACACAGGGACTGAGGTATTTTTAGCTTTTGTTTACCTCCTGAATTACTTACTATCCTGGTAATCCCTTGTATTTCCCTGATGATCTGCGGGGAGTACAGTAGCTGGTCTGAATCTCGCCCTCTAGCTCTTCTGGTTACAGTGCATATTCATAAATAGAGTGCAAGTTAAACTCCTGCAGCTACGCAGTGTTTGATCTTTTCCTGAAATACTCGCATTTATTCTCAGGGCAAGGCATTGATTTGCGTTACCATCGCATACAAATCTTAAAAACTATGGATTAGAAACACCTACGCCGCTGGTGGTTCCAGGACTTTCTGGTTTAAGACTCCCTGACGGTGATGCAGCAGTCTGCTTAGGACCACACTTCAGATGTTTCAGAGGCTATTCAGTGTTTAACAAGAAAAATAATAGCTTGTAGATTACTTTGCTCACTCGTGACCTTTGGTTCACCGCTGTGTCTGTGTGTGTGCGTGCAGATCTGTATACGGTGTGTTTTAGAGCGTGCTCCCTCCTCTTCCTCACTGTATCTGCTGGGATCTAAAGTGAGTGTGTGCGTGTGCAGTCTTGTCAGTTAATGAAAGGTTGATGGCTTCAGATGGCCTGACTATTAAGAGGTTGTCCCTCTGGAGACTCTGGCTTCCTATGCGATGGCTCCATCCCTCCTGTTCATTACCGTGCTGTTGTCAAAACCTCTGGCAGCCCACCAAAGCCATCTCGCCCCCCCCCCCCCCCCGCTTCCCTCTCCTTCAGTCTGTCTCTCCCTCGCTCGCTCGCTCGCTCTCATTCTGTGCCAGCTCCAGCCGGTCTGAGGGATCAGGAGCCAGGGTTGCCGTGGCAACTTGTCCTATCCCTATCGCTGGATGGATCATCCCTGGATTGTGTTACCCCACCACCTCCAGCTCCCCGCAACGCACACACAAACAGACACACATGCGCCAACTTCTTCACCTCTGCCTCTTTCAGCGAGATTTTCCCTCCACACGAGAACTCGCTTTTGATTTCCTTTTTTCTCTTTCTCTCTTGATCTGACGCTCTGCGTTTCCCTGACTCAGCCAGATCGGGGATCTTACGGTTTGCACTGCAGCTGAGTCAGAGGAAATCATTGCCTTTATCACTGGCTTGTTTAAGTGGAGCTATAGGGTCAGCCATGCCTCTGTGGGATTTCCCATCATGCCTGCTGCACCGGCAAGCATCTGCAGCTGCACAAGCTTCAGAGAGCGAGAAGCGATACCTCAGACAGGTAAACGCCACATGTGGACGGCACACATGCATGAATGCACAAGCAGACGCCAACAAGGATGCTGCTGTGCACATTAGGACACACCTCTAAGAGGGTGAGCGGCATCAGAGGCAGATATAATCTTGCTGGATCAGTTAAACCTCCAAAAAGCAGCAGCAGACTGGTGAAAAAGAGTAAAACAGGAGACATTATGAAACTGCTACCTGCAACATATACAATGAGCCCTGCTGTTCCACAAATAAAGGGTTTGCAGTCATGCTAGCACGTCTGTTAGCACTATTCAAGCTCACAACAACACCTCTATCAAAAGAGGAGACCCAGAAATTTGATGTATTTTCCATGAACTTTAGCTGCCATCCAAACGACCTGCCCTCCAAAAACCGGGTTCTTCCTGCCTCCTTACTGGCATTGTCAAGTTTCAAGTAAAGCAGTTCTTGGCTGATCAAGGAGGTGTGACAAGTTGCCAGGTAATGCTATTAATTTGCACATAAATATATCTCCTGCCGGCCAGCTCTCAGAGGACAGGCCTACCGACAGTGTATTAAAGGCGCTGTGATCGCCACATCGCTTTGGATTAGACACGACAGCGGCGCCAGCGAACGTGCGCTGGCATCAGCCGGACCAATTTAGCACCACAAGCTTTGGGAGTCGACACGTTGCTCCCCACAGTCCGAATAACACAGCTAAATTTGTGTCTGATTGCTCCTGACAAAGCGAGTCACCTGGGCTGCCTGAGAAGTTGCTAAACCTCGTAACATTTCCGCGGCTCTGAAGAACGTTTGAATAACCCGAACTCTAATCTGACAGAGCGCACCGCTACTGCTACACACATATCATCGACCCTGCCTAATATCTCGACAGGACAATCCATTTAAAAGATGTCATACAAGGTGAAGTTGCCCACTGATCAATCTCCTGCATTGATTCATGGCTAATGACATTGAGAGATGACTGCAAAAAGCTCCTACATTTAGCTTATTGACGTGCCGTATCGAGTGCCAGGTTGCTGGCAGAGAATCATTTTCCAGGATAGTAAAGCTACCTGCCGGCTAATTGTCAGTATAAAGGGCTGAATATAGAAAGTGGCTTTAATCTGCGAGGATATTTATAGCACAGCTCCTGGATGTCTCTTTAAAATGTAATCAGTGACTAAGATCAGTGCTTCAGAAGCATAATTGGGATAGTGAGCAGAGGCGAGTGACCTGGCATCAAACCCGAAGTGTCCTAACAGCTGAAGTGCCTCTGAGCAAGACGCTAAATGTTCAACCTTGCTACATAGGCATAGACGTCTGTGTCTACATAAATCAGGACTTGCAGAACAGAAAACAGAAACGTGAGTTTGGGAACAGCAGGAAATCTCCAAACGAGGTGTGGAAATGTGTCCTTGGGCAAGCGGTTACACTCCTGACTGCCTCTGTTTCTGGATCGAAGGCTGTTCAGTTCTGAGACCGCTAACACCAACTCCACATCCATCAGAGTTAAGCAGCTCCGCGAGCACGCAAACAACCCATCAGTCGAAACCCCATCCCCGAAAATCAACAGTAATTATGAAAGAATTCTCTGGCGTTTTGGGAAATATGCCTGTTTGCTTTCTTGCTGGGAGTTTAATGAGAAGATGAGTACTCATATGTGTAAGGATGAAGCAACAGGCAGGCAAGTTAGCTTAGCGTAGCATCAGTGAGTGACATGTAAGTCAGCATCAGAGGTGCTGGTGGGCAGATTTATGGACCATTTCCCATCAGGGTCCATCATACTCTGCTTGGTTTTTGAAGTTAACACTGAACTGGTGTCAGTTCAGGGCGAAAAACAACCAGCAATCTGTAACCAAAGATATTCACACAGCGTCTTGGTTTACTCAAGTTATAGTGATGTAATTAAGGACAATTAATTAGAGCTGTCAGCAGCTGATGGTGTGACGCCATCGCTGCTCCTTAAATGGCCCGGGTGAAACAGGAGCCTGTGCTTCAGCCGCTGCCTATCGAGGCCAAGGGAAACTATAGAAGCGTCCTATAAACTTAGACAATGACTGCTATGGCGCCAGCGGGATTCAGTTTCTCTTATAGGGCATCTCCAACAGCAGCTGGCCTCATTAGATGCTACCAAGTTAGGCAGAGGTAAGGAGGGATGCCACCTGGAGAATCACCTTACACAACGTAGAAACTGGGTTTTAAACGGTGTGCTTTCTCAAAACAAACGCTGGTTTTGTAGTGATATGAGCTGAAATCACTTCAGTCTTCATATAACCCTGCAGGTGGTGACAGAGGTGACCCACTGCATGGTGTCAGCACCACCCTAAATATTTCATGAAGTGGCTGCCGGTGTATATAAGAAGCAGCTGCCGCGTCTCACTGTGAAACCTATGGCTTGGTTAGAAGCTGCTATCCAGCTGGACGGGAGGCACTGAGCGTGGCACAGGTGGATGGAAACCTTAAATCTCCATGTTTACGGTGAATTCCAAAGCTTCTGTTCAGTGTAACAACATAAAGGTGTTGCTCAAGCTCTCATGGAAGAAACAATGAGTTTACATCGCCCTCTGTTGGCGATTTTACTTAAACACACCGATTATATATAACAGCTTCATATAATCATAATCATTTCCATCTATTAGAAATTAGAAATCAATGCTTTTCTATGCCCTGGGGCCCCACAGGGAGGTCAGCTGTTGAAGCTTTATCAGGGAAACTGCCACAGATTGGACCCACAGCAGCTTTAGTTAAAGATCCCCTCCAGATATTCTTTCATTCATACTGACATGCTCTCCTCTGAATAACAAGAAAGTTTGATTATCACGTTGAAAAGAATTAAAATGACATCCCCATTCACTGAAAAGTCTCAAGTGTCAAAAGTAAATGTACCCGTTATGGAACAGAACGGCCCCGGTTAGTGTTTTATTATTATATATAATGTTAACTGATCGTCATTATTGACGCATTAAGGTGTAAGCAGCCTCTACTGTTGCATCTGGCAGGGGTGGAACGACTTTTAATGTCATGTTTTGTTTGTAAAATCTGCAACCGCAAAAATGACTGGCAGCTATAGCTCTCAGGAAAATGTAGTGAAGTATAAAGATAAGATAATAATAAAGTAGCTCAAAGCACAAGGATAATGCTACTTCCATGTCTGTGCATCAAAGAAGAGGCTGGAGCCAGCAGCCGGTTAGCTTAGCTTAGCACAAAGACGGGGAACAGGAATAACATACAGCTACCAGCACGTCAGGCTAGCTGTTTGCCTCCGTTTCCAGTCTTTGTGCTAAGCTAAGCTAACTGGCTGCTGGGTTAAGCCTCATATTTAGTGTACAATCAAGAGGGTGGCTTCACTTTTCTCTTCTTATTTTGTGCAAGAAAGTGAATAAGCACATTTTGAAAAAGTCTAACCCGTGTTTGAAGGACAGCGTTTGCGTAAAAATACCTTAAAGACAACACAAGTAACTCCCATCAGTCATGAGAAATAACACTTGTTCACCACGACGCCTGAAACTTGACTTGAAAAGCTCCGCAGCCACTTTGGCCTGACACTAAATAGCGCTGTGAAAAAGCACTCAGACACATCCGACCCTGGTCTTCGCTGGCCTGAACAGGCCTAATTTGATTAATTGCAATCATTTACAAGTCTTGCTCTCAAGGAGGAACACAGTAAACCATTATGCGAGCCATCTGAAAGAGGAGCCACGACTTTCACGTCGTCTGAAAGGGCAGACGGCAGGAAAGCACAATCACAGGTGTCATTTGACCCGGGCTGTAAGGTCGCAGCTCGGGGCGAGCTTGATTTCGTGATATGACTTGTGTCTCGATCAATCATTAACCGCACCTCGTCTAAGTAAACCTGGTGTCGGCCGGGCCCCTTACAGCGCAGCCGAGTATCACTTGCTGCCATTAACGATATAAGAACTAAAGAGCAGGGACAGAAGAAACTGGAGGAGTGAGCTTCACCGTCTGACAGTAATACACCTGCCCATCTGCCAGCCTATCTGCCTCTGTCTGCTTCCTTTTCTCCATGACTCAGCCTGAATCACACGCGTGGTTGAGCATGTGCGTCGGCACCGCAGACCCCGACCAGGACCCGGTCGAGATGAGGGGCCTTGTCATGTCTGGAGAGGTCTAAACCACTTAGAGGATGAGCAGCGGTCTGAGCCCCCCTCAGACATCCTAGCGCAGCATTCTGCAGAGAATAAGATCCTGCAGTAGCCCTGTTTAGCCACAGATAGCGGCTAAGTGCCCTGTTAGTTCACTCTATCTCCAACCCTTCAAGCTCGATTCCCAAGAGCCTCTTAAGAGACGCTGTGCAGCTTTTTTTTTCCTCCTTTCAAAAGCAGCTGAGCTCAGAAAAACACATTTGTCACACTGGGGAGCTTTGCAGGCATCAGTGTCGGTTCCAGCTCATCTATCTCCTCTTACAGCACGGGTTTATCGACGCAGGATGCGTTTGTGAAGCTATTAATGGCAAGTGTTTGCTTTTTATTTTCTCAGTGTCACCGTTTATGCGCGTGCCATATTCCCATATCAAGTTCAAACTCCAGTTAAAAGAAAAGGCTGGCCAGTTCTGTGTTTTTGTCCCCGTCAACAATGAGCTCGGCTCTCAGCCTCAAGGCCGTTTGAAAAACAGGTCGATGGCGAGATACTTCACTTTTTACAAAAGGCTTAGCCAACTATTTCAACATCTGGATGCTGTGGCTTTGAGCGAAAGTTTCTAAAGCAGGAACAAATAGTGCATTTGTTGGTGGTGGTGTTTCAAAATGGGGCAAAAACGCAACAGAAGCACCTGAAGCTAACACGAGCAAAGCAGCATGAGCCGAGACAGAGAGGAGTGTGACGCTGCAGGTCAAAAATGTCAAATGAATGTCGCCTTTAAATGTCTGAGTGATGAAGAAGGACTAAAGCGACCTCCTCTAATGTTAGAGCTCTTTTCACTTGGAAAGTGAACTAAGTGCATGCTCTGTGCCTCATGGAGGATCACCCTACACGGGCTATAGGTTTACTGACACTCACACTGGATGTCTAATTGTCCAGGGCTTAAAGATTTCAAGAAGAATGCTTACTGTACTGCACTTTGTAACGTCTCTGTTTTCAGGCCGGGCTCAGCTTAAAGACCAGGAGCTCACCTGTCAGTCAAACTCTCACGTGGGCGATCCCATCTCCAATGAGCCGAAGAGGCAGGAGTCACTTTCGGGCGAACGGAGCGCTCCGGGTCGGAGGCGGAGGTGAAAGGCAACCCAATCCGGCTGGTCTCCGGCTGGTCACATGGGGTTGTTTGGGTTTCGCTGGGATTCTCCTGCTGAGACGCTGCTTAATGAGAAACACGTAGAGCTCAGAGTGTGAACAGCTTCAACACTTTATGAGGACTTTTCCTGTTCGTCTGATTTTAAGCTTCGCCTCCAGCTTCAACGCCTGCCTTATGCAGCACCAATCCACAGGTGTTAAAGTGGAAAAGAAGCAAACGGAAAAGAACTTTCTGAAATATTCATGCGTCTACATGGTGAGGGAAACTCTATAAGGAGAGAATGGCCAAGTTTCCTTTCAGCCTGTCTGACTTTATCAATAAAACACCAATATTCATCAAATTACAAGCCCCACTTAGGCAGAGTACAGCACACGATCCATCAGCGCACAGCTCCATTAAACCACTGCATGTCACATTAACTCTCTGTTCTTATGTTACACCTGAGCGTCACGTAAGAAAACCACAGAAGTCTCAGCTCTTGTTTCAGTTCACTTTGATTTTTGATCTTGTGCAGTTAAGATAAAACACATCACAGCGAATAAATCGGCCTCTTTGTGTGGCCAGCATGAGGTAAGGCTTCAGAGGACAAGAAAAGGCATAAAGACAAGATATAAGATGGTCTGCACTTGTTCTACACACCAGCCTGTCTGCTGCGCTCAGACCAGCAGGGGGCACTCTTTCTGCATAAATGATGAAGAACACAAACGATGCAATCCTCTAACAGACCAGCTCAAACAGCAGCAGCACTCTGGCTTTTGTCTCATTTGATTTTTATTTTTAAGCTTTATATATATATACAAATAAGCTGCTTTGATAATTATTTGTCTGATCACAAAATTTAAAAACTGCTCCAAAATACTGAGACTCCTCCTCCCTCAAAATACATGCAGATGTTGTTCCATTGAAAAGTTGAACATCTGGACACAAGGTGTGTCCTGTGTCTGGATCAGAGCGATCCAGAGCCGAGCTGCAGGTGGATTCTTGGGGTACGTACATTCACAGCACTGTTGGCTATTGATGGGAGCATGGGATGGAAGTCATGTGTCGCCAAGCAGGATTGCACAACAGTGATCCAGCTGCCAGAGGTGGACAGAGGACACAGTTATCATCGGTTGACAAAGGCTGCTGCAATGTTTTCTGTCTCTGATTTTAATTTGAATTTGAGGGATAATTTTCAGTGCAGATAAAGAGAATTAAACAAAAACCATCAAACATCCAAAAGGAACGCAGGCAATTAAAGAAGAGGTGAGCAGATATTCAGGTGAAGAGCTGCGCTTGTGTTTTTTGGTTTTACATTGCCCCACTTTAAGATTCATCTATGCCAGACTCTCACAGACAAACTAGCCAATCACAGCTGTGACGTTCAAGCATCCTGCAGGTAAACCTACGCTGTGTGTAAGTGGAGCTTTGAAGACACAGGAAGTGAGACCTGAAGTGACAGAAAAATAAGATAATAAGAAAAAGAAAATAACAGGTAGATTAAATAGAAAAAATGATGTAAAAACAGGTGGTGGTGGGTGGTGAGTGAGTGAATAAAGAGGGGTGGGGCGTGTGCGGTGTGTATGGTATACAGGCCGTTTAAGAGGCACGGACTGAGAAGCCATTACACAACTCCAGCTCTTAATACGTTGGAGTGCATGTGCGATTTGCTCCATCCCATAATGTGTCCATACTTCTAAATGCACATGCTGTATGAGAGGAGATGAGGCCTCATGATCTCTGGGAGGGAAATAAATCCTGGAAACATTCATTATTCTGTGAAGTGAAGAGGTTTGTTCTGCTGCTAACCTGCTGCTCAAATCTGTGCTTCGTACCTACAGCTGCAGCTAAACGTGTTAAGTGTGAGACAGAGAGAAACCAGATTCCTCATGAGACACGGAAAAGAAAGAAAAGAAACGAGTAAAACAGCTTGTTTAAGGCAGTGTGGAATAAACTGAAGAGCCTTAGTGCATTAACGTTGTTCTCTAACAAACAAAATAATACAGTTATTCAGGCTTTAGTGCACATGTCAGTTCCTATACTTTTTTTCAATCCTAATTTTTAAAATAATCAAACACTTCATATGTTGGTGTGCAAACATGCACAGAAGCAGGAGCCTGGAAGTGGCTTCTCCTGCTGCAACGAGCCAAAAATGGTCGATAATGACACGTTTAATGGCAGCGACGAGCATCTGGAAAAAACAGATTTCCCTCAAAGCCTTGTGGAAGTACAGCCATAAAGGGATGTTTGGGAACATGAAGCTTCGTAGAAACTCATTATGGGACAACTGCAGATAAATGTAATTTGTGTGTGTGATGTTTAAATAAAATAATAACTGACCATGTGTTGAATAATGTAACTTTCTGCACATGATGTGACAAGTTATTACATTTTATGCAGTTTGTTACATTCTGAGTTTTGCTGCAACAAAGTAACAACAGAAACAGAATCCATTGACAAACATTGTAACAAACAAATTCCATTTAAACCGCTAGTTGTTACATTTCTGTGATGAGTTTATTCAGCATCATCCATCCAATAGCTGCTTCACTTTGCTCTTTTTGTTGTTGTGCTGTTGCTTTAATAGGAACGTGAATAAAGAATCTTTGTGGTTATTTATTATTCTGTCTAAAGCAAAAAGAAAATTTTAAAAATACAATTAATAAGTGGTATTTTTTGCTGCTAACCTGCTACTTATTTCCACTAAAATTTGTGCTTTATGCCCAGTCAACCACCTCTCACGACACAATGCTCGGAGGGCTTTAACTGCATCGCCTCGGATCAAAATGCACATAATAGTCCTTTAATTCTCTGTGGAGTAAAGTGGTATCAACTCCTCTTCAAGCCAAGACTACTGCAGCTTTGTTTAACTGCTCCCCTCCTCCAGAGAGCTTTAATAGCTTACATTGTGCAGCATCTCCAACGTCTATAGTGTTATCTTTCACCATCTTCCATTCCAGCCTTGGATGTGAGTTACCTTCAGAGAAACATGGCCCTGTAACGCTGCATTGATCCATGTGGAATGATCTTTTCGTTGTGAAAAAGGTCTTTTCTGCCACAGCTGAGCTCATACCCGGCATGCCCTCAAGGTGGCGATAAAGATCAAGAAACAAAGGCGGCGCAAGTAAGGCCGCTTCATATCTGTTCCATGTAAGAACAAGGGGAAAAAAATGTTTCCAAGTATTAAACTCAGGCCTGACCTCTTCATGTGCGATTAAGGAGTGGATGAAATAAGGAGCTGTTAATACTTGAGTCAAATGATACTTTTTAAAGTCCTCCTTAAACTGTAGCTGGGTGTGACAGAGATGCCTTCATAAGGAGGGAACTAATTCAGCTGTGGCTGCATTTGAATCTAAAACAGGATGAAGAGCAGATGATGAATATGTGAGCGGGGGAGTTTACAGGAGGGATGTGATGGTGTGCATACGCTGCTCTGCTTTGTTATTACACTGCGACCTATTTAAATCACGCTTTCACACCCGGAGATGTCATCAGAGCCTTTCTTCTTTTTAAATCTCATGAGTATAACTTGACAGGTTAAATGATTACTGCCATGGTACACATAATTATCATCACCCTAATGACGCTTTGGAACCATCCACTTTGTGTGCACGTCTTACTCGATGGCATCCAAACAGGCGCAATCTGAAGAATCCTCGTACGTGTCCGAGGTCCTCGAGCTGATTGCAGCGTCTTTGTCTCTGTGAGTCCAACGCACGGGTGTGCGCTCAGCGCGGGAGCCCACAGGTGGGCCTTCTCGCCCGGAGCGTGGGAGTCCAGCAGGAAGTCAGGTAACTAAATCAATATCATGTGAATTATTAAGAGCTTCCTCCGTTGTCACGCACCGTGGACCTCAAGCTCCGAGACATGCGCTCCCTCCTTCCCTCTTTTCCCTGTGTAAGTTCCCTCTTTCACCATCACACGAACACACGCCTCCACTCATGCGTGTGCACACGCTTCCTGCCCCATACGACGCACATACGTGTCGCCACAGCACTTCCGCGCACACACACGCACTGGTCTTTAAGCTCACCCTTGCTGGAGTGCTCATTAGTCAGTGCAGTGATGCAGAGTAGCCCTGTCATTAGCTGAGAGCTCTGTGTCCTCCACTCCCTTCCCTCGGTTTTATTCTTCTTCTTCTACTAAGGATTCGTCTTCATTTTATCTCGGACGCCAGGGGCATTCCAGAGATCTACATGACAAAGATCTCCCTAATCCCACTGACGTCTAAATACCCTCTGCAGACCGTCTTTATTAGCAGAACTGAGATCAGGTATCCTAATTGCCTTTGCCATACATGTCACTTATTACTGCTGAAGCTAAAACTGTTGAGGAGAGCGTTTGTTCCACACTGCCTCTGTTTCATCTCGCTGGATGGTCAGAAACTCCAGCGTTAGCTGCTTTGGTATTAAAACAATGTAAATATGCCCTGAAAGTATCAAACTGTGACTGATTCATGCTAATACTGATGCATCAGACAGTGAGGTGGAGCTCCTTTGAACGACTTTATACACGGTTAGTTCAGTCCAGTGGTTCCCAACCTATGGACCAGGCCCCTCCAAAGGGTCGCAAGCTGAGTATGAGGGGTCATCCGATGATTAATGGGACAGGAAAACCCAAAAACACTGATTTTTAGGATGTTTCTCTATTCTTTGCTTTTTTTTCTTACCCAGTCGTGATGCTATCACCTGTTAGCAGTCAGCCGGTTTACCTGTGGAATGATCCAAACAGGTGTTTCCGGAGCGTTCCACATCTTTCCCAGTCTGTTGCTGCTCCTGTCCTGACTTGTTTGCAACATGTCGCTGCATCGGATTCAGAATAAGCAGATATTTACAAAAACCAGTGAAGGTAGAACATTAAATAAATCGTCTTTGTGCTGTTTTCAGTTGAGTTTATGTCAAAGAGGATTAGCAAATCATCACTTCCTGTTGTACTTATGTTCACTTTTCAACCTGCTGTTAAGTTCCCTTTAAAACTTCTGTCAATTCAGTTTGCAAAAGTAAAATAAACCCCAATGCTAATGCTAATAGTTGTTTTTATATATTGTATGAAATGTATGTCTTGCCTAAATGTTTAATATTTTGTGTTAATATTTGTTCTGGACCACCCGTATTTGAAATGACGATATGTTAATTATAATGTCAGATATAATAAGTCACAGGGGACAGTTTACTTTTATTTTTCATATTCTAATACTTCTGTACTTTGACTTGTAATGGAGCATTTTTGTTTATGGCAGTTCTTCCAGAGGTGGATGCTGTATGCTGATGTAGAGCTTTGAACGTGATGTGTGACACCTGACCAAACGCAGACCTTCAGGTATTTCCAGCACGGCTACCGAGGATGCCTCTGCTTTGTTTTGGGTCCATCTTAACGTCAGCGGTAAATGTCAGGTTTGGGTTTCAGTTCTCCAGAATCAAAGACTCTTTCATCATTCTGCAGCAGCATTCAACAATTACACAGAGAAAAGATAAAACGTCTTCGCCTTGGCGATGCAGCACTGCATCACAGCCCTGAGACTGCTCTGAGTCACCGGCTTGACTCTCGCTTTCGCTGCACCGGAGGACCTCTTGCTCCGCCGCTGCTATCATTACAACGAACGCTGTTGCTCTCTGCACCTGTGCATAAGCTCACAGCTCAATGCAGCAAGTTCACGTGCATTTTCTGTGAAAGGCATGCTGGGAAATGTAGGAAATCTATGATTGAAGTTGAATTAGCGAGAGCAAGCTAAGCTCTAAAGCACGACTTTGGAGCATTTCCAGCACCTACAGCTTGTTCAATAGTTCAATGCTACCAGAGACCATCGGGATATTACCCTCAGCTACATCAACATCAGTGTCAGGTGATAGTCTATACTTTTCTGATTGTCAACAAATCCCATATGCAGACCCAAAATCTGAAGCCTGACACTGCACATCTCATTCCTCTGCGCCGTAGAGCTCCATCGTTGTCCAAAAACTATTAAAAACACATCAGCGCTGCCCTGGGTTGACACGTTCCTTCATTACCGTGAACTCACAGTCGTTTATGTTGACTCGATCCCACACACACCGTCCTGCAGCCAGAAATACTCACTAAATCACTGAATGTGGATTGATCCGCCGCGAAGAACAGTCCCCCCCACATGCACTACTGCGTCCTGTTTGAGACAATCTACAGGTGCCAGAGGACAGGTAAACGACTTTTCTACCAAACTGTGAGCCTGTTGCAGCATGTCAGGACCTCCACCCACCTCCAGCCATGCACGAGCAGCTGAACTCCATCCTCCATCACTCCTTCCCCTCCTCTCTATCCCCACTTTAGCTCTCGTGACGCTACTGCTCGCTCGTCATGTGTGGACCCATCACGGATGAATCCATCACAAGGAGAAGATGTATTCATTCTGTCTCAGAGCGCCCACCCCACATCCCAAATCCTAATTTGTCGTAGCGGAGACGGCCCCGACGCGCAGACGGATGGGACGAACGCCGCTGTGCGCGTGTCATCCTATCAGTCTTCCCCCGGCTCTCTCGCCGCCGCTTCTTATCTCCGAGTCGGCCTCTTGTTTACTGACACCATCAGTTAAACACAACATCCTCTAATATCTGTTCAACTAATGACTGTGTTGTAGAATCAATCAATCTGCAGGCAGCGCCGGCACCCGGGGAGATGTTGAGCAATAAAACCAAAATCCTAAAGCTGTAAGAAAATCACGCCAGGTAAATTTCCCACCAGACATTCTTCGCGAATGCGACTCTCACTTTTTAGCTGAACGAAATTTGCCAGAATGTGAAGTATTTCTGTCACACAAACACTCATCACATCCAACCTGCTGTGTTACCAGCGACCATCAACAATGCAATTAATGAACACAATGATGATAGCGCCAGGAGGACATTCCTCTTTGCTCATCATGCATTCTGCACCGCATGCTATTACAAATGACCAAACACTCCATATAATAGCACATCATTTAGCCGATGTCCTTCGCTGGCTTGGCTCCCCACATACTCCACACTGGCCATCAAAATCTCTGTGATAGAGCACATTAATTACACCCATCCACAGACAGCTATGATTACAATTTCACACGTTTGAATGGACTACAGCCATTTGCAACAAAACTGCAGAGGCAGAGCAATGACTTTTGCGAAAAGGGGGGTGTTTGGGGGGGGTTGTAATTCTCCAGAGGGCTGCAGATGCAGGATATGTGGACGCATGGATGCTGACAGCTCTGGCGTTTAAGCAATGTGCTGTAATTGCATGCAAATGGACCTGAATCTGTATCTTAACACATCTTCATTAGCCAGTTCGCAAGTGTCTGCAGCTTAGATGGAGGGACAATGGAGGCTTGAAGTTAATTCTTAGTAGGCTGGTTCTGTTTTCATATTGGACAACTTTAATTAAGCGATAGATTAAGTTTTGAAGGGATGGTTTAATACATTGAATCCCATGAGTGCTCTAATAAACAGCAGAATATAATCAGTCAGTGATATCTAATGGGGTTGAAAATAGACACAGACATCTATATTTCCAGCACGAAGACGCTTTTTTCAACAGATCTGAAGCATTGCATGAAACGTCGGGACGAATTTCAGCTGCACTGCATACGATTTCGATAAATTAACAGAGATTCCTTAAAGAATAGCTAACAGCTGTCTTGCAGAGAGCCGGATGAGCAGATCTTTACCTCTCTCATGTCTAAATATGAAGCCAATTCCTTTAGCTTAGCATGAATTATTATTATGGCTCATTTTCTGGCTGCACGACAAACAGAAATCCAACATTCATCCTTATTTTAGCTCCGTTTTGGTCTCTAACACCTGCTGAGAAGCTGGAAACAGCTGGAGACAAAATATCGGATAAAAACTAAAGAGACGTACGATGTCATTGTCATCACGCGAAGCCTTGACACATAATCATCTGATTCATTGCTCGTATTAAAATATTGATTGCGGCTGTAAAAGGGCACAGCATTTGTTGTTATCTGTTTTCAGGTCCGACTTGATCACGACGAGCAGCTTTGGTGAGTAATAACTGAGCTGACGGGGACGAAGTACGTGGCAGCACACGTTATATACATTCTCTGCAGCGAAGGGTGTCTCAAATCTGTTTTTTCTTGTGTCTGGAATCGTTTTGACCTGTAATCCCCAAGATTATAGTGGCTAAACTGCCCACTGTGTGTTTTCATGCTCTTTATCAACTCCTGGTATGCTTGGCTGAGAGGACTGCTGGCCTCTGGATGCCCTTAGCCTGACATTCAGGGATCACAGGGGTAGCTCGCTGTGCGCGTGTGCACGTGCGCGCGTGTGTCTGCGTGTGTGTGCGTGTGTCTGCGTGAGCGCAGGCGTCTCCGATGCCCTTGGGGCGGAGACCAGCTCCTAGGAGGTAACAGGAGGTCAGGGGGCACAGCAATTAGGAAGCAGCTGGAACCATTAATTAGCTGATACATCGCTTACACTATTGTTGACGTCGACTGTGTACAGTAAGCTGGAAGTAACCTCTGGCCAGTTTCCCCTCCGCATCACATTCCTATTACGCTCCAGCCTTTCTAATAATTGTCACCCAGCAGAAGAAAATACCAAATAAGTAATCGAACCTGGAAGCCTGGCATTGAGAGAGACTCTTTCAACTCTCTGCCCCCTCTTCAGGCAACGTGTCTCCTGAATTTACATCAGGATTTTTTCCTCCCTTTCTCTTTTTTTTGGTGGGTTTCACCTGTGATCCGAGCCCGCCTTGAGCAGTTTGATTTTCCTCTCTGTGCCTCCCAGCCAGGCTGTGAACTTTCAAAGGGCTGCGAGTAAAGCCGCGGTGAAGACTCAGAGAAGGATCTGAGCCTGCGAGCTCGGGAGCTCTGTGGCTGAAAGGGCTGGCGGACGGGCGGAGGCGACGCTTGTGTAGGAGCCATAGAAATGCGGGCAGTAATGGGGATTGACAAGGCCACCCATGTGAGGGAAGGACAAGCAGCGGCGTTTGCACAAGAGGGACGTGATGTGCCCGAACACGATTGTGCAAGCATACCTCTTCATAGAAACGCCATCCAATCCGACCCCCCGTGTGTGTGGCGGGTGGAGTGATACCCCGGCGAGCAACACACCACCAACCGTTGAGTTCAACGATAAGGCTCTTCCTGTTGTTGCTGTACCTCTCTAACCCACAACCGGCGGATAAGCGAGAACACAGCAGCAGCTCCTCGGGAGCAGCAGAGGCCATTTTGCCAAGCCACCGAGTGATTGACAGGAGCTGACGATAAAGGGAGAGAGGGGCGGCGTTGAAGGATAGCGGCCTCTGTGATGGAGTGCTCATGGGGAAGAGTAGCTATTGAATCCTCTTTTTAATCTGTCTGTCAAGGTTATTGAAAGTGCTGTCTTCGTTATTGCACGCCAGCCTTGGACTTTGCGGGGCCATAAGTATGAGAAGACACCCTGTTCTGCTGGGCAGATAAACAAGCTGGAAGCAAATACACGCAGACTGCCTGAGACACGCGCTGACGTGGAGGAAGGCGGAAACGCACTGCGACTCGGGCCGCTTTCCCATCGAGAAAGTTGCAATTAAGTTTTTTTTCTTTATGCAAAACAAGCCTGAATGAGAGCTAATGAAGAGGAACCCCCCCCCACACACACACACACACCGCTGTTGCTCCAGCTCAGATTAGGCTGAGGGGGCTCCACTCCACGCCGGACCCCTTTTTCAATCAATGTTCATCATCGGGTCTAGCAATAAGTTGTCAATGGGATCCTCATTAGGATTCAAGTATGCTTTTGAATAATATTGTATGGCACTGAATCACACTGACAGATGACTGGCTGAGTGGCAGCTGAGAGCTTGTCATGGAGTGAATTTTAATCAAAAGGGGGGGGCGGTGTCAGGCTGAAATTGATGTGTCTGTATGAAACCACTGATGCTGTATGTTCCCGTTTGGTCTGATAATCTTTAGAAGCAGTTTACCAAACATTAATGGGGTTTACAAGACCTTCGCTGGCCCAGTGTGTGAGACTGAGGCAGATCTGATGGCAGCAATGGAAGCCCAAAACATGCTAACGTAGCTAGCTGAGGGGTAGCAGAGCTAGCATTACTGCTAGTGAAAGGCGATCTGACTGAGGGTTTGGCAAAGCTCATTTTCATCATCTAGTTAGTGGATATAAAGCCATATTCTGGAGGTTTTTTCTAAAAAAGTTATCCACAACCAGCGCCAGCGAGAAATAATCAATGCTTCTGCCTATAGGTCACTGATGTACAGCTGACCTTAAAAAGGGCTAAATCATTATCTACAACAGCTGGCCACTGCAGCCTTTAGAAAACATTACTCAAACTGGAGGAAATGGGGCAAATAGGGACTATTTTCAGAGGCGGATGAATCCACATTTGGTGCAATCTGAGTCTTTGGTGCTGCAGGGACACGTCACAGTGCAACAGGGAGGCTCACGGGTGTGTTTTTAACAGTTTCTGGACAACAGTGGAGGTCTGTGGCAGCGAGGAATGAGATGCTGCTTGTTAGTGGATAAATTCATGGTTGGTTTGTAGACAGTAACAGAAAGGCTGACTTATCCTTTAAGGAGATGTCCGTATAATGTCAGTTTGTGGTGGAAAGTAAACTTTGGGGATCCATTTGTAACATCCCGAGCTGTGTGAAATGCATGACCAACCAAATGGAACTAAACGTAATTAAGATCTACTCAAGGTTAATTTGGTCAGTAATGGTATTAAGTATGTATGGAGTCGCCTTTTTCTAAATACCAGTCCATTAAATCTGTGTTATTAAAAGACGATGCCGAAATGAGACCAAGCATATACACATTAAAAATAATTACTTTGTTCTGTGTGTTTTTCTTGAGAGAAAGATGAGAGTGTGACTGAGGTTGGATTTTAATGTTTATCATCACTAATTTCCTCTTTATGCAAACATGTTTTTCTCCTTCCCTCTCCACTCTGCGCGGAACAAGTTTTTAATGCGCTTTGGTTAAAACCAACTGGTCGACGTCCGCTCATTTAAGCATCATTCATTCTGCAAATAAAAGACGGCGTTTCAGAAAGAGGCTTTGGTAAGCTAGGAGTGCTTCTTGAAAAGTGGCATCTACCCAAGAGAAACAACCTTCTATTCTCTTATTCATTTCGTTTGGAAACTTCACAGGTCACACGTTGCCCTTAAACAGAATAATTTTCATATGCCGAGAGCTCTGCTTTGTTATCTCCTGCAAGGCTAGCTTCTATCGACACAATGGTCTGAAATTACCAAATAATCCATCAAGAGCCGCTGCTTTTCAGAGAGCTGTGCCTCGTATCAAAAGCTTACCTTGCCTTGTATTCAAATTTCACTGCATTATTTGACCATTCATTTCTTCAGAATAATAAACCTCTGGAAGATGTAAACTCTCTGAAAGGTGTGCAGCAAAAAAAAATCACTTATTTACTCATGAAGTCATTAATTCGTGCTGTCCCTGAACCACCAATGGCCATCTATGCGAATGCGACAAAAGCCGCGGCACATGAAGACACTCTCACTTCAACGCGTCCTCTATTGACGCGTTAATCTGCTGTTGACTGTTTAGAGCTCGAAGCCAAACGCCTTCTATACCATTCAGCAGCCGCAAGCCGCCGCATGCATGTGTGTGCGCGCACACACGCGTGGGAATATTTGTTTAAGACAGAGGCTGTTATGACCATAACATTATCAGCTGCGGTTCGCACTCCACTTGCAATTAGAAAGCCTGCCTCTGTGTGTGTGTGTGTGTGTGTGTGTGTGTGCGCTCACAACATATGCTGGAGTCAATTGGGAATAGTTTTCCCCAGAGAGTCTTCCACACAGCCCTCCAGTCAGTGTCTCAAATTAGCGAGCGCGGCAGCATAGCCGTGCCTCATCCACTTTAATAGCATTTTAACTGTTATTGGGGCTCTTATATATGAGCATCCAGTGATGCCGGTCGTGGCGGCGCGCCTACGAAAAGGACAGTGCCACAGTAGCCTCCAACTGAACTGTGACAGGCCAATTAATGAGCCTTCATTGGGAAACAGTCGTTACATAGGTCACCTAAGAAGTGTAATTAGAATGCATTGTAGATTCTTATTTTTATTGAGGGCGTTAAATTGAAAGGGGGAGCGCAATCAATGGCGAGTCGTTATAACGGCGCGGGGTGGAGAAAAAAATAAAAAAAGGTGAGTGTTTACGGTGGGGATGCAAAGCGGCTCGCATGCAAGAGTTAGCGCGTGTGTTTGCCGCCGCGCACACACACACACACACACACACACACACACACACAACGCAGATAAATGTCGCCCATGAGGCTTGATAGATGTGTCACAGTGGGGATGTGAATGGGAGCCAATTACATTTATAATGTCAAACGTGGTGCAGAAATTAGCTTCAGTATTATTATGTGAAAGCTAATTGCAAGGAAATGCTAAAATGATTTAAATCACCAGGGCTATTTCAAGACATTAAGACATTTTGAAGATAGCTACAGCACTAACAATTTGTACCACCCGTTTTATAATTACATTTAATAGGTTGTCTTATCAGCGCTCTAAAAGTGGATTCGGATTATCGCAGGCTGGACCAGACCGACAGAACAAAATTGTATTTTTTCTTTTTTTTTTTGAGTGATGAGTGCTGGCCATTCTGCTCTTAGGAGAAGGGAGAGAGATAATATTCTGGGGGTTAAACTCTTGGATTGCTTCTTCAAAAGGTAAAATGGAGCAGAACGCCATTGGCGGGGCCACGCTTTGTATTTTCAAGAAGGCAGTCTGGAAGGTCTACTATTGGCATTCACCGCCACTTAACTTTCCACCGCAATAGATTTCCTACAGTATGCAAAGACACATACAGAGCATGTTGCCAAGCCGTCCTCAGAATTGACCCCATCCAGCGGCACTGACCTCACCATTGTTGGCGCTCTCAGCATTCAGATTGTATGCTAATAAGGGCAGCGGATGGAGGGGAGGAGAGCCAGAGACATGCTTTGTTATTAAGTGTACGCAACACTTGAGTTCCTGCTGCTTATTACTGTTCACGGTCCCACGCTGCAAAGATGCTATGAATTATGTTGGTTTTGCACAGCGACACAGTTTGCACGTATTGTATAAAGGTCAGAGAAACTGAATGCAGTCTTTAGCAAAATCTTGACTTCTCATTTCACTCGTTTGAAGGACAATCAGCATTTATCATGGAGCGGCTCACTGCTGGAAAAAGGAGTCCGACTTGCATGTATGTTGCGTTCGCTAGCGTGCGCGTCTGCCACAAGTGTCGTCAGACCGGGAGGCAGACAAAGAGCGACGGGAGATTTGACGGTGATGAGGAATTACAGCGACAGAACGAAGGAGACGTGATCAGGAGAGCGTGTCATTGTGTGCACGTCGGAGAGGAAGCTGGAGGGGAGGCAGATCTGTATTCTGTGAGCGTAGGCCGTCAAGGACTCAGGGCTCTCTGTCCGCAGCACCTGAAAGCCTTATCCACAGGTGTACAATCAGCAACATAAGCAATAGGCCCTTTAGCCTAAGACCGCATCATCCGCGGGCCGGCCGTGCAGACCCGGGGTGCCGCTCAGAGCTTAGAAGGAGATTAAGGTCTGGATCTGGTGAAGGAAGCGATGTATCATTCATAAAGCAACATTTCCTAATGGTGGACGGCATCTACAGGCCGTCTTAACCATTTAACCTGTGGCTCAAACGAATCCCGGCTCAGGTGAAGATTTCACAGCATGTGCAGGGTTTGTTTATTTCTTTTAACTGTGTCAGTTTGTGGAGCCAGCGACGTCCAGTCCCTCCTTCAGATGATGGAAGGAGCTGCTGAAGCTGTGTCTGCGCCACATAAACTGTCAGGGTTATTTGGTTAACGCTTTAAAGGAAAAGTGCGCTGATACTCTGCATGTAAGAAAAGAGCCGAAGCAGCAGTGGATGTGTCCATCTAACAAGCGCCGTGTGTGTAATCCTGATGTTTGTCGCGCCTCTGCGCCACAGAGCTCCATTGTTGTCCACATCAATGAGCCTCACTGTTGCACCGGCTGACGTGTTCCTTCATTACCACCAACACACACACTGGTTTATTCACACTGGATCCCACACACACCACTAACACTCACTCGAGCGCCGAACGCAGATTCATCCGCCGCTGAAAATAGTCCCCTGCAAATGAGCTATTTCTTCCTGTTTGAGTAATGTTTGCAATTAAACTCCACATATTTGTTTGCTTTATTAAAAGATTTAAAAGGGCTTAAAGCTGAGAGCCACACACTCATCTGTCAAAGTTTTTGTCGGACAGTTTTTGCTATTTCACAAAAGCTTTTTGTCATTTTTTTTAATTCAAATTATTATTCAATCCAAATCTGCTAACTCTGCTTACGTTTTCCGGCTGCTGTCTGCATAAATAAAGCATTTAGATGTGCTTTAACTTGCACATTTAGTTAGCAATGTTTTTTACATTTTAGAGGAAAACTTAGGATTTAAAACCAAATTTCTGCTGGAAATGTAAGAGCAGCACTAAAAAGAGCTCCTCTCACAGAGTCTCAGTGGAATAATCTGAATTTTGTTGTTTTATTTCCTTTCCCAGCGATCACCTTGAAACCCCTTTGATCTCGTGACCCTTTTGGGGGCCTTGAACCCCTGGTCCACGGATCTGCCCGAATTCATGAAACATTTCTGCCGTCTTCACTTCATTCAATCCAATCAGGATCTTTAAAACAGCGAACACACACTCTTCTCTTAAACGCCATGTGAATATTTAAACAGGTTTTTTTGGTTTTTTTCCACGCTGCGGGTTTGTACTTCCTGTACGGCACATACGATGAAACCAACCTGAAGTGTCATTCAAGGTAATGTTTCAGCAGCGAGCGGCGGCGGGGAGGTTTGTGGTGATGACTCGGCCTTGATTCGAGAGCGGCGGTAATCAAGCTTTGTGTGCAGTTAATTCTATGTTCTATTATGTGCTTACATGCATAGGCATGAATGATTGTGCTCACACACACACACACACACACACACACACACACACACACACACACACACACACACACACATAGAGCTCTATATGTGAAGCATCTCTGTCTCTCCACCTCGCTGTGAGTCATTAGCCATTCCAGACGCAGGGTGATCAGCAGAGCCAGCCTGGCCTGAGACAATTAGAGACCCCAGAGGTGGCCGCACATCACAATGAGCCCTGCGGCCATGATTAAAACATCAGCCGCTCTCTATGCAACGCTGACGGGGAGAGGGAGAGAGAGAGAGAGAGAGAGAGAGAGAGAGAGAGAGAGAGAGAGAAGGGGGAAAAGAGATCACAAAAAAGAGATGAAGGGATTGAGAGTTTAGCTCCATCAGCTGCCTATGTTCCTGATTAAAAGAGGGGTTTGTACATCATTTCACGAGCTGAAAGAGCCGTCAAAAAGGGGGTCTGGCTTCATTTATTCCTCACTGTACATCATATCCCCCACGCGTGCACCGTTCGCACATTCCAGTACTGGAAGCTCCTTCACTTTCACAAGTCACGTTCACACTTCTAAGACGGAGTGTGACATGTGAAAATTTTCAGCCAAGCCCGCAGACGCGCTTGCATAAGACTACAACAGCCAGTGGATTACCGCTGCTGCAATGTTGCTATCTCCTTTGACATTTGTGGCTTTGATATGTATCTCACTGAAGGGAGATTTAGATAGCAAATCCCTCAAGTGCTCCAATGAGCCAAGGTGCATACCATTCAGGAAGCTTACAGGGACGGCCAAAATAACTGGAACACCACTTGAAACGGGACCCCGAGCTTTGAAGTAGCTAAATCATAATTACAAAGGCAGGTTTAATGCCCGTCCTCTGAGGCCCACAGGAACAGAGCTGTTTAGATTTTAGGCCTTTCGCCGACATGCAGCCATTTAATGTACCTCTAATGGAATAATATTTCTAAATAAACACCAACGGCTGCTTCAAGGAGGGAGTTATCTGGACAACTATGAAGCCCATGACGTCACACTGAATTTCTCCTCATTGCAGAGTTGTCTCTGAGCAGCCCGTTCTCATTCCCAATGCATCAAACACTGCAGCAAATCCTAATAAGTTACATGAAACCATCAGTCAAGGCTCTCCATTGTGGCCTAAAGTCACATTTAAAGCAGCAGAGGTTGAATCATCCTGACCTTTAGTCCCTACTCGGGGTCAAGCTGTAAAAAACTCTACTTTTCCCACAATGCAACGCACCCTCTCTGATGAGTACATGTGTGTGAAAAGTCCATCATGGAGGACATGATGTCAGTGTCCACCCTGTCCCCGTTATGAACATGAACTCAAGGACGTCTGAGTTTAATCTGAAAGTAAAAAAACTGATCCGGTGTTTCCATTTTTTCGTCCATCCCCTTTACAAATCGAAGCGTTGCAGCGACAAAGGAAACGTCTGATATGACATCTGAAAGCTAAATCCTGCATCAGAGGCCCAACGAGACGGCGTAACGTTCAGTTATTAGTACAATAAATTCTGCTGCATACCAACCTGCTCCGTCATCAGCGAGCCCCCCACCACAGAAAACTAACCTTCTCACTGCTGCTCCCTCTGTGATCTGCCCTCCTATCCCCAGTCCCCACTGCCTCGGCCGACCCTCATCTCCCCCCTGCCTCCCCCTCCGACTCCTGCTGCCCCACCCTGCTCCGCCTCCCCTCAAGAGCCTCGCTGTCCTCTGATCTGGAGCGACACCACCACTTACCCAAGGCTGCGGTGCTCCCGGAGAGGGCTGAGCTCTCCCCGAGTCCCCGCGGTGCGCAGCCCTCTGTCCCTCTGTTCTTATGGTTCAGTCACCATTGAGCAAAGCCACATGGGAGCTCCACTCCAGCGCCTGCCTAACCCACAGCGGTCCCACCGAAACTCCCAGCATGCCCACTGTGCGGTGTGTTGTTCTTTTCCCGGAACCAGAGCAGCTGAGATGTCCCAAGTTTCAACTTTGAGCCGCATGAAGAAATAAGTCAGGCTGAACCGCTGAAGGTCAACGTTTGACTTCAATCTAACGGCGCTGCTTTTCAAAAACACTGATCCCAACTAAGAAAAGGCAATAAATCACGGATAATTAAGCAGAAGTTTGCTGCTTAAACGCAAATGAAGGGAAAATAACGCTTGTCTAACGCAATATCGTATCTAATGTGTCCAAGTTGTGGCTGCCGCCGCTGTCTGCTTGCATTTGAGATGTTGCCGCGTCCCCTCCTGTTCTGACACATGCTATAATGGCTAATTAAATGTGATGGCTGGTATTATTCAATTCAGAAACAGTCGTACCTCAAAGAGCAAAGAAAATTACAAAATTGATTTGATGACAGCTAAATTGCAAGAGAAGGCCTTGATTTAACCAGCCAATGTAAATGAGTCCAATTTAGACTCGTGTAATGCGGCCGGGAGAACGCGGCGGAAAATGATCAGGCCGGCCAGTCACAGATATTAAAATGAATTATATCTAATCGGAATTTTAGTCACGCTACATTAACTAATAGAAAGTTATTAACATTTCAAGAGTGCGGGGAGGGGGGAAAAAAAGCTTTTGCCGGCAAAATTAACAGTGGCTGGGCTGACCCGCGGCCCGCCGACGTGAACACTGTAATGACAGCATAATGGCATATTTACATTTAAAACCTCGCCGGCTAATATTCAGATTCAGAATTAGACGTTAAGTCAAGGAATATTTGGTTTGCCCTCCTGGCCCCTCCGCGAAGGGTTTCTCTGATTTCAACAGTACAGTCTAACTTTTAATTTCCTTCACTACCCCTCCCTCCTGAACCCCCCCCACCCACCCACCCACTTGTCAGCGCTGTCTTTGCTGTGTTTGTATGTCTTTCATGTAGCATGCTGCAGTAAAGAGCCAGCTCGTTCGCTTGTTCCGTCTTCATTTATTTCCTGCTTTTATCTCTTCATTAGAGTATATCCATAGAAATAATGTGTCCCCGCCTTTGTTTGTCTTCTCTCTCATGATGAGCCCAGTCTGTCATTAGGCTAGAAGGCCATCCCTGACAGCTATTTTACCTCTGGCAAGCGAGTTTTGTATTTTAAGTGTTTCACTTTTATATTAATTTTCTTTGCTCACCAATATCACTTCAGTCTCTCGTGCATCTTCAATCCGCTCCGTTTTTAAGTTCAAGGGCTGCGAAGAACACAGAGGAGTGCTTAAAGACACAGCTTTTGAGGCTGTTGATACCTGCCAGGTTTTGCTAATTTTCAAAGTACAGTGAATAACCATAATGAAACAGTGCCCAACAGTCAGCCAAGGACAGCGCAGCATTCAGAGATGTTTCATCACTTATCACACGCTGCCCACCGAGCCATTAGTATTCACAGCGTATTAGAAGTTTCATGGACATCATACAAGACGATTCAGATGAACTCAAAGCACAGTCAATCCTTAATAAAGGCATCAAAATCTTTCAGTATTCAAAGTTTGTTTTCATGACCGGGGGTTATTCAAATTCCAGTGTTTTTCAGTAAGTGAATAGAACAATTTACAAGCACACAATGTGGATATGTGTACGTGTGTGTGTGCATCTTTGTGGGTTATTGTTTCTGGGTTTCGCCGGAGCTGGGCTGACCTCTGGCTCAACACGTTCAGCGCCAGACATCAGTGCTCCTCTGCTCTCCTCATTTCCACTCCTCCGCTTGTCTGCAACCGCTCTGTTCATCTGCGGCGAGCGATGAAATTTTTACATAGGACAGACTGCCTTTTTTTATAATTTAACACAGCATGGGGAAGAGCAGCAACGGATAGCTCAGACTATAGCGCGGCGATGTGCTAAATGTTTGATAAAAGGGCCGTGCTGCAATCCGCAGGGTTGTCGTTGTGGTTTTAACAGTGTTCAGGCTTTTCGGGGGGGGGCTTGGTTGTGTGTGTGTTTACAAGAGGGACAGACAGACCAGGAGGGACAGAGTCCTGGTTCACGGGCACAAGGGTTGAATCATAAAATGTTCCCTTTGCAAAATGTACGATGGTATTTGAGGAAAACGTGAAGCCTTGTTTCTGTGTCCTTTTAGGCTGACACTTTTAGCTTCTGACATTCATATGGCCCGCGCGTGTGTGTGCGCGTGTGCGTGCGTGTGCGTGTGTGTGTGTGTACAGTAGGTGTCTGTATCTGTGTACTGTGCCAGCGGTGGTCTGTTAAAAAAACACAAAGAGCAACAAAGAACGTCTCGGGCTCTGACGTCCAGCCAGCAGACCTTCCTCTCAGCCCACCATCTGCTCCCCAGGTCACCAGACCGACCCCCCCTCCCTCGCTGCCTGCGAGCTCAGTAACTGGTTTCAATATGCACTGATGTGTGAAGCACTTAGAGAGCGAGCTCTGATTTTCTGTCGACTGCAACTTCCCCCAACAGCCTTTTTTAAACACATCTCTTAGCGCAGGAAATTCTGCTTTTTACATACTTACATGTCGAAACACCTCCCACTGACCTTGGAGGCATGTCATAGATATTACAAAAACACATGAAAGTTCACTAAAGCCCAGATTTGTGGCACATTTGACACTCATTTATAAACCAGACTTAGTTATTATAATGTATTTGTATTTATAGAACACAGATATCACACTAACCATGGCTGTTTCTCTTTGGTGAGGTGTCTGATCTCAGTGATGATGATGATGATGATGATGATGATGATGATGATGATGATGATGATGATGATGATGCTCCCAGCTGGTTTTCCAGGTTTGGATCAGTCAAGTTTCCACGTCACGTCTCTGAATTAGCCCAAACAAACAGTGTTTCTGTGTGATGCTAGCAGCTCCGCAGCAGCAACAAGACACTCCTTCACAAATTCTCCTTCTGAAAGAGGTTTTAGCTTGTTAGCTGTTAGCTCACTCACCACGGAACTTGCCAGCATAGCAGTCTCTGTCAGGATGCGGTCTGTCAAAGCTGCTTGTCGGCCTCCCAAACTCCACCGAAGAGCGTTAGCCAGCTTTGTCCCAGCGCGTTAGCCCGTGTAGCTAATCCAGGTTAGCATGTTAGTAGCTCTTTATATTAGCCTTTTTCATCACTGTGAGCTCGTCCCCACAAGCTAACTTCGAGATATTCACTTGTCTTTTACTTCAGCAACAAAATAAATGTTTGAACGTTTCTCTTGGCAGCTGCTTATTATTGTTGACAGGCGCCATGATGCAATTACGTATTATTAACGCGCCGCGTATGTTGCGTTCCCGGACCGCTCGGAAAAACATGCGTCCAGAGTTATTTTCTCTAGCGCTGAAAAATAAAAGTAAAGTACTTGGTTTTGTATTTATGAATTGTCTTGGGGGAGGGGTCTCGCAGGCCGTATACCGCCCGGAGGCGACAGGTTCCCCAACCCTGATCTAAACTCACCTACTCAATTAGTCAGCAGATGTTCCAAGAGTTCTTGCTGAATCAAGAGGGAATGCATGAGAAAACCTAATGAGGAAGCCAAAAGAAGCACATGGAGAGAGGTTCTCTGAGGCAATTGAGGCGCTAGCATTTATAGACTCTGCAGAGCGTTGGGACCAGGGGCTCCCTGTCAGACTAATTTGAACGCCCCACCTATCAATTACCTGCAAGACAAGGAGAACAAGCCACCAGGCAAACCAGAGCAGGCCAGAGGGCTGACATACATGGTTTCATGAAAGTAAATGCAGCAAATGATATTATATAGAATAGCTGATTAATTGTGAGCATCTTTTCAACATCTTTACCATCACCAGCATGTCTGATGGTGATTAAACTGACACAAAAACTCGACAGAAGCAGTCAATATTTCTGGCTGCTGGGTTTCAGAATGCATCAGCTTCTCAGGTGATAAATGTGTAGGCAGAAATATCTTCTATTTTGCTGCAATGGTCTACCTTGCAGAGAAACAGAAACCGGTGAAATGTAAAGTGTTAAGTGCAGGTTATGTGTCCTCCAAGCGACTGCCTGCAAGAGTCTGAATTTACCAGCAGACATCTCTAAGATGTTCAAAGTAAAAATGCGTTTGAGGATTGATGCATCCTGCAGTCTCTAAGATACACCAAGCAATTTAATTGTTGTTTTCTTGATACTTTCTTTCTCAGCCTCTCACATATACCAATAATCCTGTTTTGCTACCTTGCTGGTATAGTTTGAGACGTATGCAGCCTGCAGTACTTAGTTCATATAATTAGACTGGCTGTAATGGCAGGCTGAGGGGCTGCAGGAGAAAGACTGTGGAGACAGTCCGTGAGAGTGTGGGCATCTGCTGATCTATTTTTTATGTCTCCGTGTATGTATGCATGTACCTGTGCATGCTGGAGACCAAGGTGAGCGGCGGGGCACGTATAGAGCGTGTGTGTGAGCTCGCACGTTTCGTTTCTGTGTGCGAGCAGCGGTGTCTGCACCACAGCGACCACGTCTGTTAGCACCCTGTGGAAAAAAAAGAATGAACAGTTTGTCTCCCCCCACCACTTTACAAATGAAATCAGTGCTGTGAGGCGGTGGATTAATATCATAAGGAAGGCCAGAGTGGGCCATTAGAGTGGTGTAATGTTGCTCCGGGGCCTTGTGATGGATGGCCATCGGCGCTACGGCCCTATTTGCACACAGTCACCTCTGTGGTGGCCGCCATTAGCAGGACACGGGAGGTAAGGGCTAAGGGATGGCTGTGAGGTGGCTGGACCAAGGTTTTATTAGAGAGGTGTGCGTGTGTTTGTATTTCACTGTATGTGCCTGTGTGAGTGTGTGAGCGTTTGCAAGTATGTGTTTCTGAAATTATGAACGTGTGTGTGTGTGTGTGTGTGTGTGTGTGTGTGTGTGTATGTGTGTGTGTGACTCTTCAGCAGACAGATGTTGCGCTCCCCGCCCTCCACTCTATCTAACGTGTCTGTCTCTCTCAGTGGACGGCGGTAGTAGGCAGCAACCACACTCAGTGTAATTAAGACAAATTAGCCCGGATGGCAGCTTGCAATAACAACAACATATGTTGGGAGGTTTGTGTACAGAAGAATACAATCAAAATCATCATTAGCAGATCACTTATAGTAAACAGAATCACATTTTCCACCTTGTGGATTAATAAGTTGCTTTGATTTCTTTTAATTTATTTATCTCATTCTTGCATCATCTTTTTTTTTCCTCCTCACCGTCGCCACATTCGCTAACTCGCTCTCCTCGTTTCTCTCGTCTTCTTTCCTCTGCTTTCCATTGCCCGGCTCTGTTGCCATCCAGATTATCTTTACTTGGTGGGGTTTTTGAAACAATGGCTCCTTGATTTCAGACAGAAGACGACAACAGCAGCTTTTCATTTTCAGTCAAAAGCTGTGGATTTCAGTTCTTTCAGCCAGCTGATTTTAACCTTAAATCTTGTTTGACATGTTGTTTGCATCTGGTAAAAGCTTTGAAACATGCACATAATGGCAACATATGACATAGCCTAAAGCCATTTTCCACCTTGGACCTATGGGAGGCCTTAGTTAAGTCATTTGAAACAACGAGACAACGGCAGCGTCTCATTTTTTAGCCGTGGATTTTGTTGGCTGAAAAACGCTGCGAGCAGAAGCTAAGCTAATTGTGCTGTTTCCAGCTGACATGTTTTAAAAGAAGAACCTGCTGAAAGCTTCTTAAGTATGCACATGATGTAAGGCTTGAAGACTAAACCTTCTTTCCACCTTGGAACTAAATTAATTAGATGCTTTGATTTCTTTTATTTCTCCCATTCTTTGCTCCTTGCATCACCTTTGTTTTCGCTCTTTCCACTTCTTTTTCCACCCATGCCGCCTTCGGTTGTCTCAGCTCGTCTCCGCGCCTTTGTCTCCATCCTCAACCTGCACACCTGCGCTGTTCAGTGATTCTTGAAACAACAGGTCTTTGATTTCGGACGTCCGAGGACGACAGCGGCTTCTGATTTTTAGTCAATTTTGTGGGCTGAAATGACAAATGCTAGCCAGCGTTAGCTGATGCTCGAGGTAAAACTGTGAGCTGCTTGTTTTAATCAGGTGAAATGTTCTTAAATAGCCCGTGCAGATCGTAGCTTAACGCAGGATGTAATGCTAAAAGCGACTGATACCTCATTCGCTCCTCCTCTCACGTTTGTTTCTTGCTATCTCTCCTTCTGTCTTCGATTCTCTCGTCCTCGTCCCTCCCCTTCCTCTCTTCCATCTCTCTGTCTTGCTCCATCGCTCTCCATGTCACTCCCCTTCTCCTCACTCCTCTCTCCATCTCCCTAAACATTTCAAAAGAATGAATTACTTTGGGCTGTCACTTGGCCCTGGCCAAGAATTCATTTTTGTGGGTCAAGTGTTTCAAACTGTCATCTTTGACAGGAACCATCTCATACAATAACTACATGGATGGACCTTGACTTGGAGTGCTTTCATTTTTCTCTCCCTCCTCTCTTCATATACATGCTAAAAAGATCTTGGCTATTGTTGGTACAAAAGGAGGGAGGGCTGGAGGGATGGGAGAGATAGGGATGGTGGAGTGTAGCTGTGAAAAGGGTGGCAAAGCAGAGATCAATACTGGATTAATAGATTCAACTCAACCACATGCAAAGTTATACGAGGAGTGAAAATATCAAGGGCTCTAGCCGAGCACTGAAAAGCTCCAGCGAGAGGATAAAGGAAGTCACTCGACACGACAGGAGCGCTGCAACATTTAGCTATGCCAAGGTCTTTAACATAATTCATTAAAGAAAAGGAAAATGCATAAAAAGATCCTGGCTCGGTGTGTGAGATGGGGTAAAGATGGCATTGAAGTGAACATAAAGCCTCTGTGTGTGCGTGTGTGTGTGTGTGTGTGTGTGTGTGTGTGTGTGTGTGTGTGTGCGTTTGCCGGGGACAGCAGGGCTTCAATGGCATTGGACTTGAGCAGACAATCTATTTACAGTGTGCTCAGGGGAGCTTATAAACAAATGTTGAGTAATTTCAGCCAGGAGTAATTACCCTTGCCGCTGACAAGGAGAGTGTGTTAGCACTCCCCTTCACCCTCGGCCCTGTCCAGAAGGCTTCGAGCTTGTGCACAAACACACACACACAGAGGAGCGTGCACGGGAGTGCACAGATGCACGTCCACAATGTGCAGAACTTCCTCGCGTACGTGCGCCGCTTGTTCAGCGGTCGATACCACAAACAGCTCTCCGGCCTCTCGGCTTCGCCCTCGTATTTGAGAACGAGCCGCTGAAATATTCGCGCCTGCTTGGAAAAAGGCACCACGGAGCCCGAGATGAGCTGATTATCGGCCCCCAGCAGCAGTGACGCTCAAAAACAATGAGGACGATGCTAATTGAAAGCAATACAAGCTTGTCCAAAAAAAATGACATTACAGTAGATGACGAGACTGATATCACTCTTACAGTATGTGTGTGCGCTAAACATGAAGCTACAGCTGCTGAGCTAAGCGGGGAAACAGCTAGCTTAGCTCGTCTGTACACAAACCGTACATGCTTACATCTGTTTGTGTACGGATTAAACAAATGAGATTATGTGTTAATTAGAGAGACTTTGAAGTGCTGGTATGGTTTTTTCACTTTGGACAGGAGCACGGTAGCCGTTTCCACCTAGCTGCTTCCAGTCTTTATGCTAATTTAAGCTAACGGCCTGCTGGCTGCAGCTACATATCTTCACAGACAGAGTAAATGATTTTATGGATGCACTCTCAGTGAATTTCTAATGTGGATAAAGCAGAAACACTTAATTCACTTCTGCTTGTTCAATATTTAATTTTTGGGAAGAAAAAAAAACATAGTTAGCAGGAACTGGTGTTTTTTAAATGGTATCAGTCTCCTGAAGTCTAAAGAGCTCATTAGTTTTAGTTTCATGCGTCTTAATCTGGAGTCTCTTTTTCCACTAAAATGTCATGGCCCATGCTGCTACCCATACGTTGTCCCTGTCTTTGCGTCTGTCCCCTGCTGTCTTTGTGTCTTCCCTGTACGTCTCTGTTTGCGTCTTGCTGCAGGTAATCATCTCGTCACCTGCGGCTGTCCCCTGTGCTCCAGATCATCTGCCAGCCTGCCATCGGATCATTCTCCTCATCCTCACCCCAAGGACTTAGCTCTGCCCAGCCGGCCATCACCTCTCCTCACGGCCGTCTCTCCTCCTGCCATCATTCATCCGTTAAATAAGAACTTTCCACGAAACTGCAAAACTACAAATATGCATCTCAAAAACCCCGAAACATCTGCCTCAGATGTTTCTCTGAGGTCAAATATGGAGGAGCAATTAAAACAACGGCGCCTTTGAGGAAAACAACAACAAAACAACATAAAAAAGAGGGTTTGTGTAAGCCGTGAGCCGCTCACTCACCTTCATTAGGATTCTGCAAGCGCGGTCATCAGGCCAACAGATCATGTTATCGAATAAAAAAAAGAACAAGCAATCAAAGTCACATTCGCTGCTCCATTGTTTTACATTTTAATCATTTGCAAGACTTAATTGCAGGATTGAAATGTAACTAACGAACAAGCAAATTAATTTTCACCTTAACCTTTGAAAGGCGAGCGGGCCAGAAACGGGCTTTATCCCATCTGATCGATTATGATCTCCCGGCTCAAACGGAATGGATTCCCATGCAAATTCAGCCGGATCAATCCGCGCTCCTGCGCGATCGATGGAACAGCTTTCGCAGCCCTTTCGGAGACAATCGTATGATTAGGAGATGAGATGATAACGACCGGAGAAATAACACAGGATCAGAACAGATTATATTAAATCAAAACAAAGGGAACCCACCGGCTTGAAATGTAACCAGTGTCAAGAGAAAGTACAGCACGTCAACACGGAAACAAGAGCGTGAGAGAAAACGCTTTAAAAGTCACAGCGGAGGCCTTTTCCTCCCTCGTCCCGTCTCTGTCCTCCCGGCCTTTGATGGCTCCTGAGCAGGCTAAAGATGCGAGAGAGGTGCCTCCACAGCTGAGCCTCACATGAGTGTTTCATGAGACAAGATCTAAGCATGAGAACGGACAGCGTTGAGTTTCTCCACCGTGAAGCTCATTTGTCTTTACCTGTTTGTCTCCTGTCTGCAAGCTTTAAGCTGAATATGAAGCTCTAACCAGCAGGCCTCTGCAGCGGCTTTCCTGCCTCTGAAATAATGTCATTTAACTCTTTGCATTAAGGCGCTCTAACACCGGGCTTCCTCTTTCTAGATTTTATGCTAAGCTAATCGCCTGCAAGCATCAGAGTGGCATCGATCTTCTCACCTAACTTTCAGTACATTACTTTCCCAAAATGTCAAAGTATTTCTTTAAAGAAACCACAAAAAATGTCGGCAACATATCTCATTAGGCCTACGTTTCAAAGCTAAGGTGAAGCACTCAGAACCACCTGGTGGATGTAAGACACGATGTGCTCTCTGGCTTCACTGCTGTCTGTAATGCATGAGAACAGGCTGCTGGTTATAGCAGCTTTAAGTACTTTTGCAAAATATTTCCTGTGAATTTGATCTGATTTCTGTCTCAAGGCGTTCTTCTGGGCCAATAATTGTAATAATTGTGGTAGAGATGCTTTCATTCAAGCAAGCATTTAAAATACTGACCCTCCAAAATAGCAGAATTTGTGCGTCACAATAGAAAATAAACTCTTCACCATCAAATTCCAGGAGTTTATTGAGGAAGTCCTCAAAGTGGCTGCATTTCCACCTTTCTCCATCAAACACGTCGGGTCACAGCAGCCCAAACGCACGCTCGGAAAACCTTCACTCACTGTGGAAAACTTGCATCAGTTGCATCAGCTGGGAATGAAAGCGGGGTCACCACAGGGAAAGTCACGTTTTCACATTCCAGCGAACAATTTCAATGTCAGGCTTCTCCGCTGTGTCCTCCTCGTCATACATGGAGGGCGAACGCACACCGCGACTCCCACTTTCCACTTACGGAGCATTTGCATTTTAACACATATACATCCGTGCACCTGTATGTGTTTCTGTGCGCTCCTTTGTCCTCTCTTAGAACAACTTTTTTTCCCCCAGCTGATATAATATGCTGGGAGGGTGGTGGGCTACGTTAAGCGCCATTGTGTTGCCTTGGCCGAGGACTGCGGGAAGTTGTGCTTGGCACCAGGCCCAGAAGCAAGGTGAGGACAAACACTCCCAACAAACACTCACCGACGTCCACAAATCTACGTGTATCCGCTACATGGTACACGTGGGTAGTGTGTGTGTGTGTGTGGATAAGTGTTGTGGGTGCCTGTGAGCAGGTGTTGCGGTGTGTGTGCACATGTATGAGCAGGTCCACCTTTCATCTGTGCTGAGATTTGGAAAGACTTCACTTTGCACAGGCTCCTTAATTCTCCCTTAATTCATTTGTGCTCCAGATTCACTTGGCTGCTGGGATAACCTGGGAATGATAATGAAGTGGAGGAGGGGGGTGGGGGAGGCAGACAGGGGGAGAGAGGGAGAGAAAAAGGACATGAAAACATCACAGCACATGGCTCCTTCTCCTATCTCCCCTTTGAATGTGTTCGCAATGGATTTAGGGCTTTTCACTGAGTCTTTTAAGAGAAGATGGATCTTATTAGCGCTGATTGCTAGTCGTAGGACGTTTTCTGCCTCAGGAAGCCACCTTACTTAACCCTTTCACAGATGAACAGGGACTGTAGCATTAGCAGGGCTGGGGTTTGATAGCTTTTTATCAAATATGAATCTGGTATAGACTCCACTGACCAAACTGGAGTCCTCTCAAATGCCAGCTGTATTTAGATTCAAGGCTGCTTCCAGGCAAGAATGTCGAAGAACCTGGAAAACCTTGGATCAGTTTTTACATGTAATGTCAATAATTTTGCAGCTCGTGCCTTTCAGTGCATGCCAACCACAGGAAAAGATGGCGGTTAAGATTAATTAAAAAGTGAACTTCACCTTTGACCTCCACACTCCCACCTACACTTCGAAATAACTGCACTATGTGTAAAATGCACGGCAGGCTCATTCAGCTAAGCTAAGCTAAGCTAAGCTAAGATAAATTAGATGCTAAGAAACTCTGTAATCAGCTTTTGTTTTGTGCCAATTCGTGTTTGCAATCGAGCAGCATAGGCTGAGAATATGAGATATGACTCGCTGAAATAACAGATGTTTCACATGCTAATTGCTAACTGGCTTGCTCCAGACACCGGGGGTCTGCCCGGCACTGAGCAGCACACAGGGGAAGCTAACGGTTAAAGAGCCAGATATTTCCTGTTTCAGCCCCTTTTTCTGAGCAGCTTTTCCAGCTGCATGACTCATTTCAGAGTCGTCGGGCATCAGACGACCAGATCAACTGCTCTCGACTGGCTGCCGGATGTTCTGATGAATTTCTGACATGTCGGAGCCACGGGTCGGTTCTCCGGCGTAATTTATGTCTCATATGGATCAAGCTGATAGATCCATTTATTTCACTTGTGAACTTTGAATACTAAGTTTGAATTCTGGGAGAAATATCAATCAGCAGGGTCCAGTCTGTGTCACTGTTATCTGCCTCTGCACACTCCATGATTTTGTCCCTTTTCGTCTCGGATGTCCTGCGTACCAGCAAATCACCTTGAATCTCCTGGCTTGTCCTTAATTGAGCTGTATGCACGTCTTGGTTAAATAAGTATTCAGAATGGGTTCAATTACTTCTCTGTAACTAATTGATCTTGCCTGAAACAATGGCAGCAGCAGAGTAGTCCCAGCAGGACGCGGGCCTCCCCTCCAGGAAAGCCAACGCAAACGCTGCCACTAATTGAAATTATTTCGATTAATGTGGAGCCTAATCGAGGCTAACTACGCGGCGTCACAGTGGGTCATGCAGTTGCGGCGTACTCCCGCTCTCTTGCTCTCCTTTTTTTTTTGCACACCTCTGTGTTTTGACAATCTCGCCCTCCTCAATACACAAAGCAACAATTCATCCTGCGGAGGAGAACGAGCAGATGTGCAAAGGGAGGAAAAAAAAGAAAAGAAGGAGCTCGCAGCGGGGCCGATCGATAAGCAGAGTCGGAGCTGTGATTTATTTACCGCTGTGTGTTATGTAGAGGCGAGAGCAGGGAGAAGAAAAGCCTTCTGATATGGCCACAGGCAGCCGACATAATGGGGCCCTCTCAATCTTCAGTGAGTGGCTTGTTGGATTGTCAGGCAGGTTTCCGCCGGTGTTCAAAAGCACTATCCGATCAAACCCCTGAGACGCGAGTGACCAGACAGATGATTACTCACTGTAAACGATCTAGGAGGGGAAAAAAGAGGAATAACTACACCGGATATTGATGACTCAATAGACTCAGTGACAGACGATTCCATTTGTGTCGAGATAAAGTGTTGGCTGTCTTGGATCAATCATAATATAGGTCTCTTATTGAGCATAAAAACCATGTTTAATGTCATTAAATCCAGATCTAGCTCCCCTCCTCCTCCTCCTCCTCCTCCTCCTCCTCCTCCTCCTCCTCTGCCTCTTCCTTCCCTTCTTTCCTGGAAGCTTACACATATCTGGCCGCCTGCCTTCTACAGTACAAGCATGTGAGAGCGAGGCAGGGAGACAGCGGGGGGATGGGGATATGAGTGTTGTTGTTGGTGGTGCTGGGAAGGGGTGGAGGAGGAGGAGGAGGAGGAGGAGGAGGTGGAGGAGGAGGAAAGGCATGGGTGAACAAGGGGAGAAGAAAAAAGAAACCTCGGAGGCAATCATTTCTGGCAGAGCGGTGGCAGTCAGTTTGGGTGTGTGTGCGTGTGTGTGCGTGTGTGTAATTTCAGACAGTTTGGACGTAGCCGACGCCAGCCAGGGCCAATAACAGTTTACAGATTGCTGATGTCATCACATTTTGACAAACTTCTCAATCTGGAGTGACCTTCGTGGTGCTCAAACGCACTCACCTCTCTCTGCATCTACTCTACTCCCCCTCATCTCCGAGCACAAGTCGCCAGTGGCAGGGGGTGTTTGGGTTTATTACAGGGGTTTGACTACTAGAAATACACAATTTGCATAATGGCCTGCTTTTATACTGTAATGAGGAACATAGCCTGAGAAATCCTCTGCAATACAACCCCGATTCCAAAAAAGTTGGGACTTTGTGCCAATGAAAACAGGATGCACTCATTCGTCAACTGACCTCCTCATCTCCTTCGTCCAATCATGTGTCGACAAAGTGGCGAACCTCGCTCCACCCTCGCCGAGCCTTCCCAGGATGCCCCGCTCTTACCTTACTCTCACCTGTTAGCAATGAACCCGCTCACCTGTGGAATGTTCCGAGCAGGTGTTTTTGGAGTGAAACGTGTTGCTGCATCACGTTCTGAATAAGCAGATATTTGCAAAAATCAATGATCAAATCAGCCGAGCGATTTGGAAATGAATGAGCCTGCACGTGGCGCGTGGTGTGGTGCGGTCCGAGCGAGCGAGCGAGCGAGCACTCTGATTCATTACTACTGGAATTATTAGTTGCTGAAAAGCTGCATTTTGCAGACAGAGCGTGTGCTCTCCTTTGATAACCAGGCCAGTCAAATCACACGCTGTTCATTTTGGCCAAAATTGTCTTTTAATAAGCTCACTGTCACAAATGAAGATCTGTTCCCTTGTGGAAAATGCACGTGTCTTCGCACTACTTCAGCCTGTATTTGATGATCTGTCAGACTTTGAAGAATTACTCTTGCATGTAGAGTCAATGTAGGAATGGAGTTACCTTTATTTACAGCAAAGAGTTCACTTTAACCTGTTTTCTTTCCTGCCAAACCATTTGAAATATTCATTTTTAAAAGGTTTATTTGTGTAAACTCCATCTTGTGAGTGCAGCAGCTTGCAAACAGCAGGCTGAAAGTACTCGATTCTGGATTATACACACTGCTTCAGACAGCATATTATTCATCATGACCAGTGAGACTCAAAAACCAACACGTTCTGATCCCAGGTCAGCAAATACTGACGCCGCTCGGGGTCTCATACAGCCACAAGGTACCCTGTAGCATCTGTGCGCGACATGCAAAGCCTTCCTGCCAGAGAGCCGTTCTGAAGCGCGGCTAACGATGTGAAACAGTCGCTCTGATGAGGTTTGAGAAAATGTCGATTTAGGAAAAGCCTTTTGGACACGTGGCTAACGATGTGAAACTGTGGCTGTTTGGTTCCTTTTAGGCACCTAAATGACTTATCATTGACTTTTGGTTTCACGTGGGGACATGAAACCCCGGCTTCCTGGATGAAAGAGCAACACTCCACCCTGACCTCCACCCCTCTGAGGACTTTGTGTCTACAGCCCTGGGTGATACATCCAGACTCTTCGCCCTGGCTGTGAGAACGGGCTCGAACATGCTCATACGGGAGAATAAATGTGGGATTTGTCTTCCTCTTCAGTCCAGCGGTTTGATGATACGAGTCCAGATCGTATTAATGTGAAGAGTTTTGATTTCCAACAATGCAGATCAGCTCTGTGAACCAGCAGGTGATGTGATAAACCTGTGGAGGAGCCAAGGCTGACACTCACCCCGTCAGTCAGGCCCTGTCCTCGCCAACCCCAACCCCCCTTCAGACTTCCACCAGATCTCCCCTTCCCATCCCACCCCCACCGCCACAGGCCTTCACCCTGGGGCCCACCTGACTGACAGCTGTTGATTTGGATCTCTCCATCACACGCCAGATAAAAGAGGGATTCAGGACTCATTCCTGCTTCTCCCTCCGCTTCATTCCTCCCTGCAATCCCCACCGCAAACGCAATTCCCAGGCACCGGACTTCTACAGGGCCTCCTAATGAAGTCATTCCCAGCACACATGATTGGGTGAGATTGCCACCGCACTGCCACCACCATCGCTGCCGCTGCCGCCGCCGCAGCCACGATCCCCGCTCTCCTCTCGCATCTCAGGTCTCCCATCCCCCATCTCCGCTGAGTGTACTCATGTGGAAACAGCAAGTGGTTGTGTGCATTTTCCGTGTGCATCCGCCCCTCGCCTGTGTGTGGGTGTGTGTGTTTGTACATCTGCGACACATGTGATGTGAGTGTGTGTAGGTGTGTGTTCTTAACTAAGCTAACACAGCCTGACTGGATACTAATTGGATGTCTCCATCGGCAGTTATACACGATGTGGCATTACAGCAGGGAGAAAATCACACAGGAAAGCGCACCTCCGGCACCGTATACTGTGGAGAAAATCCAACGAGTTGAGCTGCCAGGGGGGAAAAAATCAGATGATGATCAGTTGATGGCGTTGGTACAGTATGTGCTGTTATAAAATCAATCAAAGAGGCAGGAATTGAGTTATTTCAACCTGTCCATCACTGTCGAGAGAGATGAAAGGCTTTGATGAGTAATGATCTGAAAGAAGGTAGACAGCTAATGAATCTCTCATAATGTCACCCACAAAAAACAAAAACACCCCCACCCACTCTAAAAAAAAAAATCCTGTCTTTGTAGAGGTCTCTCGCACAGCCTAATGCACATCACAGTCCCTGATAGTTCACTCAGCGACACCTCCTCAGTAGGAATCCTCCAGAGACAACCTCGCTGGCTGTCAGTCGGTCGGTCTGCCACTCACCGCTAACACGACAGCCCATCCCCGAGTGCCTGTGAACACTCCACAAGCGCCGCCGATCTGACAACACACACGCAAAAAAAAGCAAGAGAGTGTTTCTGAAGGTACCCTCCTGTGACGCCGGAAAGGCTCGTTTTAAGTTTTTCTGCCGAGGGAGGTGGGCTTCGGAGTGAGGATGACTCACGTCTGGCTCCCTGTTAGCGAGGGGGCCGCACCATCAAATGGATCAGGGTTTTTTGCCGCCTTTGAATGTGGATGATGGCTGAACAGGAGACTCGTAAGAGAAGAGCTGCGTTGATCACAGCCAGCTGTTAAACCTGAAGAACAGCTCTGATTTGGAACAGTGAGCGATGGATCAGACATGGAGGCCTAAACAAATGCACTTTATTCTGATGAGAAACGCTGTTTAAATGTTGCTTCTTGCTGTCGAACAGAATTTGCATGACAATAAATGCAATGCACTTATCAATATGCCCAAATCATGCATTATTAAAGTTGGGCAGCATTAACATAATAATATATTAGCATAATCAAGAGCAGCATTTGCATGGGAGATGTTCTTATGGACCGCAGAGGACCTCAGTGCAGCAGCGAAAGGTGAAGGCCGGTTCATGACATCTTCATCTTCAGCCAGGTCGGAGCTCTGTGAGCAGGCCTCGCTCCGGACTGAGCGTTTTCCCGTTAACACATGCGGGATATGTCGATATTAGTTGAATTTTAAGAGCATTTTTTGGACGTGTGTGCAGCAGAACAGGCCTCGAGTACTCTTTTATGCTATATGGTACTTCCAGCTCTTCTTACTCCACTAGATTTGATAGATTTTGCAAAACATATGACAACTACGTAAAACAGAAGGCATTAATATTGATTAAACTATTATATAAAGTAGCGCCACCTCAACCAACCACACCACTGAAATTCTACTTACATGTTAAGCATCATGAATAAAAATCAATAATATGTGATACACCAATGACCAGGGCTGTTCCTCCGACATGACGAGCGCTGCTTTTACTTTGGACACTTTCAAGCTTGCACATAAAAAGTTGAGAGATAAACGCATGAGAGATAAACTTGCTCAGTTTAGTGCAATCAGGGCTACATGCCCTGACATGACCAGAGGCTAATGGTGGCTAATGTTAGCTAAAATGACCATTTGGGGGCGTGCTTGTGTCCACCTGATGAACCCAGGCGCTCTCTTTTAGCCCTGGTTTTGGTCTCCACCACCTTGGTGCGGGCAGGCAGTGCACAGCGGATCCTTAGATGTGTTTTGCTGAGTACAGCTGCCTGCTAGGGCCAAAAATGTTGCTGATAAGCTACGTAAGTAGCAGCTAAGCACAATATAGGACTTTTACTTGAGAGCAATATTTGAAAACACTGCTCGCTTCTCAATAATTCCACTTTCTATAACATCTGTGCTGCAGTTTAGGACTTATGCATATCAGTACCTGTGCTGCACCCATACTGTTGTCCTGCACGGACAGGTGTCATGTGACGGAAAGCAGACAATGCGATTAATTTCAATTGTACGTTACAATACCCGGCAGGATTTTTATCATTAAACCAGGAAGGTATGGGTTTTCAAGTTCTATTCAAAGTGAAGCAATGTGCCCCTGATAAAACAAAGCAAAGGCACTTAGCATGTGTTCTCCTAGTTAAGATTCCCTCTCAGCAGTAATACAATGTTTCTGAGTGTCTGCTGGAAAACAAGTGGAAGGTCAAGAACACGAACAATAGATGTTGATTCCAATTATGTGTAAAGCATTGAACAAGATGCGCTAATGATGGCGTTGTCAGGAGAAAAAAGGTGTTTATGTGCTACTCTCCCAAAGCCTGTGGAACAGTTTATTAGGCAAAGGCTTTATTTCCATAAAGGCTGATAAGACTTCAAATGATTCACTGAAAAACAGTCCTGGCATCAGCACAGCAAAGCGCCGTGTGTATTTATCTCTCCCGACGCTGGGAGACAATCAAGACAAAGATGATAGCATATTTTGAAATGCAGCACAGGGGCATAATGAGACTGCCGACACTTCAGGAACAAAACCAGACAAAATGTTTTTTTTTCAGAGATGGCGCCTTGTTTTATTCACTCACACCAAAAAAAGGCCATCGTTTTCAATTAATGAAGCGGGGAATTGAGTCCGAGGTCCTGCGGGATATGGATTAACCATGATGGCTTGAGGGCCCAATCTCACACTGAGTCTGCGCCGCGGTCGGCATGGAGGAATTTCTCATTCAAGGCCTCGACCAGCCCCCCACCAACCACCGCCAGCACCGCCTCCTACCTCCAACTCATCCATCCATTCCTCATCCTAAGGTGAGTTGCTTCAGTGCAGACCGCTATTAGTGGTGGGGGGAGATAAAACTGTAAGTGTTGCTCCCAATTAGTGCATCAGTGACCGCTCTGTGCCTCCTCCACGGCGAGGCCTGCGAGGGGGGAGGGAGGAGGGGCCGCGGCGAGTGAAAGATTGGAGGAAGGATGACAGGAAAGGAGAGAACGGCGTGAAGTCGATGGCTTTGGAAAGTAATAAAAAGAAAGGGAGTGGGTTATGGAGGTAGCTAGATAAAGAGAGATGAAACGAGAGCGAGTGGTGGTACAGAGGGATGGGGGGTGGAGAGAAAAGTGACTAAAAAATGGCTTAAGCATTCATTTTGAGTGGCGAGACAGGTCCTATTAACATTTAACAGCGTTTGCGCAACTTGGTGTGGAGGTTAGGATGCAAATGAGGAGGAATTAAAACTGGCCAGAGGTTTGTCATTGATGGATTGCAGTCTGGCGGTACTCACCACTTCCTAGTGTCCATCACAGACGATTACTGTATAATTAAACCTTATTTCTGGACTCTCCGACGCATAATTACTTGTGTGGGAATGTGACCATCATCTAAAAGCTCCAGCAAAATGCTTTAGCATTTAGTCTGGCAGGCTGCAGTCATTTCACAGACCGGGGACAGATAGAGCCATCTGATGATCGGCAAAAGAACAGTCACTTTTAATAAGAGGTGGGAAAAAAATATTAGGCGACAGTGTGCTGATTATAGGAAAATTAGGCTTTCAAGTGGTAAAGTCCTTTGTGTTATTTGCATAATTTATTCCTTCTTTACCCCCCGTTCAACCACCTCAGTTTTTTTTTTTTTTTGCGAGCTGTGGGCAATTTCCTCTCATATTTGAATGGATTGCACATTTAAGACTACTTAAGGAAAATGATCACTTTGCATATTTTAATTGTCGCGTGAAGAGTGAGCAGAGGTGTGAGGCGAAGCTTCAGGAGTGAGGAGCCTTTAAAGTGGACGCGGCGGTGTTGTGGCAGATAACCCCGGGGTGCACACACACACATGCACCAGCTCATCACACACACACACACACACACACACACACACACACACACACACACACACACACACACACACACACACACACACACACACACACACTCTGTACTGTTGTGCAGCCTTAAAGAATACACCTGCAGCAGACTTTCCTGCTGCACCCTGATTTGGATAAAAACTTGCAGGTCAGTTTGTCGATAATATTTCCTGTATCAGTCCCCCTGCTGCGTCGAGCCGAGACCAACTGCAGCTTTGTGAATGCGGGTTATTTACAGACCAGCTTGCTGCTACAGTATTTATGAAACTTACAGCAATAAATAAATAAATAAACACGGGCAAAATAATCAAGTCTCTTCTTGCTGGTTGTCCTCTAGGCTCACAATCTGGAAGAAAAACATTTACAAGCTTCATATCTGATGGACAAAAAAAAAAAGCCTGCGCCATAAATTATTTCTGATCATGGCTATAGCATGTTTCAAAGTGGAAAACTAAAGAAAACAGCAGCCCCCGGTGCACTCTAACCTCTCGTGAAGCGTTTGAGTTTTCACAGATAATTATAGAGGCTATACAGCAGCTTCCCACACCTCAGCAGCAGCTATATAATGATACCTTGGAAATGTGCTGGGCAAATGCACATCATTTTCATTAAGTAATCCGAATTCTTTGCGATGGAGAAAGATAATTAATGCTTTAATGTTTTTGTCTTGCCACTCTCACCACAGAGAAGAGAAATGAATTGTTACATTTTAATGAGAGAAGCGACAGCGCTGGCTTCCTGCAACACGGACCGTTTTATAATTGCACACAAGGGTGACTAACTCAAGGCTCATTAAGGCGATTTTTCAGCTGGGCTGTTTTTTGCCAGGACAATACATATATTTTTCCATCCTACTGATAAATAAATTCTGTTATTACCACTCGTTTATTCATCCCTCACAGCCTTAATGTGACCAAAAAAAAAAGATGTACAAGATATAATCTCCCAAGAAAATGTCTTTAATGAATTGTTTGTTGCTGCTTGTACCTAAGATTACATGAAAATACATTTAAGTTGACTGCAAGTATGGCAACATATTCACACATATAAACAAGTGGTGCATTTTGTATTGTATGTATAGGTATGTACAACAGAAACACGTTACACTCTGGTTTAAAGTTGTGCAAGTGTGTTATATATACTAACAATTTATAAAATTCAACACACTAAATAAAAAAAAGAAGAGTGTGCCCACGTATATACACATTCACACGCGCACAACCACAGTAGTTCACAAAAGATTAAAGCAAATGTATTGGATTATACATTTCCAGGTCACCTTTAGGTCGACCCCAACTGTTCCTTCCTCACAAATCGCTTGTGAGTGTGTTTCTTGACGTCAGTGTTATCAGGTGTGTGTGTGTGTTTTGCCTACAGCTCGGATCTGACACACAGTGACAGAGACGCACACACACACACACACACACACACACACACACACATACACACACACACACACACACACACTAGGCTATGCTGCAGCCTGCGGTTGCACCATCAGCTAAATGTTTTAAGTACAGTCATCTGAGGTAGACTGCGCAAAACTTCATGGTGTTATTCTCTCCTCTTCCTCTTCTTCTTCTTCTTCTTCGTCGTCTTCTTTTTTTGTTTCAATGCATTTTTCACAAATGTCTGACATTTGGAAAGACGTAAATCAAATACCACGTGTGTTTTGTAGCCATGAGGTAGAAATGCTTTAAAGAAGAACTTTAGCGTCCGTTTAAAGAAAGGTTTCCAAAAAGAAAAAAGGGAACAAAAAGCTAGGTTTAAACACCATGTAGAAAAAGGTCAAGACGCAAAAGAAGGACCACAAAACACGTAACAAACAAGCGTAGCGTTGACCGGCGTGTTTCAAGTCGTGCTCGTCAGCGTGGAGAGAGAGCGCCTGTGCTGTTGATGTGTGCTCTGAAGTGCATTAGTAGGTTTTTCTGTCTAAAGGGACTCTCTCTCCAGAGGATTTGCTGACAGAAGGAATTCTGGTACAGATTGTTTTGAGGGTGGTTTTCTGACGGACCACTCTGCTTTCCCCTTGTGCCGCCGCCACACTGCCTGGCTGTCTTTCCTTTCCGTCAATTTTGCTGATGCTCAGCAGAACTTTTTCCCCCCACATCAGGTGCTGCACTGACGCTGCCTCAGACCAGAGACATCGCCACAGAGTGGGCCTGCACATGCAGCGTGGAGCTTCGGCTTCACCGCTCATGTTGGGAAAAAAAAAAACAAAACGTACAATAAAAGCGTAAATCAGATAAAAGAAATCTCCTTTAGGGATAAACATCCAACAGACAACAAAACCAATCAAGGGCCGCCAACGGCGTTGATACATTTCAGCAAAACACAAACAAAATGCTTTAGTGCACGTACATTAAACATCTTAACGCTCCCGTGTCACAGCAGCAGAGCTAAAGGAGTCCAACACTGTGACCAGGAGGACACAAAAATACATTCCAATGCAATACAATGGGCAACAGACAACCCTCAGGTATGAACCATGAAGACCAGTGCCAAAATTCCTCACTCAGAGCTTCCCAGTCAGCTGAAGCATGCGTCCAAATGCACTTAGACTGCACGCTTCGGTGTAAATACAGCGAAAGATGGGCAGCAATGGGTTTGGATTGGACTATGTCGTCCGGGGTGGTCGTTTTGACTAAAACAGATTTTCTGATGGTGTCTTTTACAGTTTTGCTAACTACACACACGACCGCTGGTTATGCTAACTGCATTACCGAGATCAATCGAGCAGAATTGCGATCGTCAAATGACCTCTGACCTCTGGCAGAAACAATAATTTACTCTTGATTTTCAACTTCCCGTGCTAAATCACAGACATGCGCGGACTGAATTTAAATGACAGGAGTTGTGTGTCGTCCTCCAGCTAATCCAGCCCAGTGTGACTGACAGAGCCAACTTTGCACAATCCGTACTTGCACATCCAAGCTGTGAGACCTATCAGATTCAAAACCTAGCAGGACATCTGGATTTAGCTTCCCTTGAGGCTAGTTTAGTGTTCTGAAAGCAGATTTCCCTTGAACACATCAGATGAGCTGCTTAACCGATATCCAATGCAGCATTTCTGCCTGAAACTCAAGTGAAACATTTAATTCAAGGCCGACACAAAGAGATATAATAAACTGGGCTCACTTTCTTGCTGAGAGTTAGATGACACTCTCATATCCGTCTGTCCAACAGAAGCCCTTTAGCTTAGCTTAGCTTAGCTTAGCTTAGCTTAGCATATCTTAGCTTAGCTACAAATGGATGTTTTCGCACCTTTCATTGGGCGTTTGTTACCTCACAGCTAGGTTAGCTGCCAAGCTAAGCAAACTGACTTCTTCTCATTGGTAAGAGAGCAATTAAGTGTGTTTCCAAAAAATGTCGAACAGTTCCTTTAAAGTTTTTGGAGGTGCTCTTAGCATCAGGCTCATCTCCATCAGAGGATACGTGACGGACATGTTAGCCAACAAACCGATGGAGCCTCCATGCAGCCAAACCACATAGCCTAGATCACATAATATAAACAATGTTGATTATGGTTGTTTTAATAAATATACAACTCCCAACACCCCAACACCTCTTAAGACCCCCAAACAACAAAGGTGGGCAGCGCGGTTTGAATTTTTTTTTAAGAGCGATGGAAATAAGCTTCAGGATTGGTCAAGTAGAAACAGGTAACCGAAGCACCTGCTGTGAGGAAAGAAAAGGAATAATGTTTTTACTCTCACTGTTGATTATGTTCCATTGTTCCAGAACATATCTAGTACATTCATCGTCACCTCTTTGCTATTTGTCCTAGCCAGTTGAGGTACGCCTAACACTGCTTCTCAAAACTGCCAAACCACCTTGGATTCTCCCGTCAGATCTTAGTGCTTTTCGTCAAAATATCTTGAGGTACTGTACAATTCACAAACGCTTTCCTGAGTTTTATTTGTTACGTTTGTTTGTTTTGCAGACGCAGGATCAGAAGAGATGAGCGTGAGTCAGGGCCCAGACTACTGCTGCCCTGATGGATTGCTGCTCTTAGCAAGACAATAAAGAGTGACTGACCACCACCGACGGCAACCGTCAATCTGTGTTTTTCAGACTCACTGCTGAAGTTTTAAAGCTCTTAATAATCATCAGCTCATGCCATGAATGTAGATTGTGAGGCAAATAAAGAAAGAAAATCGGAAAGCACCACTTCAGGCACTTGGATAGCCAACTAAATCTCAAGAACAAGAACATAAAGGTATATACACAGACACTGGGGCGTCTCTTCTGAAGCCAACTTGCTTGCAATGTGTAAACAAAGCCTGGTTTTCTGGAGTGTCACGCATTCAAATTAAAACTCTTGCTCATTAACTGCAAAACTGCCAGTTGCCTCATCAAACCAGGTCTCTCAGTGCGTCTAAACCCTGCTTGTGAGAACTCAGTGGGCTTGTGTTGGCCTTCTGTGTGCCTTTCCCTCCAGCACAATGCTTCTGCCCTGAGGGGAGGAATTGTGGATGCCTCTTTTTCTCAAGGGCGGAATCTATCTTTTCACTGGCTGCAGCCGAATATTTTGTTCCACTCAGTGTACGTGTCAATCTCTTTCTGCGATATACTGGCTTGGAACTTACAAAAGACACTCTCAAAGTCCTGGTAGGCAAGGGGCCTGACCTGTCCCCGGGGCATCATACCCGTCATGTCCATGCCCTGTGCAGAGACGTGTAACAGACCGACGAGGGCCTCCTGGCAGAGTCTGGCCAGGTCCAGTCCGGAGAAGCCCTCGGTACGCTGGACCAGCAGCGCCAGCTCCTCCTCACTCAAGCAGTACTTGTGCTGAGATTGAGCCAGGAGCTGGTTCACGATGTGGTGTCGGGCTGTGCTGTCCGGCAGGGGCACGAGGACCCTCCGACCAAAGTACCTGCGCAGCCCTTCGTCCATGTCCTGGGGTCTGCTAGTGGAGCAAACCACCAACACTTGGTTGCCTCCGTCCTCGCCCGAGCCCATGAGAAGTGAGTCCAACTGGGCAAGTAGCTCCCCCTTCAGCCGGTTGATGGGACTTTCTTCACTGAGGTGGGCTGACAGCAGCATGTCCACCTCACTGATGAACAGTACCGAGGGCTGCCGGCAGCGCGCCACCAGGAAGGATGCTCGGATAATTTTTTCTCCGTCTGCCAGCCACTTGGTGGCCAATGTGGAACCGCTGAGCTGGAGGAAGGGTGCACCCAGCTGGCTGGCCAGGCAGCGACCCAGCAACGTCCTGCCACTGCCCCTGGGGCCAAACAGCAACACACACCGAGGGGCGGGTCCCAAACTGCTGAACATGTCTGGGCGCAGAATGGGCCACAGGACCTCCTCCTTCAAGGTTGCCTTGGCTAGTTCTAGTCCTGCAATGTCACTCCAATCGACTGGGGGCCCCTGCTGAACAATTTCAGAGGTAACCATGTCTAGGAGGTGAGGGTCACTGGTTTTTAGCTGCTCTTCAGCAGGCCGGGTGGAGGAAGTGGACGAGGAGGAGGTAGGCCCTGGCGCTGAGTGGGAGAGGTGCAGACGGTGATCATCAGCACCTTGTTCACTGAGGGAAGGGGAGGTGAAGCTGACGAGGGAGTCTGCTGAGCGGGAACCCCCAAGGGTGGAGGTGACATAGGCTGGTGGAGTCAGTGGCCCACCTGTTGCCTGGCTGCTGTACTTCCTCTGCTGCTGCTCTGAGGACATCGTGGACTGCTTCTGAGCATTAAAAGGTAAAGACGACTTTTCGGCACTTCTGTCAAATCCACCACCGCTGGCGCTGTTGGAGCCTCCATTTACACTGCTGCTGTCTGCTATCCGGTACATGGGGCTCTCGGCCGAGTTCCGAGCCTGGCCGTAGCCAAAGTTAGCATAAGAGGTGTCTAGCTCTCCTTGGCCTGTCATGTAGAAGGCTTTTCTCTTCAGTGAGTTGGACGAGCTACTGTTAAGAGGGGTGGGGGCAATTGGGGTCAGGTTGTGGCTCTGATATGGGTATCCAGGTAAAGCAGAAGAAGGGGGAAGGGGTGTAGGTGCAGCGATGCCTGAGGGGAGGTATGAGGAAGGAGGGGGTGCTCCCCCAGGGCTGTACCCTGGCCCGACTGAGCTCTGAGCTGGGTAGCCTGCTGGGGGGTAATTATAACTAGACAAGTTGGGGGAGCCTCCGTTGTAAGCTGGGACTAATGTGGGGTGGGAGGGCGGTGGAGGGGGTGGCTGCAGGAGCCCAGAGCTGTGCAGTGGGGAGGGAAGGGCTGGGGCGGGGGCAGACTGGGAGCTGTAACTGCTGTGCAGGTAGGAGCTGCTGTATGCAGGGCCGTATTCCTGAGAGGGCATGGAGGAGGAGTGGAGGGCGGTGGCAGTGTGGCTCCCACAGCTGCTGCTGGAGTAGCTGGGCTCACTCAGGGTGCTGGAGGCCAGGCCTGGGGAGCTGCACATGCCAGACACCACCTCTGAAGCCGCCGCCACCCCTCCTTTCCTGACTGAAACCCCCTCTGGGATGCAGCTCATGGGATAGACGCCATCCTGCCAGGGCTCTGATTCACCTTTCCGGCCATTCATCACTCCTGGGACCCCGGGGGCCTCGGGATAAGAGCCCGGCATCTCCAGAATACCGGAATACTTCTCGGCATACTTCTTGAGCAGGTTGGAGGCGGTGAGGGCCGAGATGTCGTCATTGGCCCAGGCGTACTGGTAGTTGGCTGAGCGCTGCAGGTGGCCAGGTACCGCCCTGTAGGCCTCAGCCTTGTGGGCTGGCGAACGCGTAGTGGAGGAGATGTCAAAATGCTGTTCGGCCCACTGGCTGTGCTCGGGGGTCCACTGCATCTTTAAGCCTGAGAGAAACGGAGACAGAGCGAACACGTGAACACGCTGACATGCTAAAATCATTTTTAGCAATTATTAAAATGACAACACCTCCAAACCGCCTGTGATGGAAGGCGGTCAATTAAAAAGGCGATATTGACCTGGAGGCTGGTTAATTTTACAGAGCATAAAAAGGACGGGGTGTGTGTCTGCAGGTACGGAGGGGTGGTGGGACGGCTGGTTACGGCAGCCTAATGCACCCTGGCCAGACCAATAAGACAGAGGCATTGAGGGTCACTCTATAATCCCCGGCTCATCTGAGGTGGCTGGAGATGGGCTTGAAAATGCGCCGCGCCGAGTGCCACAAAGCAACACACACACTCACGCGCATCCACCCCCCTCCTCCGCTCACGGCGCTTTCATCGAACACACACACAAACCTGTGCTCAGACACACAGGCGTTTAAAAAAAAAAAAATATCTACGCCTGCATTCAGGCGTGCTGACGTGCACGCGCGCACACACAAGCTCACGTCCACTGACCCAGACGGACAAACACAGGCACGCACACAGTAGCTGTAGCAAGCAATGAATTACAACACACTGTGTCTCAAGCTTAGTTCCTGTCTGCACAGCTCCACCTTGACCTCTCTCTCTGCCGCTCTCTTTACCTTTCTGTCTGCCTCTCTTCTTTATGCCTCCCTGCTGCCTTGTCTTTCCTCTCGGTCTCTCCTTTGCTTTTTTTTTTGTCGTCCATTTTCCACCTCCCCTCCTGCTAGATCCTCCTTTATTTCTCTTCACCTCCTTTTATTCTGACTCCATCTATTTTGATATATATCTCTCCTTTTCATTCCCTTTCTGCTCTTTCTTCGCGGCCAGCCCTCCTCTTATTTACTCCCTCTGTGCTTGCTTCGCCTCCTCCCCTCCCTCCTTGCTCCATCTCATCTCAGACACACTCACCTGGCTCTCCCCTTTATTGCCTCAGGAGGCTGGAGAGCCACTGTTTCCTTTAATCCCAGCCAATGCCATCTGCAAACACTGACAGTCACACAGCGACTCCATCGTTGTCTCACTATCAAAGCCGTGGCGCTATCAAAGGCTGGACGGGGCGTAATCACAGCAGCCGCACGGCAGATTGAACCCCGTTTGATTTGACTTAGTGCACACAAATAAAGGATAATATCGGTGTCATTTAGGCTGCTTCCTCCGACTTATTGACTGGCAGCGGCTGCATGTAGAGATCCACAGCTGGGGGTCTGGTGAGCAATGCCTGCTTCAGAATTGGTTTATGTGTGTGTTTCTGTGCTTGTGCGAGTAAAGCAGGCATGCACAATAAAATCCATTCATGGAGAAGCAAATCTTCCCTTCCTCCCTCCATTTATGCCACTGCAAACACGGACACACACAAGCAAAAAGCACACAGGCACAAACACATACATGTTCACACTCTCTTGCTCTCTTTTCCAAGGCCCTGTGTTTGTTTGGTAACAACACAGGGAGGGAGGGGGGAATCCCCAGACTCCTATTTCCTCTCTGATTTTCCTCTCTAGCCGCCTCTCGGCAGACGCCAGTGGCTAATTAGCAGAATGGCGATCTGCTAATTGTGTTAATTTACAACATTTTAGCCGAGGGGAGTCTAGCAGGGGCTGGCAAGCCTGTCACCCTCCCAGTGTACCGAGCAGGAGCGCCTCAGACAAAGAGCTGAGCAGAGGAAAGTTTTGTATTAGCTGGGAGGCTCCTTTAATATTGAGAACATATTAAGTGGAAGCAGCGCTATAAAAGGGCAGTATTTCAAGGAGAAAATTACAAGTCGGGGAAGCTGGACGAAATAAGAGAAAATGAGGCTTTAGGCCAAATAAAGGTTTCAAAACAATCCTTCAATAGCAGCCTGGTTTGGACACAGCATTGTACTGTTGTTATAAGCTACTTTTTAATATAAATACAATGTAAGGATCCTAAAGAGTTGGTTCCTTCGTCCAATAACTGGCAGGCACACTTTGTTTATTCTATTATCCCTTACACGATATAATCCCAACACAGCGTGAACCGAAAATAATCCTCAATGAATAACATCATTGTTGAACTGCTGAACTGTGTGATGGAAGCAGGGTAAATAAAACATTTTTAAGGGCTTTTAAAGCCGGGGTTGTTTCTTACGATCGTATTCTCGAGCTGCATGTTTGATCTGCAGCCAGAAGCGAAACGCTGCATTGACAGCGCGCGCGAGATCTTGTATTATTTCTACATTAGCTCGTCAGCGTGAATAGATAATATGGAGCTGAGGAGAAAGTGGAAGGCACGTGGCTCTAAAGCCAGATTCAGCCACGTCTTCAGCCATCAGTGCATGCTGTCTCCCGCTAATCCACAGCCCGCCCCCCCCCCAGTCCACCCCCCCGCCTTACATCAGATTCAAGAGCTACAGTCGCTGCACGTCTTTTCACAGCGTCTCGTCTTGCAGGTTTGCAGAAGCACAGGCTTGCTATGAAGCTGCCTCAGTGACTCTGGGGTCAGTCTGCCATGTGTCTCTTGATTCTGCTGCAGAAACATCCACCTTCACATGTCATTTAACGGGCATTCAGCCACCTTCCATTCAGTGATCGAATCATTGACAACAAGTGGCGACCGTGTCATCAAGTGCTCGACCTTGGCCCTTAACTAACATAATGATAAAGTCCCGTTTCCATAGCGGGGACCTGACAGACTCGTGTGTACGATGGAGTGACGTGGTACTTTACAATATCGCTTAACAAAATAACACTGACACGAGAACGGATGTTTTACCAAATAAAAATATTACGGCATATATTTGTATAATTTCCACAAACGCAGCACCTTAAATGTGAATTAACTACAAAATGAAGCTGAAACCAAACTGCCTGGATTGGTATTTTCTGGACAAATTACAGCTAAGTTAGCCACGGCTAGCCTTAGCTTGATAGCTTTAACCTGTAACTGAACAATACCCAATACCCAGCTAGCTAACGAGTGTAGCGATGATGCCATAAATTTATTGTAGCTTCCATTAAATCACAAATTTAAATGTATATTAAAAAATCATTTATTGACTTCAACATAAATGTTAATAGGCTATATTATAATATACTATAATAATATACAAATATGAGCTGAAAATATGCAAAATAATGTTCATTTTCTTAAACAAGCTTATTCAAATTTAAGTTAATTTATGCCAACACCAGTGATTTTTGAGGGTAATTCAGGATTATGGGACTGCAGGAATTAAAAAGACATTTAATCTCCAAATCATTAAAAGAAATGCAGTGAGATGTGAGCATTTATGTTGTTTGAAGACCAATTTAACGCACGTCTCAAGGAGGACAAAGTGAAAATATCATGACGTGTTAAGGTGGTCACGATGAATCGGCCTGTTTGGGCTTCGCTTTAAGAGCCGACGCTCGGGTGCAACTTTCCAGCGCAGGGACGCGGACGGAAAAACGGACGGAGCTGGAAATAAACAGAAGAAGTGCGGGTGGAGGACGGAGAGGGGGATGAGCGGGAGGAGAGAAACACAAAATAAAACAAACCCTGTGAATCACACGCGCTCTTCTCTCCACATAGTTTGACACTCCATCACACTCCGATATGTCCTCCATTTAAAGAAACATGAATCTTTCTAATACCATCATTAATAAAGATAACATATATAAAAGAGTGTGTCAGGCTCCATCAGGGCTTTCATCTCTTCTATAATGAGGTTAATGCAGAGACGCAGTGATTACCCTAGCAATGCAAATGAAGGCCAAATGATAACTTGCACTATTTAAATAAGGTAATAGCGATTACTCTACGTTATTCAAATGAGGACAGACGCTTTGAACTGAGCGCTTTGAACTCGCTGCTCCTTCTCCAAAACAAATGAAAGAGATGGAGGAGGACTGACTTTGGACTCATTCAGTGTGTATCCTCTAATTCAATGTGATGTAAACCAAGGGCAACAAGCAAAGGAGAGTCACTAAATGTGGTGGTGCAGGAAGGGTGGGGTCAACCAGGAAACACGTTCAAGGTAGCCTGACTGACTGCGCTCCTTTACTCACTTTGAAAGACCTTGAAAGTCACTGAATAGTCCCTGGATTCATCGTCAGAGTGAGAAACAATGACGCGAATCAACTCGAAATCATAGTGTTTTTCTTTGGGCGTGAATAAAAAAAAAAATAAATTACAATCAGCGTCGTTGAATGTCGCCCATTCATTTCCAAAAACTTTCAAGGCCCTGTTGGTATTGCAGTCATGAAAGGAATTCTGCTACTTGTGGAGCTCAATCTGCCCGAGCTTCAATGCTGAAACGAGTGCGTTTTGACTACAATCGCCATCGTCAGGGTTACAGGATCGCACGTATCGCAGCGGTTAAAAGAGTCGTCCGGCGTTCCTGAAGAGCGGCTGAATTCTTTCCATTCATCCCTTTTTTTTTCCTGATTGCAGCACCTCGACGGAGCCTCAACCTCATTTGATTCTTCGCGCAATCTTTTCAACGGGTTTTTTAAGGCCCGAGGGAGATTTGCAAAGCGTTCGGACGGACACATGCGGCAACGTGCGCGAGCCGAAAAGTGAGTGTGTGTGTTTGTGTTGCAGGGAGACGGCGAGGGAGGGAGGGAGGGAGGGAGAGAGAGAGGGAGAGATCGTGCACTCAGCTGAAACAACATCCAACAGAAATCTTCTCCACCTTCTGAAGCGTCAAGTCTGCCAGCGCTTTTTCTCCGTCTCCCCCTCCTACAGCCTCCACATAGAGAAGCCTAATCATTCTCATTACACTCGGCGTCCATCTGCATCAACAGAGCTGCCTGTTACTGTGCGTGTGTGTATGTGCAGTAAACAGCTCTTTAGAGAGAGCTAATGAGCTCTTTTAAGACTGTCCGCTGTGTGATTCTGCAAGCGGGGTGTCAGAGCAAACTGCCCATTTTGGTAACGTCATAATTAAGCCGCGGAAACAGAGATGCCGGCACACATGTCGACGCCGACGCGCCCTCGCGCGCACACACACAATCTGAGCACGAACGCGCGCCCTTCGCCGTCTTTCTAACGTAAACAGACACCGAAGACCTTCAGAAACAAACGATCATGTCATATTTTTCTAATAATCTGTCTCCGATTGAGTGTAGGAGGAGGAGAAGGAGCTGCGTGACAAGCGATAACTTCATCAGGAGGGGCCTGTTTTCACACACCACCAGGGAAATCTAAGCAGCCAGTTATTCAAATTCTTATCAAATACACCAGAGGGCATCTTTTAACCTCTAAATCGCTGCACGGAGGAGCACAGAAAAACCTGGATGTGCCGTCTATGTAGCTTTTGTTATATGAGAGTGTGTATTCTCCAGCGCGCAGGCCTTGTGTGTGTTTGACAACCTCTGGACCACCTTGTTAATGAGTCCAGCACACTGTGACTAAGCCACGGGCTACGCTGTATTGGCACACAACCTACAGTAGAGAGTCAAATAATGTGATTAGGTCCTCCAAAAGGCAATTAATTATGAAATTAGTCATGAGCTGGTGTCACACACACACACACACATGCGCGCGCACACACACACAGTCAAAACTCTGGTTGGTGAATTCATCTGTAATGCGTCCTCTCGTCTGAAGTGGCTGAAGTCAAAAAGCTTGAATTATCAGCAACCTCTATTTGAGTCAAAAAGGAACAAAAAAAGACAAAACGTGTGTTAACAGATGAGCTAAATCTGCGGTGACAGGCGGCAAAACTGTCCTCCGAGCCAGATTTTCCCTCTGAAAGCAACCAACCAGCCCCAGTCTGCGTCTTTGAAGGCGGCTGTTCGGCTGCAGCTCACCATTACGACGACTGGTCTGCCGCAAAGCGACGACAACGACAACAACAACAACAACAGATATGGGAGTAAACAGTGAGTTCAAAGTCTAGACGGCGAGCAGTGACCGGCTGAGATGAGCTGTCAGTAACTCAAAGACAGTAAGGGAAGGGGGGGTTGGTGGCTGTAAAGATGACAGCTCCGAGCTGCGATATAAGGATATTTGACAAATGACAGCGTCTTTAAAAAAATCAAATATTCACTGTAATCTGCGATCTCTGACCTCGCGCTAAGTTTCCGCCGCTTTCGACCATCAAACTTTGAAATCTTTGTGGAGCACAGGCTCGGCTTTGAGAGGCGCAGCTCGGCTGTGGCACGGAGATGTTGAGGCTTTAAAAATATTAGGGTAAAATTTAATGACGGCTCTAAATTTAGCTCGCAGGAGAAATCTGACTTAACCGCCATAAATCTCTCAGTGGATTCCAGAGGCGTATCATGGCCGCCCCTGCCTGCCGGTATCAGATCTTCCTTGGAGCTGTATAAATTGACACTGTCTAAATTTCCTTTTACTAGACAGACTATTGAATGGGTGGGTTAAATGGGTAGGGCGCAGTTAAACAAATGCTCCGGATCAAGGAAATTGTGCGTGGCTTCTTTTGTCATTCAGAGAGGAAATTGAGAGATATTCGGCGGGGGCTCGGAGCCGCTAACGCACGGCATTCATCTATAATGCACTCGGCCTGTCCGTCAGCTACTCCATTTCCTGTGACTAGCACAGCGTGCCTAATCACCCGGCTCGACGTGGGGTTCCTTCCTCAAAGACAGCGCCACACACACACACACACACACACACACACACACACACACACACACACACACACACACACACACACACACACGGTCACACAGGAAGAAGAAGGAAGGTGGACGCACGCAGGACACACGAGCTCGCGTGGAAACATCAGGCCCGCTGAGGCAAATGGATTATTCTCATCTGGTGAACAAAACATCTGGAAAGACTTTCACCACCACTGTGCCACACACACATACACACACACACACACACACACACACACACACACATACGTACTTAGACCACCTTTGGGGTCGAATGGAAAAACACGCCACTTTTGGGGACACCCACATTTTTGCTGTTCTGTCATGGTTTAGAGAGAAGATGCCATCATTTTCAGATGTGGAAGGATGCCCACAATACAAAAATCACTTGTTTTTTTTGATTAAAGCTTCTTTTTTCCAGTATGATTTTTTACCTTGAGATTGGGGACAAATGATATTTTAGCAACCTTTGGGGACTTGGGCTATACACAAACTCTGATAGAAGTCATCTTTGGGGTCGTTTCTTCCAAGGCAGAGATTCCACACCTTGAGATGTGTCTAGTCCCCCATTTAGGGGAGTCATTTGATTTGGAGGTTGGAGATTCTTGAAATTATGTCAATACTAACTGAATTAACACAAAACATGTGAGGACAGTTGAATATATTACAAGTAAATGTTCCAACCAATGAGAATGGGACCCACACACAGGTGCAGAACACAGGGAATAAAGTCTGAAGAGAATCACGTTTGTTGCAGCTTCACTGATCTTTTATTAACAAAAAGATCAATTATTACAAAAAAAAATGGAAACAGAAAGAGACACAGGGCTCTATTTTCGACTCCGCCACCGGCGCAGCGCAGGCTGCGCCATCGGCGCAGTAGTATTTTCGACCGGCGCAGGCAGGCGCACTTGGTATTTTGGTAAACCCAGGCGTTCAGAGGTGTTGCGGTGCAGTAGGGGGGAGGTGTCGCCATAATGAGCCGGCGGATTGGAATTTTTGACCATTTTGGTCTGCGCCGGCAGCGTAAAAGTGCGCTGAAAGCTCACCACCTCAGACCTGGTCAACTCTGTGCGCCAACAGCATAAGTGGAGTCATTCGCTCACCTCACAGTCAGGTTTCCACAGTGTCTGGCATTTCACTGCGATCAATAATTAGCAACAGCCGCAATTCAATGCAACTATCTGAGTCAGCACATACAGTCAGACCTAAATTTCTATGTTTTGATCGGTATCTCACCTGACCACATCGAAAGCGCGTTCGGCATGCGTAATGGTCACTCAACCTGACCGAATGTACACAGGTGAAACAGAGATGTCTGGTGATCTGTGACTCAAATTGCCTGGTGACAAACGTGTATGCCACTTTCCCCGGTTCTAGCATCCCTGCAGTCTTTCAGGGGGGCACCCCTCTGGATGGGTGGCTGCTAGGTGATAATGGCTATCCACTGAAAATGTGGTTGATGTCGCCATATATCACACCGTCAACAAGGCGGCAGCGTGGTTTTAACGGTGTTTTCAGCAGTGCTCGGTCAGTCATCGAATGCACACTGCGATCAATAATTAGCAACAGCCACGATTCAATGCAGCTATTTAAGTCAGCACATACAGTCAGACCTAAATGTAGATATTTTGATCAGTATCTCATCTGACCACATCGCACGCACGTTGGGCACACGTAATGTTCACTCGCCCTGACCGAATGTACACAGGTGAAACAGGGATGCGAACTAATCGATTAACGTCGCCGTGCCAACCAGAAACAGCCGTGGCGTCCTACAGAGCAGATATACTGCATCTATCTCAGAGCACTGAGAGACAGAGAGAGACAGACACACGGAAAAAAACGTAAATGATGATCATTGTCTGCTATTACCCACGTCATTTCATTCCAAATACAAATGTTATCATTGTAATGCTTAACGTTATCTACAAAGATGGAGTACATCATTGCTTTGAGGAGGATGAGGAGGAGGCCGAGGATTTACCATCCAAGGACCTCATATTTAGACACCAGAATCAGAAATCCTTTATTTATCCCAGAGGGGAAATTGTTTTTGTTGCAGTGCTCCTTACAAGAATAGAATTAGAATAAAATTAGAAAATAGTAAATCGTAACTTCTGTTGTGTGTTTTCGTGGGGACATTCATGTGTTTGGACGGCTTTAACACTAACACATAATAACCTATCCATACTACTGGGGACACTCCACACTCATACACATACTATATGATCCAAACTGGGGACACTCATGTGTTTGGACGGCTTTAACACTGATACATAATCCTATCCATACTACTGGGGACACTCCACACTCATACACATACTATATGATCCAAACTGGGGACACTCATGTGTTTGGACTGCTTTAACACTGATACATAATCCTATCCATACTACTGGGGACACTCCACACTCATACACATACTATATGATCCAAACTGGGGACACTCATGTAGGGCTGGGCGATATGGCTGAAAACTCTATCACGATATAAGTGTTTTATATTGGTCGATATCGATAATTATTGATATTTTTTATGACCTGTTTAAAATAAGGACCGGGAGAAAAATACATTCAGTTTAAACATTTTTATTTTAAATTGAACCTTCCTCTGATTATAATCCCCTCAGCTATCAAGGCAGAAAGGAAAGGAAATGTCAACACAACCATGGAAAACACTCAAATAATAAATGCAAAAAAAGAGTAAAAATGTAAACAGAGAAACCTGAGAACTTTTTTCCTGCAGGTTTAGTGCAGAAAGTTCACAAGCTGATTCACCTTCTGGTGAATAAAATGTTTTCAGATATGTGCAGTGTTTTGTAAACATAGCAGAAACTGAGGTAGACTTGACATCAGTAACATACAAACAAACAAACAAACATGATAGACAGCACAGTAACACTGACTGAACTATAAAACCAGCCTAGACATAAGAACAACTTCAGTCACTCTTCTTACTCTAAACATACATGAACTATTCAGTTATATTTTTATTATAAGAGCTGTTTGTAAGCTGGCTTCTCCTCAGTGCTCAGTGAAGCGTGTCTTTAGCTATATGATATGCCGCTGCCTCCGTTACGTCTTCGTGCCTTTTAGATGATTTGTCATCAGGCACTGAAGCAGATACCTCTGCATGGCGGTCAGCTGCTTGTGCGGTGGTGCTGCGGTTGTTGGACGTTTGTGCTCCAAAGAGTGAGCGCGGCTAAGGTGGTTAAACAAGTTTGTGGTATTACCGGTCTTAGTGGGGACGAAAGTCTTGCATAAGTTACAGACCACATTGGTCTGACTACGGTCCAACTTATAAAATCCAAAAAACTCCGTACTGGCGAGCTGACTTTCCCTGTTTTATCGACAGTTTCTTCGCTCACTGCAGCGCTCACTTTCTATTTCTCATCTCACTCCTTGCGGAGCAACAAACACGTGACAACGACACGGCGCAACCGAACTTGATAATGTTACATGATTTGCGTGTTAGCGTGTCTCTCTCACTGATTAGCGATTACTCCCTACGTTGCTCGGTTACCTGAGAGCGAGTGCCTTTGTTCATGCAACTAACCTTGCTTCAAAACTTCAGGTTTCTTCCGACGAAGAAAAAAAAAATTATCGAATGTTTTATCGAACGCATTTTATATTGATATTGATGGCGTGTCTATCGCGAGACATATCGCTATTGTTCTATCGGCCCAGCCCTACACTCATGTGTTTGGACTGCTTTAACACTAATACATTATAACCTATCCATACTACTGGGGACACTCCACACTCATACACATACTATATGATCCAAACTGGGGACACTCATGTGTTTGGACGGCTTTAACACTAATACATAATAACCTATCCATACTACTGGGGACACTCCACACTCATACACATACTATATGATCCAAACTGGGGACACTCATGTGTTTGGACGGCTTTAACACTAATACATAATAACCTATCCATACTACTGGGGACACTCCACACTCATACACATACTATATGATCCAAACTGGGGCCGTTTATCTGTTTGGACCATTAATATATGTAAGCAAGCCTATAATAACAAGTTAACACAGACTATCACTACCTGGCCAAGACAAACACACAGGACTAGCTTTGTATGTAGAGGAAGATACTACACACATGGTAAATAGTACTTTTGCAGTACTACAGGAGAGCGCAATGTAGGTTGGACTTGTACTCTCTTTTGTTTATTATGTGCAGAACATGATATTATTAGCAACACCTGTGCCCACCGTGCTTTGATGATATAAAGTCTGTATAGAATGGCTCATAGAATTAGTAGGTTCAGAGCACCGATTAACTTAGCCACATCAAATATAAGCTTGCTGTAGTTAAAATATTCTGGTGTTAAATGCCCAATGTGATCAGAATACCTTGCTGTCTCTGTAGTTAACATGTGGGATTTGATAACTGTTAGCCTGGCGAAAATATTCAGTCAGCTTGACCTTAACTGTTTGGTCTAACAATTTACTATGATTTTACAGTTATTAAACCAATGTTCTTGTGATTGAATAATGTAATCTATCAAGCAAATTCAGAAATCTAATCATCACAAACTTTTGTGGCAGTAGAGTGCTGATCTCCAGGCATCTTGGAATTCAGGATTTTCCAAAATCAGTCAAATCACAGTTCCGACTCGGAAACTTGGAGAAAAAGCGTCTTGAATCCATTGTGAATCCATCGTAAATCAGTTTTCTGACATCACATTACAATGGTAGCACTCTTGGAGGAGCATATCTTAAATAGTAAATCAACAACTAAAAAGAATTCAAGTATATTTGCCCGTATTTATTTCTAGTTATGCATACTTTCATATAAGTAAAACCTTTTCTGTATGTAAACTGATATGCCACTAGTATGATTAGGAGGCTTGTAAAGATTATTTCTTTTCTCTGTTGTACATTTCAGTTAATACTGAAATGTACAACAGAGAAAAGAAAGTTTATGAAATTTCCCCTCCGGGGGACTAATAAAGGCTTTCTGATTCTGAAGGGGGTAGGATGTATTTGTAGACTACACAAACATCAGCCAATTTGTATTTGGCTAGTCAGTGGAATATGTTTCCTGTTATAAAAGGACCAGATAAGATGTATAATGGTAACTGTTCCCCTTCACATAGTTTTCTCTCCCTTTTTTGTTTTAAGGAAGCTAAAGCAAAACAAGAGGGAAAAAAAATCTAAATTGAAAAACACCTTGGCACCCATAGAGGTATTCAACCCCAATTTTTTTCAATAGCTTTACTATAAAATACACAACATACACAATAAAATTTAAGTCATTCAGTTGAAACAACAGACAAATAGAATAAAGTCAGTATCCCTAGCTAATATTATGTGCTAACTTTGTTGTTTGTGGTGAAATTCTTAATGAATAAGAGTAGTCTACTGGCGAAAGACATTTAAAAACAGACATTATTTATACAGCTATACTATACATGATGTATAGGATTGCATTTTGCTTGCTGATAACCTTAAAAGCAATAGCTTTGTTATATTTAACAAGGAGTGGAGACACACTTTTATCAGAAAATGTATCATCAAATTGGGGACATGTGCATGATGTAGTACCATACACTTCCACCAGGGGCAGTGTGCAGAATTATACACAGATTGAGTGGGGGTTGGGGGGGGGGGCACACACTCTCACACACGAAATCTAAAAAAAGTCAGTTTTGGGGACAGTGGCGATTTTAAGACAGAAATGCATGTTGGAGCTTGTAGAATACGATTATAATGAAATCTAAATGGGGACGGTAATTTTTGTCCCCATTTGCAAAGCCGTCCCCAATCAACTGGTGTGTATTCTGAAAAATGTCCCCAATCTTTGGTTAAGTCAACGCACACACACACACACACACACACACACACACACACACACCATCAGAGCATATGTGTGATCACTGACTTGTTGTAGCTTCATTTATTTACTGATCTGTTGATCTGATCAATAGCTCAAGTTGCTGCTGGCTTTAATAAAAGATCATAAGTTATTAAAAACCGGCTCATTTTAACAATAATTAGTAACATAGAAATTAAGAAATATGTCTTCTAAAGGTTTAGAAGCTGGATTTTGTTGGTTAGTAATCATTTATTAATTCTTATTAGTGATCTATAAAACACTAATAAACAATTTATTGACTAAATAAAGAAGAAACAACATATAAACCCTTTAATAAACAGACTTTAATAAATCCTTTGTCTACATTAATAAAGGATTTACAGCTTAATGAATCACTGTTTGTTAAAGGTTTATAAATTGTTTCTGTTCAGTAAATTTTCCATTCACGCTGCAGACCGACAAAGCTTTGAACTGTTTAATAATGCTGACACTGATCACCCCTTAATAGTTGTTGGAAATGATGTTTAATAAATCGCTTCCTGCAGCTCGTAAACCCGCTTCAGTTAACGCTCGACGGACGGACTCGCTCACTTTTTAAGAACAAACTCCTCCATCCTCCTGCAGGAGCAGCCGTGCATCTGCATTCCCCCCGAGCAGGCTGCTGCTGCTGCCGCGCTCCCACCTGGGGGGCAGTCAGAGGGATCTCTCGGAGCGGCCCTGGGGTTAACGTGGGGCCGCGTGCTATCGATACTCCTCTGACGCCCGGATCCATACCTGTGAACCACCACCACTTTGTTTACCTGTGTGTTCAGTAATTAAAATAGATTTCTGAGAGGAGGCCTAATCCTTTTAGAAATGACATCGATCAGTGCAAAGAGAGCTGTGGTGGTGTAACTTTTTTTTTTTCCCCTCCAGCGGCGGCGAGGGCGCTCTCCCCCTCTTCCTCCTCCGTGGAAACTTTGGAAAGTCCTCGACATGAAGGACGTCATTTAGGGCCTGGCTGGGAGGGGTGGCAGGTGGAGATAATAGAGAGGAAGCCTCTAACCTCGTCTAAAGCTGTCTGTCTTCGTAAATAAAATGAGATAATTATTGAGTGAACAACATTATACGCCGACGACGCACTCTTTCTTCTACCCCCCTCCTGCCGGCGCAGTTGTAAATCTCAACAAACACGGTGCTTTTGGACATTAAGTGCTCACTAAGCACAGTGGATGCATCATATTTCAAGAGCAGGCGTTGTGTGGGTGAGGAGCTGGGGAAAATGGAGTGTAATGGTTATCCATTATCTTATACGGCAACGGCGGCGATGATCATTTTCAAGTGACTCATTTCTGGAAGTACCTATCTATTGGCCACTTGGAGAGAAGACTTTGATGGCTAATCCAAAACAACTATTCAGAGGTCATTTGCTGCAGCAGCGCGGAGACACTCTGCACAAGAGAACGCTCCAGCCTCCCTCATTATTCAAATACAATCCTCAGGAAGATCCACATCACAAACAGCGGCGCCGCAGCCCCAGAGTGGGCGATTACCTACACAGCACACTCTGGTCCAGAGTGGAAACATTAACAATGCATCAACAAATGAATATATCACAATCCAAGTAAGAGTTTGAAAGCGCACAAGAGATATTTGTCACAGGAATTAAATAGTGATACTGGAACGTATTAACATATCAATGATCCCACTTGTGGGAAAGCTTGGCAGCCAATAATATCCAGACGCAAGTCGTGTCTGCGGGAGAACTTTCATATTATTCAGTCGTATCGTATTATTCAGCCGAGGTAAATGTATTTTTAGAAGTGTAGGTGCGATGTTTGTTTGTGTGTGGTCTCGGCTCCACATGAATGGTTACTTAACACCACACTGATTTTCCCTCAGCAGTTAGAGAAAAACCAGCCGATGCTCAATGATGCATCACCATGTTTGTTGCCGCCAGGCTGTGTGTATGTGTGTGCATATGTCTGTGTGTGTGTGTGTGTGTGTGTGTGTGTGCGTGTGTGTGTGTTATCATCGCTGGCACGTAGACAGACAGCCCAGGAGTGACTGCCGGAGTGTCACCATCTGTGGATGCATTATGTCTGTCTGCACTGGGCTGTGTATGTCTCAGTGTGTGTGTGTGTGTGTGTGTGTGGGTGGTTTGGAAGGGGAAGGGGGGGTGGGGTGCACTCAGTCAGACAGTAGACTGGACCACAGCTCCATAGTTTGCTGCTTCTGACAACAGCAGGCCAACTCGGTGCCAAATACGAAGTACACTGCAAAAACTGTCAATTTGAACAACTTTCCTGCTTCAAAACAACGTCCTTAAATCCTTTTTTTCTTCAAAATAAGTAAAGCTTTGGGACAAGGAGCTGAGAAAACTGCATAATTTATTCGAAATCAGTTTAAAACAAGGTAAATCTCCTACATAAACTAAAAAAAATAGCATTTTACAGTCATTCAATCACCGGGGCTGATTTAAAAAAAGCCCGATTTTAAAGGATCCACTGCGTTAAATGAGTCTTTAATTTGAGTTTTTGCAGTGCATGAAACACTTGGCAAACAAGTGAGATTAGAGTTCAACAGCAGTTGGTGGAGATTAACGCCCGCCGTGAGTAGCACACGTGCGAGGGTGTGTGTGCATGCGCCTGTGGGGTGTGTGTGGATTACTGAAGAGGCCCTGGCTGGGATAACCTCTACCCCAGCCTGTGAACTCGCAGGATCCTTCACCGTGCATGTTTGAAGTGTCAAATCCTGCTCACTTCATATAGATTCTGGCAAGATCTGCCAACTCACGCCTTCTCTCGCTGTGCCAAAATAAGCAGAAACGTGAAGCAGCCTCTCAGACTGTTTTCTATCATTCTGCCTTTGATGCTTTACTGTCCCACGTAGAATAAACCCAGGACGGAGGGGAGGTGGAAGGTCACGCTTTCATGCAAATAAAAAGTCATTTACCTACACAAGATCTCTGCGGACGAAGAAACTGTGGAGTCATTTATCTTAATGTCACACCTTTGGCTCTGCGTGACAGCAGAGTATACGGGGTACAGCGGCGGCTGACAGGACAGGTGAGAGGGAAAAGGTCGCAGAGCTGGATTCAAACTCTGCCGAAAGCTGAGCTCCAGCCCACACCGAGTCGCCAGGACGCCACCGCAGCCTGTCTCCACCTGAGCTCCGGCGTGCTGCGTGTCCAGGTAGGACGGCGGCGCGCACCTTTGGGCGCGAGAGCGCGAGGCCCGCACGCACGCACGTCTTTAAATCCACTGTGACTCGCATTATGCTGGAATTCACACAGGTTGTCTAAACAGTCAAACAGCGGATCAATACGCCCATCGATCGGTGGCATTGAGACTGAACTGGTCGTGTCGAGGGGGCAGGAGATTCTCACTGGAGCTCTCTGCTGGAGGACGCACACACACACACATCTGCTGATCTGCTGTGGTGTAAACTGCAGATACGTGCATTTACGAGCACACACACTCTTTCTCCACGCGCGTCTGCCTCTCTGCCCACTCGATCAGGAGCTACAGGCTTCCTTGGGACACAAACTAGCTCCACACCAACACGGCGGCGCTCGTCTCAAACGAGCACATTCAGGTCCTGTCTGTTCAAGTCGGAGCAGTCTGCCAGCAGTTTGTCTCAAAGTGAGGGCATCCAGTCAGCTTCAGCCGCTGAATATCAAGCTGGCTGCCGCCGCCGCGTCTCCTCGCGCTCAACTGACACAGTCGATAGCTCTGCATTATTCATGGAGACGGCGGGGGCCGATGAGATGGCCTCTCGCTGAGGGCTGGATTTCAGCGGTCCCAAACTTTACAGGGGCTGGCGGACGCGTGACACCTTCAACAACTGCTTATCGTCAGCGAAAATGACAACGTGAGGCCCGAGAAAGGGCACGGGACTTTACAGGGGGGGCGCTTGTAAGTAAATTCAAAGGCAAATTTGCAGGTTTTCAATGAGACCGTGAGTTTGACGCGGCGGTTTGAAGACCCCCTTCACAAACACGCGTAACAGGAGCTAAAATAGCCCCAGCCTGAAAAATAAAGTACATATTATGACTCTCCTGTCAGCTCCTCTTGTTTGCTATCAAGTCAATAAACACGGATCACAAAGTTAACACGAGAACCCGAAGCGTCTAATAAAAAGACAACAAATCATAATTTCAAATGTTGCTCATCCGTGTTCGCTGATTTCCATTACACAGACTAAAGACATCAATTAGCCAAACCGCGTCTGTTCAAGGAAAAAAAAGAGCAGGAAAGAGAGAAGACGGTTATTTGGAGTAAATCAAACAGGACACAAAGAGAACCAGAGGCAATAAAACACGTCAGGCTGCTTGATATCAGATCTCGGAGGAGAAATTTGATGGGCACCGATGAGCAGAAGGCATCTCAGGAGAATTGGACAGAGGAGAGATTTAATGTGATCATAGGGGACGCTCATCTTTCAGGGAGCGGGGTAATAATGAGCAATCAATAACGTCCTTAACAGAGTTAGAGCCAGTGGCTGACAGCAGATGTAAGACTCCGGCTAACAGGCTACGTCTGATCTCACATTACCACGCTGGATCTGGATTGAACACGCACGCACGCACGCACGCACGCACGCACGCACGCCAGCATATGGAGCGGCGCGCACCAACATATGGACACACACACACGCTCCCACTCCTTCCTGCGAGGCTGTTTCTCCCAGTCACCCACACACACACACACACACACACTCTCTCCTCAGGTGACATCCACCAGCATCGTGTCATTGTCTATCGATCAATAGCTGTAATCACATTCACAGGCGATGAACGCGGCGCCGCGAACACGGGCCTCTCAGTTTATCCGCCGATTTCACGGGCTGAAACGACAACCACCGCCGGCAGATCCTATCAGCTGCGTGCGAGGTAATAAAAAGAAAACATACAGTATTTACTTATGGAGTAAATAAAGCTCTGTGCTCTGCCCGCTGCCGCTCAGCTACCGTCCAGACTCGACATCTCAGGGCGGCGACGGCTGAAAACGACATCCAGCCTGTCACGCTCTGATTATTAATAACAATAAAGGCTGTCGTGCAGCCGCTAAAGAGAGCGTCAAGCCGACCCACAGTCACGTTAAAGCGCTGTGTATGTTTTCTACAACAGGTTGGCCATCCCTGCATGAGCTGTTCGTCTGATCACACATTAATCAGTCCTTATTAGTCACTAAGAGCCAGTAACAGTCTAAATAAAGTAAATCTAAAGAAACAAAACTGAAACGTCCTGGTGGGTCCAAAGCAAACACCTGTTGTATTGTGCTGCACGCGAGGAGCTCACGTTCCCTTAATTGACTGACTTCCTCCGTATTTAAAGAGCGTTTTTAACAAATGATCAGTGATTTCTTTTGGAGTTTTTAATGCAGTATATTCAGTCGCAGGTTAGTATTCTCAGACGTCACCATTAAGGCCAATGGACGTGGTTTCTGTCTCAACGTCGAGCATCATTACAACACTGCTGATGAAAATCCAGTGTTTGATAAAGATGTGGACGTTCGTGAAGCGTGACCTGGAAACCGTTTGCCGCTGTCGACGCTAAACGCGAAGCGTCCAGCGCTCCTAGCCTCGAACAACCTCCCCCTTTGACGAGCCTGCGTCTTCAACCGGCAGAAACGCTCCTCAGTTGCGAGTACGCACGCCGACAAGATGTTCGTACGCTGTGGGGTTAAAGTGCAGTACTGCTACGCTACAGATGGTATCAGCGGCCACACGCTTCCAGCAGATCATCCCAACTCAAAGCCGCTGAAGCTGTGAAGCAAACAGAAAACCACGTATTTAATACCTCTGCTCACTTTTCTGCATTTCCTCTCCAGTTCTGCCTGATCTGGAGTGAGAAAGACCAGGACCTTGATAACAGTGTGTGTGTGTGTGTGTGTGTGTGTGTGTGTGTGTGTGTGTGTGTGTGTGTGTGTGTGTGTGTGTGTGTGTCTGTGTTGGCAACTTAATGTACTTTCACATATTTTCAGCAATATTTCTCACAGCAGCAGCAGTTAGAAAGTCTTGTTTTCACTCTTACTAAATAAATAATTCCAGCTTTATTACTGTGGGGTGCCGCTCCAGCCCTCAGGCTAACGCAGGAGCTGTACTTGTTTGTCATCCAATAGCGGATCTCCAGAAGAGGACGTCCCAGCTTTGGGAAAGGGACAGGACCGTCCACTCCACTGTGAAACCCATATTCCCAGTGTGAACCTCGGATATTCACGCCATATTCCAGGATGAAAACGGCCGTGATTGGCCGACGGGAAGATAAACATCTTGTGTCCGTACAGAGGGGAATGTGATCAGGTAGAGGAGCAGAGAAAAGGCTGTGATTGGACAGAGAGGGAAGGACGTGCGGTATTTATTGAAGAGATGAGCCCTGACAGGAGATAAGGAGTGACTCCGCCGTCCTGCTGGAAGATGAATGTCATTCCACCACGAGTCCCAGGAGGGAGACGAGTCAAGGCTGAGGAGCCTGAAATTCAGGCCCTGATATTTCTGCTTTGGGAAAGTTGTCGTAATACAGCGATTTCCTGCAAAACTCGGCGCCTGCTGTCTCATCACAGCTGCTTTTAGCTCGAATCATCCGCCGTCAGGTAGCAGCTCTGCGCCGCCCAAAACGCCGGCTGACATTAATTCTGTCGACGCTTTCATTCTGTAAACAACGCCGTGCTGCTGCAGACGCTCCAGCCCTTGTCAACAACTTGTGCTCACAGCTGACCAGATGTGTCCGAGGGTTTCGCCGTCTCCTAGCAACAGCAAAACGTTGCGGCCCTACGGGTAAATCTGAAACCACAACACAGACGTCCGTACTGTGTCACTCCTAATGGCGAGCTGTCAGATAATGCTGCCGCGGTGAATTTCACTCCTGAAAACCAGTTCTGTGTTTACCCTGGACCGACCCGGCTTTAGCACGGGATGCTAGCTGCACCCGAGCTCTCGGGCCTCCTATCTTATCAGGCAATCTGTACAAGCACGCAGGAAATGAGACGACGGCGATATTGCCAGCGACGCTCATCTGTCAGGACGCAGAGGCTTGCGCGAAACAGGATGCGCGGCGCGGCGGCGAAGTGGATAAACTGAATTGTTGACATTATAGGAGCTAAGTCATTAAAAGCTGAAACAAGGGGCTGAAGGTGTCGCGTTATTTGGCGTAAAAGCGGTAAAACTCGGACATGAATCTGCATTTTTCTAATCATACTGTGAGTGTGGTTGCTTCTGATGCAGCCCATAATATTATTGTACTCGTTTGCTGCTTCTGTCTGCAGAGAGGAAGAAAAAAAGGAGGAGGGGGGATACATAAAGAGAGAGACGGACAGAGACAGAAACAGAATGGGAAACAGATAGACTGAGAGAGAAACAAAGACGGAGACAAACACAGGGAGAGAAAGAGGGAGAGAGACATTGACAGAGAGAGGGAGAGAGAGAGAGAGGGAGGGATGCTGGATGTGTGTACTGCATCCCAAGGGATCACTTACTCAGTATAGACACAGTACTGGAGGACAGAGCACAGCAAGGGTTCATTGGCCAAAATCTCTCCTCTTTACACACACACACACACACACACACACACACACACACACACACACACACACGCACACACACACAATCCCTCCAAGCAATATTCCTGTAAGCACTCGTCCACTGAGAATAACCGCATTGACTGAAGTGGAGTCAATGCAAGAGGACGATAGAACGAGGGGAGGAGGAGAAAAAAAAAGAAAACAGTCGGGATCAGGAGGAAGCAGCAGGAGGAAGAGTGTCCACCTGGCCGGTGTCCAGGGGAATTAAACAGTCTGTTTACCGCTCTCAGCGCCTCAGCAGCGCCATGTTAGCCTAATGGCACGGACATGAAGCCAATTGATTTGTGGACCAATAGACCTGTCCCACAGCACAGGCAGATTACCTAGATCACTGGCTCGGCATCGAGCAGACATCGCTTCTCATTCGCGCCCCACAGGCAGCGGAATGTGAACAGGGTTTAATGCATGTATGTACACGTGTCCTTTGGTTTAGAGCACGAAACAAGGGGGCCGCGTCATGTCTGCGGGGGTTTCAGCAGGCCGAACATTCATGTGTTTTAAATGCTGGTTCATGAAGAAACTGAACAATTTTGTGACTTAAACTGGGATTAATCTACTAAAATAGTGCAGTTATTTTGTGTATTTATTGAAGTATTTGCTGCATACTTGACTTTATTCCAAAATATTAAAATATCGCAGCATTGATGCTGAAGAGCGACTTCATGACGTTTAGCTACAATCAACAACTGAGCTGCATGTGAAGTAAGTGGCGACCATTTTTCTCTGAGGGTGGGAAGCTGAAACCATGATGTACTGCTGCGCTCCAGGTCGCCAACCTGACACGCCATTATCATTTCACAACTTTTCGATTCATCAACGACAGAAGACAACGCCAAAGACGCCTTTCCTGTCGTATCTAACTCACCGCCACGTTAGCGAAGAAGCGGTCCAAGCAAGTGGTAATTATTTATACATGTGGAGGGGTTCTTTTTTGCTGTGTTGCATCACATCATTTCATCACTTTCCATAGAATTTTACCAACACTACGTGCACACATCCAGTATCATGTTCCCACAAGCATACAGGCTGCAGGCGCGATGGTGCACTTGTGGCATTAGTGGCGCACATTGTTCCAAATTGAATGTTACACCCGAATAAAAAAACCTTGCAGCAGGACAATGACAGACCACACACACTTGAAACTACAGTTGTCCGTGTGTACGGCCGAGGAGTGAGAATAATTCCACATTCTCCACAGTTTTCACTCATGTCAGTGTCCCAGTTGATAAGCATGAAAATCCATTTATCTACAAAGGAACTGTACGCTCCTTATTGGACAATGTCTCTTTCATGGTCCCTTGCAGGCCCTTTCTCGTCCACAAAGCCGCCCAACTGACTCCACCACGTCTGTAATAGGCCACATTCATTTGATATGGACACATCAAGGGAGATGTTGCAGTGGTTTTTGCTGCGCATCAAGAGAAGTGGAGCCGGTTCACAGAAACGGCGATATGCCCCGAACATAAAAGAACAATGGATGCAGATGCAGTTAGGCGGAAAATAAAATACAGTGGACAGTGTGCAGGCCTGGACATGAGACAGAAAGCTAGCACGAGACGCAGTAAGTGATTATCATTCAGCCTTTTTCTCCCTGCGAGAGCTGCGGCTCCAGCAGGAGGACGGAGATCCAGAATTAGGCCTCGGAGGAGGAGGAGGAGCCGTCAGATTACAGATTAGAAGGTGGGGAAGCGGTGGGATTAAACATGCGGTCTAGATGGTAGCCCGACTAATACAGCTCACAGCTCGGCTGAGGGCGTCGTCAAGTTTAGCCCTGTGGATTATTCAGCGGTGAGCCCATTGACAAACCACACTGAGGGAGACGTTTGAGAGAAAAACGACTCTCCTGGAGACGCTTTCCACGGTGGTCCGTGTTATTCATTGCTCATCTAATCCATATTTGTGTAAATGAGGTGCGCGGAGCTTTACAACACAAGGCAGACACAAAAACCTCTGAGACTCCGGTATTAACAATGATGCTACGTCTTAACCACCCTCTGGCTAATGCAGCTAATGAATGAGAAAGCGCTAGCAGGCTAACGGCTCTAATTCTCCTTCACAGGCTATCATGTTGCAGCCCGGAGACAGATCAATACCATTTGCTCAACACACAGGAGGCCTGGGAATCTATAAAAGGGCTTTTATTGAGTAATTAAACACCCATTACTGTCCCGTGCAGCCAAACAATAAATTTGATCAGCCTCTCAGGCGCAGATCCAGTCGTGATTAATACTCAGTGCATGCATGACATCAAAGACCACAAAGACATTTTGTTAAGTCCCGTCTTAGACCCTCTGACGGCGCGGGGACAGGAGTTCGGCTGAGCAGAGGCAGCTTCAAGGTTGTTGAGCGTGCGGGCGGACGTTGAGCGAGCTCCGTGTGCAGCGAGGGGGATTTGAGGACCCGAGCAGCCCCATACTGTCCGCCCCTGCCGGCCTGGGATCGAATCCCACCAGCACCTGCTGTCCTGAGGCCGCCACAGCAAGCAGCGCGCCTCAAACAAAACCTCTTCAGGGATATTGTAAAGTTTTTTTGAAAATGAGTCATTAGTAAAGGCCTAAAATACAGATTAGTAACTGCTGAGGCTACGAAAGATCACATTTCTCAGCAGCATATAAACAATTTTAAGGTAGTTAAATACATGAAAGTGCATTGAAGCAAACTGTTGCTCCATATTAAATGTACACACCCTGAGTTCACTGCCGTCCTGTGGAGGACACTGCAGAGACACTGTCCACAGCGTGAGGACAACTCTGACCGGTGCTGCTCTTCTTACATGGCTAAAAAAAAGCATAAATAAAATGTTTTCAGCAAACGGGAACGCTATCATGTCGCCGTTTTATTGGTTTTTGCTTCACTATTCACCCCTTTCAGAGGGGCTGAGAGGTTGTCTGTTTTTTTTCCAATTTCCCAACGTCCTTTTCTGCACTCGCACAATTCAAAAACCTGTTACAATCCCATCCTTGTTGGAGAATATTTAGCGTTGTTGAGCCAACAATATGGCATCTGGGTGATTCTCCTAAATATGAATGGCCCATTCACGGGGCTCAATGGAGTCGCTTGGCAATGGCCCTTCTTCCCCTCCCTCCTCCATACTCAAAACAATATTCAGCGCAGCAGTCTTGGCACTTTTCCCCGAAATCAACAAAAGAGGAACTCGAAGCTGTCCCTGAAACCCTCAAAGCATTAAGCCTCTGTGAGATGCAAGTACTTGGCACAAGCAAAGCGATTTAACGACAATGGGCAAATCATACAGTGCTTTGTGAGATTTAGGGGATACAATAGCACTCCGTTTCCAAAGCACACATTAGTAAGCATGTCATTGGGACCCCCTGGGGGATTTGAGCAGCCTAGAGGATTGTGTAGTGAAGAGGATAAATATATGTTACTGGGCAAGAAGATGGACCGCTGCCAACGCCTCCCTCCACCACACAACATACAGTGGATTATGAGTGTGTGGAATACATTAATAGATTAATCTTCCTAACACGCAAACTAACCCGCAAACTGAACCCATTTGGCTTGTTAAGCGTATACATTGCAGCACATCCAAAATCAATTTACCACCATTTAACAGAGCTCAAGAGGTGCAGATGAGGAGAGATTCTCGCCTCACAAAATTAAAAAAAAAAGAAAAAGAGCTCCTGCCATGAAAATACACCCCCCCAAAAAAAAAACTTGTTATAAATGTGCGGCGCTTGCAGCCATGCTGACCTCTGAGTGCTAAACAAAACCAACAACGGACAAGCAGACACCCACTCAAAAGTCAATACCATGCGTGCCTCCTCTTCCTCTTGTATGGTTAATGCATGATGCCAGGTAGGGGAGACAGACGGAGAGTAGGATCTCATTATACGCTGCATGCTATCATTAGCTATCTACCACATGTGTCCATCCTGCCAACAGAGTTGTACAAGCAACACCCTAATGCTCTCGCCTGCTTCCAGTGGGGAAACTTGGCCCGTGCGCACACACACGCACAGTGCATGCATGCATGTACATAACCACAGGTGAGCATACAAACACCTTCCTTCCCCAGCCAAGTAAAAATCGTCTGCCTTCAGCTTCCACATATGCAGATTTGCTGCTTTTCTCCACTTTCTATGCTCATGAACTGAACATCTTTGGGCTTTCGGACCGGACAAAACAAGATATTTAAAGATGTCACCTTGGCCTCTGGGGAAGTGGGACGGCAGGTTCACCGATAATAAAATCAAATCCTCAGGCACGACCGTGCACACAGATGTAAGTTAGACTGGAGCTGCAACGATTAGCTGATTAATCTATCCGCAGGAAAATAAATGGCGAATCTAGCGATCGATAAACATCTATCAATAAAAACAGTGTGAAAATGCAGGTTCCAGCTCCTCAAATAGGAGGATTTGCTGCTCCTCAAAGTTGGGATTGATGTTTCTTCGCCGTTTTTTGACGTTTCACACACCAAACTAATAACAGGAGAGAGAATTGGCAGCCTGTTCCATGATGACTATAATTGCTGGTTGCAGCCCTGCGACAGACGCCGCGAAACGTGACGCTTTGTGGCGATAGCAGTTGTTTTTCCGCTCCCAGTTTGTGCCCATCTCCCAGAGGCCACAGGCAGCTCAGTGATGCTGTGCCACACGCCCAGCCACTCAACATCCTTTGTGTCCATCCCCTGGCAGCCTGCCAAGCCCAAGCACACACACACACACACACACACACACACACACACACACACACAACAATTCACCCTCGCACCCAATGAGCCATTGTTCATTAACGCGCACGCACACCTTTGCTGCCTCGCAGACAAAAGTGCCACGACTTACTTGCCGCTCGCGTAAGATGCCTCGCTAATCAAGACGTTCAAACTGAGCTGCAGACGGGAGGTGGGGGCGGGTGGATGGGGCGGGGGGGCGCGCGGGAGCAGACGGCCACTATCTAGCCAAGGCTCGCTGTTAACAAAATCAGATCATCCAGCCAGAGCCAGAGAGAGAAGAGCAGCGGCGGCGAGAGATTACAGTCAGATCCTTCCTCTCGCCTCGCTGTCATTTTCTTTGGCCCTTGTGAAAAAAAAAAAGGAGGAGAAAAAAAAAGGCCCTCGTCTGCATCCTCCATCATCGGGCCAAATGATTGGTGAGCGTCTGCGCATATCAATGCACAATTTAACTTAAGACTTCCATGGCAATAACCTAATTAGAAACGGCGCTTTCTCATTTGAAGGCACAATGTAAAGGATAAGCTGTGTGCCGCCATGTCTATTGAGGTCTAATGGTGCAGAATATTCCAAAGTGGAAGTTAGATTTTTTTTTTTCTTTTCCCTTTTTTAATAAGTCCTTAGCATATTTAACGCTTCCACATGCTGAATGTTTTAATATCTGCCAGAGAATCCGGGCCATGGGTGGTGGAGATTGCTGGTAAAGAGTAAAGGGAGGTGAGTGGGGGTCTGCTTAAAATTCAGAAAAAGGGGGCAGCGGATTGCAAAGAAGGTAGGAGGGAGAGAAAAAAAAAATCTGCAGCTTTGATTTGATTAAAACCTATGAAAATGACGCATTACATAAACCAAAGAAACTTCAAACATTTGAGGGGATTCAGAGTTCAAAGAAAGTGCGATAATGCTTTTAATGCCGGAATTAACGTGGAAATGAATTTAGCAGAACGTCTCCACGAGGACGGAAAACAGGAGGTGGAGAAGTCTGGAAATTTGGTGACACTGATCTTAGATCAGTTTTGGCTTCCCCAGCTGTCGATGGGACCTGAACTGACCCTGGAGCTGCTGTTTTCTGCCTCTGACGTGCTTGTTTTCATCTGTTATTCACACTCAAAGTTCAGTTTCATGCCTTTCCTTTTGCATAAAAACCGCTGCTGAAATGCAACGACTTAACTTAGATTTTTTTTACCTAAACTCATCTTCATCAGCGGCATCACGGCCTCAGCGCTGGTTAGAAGAGATTCACACAAAAACCTCATCAAACCCTGATCGTTCAAGAGCCACCGCCACACAGAAAAGCATCATCGCGGTGTTAAAGCAGGTGTGCAGCAGGAAGCTGGAAGTATTATTCCAGCGGTGAGTCAGTGTGCTGTGGATACCCCCTCGCCTTAAGTACACCCATCAGATTCTGACTGGATAATAACCAGTCAGCACTGGGAGAAAGGCATGAGGGCAGAATGAATATAATTTGGAGTGTGTGAGGGCGAGCAGTGTGTGTGTGTGTGTGTGTGTGTGCGCGTGTGCTTGAGGAACTTCAACATGCAGAAAAAAAAAACATCAACTGGCAACTGTCAGTCACAGCAGCGCCGGCCTCCCCCCACCCAGGAAAACAAAATCCCCAAACCCCCATTTGAGAGGGGAAAAAATGCAACCAGTGTACCAACACTGCAGGAGGAGGAGTAGGAGGAGGAGGATGGAGTGGATCATGGTGTCAAGGATTTTCAGGAACTGGCGTCCACTCATCTACGGAGAGACGGCGTTTCGGGCAGCGGCGCTACCGACAGCTGCCTGCCGTCTCCGGGAGAGGAACTTAGATCAGCGAGGAGGGGCTGTCAGCGAGCATGCAGGGAAACACACAAAGACTTACAACAGCCTCGCTACAGTTAGCTGACACACAGCCCCGGCACTGTCTTCAGGGACGGAGAGGGAGAGAGAGACAGACGGAGACACAGAGAGAGAGAGAGAGAGGAGGGGAAATAAGTGGACAAAGAGTGAAATAGATGAGAGAGCGAGGAGACAAGACAGGCTGACGCACTGTCGAGCAAACGTGGAGAGGAGACGAGGGAGGAGGGGGGAGATAAGAAGACAAGAGAGAGATGGAGAGAGTGAAACAGACAGACAGGTCCGAGAGGGATTTGTTCTATTTGCATGCGCCGGGCTCCCATGGGGTCCGGCTCCGCTCGTCGAGCCCAGAGCACAAAAGATAACACTTAACATATTTGCTAAAAGATGACAACCCTGGCTGGATGTCGTTTGAAGAGGCCCTTTGTCAGGACGTGCAGACGGGAGAAATCCACTGATATGGACGCAGCGGAGACGAACAAATGTCTCTGTCTCTGTGTGTGTTTTAAAAAAAAAAAAAAAAAAAGCACAATATTTCCCCACATCGCCTTACATCTGGCAGAAGTCCCACGGGGCGGGCTGGATCGCACGCCGGTGGCTCCGGGACGGTAAAACAGCTTTTAATGGTAAACATTACAGACTGATAGAAAGTGTCAGGATAATTTATTTATACGGTCCCACGGGGAGTCGCTGAGCCACCCTCGCAGCACAGCAGCTCTCGCTATTCATTTGAGGGAAAAGTCCGTATTTAGATAAATAAAGGCAGGAGTAAAGGGGGTGCCTGTTTGTAAAGCAGTTTTTCTTCTATTCCTATTATCTCCCCTCTCTCTGTCCCTATTAGCTGTATCGGGGGGCTGCCGGAGATGTGAGGCGATATGTTATGTGTATAATGAGGGGGATTATTGCTACTGTCACTGCAACACGCGCAGACAGTGGATGCAGAGGGACAGATCTTAAGCCGGGGACTGTAGCAAACAAATAGACTTAGAGGAATAAACAAACCGCTGAGTATCTACATTATTTACATTACACACAAAGCCGGCACACGCATGGCTGAGCTCGCACACACACCACACACACTCGTGCACTGCCCGTATTTTTATCTGGATTTCTCTCCTTTTTTTTTTTTTTCTTGCAAAAAGCAGCAGCGAAGCATGCTAACAACTGGCTGAGGCTCGCTCACCTGCGCTCCAATGTCTCTAATTTAAATCCACGAATCTGAGCACACGCAATCAGATTTCGGGAAAAAGCTGCAGAAAATGTGGAATTTTATGCATCACCTAAATGTGTGCATAGCTGTTTATGTCTGCGTTATATCGTTTTAGATGGCAGCCTCTTAAAGAGAAGCATCGTTTCAGAGTCTGACAATGTGGACACACACTCACACACTCACATATATGACACAAGAACATTTAGAAACGCTGAACGTGTCAAACCGACACTCACACACACACCAGCATCAGCAGGAGAGCGGAGGAAACAGCACACGACGTGAAGCAAATAGCAAAATATACTGTATGTGAGGGAGAGCGAGCGAGCGAGCGAGCAGAGAGAGGGACCAGAGGTGAAAGGTCGAGGCCTCGCTAATAACTGCGAGAAAAACCAGCGACGTGCAGCCGTGGAAGTTGCGCGTGCACACGAGGCGTGATCATTGGTTAGGAAACTCTCGGCGGTCGCACACAGGTGGGACGCTCATCTTCAGATTCAACAATCCACCATTGTTCTGCGTGAACGTGGAACTCGTCTCCTGCAGAGCCACAGACGGCTGCGTGTGAATTTCCTTTTTTTAAAATGCCTAAAAATGTGAACGGAGTCAGGCAGGGCGTGTTTTTGCTGCAGGATCGCTCATTAACGCCGTTAATTCCTGTGATTAATGCACCAGTCCATCACACCGTGTCGTTAATAATTAGCAGTGGATTCAGCTTTCAGGTGACACAACACACGCAGCTGATAAACATGCGTTTTGACTGAGGCCTTGCTCGCTCACGTGCCTCCACCTTTTCCCCTAAATTCACAGTGAAATTGTGTTTTTAATATCAGAATCTAAATAAAAGTGCACACAGTTGCGTGAGTGCATTTAGGAGTAAAAAATAAAATCACTCCTTGTTATTCTGCAGCTTTGATTATTTAAAGAAGCTCCATCTGAGAGCAGATTTTAATACCTTAAAAATATCCTAATTAATTATTTAAATGGAGCCCACTTCTTCTAATAATTCCCAGGTGGTGTGTGACATCAGTGTGACATGACGGTGGAAAATAAACCTGAACATGGCAGCCACAATTTGGCAGATTTATCCTACAAAAAGCAAAATAATGCACAATTTTAATTCAAGCTGAAGGTGTGAAGATGCACTCAAACGATCAGGTGGTGTGACAGTCAGCCTGCGGCGCCTCTGCAGCACCTTCACCTGCTTCTCCAACTTATCTGTGCATTTTTACACCTTCGAGCACATCCAGGAAAAAGTGTTCAAGTTGATGGAAAATCAACCTACCATAGACGCTGCTGCTGCTGCTGATCATCTCGTGCTGGAGAGGAAGAGGGAGAGGAAGAGGAGATTAATTTGTGGAGAGAAGGGGGGGAAAAGAGCGGAAAGGATTCCCCTTCAACCAAAAACGAAAAAAGCCTTTACATTACACACACTTTTTTTTTCTCCTGGTCCAGCACTGCTCGGATTTCAAGCCGTGTGAAAGGTGGGCCCTTCAAGTCCGCGCGCGAGCAACTCAATCGGAGAAGCATCTAACCTACATGCATCTCATTAGAAAGTGGAGCCCGGGATGACAGGCACGAGCGCCAAATCAACTGGTGCAGCTCGCGGATTGTTTGGAAATGATGCCCGGAACGCGGAGCCAAGTTAAATCTCCCGATAACGCCCTAAAATGTTCCAGCTTTTGAAAAATACATGCCGCGGTGACATTGGATCCGCCGTCCGCACGCGTGCACCGGGCAACTTGTTGTAACCGTACCGCCGCAGCCGCCGGAGAGCGGCTGGAAAAGCCTCGGCGTGCATGCAAGTTGAGGATTTTTCTCTCTTTTTTTCTCGTATTTAGAGAGAGAGTGGCGCACAGCCCGACACACGGAGACCTTCGGCGCAGCCTGCGTGTCCGCGCCTCTGCGATTTCACCGTGGCGCAGGTGCGCTCCTTGAAAATCACATTAAAAAAAACAGAAAGAAAAGAAACGCACACGGCATTTGACGCGCAGGTATCGTTTGCAAATCGGCGAACTTGTCAAATCTCAAAGTGCACATGCATTATTCCGACATAACGGCGCAGCTCGGAGCTCCCCTCCTCTCCTCTACGGACGCGCTGCCTGGAGAGCCTGTCTGCCCAGACCACTCTGTCTAATTGCAGACGCAGCGGATCCCCAACACTATCCGTCCTTACCTGTTTTTTAGCGACAGGTCGACCTCTCACGCGGGGGGGTCAGGGTCGCATCGATCCCGGGGAGGGGTTCTGCTGATGAACGGGGTGCCGAGGTTAAGCCGGGCTGCGTGCGAGCTGAAACCATCCCAAGTTAACGCAGAAAACACTGACCACAGCCACTGCCATGTTGGAATTTCACCAGCCCCGAACAGCTGCTTCTCACACTGACCAGTACGCTCCCCACTGCGCATGCGCCCAGAGGGGTAAAGAGGGGAGAAAAAAAAAACCTCAATTCCAATTATTGCCCATAAGGTTATTATGGGCGTCTAGTTTGTATGGCGAGGCTGACACGGTGGGTCCAAATGTTGAGGGGAGATGGAGCGCGAGCAGGGGAAGAGTTTAGAGATAGAATGAGGACACACTGAGGAGCCACTGCACCGCAGGAGATGTGCACTTTCACAAGTCACTTCTACTGAATTTTGCCCAAATTAACAGACTAAAGGTGAGACAGCCATTTTTCTTTCTACTGCGCATTCACTTGGTGACACGCGGGGCTAGACTCTGTGGAGCTCGGCGAGGAATCCACTGGTTAAAACAGATATTTGGTTTGGTAAGGTGTGTAGAAAGAATTTTAATTCATTATTTATGAGTCATAGAGGCGTTTTATCCCCGGAAAGTTGTTTGATGTTTGGAAATGAGATTTGGTTTAGATAAAAGCAGATGAGCTCAACTCTCAAGCCTATTAAAAAAAAATAAAAAAGCTCAGGGAAATGAAGCTATAGGCCCTCTGCAGCGCGCCGGAGGACCCTCAGGGGCCCCCTGGCCGCAGTTTGGAAACCCACTGAAGAGTGAACATGGGGGCAAATCTGCGCACCCGCCTCCCCGTCTGCCCGAAATCTCGCTGCAGTGTCCGCGTGTCTCCCCGTGATAATTATAGCAGCAATATGGAATTAGCAATTGAAGCCCTAATTAGAATGAAAATGTCCCAGTTAGCGAGTTATCAAAGCATCAGCGGGGAGAGCAGGTTTAAACAAGACATCAAAGATGGAGGAACTGTCAGTTCATTGTTCCTAATCACCCCCACGAGTTGATTGCGCGCGTGCCGCTTAAAAAAAAACAAAAAACACAACCCCTCAGTGTGGTCCAATCAGATTGAAGGTGGGGGTTATTAACAATAATAATAATTATAATTATTATTATAATGCGGAATGTAAATAAATAGGTGGAGGAAGGCAGGGAGCGCACACATCTGGAGGGCGCATCCTGTGCTGAGGTCACCGCGCGCGCGCCCTCGTGCGCGCGCCGCCACAGTCCAGCACGATGCCCTTGAGTCACCAGCGAGCAGCACATGCAGGAAAGTGGACCGTTTCCTCCCTCCACCTGCTGTTCTGTCCAGGCTTTGTTTATGGCAGCGCCGGCTGCAGCAGATTACGCTCCTGCAGGCCTGAGCTCCGCGCGACTGCAGCCACAACCCCACCTTTCACTCTCCATTGTCTTGCATTAATTGTCCTTTTTCTTCCCCCCCCCTTCCATCAATTCATTAAATTTGTCAAGCCTGCAATGCAATCAAGGATTTGTTAGCGTAATTAGAATTGATTGAAAACTCAACTAATCGCTGTGTAATAGCTTTGTAAAGAAGTGTTGTTCCTTTTTGTGATGCGGTGCTAATTATTAGTTAGTAATTAGAAAAAGCCTTAATTTAGCTGCTTTAATGTTTGTGCGAGGAAAACAGGGCTTTGTAGTATATTATAGTGAGCAGATACATTACCGAGCACGCTCTCCCTCCTCTCTGATTTACATACTGAAGGCAAAGGTATAATTCAAGTGTGTTGAATATGCAGTGTTACTATAAAAGGCTCCCACATTGATATGGAAAATCTTATGTGGAGTCACAGGATGCGCTCAGGTTTAATTTTCTGACATGTTTTCTGATTTGTGGCCGACACACACTGCATGCAGCGCGTCTGTGTGTGTGCAGGAGATTTAACGGCAACATAAATCTAAATAGATTTTAACTCATTAGCCATTGGAGAGGTAATGATGTAAGTCTGCCACTAATGAGCTTAAGCTCTTAATTGAATAGGAGTGGGGGGGGGGGGGTTGGAGAAACACACCCACACGTATATATATATATATATATACACTGCATGGACACCCACACAACCCTATGTGCACAAAAGGATGCACGCACACACACAAGTACAAGCAGTCCTGCCTCCTGTGTTGGTATGGGGTGTTTTTTTCCTCCTTTCTCTCTCCAGGGTCATGTGGGGGGTGAGGTTGAGGGGGGAGGGGGGAGTCATAGTCACATGACCAGCTAAATTTCAACTCCAGTGCCTGCGGACTTCAGTGTCGGCCCTCATCACTTCACCACTGCACTTTTTTGTGCTTTCTCCCCCACTGTCCAAAACAAATAGAAAAAAAAAGAGGACGAACAAGCCAGGTTTGATATTACCCCTCAAATCGCTGCTGTGAATGAAGTACAAGGCATCTCCTTTAATGCAAGGCCGTAACAAAGGCGCCCCCCCACACAATAAGTGCCTAATCAAAGGAGCCATTGAATGTCACACTAATCAAACCTCTACTCCAAATGCTCCATATTCACAGTATAAGAGGAAAAACATGCAACAAACCGCCGCTTTGATGTCTCCTCCTCTAGACACATTTCATATTTTTATTCATCTCTTCCAAATAATTATCAGCACTTAACCCGCCGTGTCTGCCAAGACGTGAAAACGTCAAAATCAATTTGGTCAAAGAAGAAAGCTTATAGGATAAAGTGTCCATTCTTTACAAAGTGTACAATACGTCGGAGTCGGCCGTGCTCCCCTGGTGATACAGGCGATGGAAATGATGATATCCAATTTCTTAGTGTCTTCTATCAAATATAGGCTGATATAAACAAAGCCCCAGTGAATGGAGGGGAATCTCAAAGCAGGAAATCCAGAGGGAGAAAAGGGGGAGATTAGAAAGGCCCAGACAGTGTTTCCAGTTGCTCAGATAAAGAAGAGGGGAAATAATGTCGGAGGAGGAGACGAGGGGATGAGTCGTCTGCGCTCTCAGGCTGCAGTGTGTGTGGCCAATCCACTTTTATGAGCCCAGACTAACGCCCTGATGGGACACGGCGTAGATTTGAGCAGAGCCTATTGAGCATAAGCTGCTAAATTTGGCAATAAAGGGAATGTGATTTACTGTAAGCTCCACTGGGCCGAGAGCGACGCAGCCGACGGCGTGCGCACACACACACACACACACACACACACCTGAGAGCATAAAAACACACACTAACAATAACTCACTCACTCTGTTACTGTCTCTGGCTCTCTCCCTCATTCTCCCCGACACACACGCACACACACACACACACACACACACACACACACAAAGCGAATGCCTGGCCGGCTTGCCTCTGAGCCCCACACACTCACGCAGCCACTCATGCGGCTCAGCGGCAGTGACTTTGACAAATAACCAGGAAGTCCTGGTGTTGGCTTAAAAACTCCAACTTGTTCAGTTGCAATTCTGCATTTGTCCTGCTTTAATGGCTGTGGAAGTGGCTTTGGAGGTAATCTGTCAGTGATTGATTAGAGCCCGGACAAATCCCCTCACTGAACGCATTGGTAGGCTGCAGGCCCGCCTGCTGCCGCTGTGTGAGGCGGAGGGAGAGGGAGGACGGAGGGATGAGAAACATGCTTCTGCTGGCTGTGTGAGGGCATGCGTCTGCATCAAGTCAGCAGCAATTCACACGGCGAACGTCACCTGGATGCACAGAAATCTGTATATAAATACATGTTTGACAATAAGTCCTTCGCAGACCGTCATATCCTGCAGGGTGTCGATGCATTTTGGAGGGTTGCACTTCATTAAACAGATGTAATGTGTCACTATCTGAAATATCGGATCAAATTCACGATTATAAGCAAATGCGATAAAATTGCTGAAAGTCATGAAGCGGCGAGCTGAAGATCTTGACGTCACACATGCAGACAGTCTGCACACAGCGGCCCAAGAAAGCATTCAGATCCTTCACTGAAGTAAAAGTCGCTCATTAAAACTTTTGTTGAAGTAAAATAGATATCAGCGAGGAGGATGTATAAGCACAGAGATGTTACTGCTTTTAATGCAGTTCACATGATTATTAAGTTCATATAAAAATTTAAAAAAGTCCAGTACTTGAGTAAATCTACTGTGCATGCAAACAGTGGCTGTTGAGGGTCATCAGACTGAGGATGATCGGTGATGTTCACCCGGGCAGGAAACACACACTATCCTCCATCTTGCATGACTTTTTAAAAGCTGCACAGATTGAATCAATTCTTATATTTCACACTCTGCAAATGAATTAGCCCGCTGATGATCACACTTCCTGTGATGTAATTGCCTGTTTTCATCACTTTTATCTGCGAGCTGACGAGAGCTGCGTTTGATTTTTGCATGTAGAATGCATGACGCTGGTGCTGATGCATCTAATGTGCCAATAGGCAATAAGCCGGAGAAGTAATGCATTAAGATTTGAATTAAATGGACGTTTATGTGGAACAGTCATACCCCGAGCTGCAAAGCCTGACCATGAAAATGGAAATAACGGTGTAAAAACGGTTTGCGTCGTCTCTTTTCCAATCAGTCAGGACAAATTTTCACAGCAAAAGAAACATTTTCTTTTCTTTTCTAATCAAAGATGAGCCTTTTGCCGGCGACGCAGATGACCATGAAAATGTTTAGCATGAATCTTAGCATCACTTAAGTGATAATTATTCTGCTCGCCACAAACCTGACTGGCGAAATGGAATTCAATCAGAGCCCGCGCGTAATGACAGTCATTATGAAAATAATGAATAAAAAAGTAATAATGACAACCCCGTCTGTATTCAGACCTCTTTTTCTCACACATCTCCATGGTGATCTGGATTATTTTTTTCAGCTGCACATCCTGACTGGCCCATAGCCCCTTTAATCACATTGTTTATGGTAAACCAAGCGTTGTGCGCTAGCTCCATGCTTGGACTCGTTTAATTAACCACTTGAGAGGTGTAGCCGGGTCTCCAGTAGCCCGGCGTTGTCTCCTGCAGTGGTGAGTGCAGGGTTATTGTTGCTGACCAGTCCATCTCTCAGCAGCTCTCTGCAGCTCTCTCTGCTGGCTCTTTCAAATGAGACACATCTCCCTCCGAGCAAGAATCTGCCTTTCTACCACTAATGCGAATCAACGGCTGACAACCAGGAACAATATAATTATGAGAAAAACATCTCGCCGGGGTTGTGGAGGAGCAGATTACACATGCTGGGACTCACTGGCTGCTCTGCTCCATTACAGCTTCTGAACTGGGACTATAAAATGTCTGTTTAACTTCAAATTCTGCGGGTTTGCGCAATTTAACCGGCTGTATTTTTAAGGAGCATCTTATTTGTGACATTTCACGTGTGTGTGTGTGTGTGTGTGTGTGTGTGTGTGTGTGTGCGGGCTTCTCTTTCTTACCTTCCACGCTGTAGATGTGTGTGTGGTGGACCATGTCCTTGAGGTTTACTCTTTTGATTCAATAGCGCTCCACATGGATGGACTCAATCAGATACCTCAAATCCAGTGAAGGGTGCTGTTCAATGGAGCTGAAGTTACACTACAGCAGCTCCTCAGAGAAAAGGCAGCCTGGTTCTCAGAGCGCGCTCACATGTACGGACAACTCCCTGCAAACCACAGAAAAGCTGGATTTTAAGTGTGTGAGCAAAGCCTTTTTGACTCGCTTAATTTATTGTACAAACAACATGTTCGCGTGCAGGGTTTACATCCTGTTTGCTGGCTGTCAGCGAGCGTTGAAGATTTCTTGATTTCTTCGAGGCTACACTTAAAATAAACCCTCCTCCTCCTCCTCTTTTCTGCCCTTTCAACCGTCCGAACCCATTTTAAAGCAATTCAAATGTGTATTTAAATCATCAAAGGCATCGCTGACTTATCCTGAAATCAAATGCAGAGCAGATGTGCAGCTCAGAGAGGGATGTCAGCAGATACAGCCGCAGTTAGCTGTACGAATCTTTTCAGTATTCAGTCCCATCTCTCCAAACACTTACACGCAGTTCCTGAACAATAACTAAGAAGGTCTGGGCAAAGAACTTGAAATGGCCAACAGGGCTTCTGGCCCTAGAAGCCATTACTCCTTGAATACCTGGAGGATAATGAAACTGGGCCGGGGGAGAGCGGAGATGGAAAACTGTGCTGTTGGAGTGCACTGAGCCATTGCACATTTCTGCTTGAACCCATAACACTGTGGCCATGTGACAAATGATAGCAAACACGGAGCCCGAGCCACTCGGAGAAGATTATAGTCAGCCGAGTTCAAATAAAACTCAGAAAAGGTAAAGCGCCTCTTTCTGGTCGCGGGCTTTCACCGTTCACGTTGCGTTCGCAATCATTATTTAGCCCGGTTCAGCTGACAAGACCCTATTTGTATTCCTGCAACAAGCTGTGAAATCAAATAACCTCAAGGGAATAGTTGGATGTATATGCTTATTTGCTTTTTTGCAGAGTGAGAAGATTGATACGGCTCGTGTCTGTCAGGCATTTTCATCTGTCAAATTCAGCAAATTAGCGACGGGAATTACGGCTTTTTGCAAACCTTTAAAAACATTCAACACGATCACACATGTGGATCATATTGAACTATGTTTTCTATGCTGGTGCTTATTTAACGAACAGGTGCAGTGTGACGGCCATGAGAGGGGTTTCTTTCTCAGGGTGACTTAATCTAAAGCGTCGATTTGTCGTGCCATAACGCAGTAAAGTCCTAATATCGATTTCCTCTGAGCAGGGAAATAACTTTTGCTGCACTTATGGCATGAAGCACAGCCCAGACTATTTCTTCTGTGAGTCACATGTCAATTTGCAGCAGAACTATCTGAGAAATGAACATTGGCTGGGAGCAGACTTCCTGATTGGTCATTTTGAAGCAGAGAAGTACGTCTGCATGTCCTGACCTCTGCCCGTTGTTTCTTCATGCTCGGCTGTATAACAAGACCATCACGCAGCACCGACGGGAGACGGGTCTCAGCTGCTCGCACACTTATCAGAATGGGCTGTGCGGAGCGAGGCGCCTCGAGGAAGTATCAGTAAACAACGCTATAGGGTTCCACTTGCTATACGCTCAGGCACTCATGCAAAATTCAGCACTTTGTATGTAGACTGAGACGGAGCCGAGGCAGGAGGCAGGGGTTATGTTTTAACTGCTGAACCTTCACAACTCCACCATTCCCTCTCTAATTCTGACTGAAATGTTTGCGAATTTGACCTGAGAGCGCCAAACAGAAATATTAATTGCAGCACTTATACATGTAGAAACTCAAACGGCGGCAGTAGCTCCAGCTCTAACCAGTTATCTCCCTCTGTCTTCCTCCCAAGTCCTTTAATGGTGTGATCGCCCTTAACTCCACTGTAAATCTCTCCCCAACGGCTTATGGTTCAAATTAATGGCCCTGCCATAAGTGTTTGAATTTCATGAATTGTAATAATACTTACATCACAAGACACATGAAGTCATGTCTCCCTCTCTACAGTGGAGATATGATACATTTTAGAGGGATGCACAAAGTGGTCCCCTGGTACGGTAGTGATGTATTCTAATAGACTGAGCTGGCCAACCCCCGGGTGCACATATTCATGATTCATATTTGAAGGCTGCAGAACATTTAAATGGGACATTAAGTGGCATAGAAGATTAAAACACTGTTGGCTTTGTGGAATAACTGGGACGTTCACTGGTGCGGTATTATGCCTCTTTTTCTTTTTTCTTTTAACTTCTAACTGCGTGTTCGGAGCAGCCAAAATACATCAAAGTCAGACTGAATGTTGGATTCTTTTAGCCTTTTGTATAAGGATCTGCTAAGTTTCCTAGAAATTAGGTTTGACTGACGCATTTCATTTGTTTCCAAGGCAACGTTGCGATGTATTTTGCACACTCGGCGCTTTTAGCTAAGCGTTAGCATCTCTCAGGCCAGCCCTGAAACTCTGGAGCGCGGTGATCCCCTTAACAGCAGGGCTACGCAACGGCTAACAGCACTAGCTGCAACCTAGCATGGCTGCTAGCATAGATTTTATTGCTACTGAATCATTTTATTTAATTATGAGCTCCAATAATCAGTTCCAAAACTGTTTTTTGAACACAGTTTTGACCAAATTTGATTGAAATCTGCACTGACAGTACAGAAGCTGTGAGCAGCCAATAAGGTTAAGAAATGGACACGCGTGTCCTTGTCTGTCATAATGATCTTACAGCTTTATCTAGACATTATTGTTGTCGGTGCATGTTGTGTGTCTATGAGAGCGAGCGCATGGTGGTGTGCAACACAAGCGTGTGTGTGTGTGTGTGTGTGTGTGTGTGTGTGTGTGTGTGTGTTGGAGCACGAGGACAGACTTGATGATCCCCTGTCTCCTGGTGACTGTGTGGAGCCAGCCAGCCGTGGCGAGGCTGCCATAACTACCAGTTGAGCTCTGTCAGGGAGATGACCCACTCTCTATTCAACAAGACCTGCCACCCTGACAGACAGACACACAGACAGACAGAGAGAGAGCATGACGGACAATAAGACAGGCGGCCGGAAAGACAAAAGACGCCGCGTGTGAATATTTCAACTCTCGGCTGAATCCGAGAGCTCGCCGCCTCGCTCCAAACGGCTGAAAACAGGAAAAAGCCGTAGGTGTAATTGGACCTCAGCAGCGCAGGTCAGGAGTCAATGGTCTTATTTGAGGGCTAACACCATTTAAGACTAATTTGAGACTATGTGTTATTGTGCCTTTAACTAAGTTTCTAACCTGATCTGTATAGAGGTTCATTGTGCTTTTAAAAGAGACCTGCTGCCCCGCAAAAGGCCATCTAATGGTTTTTCAAACCCACAGTATTACTTTAATGTACTGCAGATCAAAGGATAAAACAACCGCTTCTGCAGATGAGAAAAAAAAAACCTGAAGTGCAGAGAAGATTTTAGATTTTCTTTATGAGAAGTCCATTTGGGTTCTCACTGTTATGAATGATTATAGTCTCGCAAACGATTAAAAGGCACTTAAGCAAAAAAATCAAAGCACATTGATGCAGCTTACCTCATCCATCCAAAACTAAGAAGTACACGACTGAGTATCTTACACAGAGTTACTGTGGAGTTATTAAACTATTAATGTGTGTAGTCCTTTTAATTCATGTCCAATGAAATGCAAAGACAGCGTCCCCTTTTCCACCTTTGACTAGCTGGAAAGTCTCAGCATTAGCACAACGTTGAACCAGGAGCCCCCACGTATGCGCGCATGTACATGCATGTATGCGATGTTTGTGTGTATTCAGGCACTGTTGCTTCGGTGTACCTGTGCGCATCAGTGTGTTCATTTTGTCATTGGTGTTTGTGTGCAAGTAGCGAGGTCAGGACCCGGGCTGGAGGCCTGTCCCTGGAGAGCTTGCCTCCAGCATGACCAACTAACACTACAAACAATTAAAAACCACTGCTGCCTCCCCCCAGGGCGTCCGGCTTTATCCAGCTCGGGTTGGAGAAATCGCTGCTCCGCGCTGCACACGATTCCAAGCGAAACCCTCGATATCTGGTCTATAACGATGCCGGGCAACGCAGAAGATGGAGAGGCAGAATCGATACGGCTACAGCCTGTGGACCAGTGTGGAGACAGGGGGCTATTATTAGGACGTCCTTTCTTTACCACCTGAGCCACTTACACACTTAGGATAGTCACACACACACACACACACACATGCGTTCAACTCTCGCTCAGTCAGAAGAGCTTACATGTAAGAAGGAATAACGCTTGTGGGGAAACGCGCCTGTTATTTATCTCTTCATTACAAGTGAAAAGCCTCATCTTGTAGCAGCGGTCCCAAATATTCACATTACAAAATCAACAGCATGTTCTCTCTCCGACGCTTTGAATTCACTTCAAATGAAGCAAGACTGCTGCAAAATTAATCACAACTTTGAGAGCAAACAAATAATTCACACTCGTGCTCTTTGCCTGATGCAACACAGGCAAGTTCTGCTGCACAGAGCGGGCCTTGTAGCCACAGCCAAGTCTGTTTGAATTAAAGGATGTGAATTTATTAGCAGACTGGACGCAGTTAGCGGAGCAGCCAGCCAGTAAGATAACCAGCCAGCCAACCAGTTATCTCCCTGGGCATATGCTGTGTCCACTGCTCCAGAGCCCCGCTGTCAAAGCCATTGTGAATCCTAATGATCACAGTTCATCCCAACCGGTCAACGCACACACGCAGACACACATACAGACGCACTCCCTGGTCTTCGCTCCAGGGGTCCTGACAAAACAGGAGACGGCGGGGACTCGTCAGAAGACAGTGATGCCGGTGCGCTCCACCTGCTCACTGATTCTTACGCCTGGAGGAGCCTGAAGGCACTGTCATCACACAACCTGCACGTCCACGGCACACACACACAAATACACAAATCAATAGACACACACAGACTGCCGGATTCTTACAGACACACACAGATCCACGATGCACATCTACACCCTGCTCCCCTCGTCTCCTACTTACTTACCTCCCGCCTCTTCTCTTCCTAGCATCCTCTCCCTCGTGCCCCCTCCAATTCTGCCCTATCCATATCCTGTTGTTTGTCCTCCTCCCTCACCTACTTGTCACCCCCGGCCCCCCCCTTCCTCTAACCCCCCTCCCCGACACACACACACATACCCGCCTGCAGAATGCATGAGACAACACACACCTACACACACCCTCACCTGTCAGGTAACATCAGAGAGGGGGAGAGTTGAAGAGACGTGACAGCGTGCTGAAGGAATCGTGTGCCAGGAACACAGACCTCTCTCCGTTCACCTCTGCTGTGCTGGAACACAGCGCGCTGCAGCCCCTCACCTTTGTTGAGGATCAGACCGGTTCGGAGAGCGCTGGAGAACCTCCAACAGCCAGAGCAGCGAAGACACGGCGAGGAGGGGAGGTAACGTATCCGAGCGTGTACAGAGGAAGTTCTCATAATCAATAGGCGCAGAGAGTAAGTCGGAGAGGAGGAAACAAAGACAGAAAGAAGGAAAGAAAGCACGAGGTAGGGAGGGCCAGCACATGCAGCCCGAAGGCCTTTTCACTATCCATCAAGTTCAACAAGTTGGCCCGAAAGCTTGCAGCTGCCATATGTGCTGAACCATTTACACAGTGAAGTCCAACAAGTCAGCAGCAGCAGCCCGGCAGATGATTTGCTAGAGAGAAAAAAAAAATCCACCGTGAAAAACTTCTGTTGGAGACAGCTAATGGCGCCGCGCTTCACGTTTCTGGGCCGTATTTGGTTGATTGTTTTCAGCGGCGGAGATTCAGACGTTTTCCTGCTCTCATTCACTCACAACCAAAGAGCGAGTGGATGCTTGAAAGCTCCAACATCGCGATGATGTTCAGCAGTCACGCAGTTTCTCCAGCTACATGGAACACAGCCAGGGTCACATTTGGCAGCACGTTTAGTCTTCCAATGGAAATGTAGCCACAGTTTGTCATTTCAGTCACAGTGGAGTCGCGTTACATCATGCAAAGTTTGTTTGCTTGGGTTGAACTGGAATAATAGCTGCATCACAGCTCATGAAAATGTTACGTTCACTGACTGTTAGACAGTTTTGGCCAGTGGATTCTAGACGGACGCCATAAACAGTAATATTAGCTAACTGTGCTGCCAATTAATGAGGAAATTAACACAAAATAAAAGCCGCATTTCAATTCAGCCATGTTCTGCGCATATACAAAGTGTACAAAGCTACCTGAAAGCAATTAGCTTCTTGCAAATAAACGAATAAATAAAGAAGGAGCTAATTTTCTGGACTGCAGATCGCAGACTGACGGCGTCTTAACAGCGTCAGTCGAGGTCGTAGAGACCTGGTTACTTTCAGTATCTTTGGAAATACAATGGAGTCGTCAATGACCCTGTGACGGATTGGTGAGCTGGGGGGGGGGGTCTTCTACACACAGTGTGGTGATATAACCCTCAGCCACGCATGACCCCACAGCAGAGGCACTCTCCCTCTTCATTAAGAAGAGACCGACGGCTGCAATCAAAGCAATAAAGCCTTTTTTCCAATGAATTCTTCAAATTTCCTGAAGGCCGGAGCTAAAATGCACGGTCATGATTATAAAAAAACGCTGCTATATACGTGTCCGAAGCACACGCTGCATGCAAAACTCGACGTATTCAAGCTCGGAGAATGAATTAGTAATATGTCTGCATGCGCCGGCCTTGGGAAAACATTCCCTCTTTATAATTAAGCCACTGGCAGACTCGAGCAAACCTCTGCGTCTCCTCCCGGTTTGAGGGGAATGTTAAAAGCCGTCGCAGCTAATTGGTTCCCCTGCCTCCTGTTTGTCATGGGAACAACACAACAATCGACGCCCTCCATCAACTCCTCCAGAATTGGGAAGTGAAACAACAGGGCGGTTGACTCATGTCACGCCAAATAGACAGACAGTCAGCTGGGCATTAGTGAAGACTGATGTCCCGCATTAGTGTCTTACAGGGGGGATCCATTTCTGTCCATCGCCTGCTCTGCTTCTTCGTCTTTGTTTGGGCTTGAGCCAACAAACCATAAACTTGCTCACTTGTCACAAGTAGAAACAGATCTGAAAGTGTCGGATTAACTCCTCACACCCTGCAAACATCTGAAGCCGCTTCTAATTTCTCTGCTTCATTTGCTTTGAGGGACGCCTGCAGCATTTCCAGTAAAGAAAAGCCCTCAGCGCAGACTGGAGGGGCTATTTGCGAGTTAGAGAACGCCACTTGAACAATAACTGCCCATCTCTAGCATTAGTTATCCTCTGTTTCCACAAGAGCCATTTGCACGATGGGGGAGAATGATTTTGCCTCATCAGGAAGAAGTGGATCTTCTAAAAACAGTCATTTTGTTTCTGCGTCTTCCCCCTCCCCAACCCACCCTTGTATCTGGAGAGATGGCGCGGGCTGATTCTCTGCCTGAAGAGCCTCTCCACGCTCTCAAAACCTACATCGCGCATTGTTTCGCCGGCTGGCGTGTTTTGCGGGCTCTCGGCCCATCAGTGTGCCGGACTGAGGGTGTGTAGGTTAGTGGGTGGGCAGCAGGAGTAGGTTCTCTGCGAGGGGCCGGAGATGCTGGAAATCCTAATAGAAGGTAATTGAAATGAGCACTCAGAAGCCGTTGGCTGGTGTTCTGCTCGTGCGCTGCGCTCAACACGCGATGGATTGGCTCATTGGCTTGGATTGGCTCATTAGCGGATACTATGCATCACATAGGGGTTCAACATACACTCGCAAAGAAGCGTTGTGCGCTCGCAGCTGGCTGAAACATCTTTGGCAGATTTCACACTGAACTTCTTGTCGCTGGTGGGCAGAGAGCGGCAGCCTTGAAAAGTTTTGCTGAAATATGACAAAATTCAGTGAGTAGGCTGCAGGAGGACGTGAAGTGGATGGCTCACAGAAAGAGCCTCCACTTCAGTATTCTTGCCGTTCCTCTTCCTGTCTTTCTAACTGTCTCTGAATGAGCCTTTCAGGACAAACAGTGCCTACTTTCACCACCTTCAGACGGAGCCGAGCTTCCCCTGCACACTTTCAGCCAACGCTTCGTTCAAAACAATGCTGCCGTGCCACAATTAACTCCTGACCAATCGCGTGTTTATGATGTCATGGCTTTGTGACGCAGGAAAACAATGCAGCTAATGCTAACATGCTTCTTTTTTTAACCCAAATGATGATCTTTTCTGATGCCCAACCAACAAATAATCACGCAAAAAGAAATTAATAAGTCAGCAATATAACAGTAAGTCCCACACAGGACTCCCAGGTAAGAGTCCCACGCTCCACCCGTTCATCCACCGCGACCTCGCTCTTTGATCAGTCGCACTCATGGTCCTGGAGCGCCATCATCATTAATTATGGCGGCGTAGGAGCAACACCAACACAGTGGTATCAGATCAACCACGTGGACACAAATCTATTTACAGGGGACCTTGGGAGAGGGAGAAAGAGACTCCCTGAGAGGTAGAGCTCACAGACCGAGGTCACGTGATCCCGCTCCAGTTCTGATAATCCACACATTTAAACGGTTCGACAGCGACGGAGCTGAAATTCTATCGCCGTCTGCCTGCCTCACTCAATCAGCCACAATATCTTGCTCCAGTAAACAGAAGCTGTGGTGCTGCCGCTTAGCACCGGGATAATGATCAGATTAAAAGCTTTGACTGGTGAGACTTGGACTAATGCCAGGTGATGGGAGCAATTTAATGCCCAATCAACGCCGAGGGAAGGAGGGAGAAGTGCACCATTGGCTGCTGACGTCAGCAGGGAGGGGTTACGGGGGCCCGCGGGGGGGTGGGGTTGGAGGCATCCCAACCCCAAAAAGCAGCCGGTGATTCAACAGTTCCTATTGTCAGATTCCATTACATCGCCTCTGTCTCTGCTTTGCTTTCTCTCGGCCTCTAATCAAGTTCTTTCCCCGTCTTCCTCACTTTTGCTCAACAAAAAAAATGGACGGTCAGCAGAAGGCCGCTTTGCTGAAGTATTTCTGTTTGGTCACACACACACTCACGGCAAATCCAAGAAAAGACACGCAGAGCAAGATGATGGAAGGAATAAAGATAAAAAACACAAGCAGAGGCTGCAGAGATGTCTTTGTCAGTGAGAGAAAGACACGAGTGGGCCGGCGCGCTAATCATCGATCTGATGATTAAGGCAGATGAGGAGGGCTTTTTCCCCCAGTGAAGGATCTGATTGTTGGTCTCCTCCCGCCTGGCGTCCAGGGAGCACGCCGGCGGCAGCGGCTCAGGATCAATACACTCAATCACGGCTGAGAGGGGCAGCGTCAGTCATGCTGTGCCAGACTATTAGGACCAAGTAGGCAGACAGTGAATAACTCCATGCTTCCCTAGTCCCACCTCACACCTCAGGGGTAAGCCATGAACTGGCTGGTTGGCTGGCTGGAATGTGTGTGTGTGTGTACGTGCGTATGTGTGCGTGGTAGTAGTTCAACATTTTGGTGAGGCCCCTCTCTCACATCTGGATATATCCAGTAAACATGGAGATGGTTAGCTTAGCTTAGCATTAAGACTTGAAGGAGCGAGCACCTGCCTGCACCTCTGAAGCTCACAAATTAATGTGTTACATCCAGTTTAAACACCAAATGTGAAAATGAAGCATCGCTTTATGCTAAACTAAGCTAAGCTAAGCTAACAACCTCATATTTAGATATATGAGAGTGGAAAATCTCAGGGGCTGTATTTGCTTATTTATTTGGAAAGCTTTGAGAGGTGTGAGCTCGTACGTTGTCACCCACTGACAGTAAGACCACAATGACAAGGGCTGAAAAATACCAAAATTTCCTTTAAATGACCTCCAGTAAACAGCGCAGACACTTGAAATGTGAGGCTGGTACTGGTATTTCCATTCAGACATGGAGTGAGGATGCTGGAATAAAAACACGCCTCTTTTGTTTGTGAAAATCAATAACTGATACTTGAGCTGCACCTTGTCCTTGCAAAAACAAAAGTAAAAAGTGCAGCACTTCAGTTTCTCTGATTTTGGAAACAAGCAGTAACCACCTCTTGTAGCATATCCTTCACCCTTTCACACGACTCCCTTTTGAATCTCAAGTCCCGACTCTTCAAAATAATAGTGAAATTAATTTTTCCTCCTCTCAGACAAAAGGAAATAACAAATCACCGCGAGCTGTGCTGCTCTGACATCATGTCAGAAAGCGTACGCGCACATCTTCATCTCGCTTCTTGAAAACCCCGTGCGCTGACAGAAAGACCCCTCCTCCCCCCTATAGACGCCACATCCTCTGCGGCGGCGAAACACTCGTTAGCACCGTCAGAAAGGAGGAGCGGGGAGGACGGCGCTTCTCAGACAGCTGTGTCCCTGACAGACAATGGATGACCCAGGTCCATCTGGATGCAGCAGCCCTGGACCAACATGATGTATACATCTTCACCAGCCAATGGGTGCCATCAATCCCCCCCCTCACCACGGTGAGCGGTGGTGACAGCTAGCTGAGGACCGCAGCCTCCTTCTAACTATCATCTATCTATCTTTTGCTTTTCTATTAGGGATGTGATCAGACGCATTATTCAGAGATCACACACAGGAGAAGGAACCATGGAGGACGTCTGTAGCTGTTAAGAAATGAGAGAAAAAAGGAGGCCTGCAGACGGGAAGTTAGAGACCGTCTGGAAAGTGCAAAAGGGTGAGAAGGCTCGATAAAAGCAGCTTTACTTTGATTTGGACTCTTTCTCCTCCTCCTGTAAAAACCTGCCTTTTCATTTTTACACATTAACAGCCGCACAGCTTTTATTTAGCATCAGTTTAGGCTGGCAGATACAAGCTATGCTTTTTGAATTCATTCAGGCCGTCTGTCCATATTTGGCCTGTTTTCCTGTCTATTCACACGGCGTTTTGAATTCAGCATTATCCTTTTTAGCAGACCCTGCTTTTGAGTTGAGTGTTCGCAGCATTCCTCTCTAATCTCCATCTTAAAAAAAAAATAAATAAATAACAGGCAACCTTGTCAGCCGAGCAGTGGAGATGCAAAGAGGGATTGGAGGAACGGCCTTGCTACAGGACCATTCTGAATATGTTAACAGCGCCGCTTCCCTTGAACTGTCACAACTTGAAAATCCACCGTGTTAAGAGCTTCACATGCGGGCAGCCATGAATATCTGCCGTTTCCATAGACTTGGCCACAGAGGCTCTTAAAAAGCACTTGTTGTAATACATGACCAATTCCCCAGCAGAGAGTGCAGGGGAGTATTAACATCTCCTCAGCCGGGTTGGGTTTTAATGTGATGGAGATGTTATTAGAGCCATCACAGGCCCAAATGAATGGCCAGTGGAAGCGCCACAGCGGGAGGGAGAGGGGGGAACACGTCGACCTTCGCCTCACCAAGGACAAGGACACTTGTGCTCGTAAAAAGGGGGTGGTCCAATTGTTCACATCAGCCGTGGCTGCTGAGCCAAACCTTGGAGTCAGGCTTACATGCTCATATTAGAGCCAGTTCGTCGGCTGCACAGGAGCGCTTTGATTTAAGACGGCAAATAAATTCAAATTAGAATACTGTTTATTTTCACTTATTACTTATTACTCTGACTATATTATTCCCATTAAATGCCATCTTTCTTTTGTGAATTCATCAATAAAGTGCACAAATTCAAGGCTAAAGCGTGTGGAAACTGTGAATCTCTTCAACGATTAATCATGAGAGAGGACATCCGCTGCACTGTACGCTACGAGTAACATCATGGTGGGCCTGTGACACCCAGTCATTTAGTTATGATACGCAGGTGTTCAGAAATGTTAATTAACAGGCGGTGGTGTATATGTGAAACTGGCTGTGATTTAGCAGAAATAAAACGACTTCAGCAGTCCATTCGACTCATTTCGCTGTCCTGCATTGTTGCGTTAAGCAATTCTCCCTGTGACAAGAAGGGCTCCCGTCTTTGAACGGTTATCCTGCCTCCCTGCTCCTTTGAAGTAGAATTATTTTGCTTTAATTAGAAGCGAATCATGCTTAGTAAACACAAAAACACGGCCTCTCCAGATTAATAAGCCGGGGTAATGCGTTGGACACGAGGAGTCGCTCTGAATGGGCTTTGGCTCGGCTCCAGTTGGGGCAGGACTCTCATTGTGCGGCGGCTCCCAGCCTTGACGGACTGACCGGTGACTAGCAGAGTGAAGATACAGCAGAGAAGCAGCGCAGGAACATGTCCGACGCTGAATTCACCCATTGTTTCAACACAAAACATGTTGTTCTTTGTTGTCTGCTATTAATAATACATTGGCCAAAATCTGTAAGTCAAATACGGGCGAATTTGGCACGAGGCAGCCTGAGTGTTACATAACTCATGAGCATGCAGCGGGACTTTTCTGTCATGCAAAATTCAGGATTCCTGATTAAAGTTTCTTGATTTGAGATTTTTTTTTCCTGCAAACGCGTTCGGGTTCTTAAACGCGAGCGTTTACTCGCATCACGGATCCGGCTCAGAAGACAGAGCGGGCCTTTAGTGCAATTCGGTGCGAGCCTTCAAAGCGTTTTAACGGGAGGAAAAAGAGCGACGCCGGCTTTGTAGTTCAAATCAGCTGAGCCAAATCCCTTTAGTCATACAGCTGCACGTGAGCGCTGGAGCGTTTCATATCAAACAATCTTTAGATGAGTTTAGATTACATGAAATCTAACAACCTTTCCTTAACACATTCAATTACACTATCAAACTGAAAAGATAAAATGCTCTAATATTTACTTGCCAGCTTCAGCAGCATGCGGAGGGAGGCAGTGGAGGAGGGGGGTGTCGCTCTCCCAGCAACTAATTACTTAAGCAGTTGTCAAAGGTTTGAAGCTCGCTCTTGAATTCCAATGAACACTGTCCATGGACAGCGGTGGTTTTGCATATATTATGAATATTTCAGCTTCTCCCAGTAACCTTGGTGTCGTTTGGCAGATAGGGGCTGGCAGAGAGCCATTTAAAAGCTTCTCTGTTGCAGAAGGGAGGAGACAGGGTATTAAGCTTTATCTATACTTGACATTTCCAAGCATTTGTAATTAATTCATATAGAAAATCTTTCCCCCCTTTCTCTAAATGACTGGCCGTGAATAGGCCCCAGCAAAAGGTAACCGCTATTGTTTCTGTGAAAGGACACCAGGCACAAGCGGCACACATGAAAATTACGCATCAAAACGCTCACATTAAATCAGGTTTTTCTTTCTTTCTTGTTTCCAGGCTCGTGTCGACGTCTGTTTACGCACGCCATTGAAGATTCAAGGTAAGAGCTCCCACGAAAACCAGGCCCTGAATGCGACCACAGAGGTTTGAGGCTCTGAGCGGGAATAAAGATGCGCTCGGAAAAATGTAAGAAAAGCGAAATGTGAAAGCGCAGCCAGATGGACAAAAGTATAGTCTGTCTGCGTGTCACAAGTCCTGGCATGGAGCCAAAGACACAGCTGTGTGTGTGTGTGTGTGTGTGTGTGTGTGTGTGTGTGTGTGTGTGTGTGTGTGTGTGTGTGTGTGTGTGTTCAAGTCGATTCAGGTTAAAAGTTTTGTGATGTACAGTACTCCCAGTACACAGCAAATACTGTGTTTTCTCATGCATCTCAGAGATTAATACACAAATTTAGATTTTCTTTTTCATTATTATTCTTCTTCTTCTTTTCTTCCCTCTTCTTCTTCTTCTTCTTGGCTGACATGAAGTGCTTAAACATGAGTCAGGCGTTCAAGTAGCCTCAACAATTTGGCCTTGCATTGAAATATTTCTGCAATTCTTGTCCTCCAAAACTGTCCAATAGCAACTATTTGTGTCCACCTTGAAAAGATAATAGCCACCATCTAGATAAGCACTGCAAAATTCAATTAGACCTTCCTCATAACACACAGGGATAAGTTGCTTTTGTTGCACATATAGTAGTTAACTTTCCATCGTGGAGGGAAAACTGAAGAGCCAACAAAACTGACGTGCTAACCAGCTACCACGCTGATGTACCAACACGATGTCAATGTTGTGTTTCCAGCTTGCTTTGCTGCCGCCAGGTGGCCAAAAACAACATCAAACGCAGGTTTAAATGTTATGGATAACGCGCCAACGTGCAGTCAGCCGCGCTCTGCACTGATGTGCATGAAAACCTAAAAAACATCAGGTTTAGAAATGAAGCCTGTCCTCATAATTTCCTCTTTAGCCATGTCTCATAGCATCCCACTGACTGACTAACTGTCCAACCAATCCAAACGCTGCAATAACTCATGGAAAGTCTACACTGATTGGCACCTCGCTCGACCAGTCAGGGCCTTGTTACCTTCTTTTGTTTAAAAATCCAGCCAATTGCAGCCCATTGCACAGATGACTGGCGCTTCATATGGCCAATGGCAGTTCATAACGAAATATAGATTGGCTGAATATAAATGTAAATATTTATCAGGATGAATGCAGCACAGTTTGAAAACATAACTCGACATGTCAGATGTGAATTTTCTGTGGCGCTCTCATCAGTTTTCATTGAACTTAAAGTAGGGTAAGGCCTCATGCTGTGCCCCCATTGTGTTTCCAGCTAATAAGGCCCAGATATATCATCTGCAAGGATCTGTCTTCAAAAAAAATATATATATATTCAGGTGGAAATGAAAACCTTCCACTTCAGTGTGCTCAAACTTCTGTTCCTCAATGCCAGCAGCGTTTGAAAGGAGAGCAGAATCACACGTGCACTCCAAACGGTTCAAGAGCAGCGTTCATTTTCCTCTGAGCACGTCTTGGACGGGCGTTTTAGGCTAAGGCCAGAACGGGAAGGTTGGAAGAGTTGAGATTTAGGTCCTCCAACTAGTTTGCCTTTGCTCTTCCTTCAAACTTTCATTCCTTTCATTGATTTTCATCTGGAAATTGTGGGTTTAAGATCTGTTTGTGGCGAAAGGTGGGAAGAGAGAATAATTCTGCATGGAGTGAACGAGAAGAAATGTTTGCGTTGTCAAACTGCTCCTGCTCTGGCGGTTCAATAAATAGCATCTCCTCTGTTTTCCTTGATGGAGGGTCTGCTCTGATATTCCCAGCAGCCTCAGCCTCTTTCCTGGAGGTGATGTCAATCCTCTGAGATGACTACGCCAGTGTAAAGACCTCAATCTGCGGCTGTGCCTCATCTAAAGCCGAACCCATCCACGCCATTGTGTCCATTTTCTAAAAGAGTGAGCGAGTTAGAGCGGCGTGGGGGTAGCGAGCGGCTCTGAGGGTGCGTGTGTGTGTGGGGGTGTGTGTGTGTGTGTGTGTGTGTGTGTGTGTGTGTGTGTGTGGAGAGTGTGCCTGTCCAAGAGGTTGCCAACTGGCATTAGGGGAATGTGAATCAGTGAGGGACCACCGCGGTGGTATCCAGTGGTGTTGAGAGTGCGTCCCCCCTCGACGCACACACACACACACACACACACACACACACACACACACACACACACACACACACACCATGACCCCCCCTTCCTACCTCCACCCCCGTGTTCTCTTTCACAACCCCTCGGCCTCCCCTCCCCACCCCCATCCTTGTCCCTTGTCTCTGCCTCCAGCTTTAGCACTTCCTAGTTTAGTTCTGCCTGAGCGCAGAGCAGCTCTCTCTCCAATTTAGTGAGTGGCAGGGAAGATGCGGACTGACACCACACTGATTCACAGGAGAGTGTGTGTGTGTGTGTGTGCTTGCGTGTGTGAGCCATCATGTGTGGGTTTATTGAAGGTGGGGGGGGCACACTGCAAAGAGTGAGAGAATTAAGAAGTAAATAAAGTGTGTAAGGAAGAAAAAGGGCGCATTAGGAGCTGAACACTCTCTTGATTTCACCTTTCTAAAATAATCTGCAGCCGCCGCCGTGCGACCTGCGTGTGTCTTTCCTAATTAATAACCCATTCATGTGAGAGAAAAGGAGACAAAAGGAGGCTTTAAAAAAAGGATCAAATCATATCTTCCATCAGCCGCGATGCCATATCTCTAAATCCTCTCTTTTCATAGTGAAGACTGGTGTTTGCACAGGGGCCGCTTCCATGTGAAGCCTGTATGTGTAGAAAGCTTCGGCTCCCTATGAGAAGGCCAGCGCTCAGTCTTCAGGGTGCCATCCTGTGGCAACATCAGAAGAAATGTCAAAGATTTTGAAGGCTTGGTTAAATACGACTGGATTTCTTTGCCTTAAACCTTCAATGACATTTTTGGCTGTCAGAAAGGTCAGCGTGCAGCTCCTGTGAAATGCTAGCTCTTTTGGGGTGAACTTCAATGCAGGATAATAAATCCCTCTCTCTATTTTTCCCTCCATACTTCCAGCGCTACAATAGCCCGTCAACAAGTAGGAAAACATACACGGCGTGAAGGATATATTTCTGCCTTCTGTGATAAATCTCTTTGTCCTGCAGCAATTATGATGTATTTTCCCTGAACTCCACCACACAGCTGTGTAACTGAGATATTAATAAGTCTGCCGAGTCATTAAAAAAATCACACTGAAAGCTAATTTTTGTTAAAACGAACTGCATTTACCTTCAGAATAACAAATGCGTCTCATCACGGAGGGTAAGTGCAACGTTTATTCATGAAAGACCAACAGATGTGGCAACAAATAAGGGTCTCCAAGTTAATTTACAGGTGAATTCACCAAGGAATTCTGCGTTAATATTTCACATATACAATCTACAGTTTGGTTAGAATAATCATCATAAAGAAAGAATTTGTCAGTATAGATATGGAGGTCAATTTTGGACGATTTACTTCAAAACACTGCATATTACATAAAGTGGCTGGTTGGAAATTCGCAAGAGCGAGCCTCCAAAGACCGAGTGCAAGTGAATGCATCTTGGGCTGAAGCTCCAGGAGCCTCAAGAGGACTCAGTGTTGGTAATAGAAGTGCTGATGGCTTTTTTCCTGCTAAATGCGCGTAGGGTCGCCAGATCCAACCGGCTGAAATACAGAATTGATGACATGAGGGAGGGATTGGACCTGACCAAACCCAAACATTCACCAGTGCTCACCAGCGTCTCAAACTGCTCACTCTGCAGACAAACCACATTTCACAGCAGCCGCCAATGAGGACAGTTTTTAACATACAAACCACTTAACCGACGTCACTAATACGGCATCGTTAACATGGAAGACACAGCTTTTAGATCATCTAAGAACAATATGAAACGGCTCTGGTTATGCAGCCTGCTCCTCAGCTGTGTGAATGACAGGCCTGCTGCAGCCTTTCACAGACTGTATGTTCCACCTGACCTTCACACACAAAACAAACAGCTACCAGTTACACCACAGGAGCAGGAGCTGCGTTCAAGATCCGAGTCACAAGCTGTATGCTAACATCTGACCAGGGTTATTATCAGGATTACCAGAACATAAAACACATGCAGAAACACTTGATTTGAAGCCTTTGGTTGCTTTTTAAACCTATTTTGTAACTTCACATGAGCAAAAGCGAACTACTTTAAAATGAAATAAGCCTGAAAATTAAAAGTATTGTAATGTTGCTCCTGACTTGAGTATTTCTAAAGTGCAGCATGCAAAGGCAGAGTAATGAAAAGCAAAGTCATAAGTCAGATTGCTAAGTACTTTAGACCACGAGATGTGGCTGGAAAGAGTCCAGTGCAAGAGGAAATCCAACTTATTTACCTTCCACTTCTGCGTGAATAAACATATTATTAGCGAAGGAGCAGCGCCGCGCTGCTTTCCGCAAAGATGTAATTAAAATATTGATCATATAGCCAGGTATTGGTTTGCAGTCACTTTTCATTAGTTGCACTTGTTTTCACTGCTGTGGCTGCAGGGCCTGAGTCACTTCCACTGAAAGAGGACATCAGCGCAGGACTGTGGGCAGTCAGCGCAGGGCGACGACGGCAGGAGCGCTGATAAGATGACTCATTTTTATGCAACTCACAAGAGGTAAATGTGCCACAGAAATAAGTAATCAAGCCACAGCTTCTCATCCACATGAGACTTTGCGGCGCGGCTGTTCGGCTGTAATCTCACCCCCGGCTTTACCAGAGGATGCTGCACTCCACCATCCACGGCGATGCACAATTACTCCTTCAATATGATGCCACACAAAGACGATTTGGAGAGATGGAGAATCTGATGAAAAGCATTGAACAGGAATTAAATCATGTTTTCCACACCATAGGTTCAGAAAATGGTGCTTGAGACACTGGAGAGCCCAGCGGCGGATTCCAATCTGTGGGCTGAAATTGGAAATGAACAGCGGCGCCGTCTCCATTCTGACAGCCTCGTGTCAATAAAAGTCAGTTTCCCTCCATTGCTTCCCATCGCTGACCACAAAGGGACTTTTGTCAGCCGGCGTTGGAGCGCCGCGTGGCTAATACTGCGCTAACGTGCTGAAAATGTTGATTGCATTTAGGGCTTTAACGATGAATGTGAAGGCACAGGTAGCGACAGAGGGAGGAAAACAAAGTCTTTAAACCCCCCACCTGTGCCCATAAGTGGCATATCACACGGCGGGGAGCTGGTGGCTCTCTGCATCGAGAACGAACGGCGCTCTCCAGCTCGCCGTGCAGAGGAGATCATATAACGTGATTTATGGTTGAGGAGTGAATTATGGAAACACTGACCTTCCCTTTACATCCCATCAAACAGATAACTGGCCAGTAAGTTGCTGTTATGATAGGAGGAGGGGGCGAGAGCACTGTCACGCCTGTTTACATGTTCTGATGCAGGCGAATGGCAAATAGGACGAGATTCATATCGGAAGCGGCCTTTGATAGATGAAGAGGAGTCAGAAATTTGGCTGCGCCCACACGTTTGCAGCCGTGCTACCAGCTCTGGCCTCGGTCTGACAAAATGCCATTAAAGGTGGTATCTCGCATTTTTCTTCCCCAACAGGATGTCATGACAATACCATCTCTGAGATTTTCTTTAAAAAAAAAACAAAAAAACCCTTCATCTCCCCCACCTTTGTTTGCACTTTCAATTTGCATATCAAAGAAATCCCATCGGGACCTGCTTTGCATATTTACATCTGATTAGTAACTTTAAATGAACATGTCAAAAATGGTCGAGTTTTCTTTTTTGAATGTGCGAGGACTACCTAGCTTGTATAATTAGTGCCAGCACATGTAACATAGCCAAAAAACAAAACAAGCTGATTTCAAACAACACGAGAGGCACCTTTTATATTGCCTTTCATTAGGCGTACTCAAATATTCCTGTCTCACCTTGGACCTCAAAGCTTGCTAAATGATAACTCCCTTCGAATGATAAAGACAAAAATATGTACTGTATGTTTGTGGTAATATTTCTTTGCAATGACATTAGGTCTTGTAAATTCTATCAGTTTGCTTCTGATGGGAATATTTTTAGATGTACGGAGGAAGAGTTTGAAAAGAGAACGGCTGGGTTCAAGGTCACTTAGTTCTGTGACAAAAACAATCTGTCTGCTTACCGTCATATAGTTCAAAGTCACAATAGGGTAAAGTGATATTCTGTCTTCTTACCTGACAGCAGAGTATGTCTCGATGCTGACATGTTATTCCTCCCATTCTGGAGACCAGAAGTGAGATCTGAAACCAAATTTAAACATTTTATTTTGCTTGTGTTTTGTCACATGTGGGAGGGACGGGAGGGACAGACTCAAGGGCCCGTGCTTTCTTATTTCCACCAGCTTGACATGTTTGACGCTTTGTGTGTGTGTGTGTGTGTGTGTGTGTGTGTGTGTGTGTGTGTGTGTGTGCGCGTGAGACAAACTTTTCCCTGCAGAAACTTCTGGAAGGATGAGCTCCTGCAGGCCACAGCGTGCACACAGGGAGCCTAAAAATGAACTAACTATGTGATTATTAATTGGAGCCTATTTTGATTCAGTATTCCACGCTGCATATCGTCACGGGTCCTCGGTGGGATTGTGTCTGCGTAGCGGTGTGTTCGGCGTGTGTGTGTGTGTGTGTGTGTGTGAAGCAGTCTGGAAGGCTGTGCCGTTCGGAGCACGGCTCGCTACCCGCACATCGGCATACCAATGAGTGGGGTTAAGAAGGCACGGCTCCTCGCGGAGACACCGTTCCTTCAGCAGACCCAGTCCGCCAAGTCTCCACGGACCCATTTCCAAAAGCTGCTCCTAATGTGGGCCTGTGTCAATCACCCCCACAGACAGCTCCCCCTCGCCCCCCTCTGCTGTCCATATGAAATAGTCATACATTAGGAACCAGGGGAGAGCACCTTGCTGTCGAGGAGTCCTCATGTATTCTAATGCAATTCAAAAGCTATGGGTAGTTAAGTGGAAGACAGTTGCTGGATGCTACGCCCGCTCGCTGGAAGCGCTCCCTTCTCTTTGGGCTTTCAAAGAGTTGGATGTCGACATGTGAGAATCCGGCTGCCTTTTGTCTCTGTTTGTTTGTTTGTGAAGAGTCACACTGTGCAGGCAAGGGAAGGATTTAACGGAGCGAGCGTCGCACTGTCAGCGACTGGACGGGGGCTAGATATTGGATCTCGCCGTGACATGTTTATGTGACAACATCATCTGACAGCTCTGACACTCCATAGACAAACAGCTTCAAAAGAGGAGGAAGTATACCTGCTCAAAAAATATAGGGATGCCTTTTTGCTGCCAAATGTACACCGAGTTGATGGGCTAATTTTACTTCTTTTAGGACTTGAGGAGAGTATTTCAACTGTAATCAAGGTTACATTTGGCGCACGCCTTCAATACTCCATATTTTATGCATAAAACGACTGCTGGAATAAGCAGCTGGATGTACAGATGATAGAAAGAAAGATCAGCGCAACGTCCAGCGCATTTGTCGTTTTGTTAGATTTAAAGGAAACATACAGTTTTTTTTTTTTAATGTAAAGCCAACAAGGTGTCTCTGACCTCCAGCTGGAAGTGTAAGGGACTGAGAGGGGTCTAAACGGGTCATTTCTGAGGGTGAAATGTGGACAAACTGGTGAATATTTTACAATATTTAATGCTCTGTGCACCTTTTTTATGGTTAAAGCACCTGAAAACTCAACAAATCTGAATTATGGCTCAATAATGTTTAATATTCATCTTTCAACGTTAATATTTATTTAGGTTTTAACACTCAAAAAAGAGCTAGCACGCTTCATTAGCATTTTGATGGGGTTTGATTGACAGGTCTCTGGAAGCACGAGCAAACAGCCCCACAACTGTCCCCACATCTGGAGTGAAACTCTGCTAAAGCCAGAGCGACGGTGAGGCTCAGCGGTGTGTTTTCAGGCTCTGAGAAAAACACAGAATAAGAGCAAACTCATCCTGCTGGCGCTTCAGGATTCATCGCGTTGTTCGATAGGTGGCTGAAGCTGCACGAATCGACTGCGCTCAAACTTTCACAGAAAACTAAAAAAAGTGAAGCGGGTCATCCTTTCTATCCTCTATTGACTCCTGATTTATTGCAGCCTGGGGTCTTATCGCTCCACAACCAACACATTGTCCCACTGTCAGGAGTCGTATTGCGGTGCCACGGAGGCAGCCGCCGCTAACTTCCTCCATGACCAAGGATCCAATCTCCTCTGGGGTCAAAGTACAGAGGGCCTCCGTGGCTGGTCCAATAGCACCATGCATGGCTGAGTGCAGCCCACGCTGGGCCAGAGGTATAGTGGCAAGTCCACGGGACGCGAGGTTGGATGAGCTAACCACAGGGATCTGTGTGGATTTACTTTCCTGCCAGCATCCTTTCTGGTCCGGAGTGGACCTATTGTACCGCCTCAATGTCTTATAAGCAACACGGAGACAAAGAGGGACAGAGGCGGGCAGAGATGTGCTCAGATCCTCGGAGATTTGCGGCAACAAGGACGCGATTTTGTTTATTCTTTTAAAGAAAAGCTCATATAGCAAAACTTAAGCCCCCGCACAAAAAAAAAGAGGTGAAGGCCACCCAGCTGGAAATACTAAACAACTGAAGTCTAGCTTTTGGTTCATGTTCAGCGACGCACAAATTGTCTCCAAACATAATTTATCATATGTGAAAAGAAGTTGATAACCCAATTAACTGTGAAGAAGTCTGCTATGCAGAGAATTTGGACTTCTTTTAAAAAGATTCATTTAAGATAAAATGTTGAAGGCTGTTTCTCACTGAATATAATTCCTCTCTGAAAATTACCTCTGGAACACGCCGCTAAAAACTTAATTGATTGGTTCACATTTATTGTTCTGACCTGAAATTAAGTTTTAGCGCGCCGACAATGACGTAAAGCATCGCATTAGTGCTAAGTTATCTAGTCGGAGTGTGATAAACCTGCCTCTGCGCCAGAGTCTTTCAGAGTTTCTGCTGGAATAAAAAAAAGGAGGGTCACAGGGAGATTAGAAAACTTTGAAGAAACAGCTTTGAATTAAAGTTATGATGCCAAAACCAGAAATACCAACAGAGCGTCAGGAGAAGCTGCTGCAGCCCAATGAAGGCAGAGTAATTCAGAGGCTGCTAGCGTGTGTTTACAGGCAAAACATCAGACTTAAGATACTTCATCTGCACCTTTAGCTGCTCAAGATTACTGTTTGTGTAGATGTACGTTTCCCTGTTCTGCTCTGATGAACCAGCTAAAGCTCAGATACAAAACTCCAAAAATACGCCTCTTATTGCAGCAATTAGCATCATAACCTGCTGATGAGAACGAGTTCAATAAGGGACTGTACATCTGTCAGCAGAGGGACAAAAAAGAGGGATTATTTCCGCTAACACGGGCCTGTTTTCCGCCTCACGGTGATGCATTCAAAGCACTGCCCCATCAGCCACAAATACTGAGGCCTCCTCCCTAAAAGTGAGTTTTACATTACTATTAATAAACACTGTTGGGTTTATAAGCCGTGCAGAAATGCGTGAGCAGCATTTTAATGTTGCAGCTGCTTAAAGTGGAGCTATTTAACTACTTTGCACACAGTAACGCACCACGACAAAGAGCGTCTCAGCCGGCCTCCAAACTACAAATAATTTTCCTACAGTCCCTAATGAGTGTTAAACTCTTTTTCAACCGAATCCCACTGACTATAAGAAGACCTTGAGCCGCTGTGGATTCAGAGACAGTTAAAGTCCTTTCTGCTGGGCACAGTGACTGTGTACCATGAAGCCCACTGGAGGAATTCACCATTACTGTGCAAAGCCTAACAGTATGTGTGCTTTTAAAATTAATGACAGAAGCACTCTGACTTTTAGTCCATCTAAAATTTTTATTAAATTTCATTATTCAGCCGTCTCTGTGGCCCTGAATTAATAAACTCCAGGTATCGCACCATGAATTCATATTACATTAGAGACAGATGGAGCCAGGTATACGGCCCTTTCCTCCTTTTACAATATCCTAAAAACATACAATTAAAAATAAGCACTTTGCTCAGTGCAGAACTTTGGTTATTGCCTTGAAAACAGAGTGTGAGGACAAAGACTGAGCTGCTGCTTCACACACACGCTCACACACACACACACACACACATTCAGGTGCCACTTCTTCTAAATGAAGATTTTCTTCCTTTTAAATTTCCTTTTATCCTTATAATCTGATTTTACGGCGATGTTTATGGTTGAAGCTGTGTAAAATGACGTCCTCGAATGCTCGGCTTTGACGTTAAGGTGGCACCCAGAGGACACGGTGGGGCCACGCGGACGCCAAATTTGTCGCAATTACCTGAAACCACCTGAATTTAAGATGAGATAAGCGGCAGCTGCAGAAGAAGTGAGAATTATTTTCTTTCAAGGAACATTTGGGCTCAGCAAACTGTCCCCAGATAAGACAAAACAACGTTACTGGCAGGAGTCAGACGCGTGAATATAGACTGAGCTCCTTCTCAATGATTTCTGAGAGACGTGTGGGGTCAAGAAAACCTTCTGTTAACTGCTTTTTTTACATAAAACATCTGTGTCCTCACCAGGTTTTTCAACGTCCGCCTTCACTTTGTTGCATATTGCACAGAAAAAGCTGCCAGGAATCTAAAAGCCTCCTCAGGTAAAATGGGAGATTTGCACTGAAGTCCATACGTGTTGTCTGCTAGTCACGATTTCATTAACAGGTTCTGAAAAGTGGATTCCTGCCGTGTGTTCGGTTCATGTTTGTTTACCCTAAGTGCGATGGCGCCGAGGTTAAAGCTACCTTTAGGCTCTATAAAGAGCCTTAAGCTGGAGGGCAGCGTGAACAGCTGTTAATGGTGCTGCCCTGAACAACAAACTCTCTAAAAGGAGATTTGAAAGCAGCGTTAGTGCATCATTCTCAGGCCCTGAACTTTCCACCTTAACTCCTGGCAGAGATGGGCGTGAAGTTTGCGTCCCTCAAGCATAAGAACGCAGAAGATAAGGAAGAAGCGTGTTTTCAGAGGAGGTTCGGCTTCTGGGGAACAACCTGGCTCAGGCTGGGTCCGGCCTGGTAAGAGGTAAACTCAGGAAACAGTTATCAACAGCGGCTTCAGGTGAGAAAAGTCATTAACTGCATTCAAAGATAGTCTTTTATCTTCCCCCGTGGAAGCAAACTGCCTCTGCGCTCCCGCTGGCCTGGCATGGATTCCTGCCAGCTCTTTCTTTCCCGCGTCTCCTTCACTTTTTCCATCGCTCCCGTTTTAATGAAGGGAACAATACATAAAGAAATAAACCGCGTGCTGATGTTCATTCCCGCGACACCACTGGAAAACAGCTGGCGGTTGCGCTTCCATCAGAGGCGAAACGTGAACTAATCCAGGCTAGCCAATCAGTGAGCTCTCGCAGAGCAGCATCAGGTGTGTGACAGCAAGTCAAACTCTGCAAAACAAATCGTAATCCGCGACAATTTTGGAGTTATTTCTCACCGAACGCTCAGACTGCAGAATCTGGGACGTGATCAGACGTGGACGGCCACATGCCCGGGTCAGATACGCGGTCACAGCGACGTACTTGTACGTAGGTTAAAGGGGAACTCTGCTGATTTTACACATCAAAGCGTGTTTCCGGGTGAGTCTCCAGAGGGAGCTGCGTGAAGTCTGGTGAATCGCCTCAAGTGATGTCACTTGAGTCAGCGTCGGTCGTGTCTGCAGACTGCGAATGTGAAAAAAATCAGGGGGTGTGGAGCTGGAAAGAAGTGAGCTTACCAGACCTCTGGAGCCCACTCCTCGTCTCCGCCTGACGCTCGAGGCTCCTGACTCTCTGCCTGAACTGTCGGTGGTGGAGGTGCATCATGGGTAGGCGTCAGGTTTTGGTGGAGCGCTCTTTTAATTTCGTTCCGCTGGGAAAGTCTGCAGCACCTGAAATCAGAGAATCCAGAAGTGTGTGTCTTTTATATCTGTATATTTTAATGGTTTTGTCCCATATTGGTACGTTCCAAACCTGCAGCTCAGTTTTCTTTTCCATATGTTTTAAGTGAATTTAAAATACAGCGTAAAACATACGAACTCAAGTCAAAGCAGCCGCGTTTGTGACCTTCAAAAGCCATACAGGCTAGTTTTCCTCTGCAGCCCCTGGCAGGTTGATGACATATATATATATTAAAAAATGTACAAAAGCAGACAAATAGTTCCTCTGTCAACTTTCCTGTTGAAGGCATGTCCGGGCCAAATAAGCCCGTGTTGTAACACAGCCTTCTGGGTAAATTCCAGGTCCAGAGGAACGTCATAGCTTATACATTCAACAAGCGTCTTCCAGCGCGGCTGCGGGTCTGGACATTCCCATTAACGGTGAATTAAGGTTGTCAAACGCCTCAACTTCCACCGCCATGGACGCAGTCTTAAAGTCCACCTCGGAAATCCCACCTGAGTAACTGCTGCAGAATCATACGAGCAACTTTGCGGTAAGAGCGGAGCACTGAGGATTACATGTGCCGTAATTATGGCTGATTCCTCTTTAAGAATTAAAGATATACACATGAAGGCCTGTGCACTGTGTGCTGCAGAGAACAGGGCGAAGACAGCGGAGACAAATGTAACTAATTGTCATATAACCTCAAATTGGGGGCATGAAAGTGTCTAAATAATGGCAGCTAATTTGCCTTGTATTGTGCTTTCTTGATGGGTTTAAATTGAATGAGTCAGGATCCATTCTGGCGTAATGTGAAAGCTGGGGCACTGGTTCACACCGGAGACATTCAAGGTCGAGCTACTCCAAATGAAGGGGCGACGGGGGAGTGAAGAGATTTAAAGTAAGGCAGCTGAGTCAATGGACGGCCGGGGTGCAGATTTGGCAGTATTCATGTAACCTTGAATTATTGCTTGTTTTTTTCTCCCTCCATTGAAAGCTTTTCTGCTGGCTTTCTCAAAAATATATCCTTTTTTTTTTTTTTTTTTGTCCGCCACATTAATGGCACAATCAGCCTGAAAAAATTGCAGTCACAAATTATTCATTGTAATCCTCCATTTGAGGACCCTAATGCCTCTAATTGGGCTTTTATGACTTACAAACTGTATCTTCCTCTGGTTTTTTTCCGTTTTTTTCCCCTCTGGCGTTTGTTTTTCTTCCTTCCCGCCATGCTGCCGAGTGACATTGAGCCTCTCCCTGTCGGGGTGCTCTCTTGTCTCACTCCAGTGCACATTTTCGCTGTCCCCTCTCCTCCTCCCCCAGACAATGAGCTTTTGACTGAATACATTATGTGAGCTGTTGTTCTGTTTGTTGTTGTTTTAGCATCCAAGAAAAGAGATGAATTATTAATGATGACAGACAAAAAAGAAAGAGGAGAATAAAAGAAAACTCTGGTATTTTTAGGGATGCTGCCGAGTGCTGCGGCTCCATCAAGAGGCCTGAGTGTAAGACTGTGGAAGACGCAGCCCATCACGGACGCGGTAACTGTGTCGTATGAAACGCAAACTAAGAAAATATTTCCTAAAGTGCTGCTTTGCATTTTAGAGGAAATGAGCCATCAAAGCATTTTTGTAAATATTGGGAATAGCACTTCATAACTTTCTATTAAAGCCCTTTAAAGTCTTTATTTTTAGTGTAATTCAGAAAACTAACCAGTACTTATTAACCTTGCATGTTATCTTATTACTTATCACTTAACAAAGGTGTGTTTGTTTTCCACTCCAGCACACCTGGGAGGGTATATTCTACGTTCTCCTACGAAGGGAAATAAAGTTTGTTAACGGGTGAACTCCTCTGCGACGACCACATCGGCTGCAGCTTCTGCCATTTTTACCCTCCTCGATCCGTTGCTATAAAGGAACTCGACACCGTCCAGAGAACACGAGCAGGTGGGCTGAATCCCCTCTGCGGTGGGCTTGTGTTCAGTCAAATATTCTGAGATTTGCACCCTTTTTCTTTGAGCGTCCCACCCCAAAACACCAGCCCAGCACTGGGTTGCGACATATCTCATGTTCTGCTCCCAAAGCCCCTTTTGTTCAGCGTATTTTAATGCAGCTGTAAATCACTTTTAAGCTGGTTTCCTCTTAAACGCCGTCGTTGCACATTGTCTTCTTCCACCACGCTTACATTTAAGTGCTGAACCGGCGTTTGGTCGGTGCCATGAAATCAGGCTGTAAATCTCAGGCTGTATTATAAATTTAGATGGATCATGGAGGAGAGTTGAGGTCTGAGTTTGACATGTTACACAAAAAATATGTGTGCGCTGCAGTCCCACTTAACTAAACGTACAAAATAATTCATAATACGAGTTAATTCCAGCTGCTTGGATTATCTAATTGCAGACAAACAGTCTAATCTGCAGCAACTTTTCCAATCACCGCTGACCGTCCTGGGCTTACATCTCAATACCGCCATCAAATCAGAGTATTTCTCAGGCCGTGGTGATGTGGCTGATCTGAAGCAGGGATTACTGTGCCCCCTCTTGGTTATAAATCAGCACTGCATTGTCATTCAGAGCTTCATTACAAGCCTCACAGCAAGATTACAGCCAACTGGTGCGATCATTAGAGCGGTTGGGCCTGAGTCAAGGATGCCGTATGCTCTGCGGGAACGCGAGGACGGTCGATCAGCAGCAGAAAAATACTTTAGTTTGCGCATTTTGTGTAGAACCAGAGGGCAGGGGCGCACGTCTTGATCAAAGGAACAGCCGCTGGTGACAAATTAACTGCGGCCATCGTGTCAGTTTGTCACTGCATTGAATCGCAGACGTCGGCCATTCATCACAGAGAAGAGCTGCTTTTTTTTACCCTCTCTCAGGATCCAGTGATAAGGGATGAATGAAGAAAAATGACGGAGAGATAGGGCTCGTCCACTATCTATCACAGAGCAACAGGGGCCGTCTACCGTACGCTCAGCCCGCGAACGCTGCTGCTGCTTCTGCTCCTAGTTGGTTATTTTATATAACGCCGGCAAGCGTCATGAATCAAACCGGCTTGACTTTGTGGTGAAAATGTTTCACTGTGTCCTTTAACGGACTAGAAAGAGCGATCTGAGAGGCTTCAGCTGCGGCAGAGAGAGCGGAGATTTGATTGATTTTAACACCGTGCGGCTCAGTCGTGCACTGTTTCTTCACGCTGTTTGTATTTATAGCACATCTTTAAGTCCGTCTTCCCTCAACCAGGGGGAAAAAAAGGCCTGCCTGTTTGGAGTTTACAGGATCAAAGCAGAGGTAAATATCATTTCCATAACATTTGAACCAGTTAACCACCAGCACAATGCAGATAAACACTACTGTAAGCGCCTGACAATGCCAATGAGGCAGGAACTCTGTGATTTGCCGCTCCGCCAAAGAGGAGGGAAGCGAGCGCAAACATGGAGGGGGTGAGAGGTCAACTGTGCTCTCCCTGCATCCCTTTCCAAGCAGCCCCTCAAGCACTGGTGATGTTTTAGGCAACCGTGCTTCACATTGGGGGGAGGCCTGATGGATGCCGTTCCCAAGGTGAATGGAAAGAATAGCATTAAGCTGCACCACACTGCCTGGGGAGGGCTCCACCGCTTTAGGTGATTCATCTATTGATTATTTCTACCCGAGCATGGCCGCGCCATGTAAACACACATATATTAGCAGTCTACAATGCACATGTGCGCCCCTAACACACATGCAGACACAGTGGGTCCGGCGAAGCGCGCCTCGGGCCTCCTCACTGTTTTATAATCAGATTCTGACTTGTAGCAGCTCATGGGCATCTTCAAACCACCAGGCAGATGCATCTGATGGATTACTAAATAGAGATGAATGAAGAGATGAAGGAATAAATAAATGATAAATGTGCATTACTGCTATTTGTGTGGGCCAGCTACTGCCTTATTGATCTGAGCTGCCGCTTTTTTTGTGCGTACTGGCGGTGGGCTACGAGTCATATTGTTATGCTTGATGGGCGCCATGCAAAATGTGTGGAGTCTTATCATGACAAAGGAATAAGAATGCTCCGTGATTTGTGCGTGCCATGAAATTCATTAAGAAACTTTTTTTTTATCTTTGCAAAGTTATGTTCATGCACTGAACTTCTCCAAGACCCATTTCGCACAGATATTTCAGACTGGTCTGCAGCGCAAGGCCTCGCAGATTAGTCCAATCCGCTCACTGGTGGCACCAAATGTGGAAATATACATGGTCGTCGTCAAACACTGACTGAGTTTTCCCGGTAAAATGTCCTTAAACCTTGACATCTTCCAGAGGACAGGAGCTGAGCAGCTAGTTCACCCTGGACTGGAAAATTAGCTGTGCTTGAGGTAGTGAAGAAGCAGACGGCCGCACAGCAGATGGATTTATTCCTCTGTCTGAAATCTATCAGTTTGATCTCAAAGTCAACGTCTGTCTTTGTGAAACTGGTCCTGGTGTCTTAATTACACTCCAAAAATCCTCCTCAGAATCAATAAGAGTGCTTTTACATATGCACTGATTAACGATCCAACAACAATGAAGCTTTTTTTCATTTATTTCTGCAGGAAAACTGTTGGCTGTGTGATGAAACATGCCAAATGTGAGCTTTGTTTTTCTTCTTCATGAGGAAATGACAGGAAGTGGTACATTTTTGAGTGAATCTTACTGTTTGCATGCATCTGATGCCTTCTCTGCTTTCCTCCTCATGTCATGACGGGTTCATGTTGAGGTCAAAGGTGAGGATGCTTGTGTGGGTGTGGTACAGAAACGCTATGTTCATACATTATATCGTCTTTCTGCACCTGCATGTGTATATTTATGAAACGAGCTCTCTGTATCTGACACTCAGACGTCCTGTTTGGCCTCCTCGTTAATTTGTTTGAACCAGGACGTGCTCGTGTGGCTGAAGGGTCCACCTCTTCTCCTGAGACAACAATCAACAAAACCGCTTTGTGTGGACATCCACTCAAAGGTTCATCTGCGCTGATGGCGCCGAGCGTCACGTGCCGGACCGTAAACGTACATGACAGAGTAGCATTTCACGTTGCGCTGCGTTACAAACCCGCCGTTCTTCTGTCTGCGTGATCGTGAACGCTGCTGCTCGGGCTGAGATTCAACCTTTCACTGCTAAAAAAAGGATAATGCCAGAGTTGTCACTTACGTTGGATATCATGGCTTCAGGCAGGAAAAGAGCTTCTCTGCAGCGTCGGTTTCTTTTTCCAGACTTTTTTTTTTTCTCTGTCTTTAAACGTTAGACGCGGCGCTCTCCCTTAGGGGCGGTAATGGCATTCTCCATGACAACGGCAGTGTGACACGGCTGTGCCCTTGAGGGCCGGGCGCCCCCTCTGGGGGGAGCGCCACGGAAACACGACAGGGTCAACGGTCACCTCCCATCATCCACCAGCAACCCGTCCTCCTCTTTCTCTCTCCTCAGGTGGAGCGAGGAACGTTAGAGAGAGAGAGAGAGAGAAAGAAAGTCTTGAAGCGAGCCCACTCAGTCCAGGCCTGGCAAACATGGAGCTTTAGCCACAGGCGGTTCTGGCTAGGTCTCTGCCTCGCATCGCTCCTTGCTGTTCCTCCAAGGCCAGGGCTGGATCAATACGTATAGTAGTGCGGATTCTTTTGGCACCCAAGTATAGCTGTGCAGTATTGCCCCGAGGTGTGGGTCCGTTAAAGACATAACAGTGTGTGCATGTGAGCAAAGTGGACTGAGTTTATTCAGGAAGGTGTTGAGATGCTTGGCATGAAACCGATGCTTCCAACAAGGATGTTTGTGGTTTTTTTGTGCTGTTTGAAATGCAGGAAATTCTCGTGTCCCCATTAAATAAAGCATGTGTGATGGTTTTCTATCAGGGAAAGTGTTAAAAAGGACATCCAGAGACATTTAAGGATAATTAAATTTTACAATAACAACTCTTAATTCATTAAAATCATTCATCTGTGGCCCCGTAGAAGATAATATTTACTGTTATTTCTTTTAAAATCATACCAACTTGTGATACACACAGCAGAGCTCATGTGATGAGACTATTGTCTTCAGAAACAATGCTCTTCTGCCCCCTGGTGGCTAAAAAGCAAACCAGCCTGAGACAGAGTTCATGGCTTTTACTGCATTCTTCAACATAAAAACGTACACCCCCATGCAGGAAATAAATAAATTACTGGGAGAACATTGTTTCTTTTGTTTTACGCAGACAAACCAAAAAAAGCTCTCACATCGGCGTCACGTCCGCCTTGGCACGTCTTCAATGACAATTTAAGAGGAAGTAGAGGAAAAAACAGGACGTTGTCAGTTCAACAACCGGCGTCCTGAACATTTGGCTTACAGAAAGTGTTTATGTTCAACCTGCGAACATCAAGTCCAAAATAAAACGAGACGACGAGGTGTCTTCACAAGAAAGAAAGCGAAGAAAAAAATAAAAAAAAACAAGCTTCTCGTCATTAAAAATGATGCAGTTTGTCTTATTAGAAAGGGTTCAGCTAACCTTCTGTTAGTCACAAACAGAGTGTGGCGTCCTCGGTCAGCTCTGAATCCTCCCTCAGGCACCTGAGATTCAAAACAGAGAAACATTTACATCACATCTCTCCTCTACAGGCGTTTCAAAGAGCCTCAGGAGGCACTCAGTCATCAGACGTCCACACACACACCTCATCTATTATAGCAGAATTAGCTCTATGTGTAAGCTTTCCACTGAAATATACCACATCAGAACCGTGATGCTGTACATATAAAGAGCTTTTAGGTCCTTTTCCCACATCACATCCTGCCTGCTGCACTTTCCTATATTCACTGTTCCCCCACCATGCAACAGAAACCATAAATGACGGCACTGGGGATTATTTATTTGTTTATCTTAGCTAATCGGTCCCATCAGGGCTGTGTGGGCGTGCTTTGATCACATTTGATTGGCAGCGCTGGCAACAGGAGCAAACAACCCACAACTGTCATCGCAGCAACTGAATAAACTCTGAATTTTGCGCTGAAACATGTGGAAAAGAAAATTAAAGACATAGCTGCGCTCCAGCTCTCGATCGCACTGACTTACTGGACGCTGGTACTCACCGAACTGGTATAAGGACCTGGACGGTGAGGGAAGGGTGCTGTGTGGCCCATCAGGGGACTGAGGGCCTAAAGCTTTCCCACTTCTCTGGAGACGAGACCTCTGCACAGCCAACGCCACCGCCTGGGCAAACCTGGATGGGCCCGCGCTGGTCTTCTCCTGAGGGGCTGGTGCGGCTGCAGGCCGGTCAGGCGTGGCCGAGGCGGGCTCGTCTGAGGTAGGACTTGGTGGCTGAGGCGATGGCGGAGAGGAAGCTGCAGGATCCTCTCTCCCCGCTTCAGCGATTTCTAAGTCTTCATTAAAGAAGACGGGTGAAGGAGGAGGGGGGAAGCTGTCCTCCTCCTCTTCCTCAGCTTCCCTCTCATCAGTGTATGACTCACAGTGATCCATGTCTGTGCTTACAGACCGTCTGCTGGGGCTCTGAAGACTTTCACTCTGATCCTCTGACTTCATCTGACCATCACCGGGAAGTTCTCCATCGCTGCAGTCTGACAGCGTTATCACCTCAGACGTGACTTCAGGTTCATCCTCTTCCTCCTGCTTCTCAACGGCGTACCCATCCTGAGGGACAGGTGAGCCTGGACCATCCTGATGGTCCAAATCAAGAGGACGTGGAGGAGAAGCTGGCCCGTCAGAGGCCTGTACCTCCGGAGAAGAGCGTTCGGGACTCAGCAAAGGCGTCTCTGATCTGTCAGGAGAACCTGGATCCTCCTCAGCCTCAGTTTGGTTTTTCCCGAGCTCAGGACAGACGTCGCTCTCAGGGTTATCTTCTGTGACACTCTGATCTGGAGCGTCCGAGGTGAGCTCTCGATCGTGGGACTTCTGCTTCTTGGAGGGAACCACTTTGAAGGTGGTCAGTCCCCTCCTCTGCACGGGATCCTCCCACTCAGGCTCAGTGGGGAGGCGGTGCGTGAGAACAGGTTCAACTCCAGCCCCGTCATCTGAACACGCCGGATGCATGGACACAAAGGAGGAGCCATTGTGCGATTTTGGGAAAGTGGCAGAATTCCTCAAACGCTTCACCAGCGTTCCTTTGGACACGGAGGAGGTCAGGACTTTGGCAAGAGCGCTGCGAGCATCAGAGAAGTCTTTCCCCCGAAACGAAGGCAGATACGGGTCAGCGATTTCATGGAGATGTGCGAAGGATGGACGTGAGGAGGATGAGGATGGCCGTGGTTGTGATGGATGTGGCGATGAAGATGAGGACAGCGAGAGGTCTACAGAGTCTGAGTCATCGCTTTCTCTCAGCTCCTCCACAGGGTTCAAGGAGTCTACAGTCCCTGGAGAGACAGGAAAGACTCAGTAAGATGGAAAAAGTAAAAACGAGTAAACTTCACTTAAGAAACAGTAACAGTAAGAAACAGACCAAGTGATGAAGAGACGCTGGACCCAGAAGAACCAGCAAATTCAGTATTATATCATGTTTTTTACCTGAATCCCTTTTAGTCACAAGTTCAGAGACACAGACACATTTTAAAATGAAATCAACTATTAAATTATTCACAGTTTTATTGCAACAAAGAGATTAATAACGAATGGACCCTGCATATAAAACTGTAAATGCTACATGTTTCTGAAAAAGCTTCAAGAATCGAGATCAAAAATCATCATCAAAATATTAAAAACATGACAAGACATTCATCATCTTACAACAGAGTGAAAAATAATACTAACTGCTTACAGATAAACCACAACAGCTGATTAATTCACCACATGACAGTTCATCCGGCTTCTGTTTTGAATTAAAGGCACAACAATTAGCTTGAATCGAACCCATTTAGAGGAAAACACACAAAAAAGGACAAAAACATAAGACAAAAAAAAAGGAAAGTTACAGATTTTCCCAAATAATAACAGAAAGAAAAGCAAAACAGGAAGACAGAATAAAAATAGGACAAATAAAGAGCATTTAAGTGCAGCAGGCGGCAGTGACGCACATCCATAAAAGCCACTAAGATGGGAAGGAGGAAGAAGAGGCCGACGCAGGAGGAGGACGGAGAGGAGGAGGAAGGATGGTGGAAGGAGGAGAGGAAAAGGAGACAGCAGCAGCCGCAGCCCTCAATCACCTGTAAGCAGGGAGGAGAAAAGGCTTAGCTTCAGGGCAGGGCAGCAAAACAAACATGACGACGACGATGACGACGCCAAAACCAGTTTGGTCAGCGCTGTGATTCTGATTGAATCAGGCCTTGATTATGTAAGCGTAGGAGGGCGGGAGGAAGAGTGTGATCATCAGCTGGGAGTTGTTGTTTCTGCTTAGGATTGATACCAACTCAGCAGAGTGTCGCGCCCCCGTCGCAGAAAGAAAACAAGGGCGCGAACCGAGACGCTGGGAGATAATCAGAAAGAAAAAGTTTGAAGCACTTCTTCCTTTCTTCCACCTGAGCGCCTCACAAAACTGCAGATCCCTAATAACAAAACGATCGTTGTCCATTCAGGTCTGCGAAAGCCAGATCAGTGAATGCACCGACAGGTCCTGAAGCCAGGTGGTGAAAGCACGTCAGGCAGACTAAAACCAGCCAGTGAAAGCTCGGACAATAGAGGGATTTATCTTGGAAGCGACTGAAGCCAATATGCTCCATGAACAAGGCTCCTGGGTCACTTTAATTGCCCTGAACGGGGGTTAAATTGTTCTGACTGATAAAAGCTGCGTTCTGTGCTGGATTTAACTGCTAAATCTTCCATTTGATGGTATTCGCTTTGACATTTTAATCTTGATTTAACTTCAATCTCTCTCGACCTCGCGCGCCGCCGACTGAAGCCGTGAGGATCTGGCAGACGCGAGAACTCACCCCACTCTAAACCCCTTTGATTTCCACTGAAATACTGTAAAAGGTCAACTGGGAATGTTGCGCCGGCATATTTCATGTCTGCTGCTGCTGCTGCTTCAGTGAGGCTGCCTCGACAATCACCACTAGATGGCAAAACAAACACAAAGCTCACCAGCGGGATCAGGCTGCGTTTGGACGGTCAATATTGACTCTGCATTGAACGATTAACAGTGTTTTTGCTGTCATTAAACTGTGTTCAGCGCAGAGAGCCATCTCTATCATCAGTGAAGGCTTTACCTTTGACCTCGGCGTCCGACTGCGGCTCCTGGTGGGTGTTTGCGCAGGGAGGGGGTGGGGCCCTCCGCTTGGTGCTCCTCAGGGTGGATTCTGCAGACCTCTACAGCGAGACATGAACATCAGTGGATTTTCTTTCCTCAGTGTCTCTTCATTGTCAGCAAAACTAAACCAGCTCCGCCTGATTTTACTGAAATCGACTGAGCAGTTTTTGAGGCAAACCTCCTCGCCTCAGTGGAAGAAGAAGAGGCTGAAAAACCCACCTGTGGCCCTCTCAGGTGACAGGTGCTGAGGTTGCTGGGGACGCTCTGGGACGCCCCCATGGGCGGCTGAGGGGCTCGTCTCTTCTTGGGCACGTCTGCTTGCGGGGCGTTAGAGGACTGCCCGTTCACGCCGTCTCCCATTGGCTTGTTGAGACCAGGAGAAGACGGGGGACTCGGCGGCCCTTTCTACCAAGAGGGAAATGCACATTTGATGAGAAGCTTTACAATAGCTCACATCATATCCTTCACGAGCCGACGGCATACTGTACCATTCCAGCTTTTTTCTTCCCTCTTCTGAATAAGCTGAGAAATCCTGTGCTCTCCTTCTGCTTCTTCTCCCTCTTTGGCAGCTCTGCAGAATGTAAATGATCTTCATCAGCTCATAATACGCAGCAGAAGACAGCGAGCAGCAGATACGACCGAGGCCGTGCACGAACGCGTTACCTTGAAGTGGAGGAGGTGAGATGACCTCCGTTGGCGAGACAGCTGTTGAACACAGAAAACAATGGCATTATGGGTTCAGGTTGTCCAGAAACACACACAGATATTTTAATATGCTGCATATGTGTGAAGACATTGTCTTTATTCGGTTGTGTTTTGTCTATTTGTTTTCAGCTGCAGTGCGTCGGCCTCTCAGGGTCACTACAGTAAAAACCGACAAAGTGCAAGCCAGAAAATGAATAAAATACAGTGTATTTAGGTGGAAAGGGGCGAATTTAAGGCGGATTTACACACGTGAATGCCAGTCGGGTCTCAAATGGTGGGAAAAAAATGCTACACAATTTTTTGTTCAAATCATGTATTAATGTGAGGACGGTTGCATCAGATTTGTGTGGAGAGATGAGGTTTAATCGGTGAAACAGCTTCTTCTTCTTAACTCAAACAGCTGATCAGTCATGTGACGTCTCCTCCAGCATACCTGCTTCAGGTGTCCTGGGTGGGTCCTCGTGCTCCACAGCTGTGTCTCTGGCGAACACTTCCCTCAGCCCATGCTCGTTCAAACTCTTGGTCAGGTCCAGCAGCTCTGTGGACTGACAGTCTCTCAGTAAGACGGTCGTCTCGACTTTGAACTCACACTTGTCACACACCACAGGCAGCAGCATCTCCAGGGGCACTCTGGGACTCACTCGCACCACGGCCTTATGGGACTTATTGTAGTTGATCAGCAGACGCACAGATGCCTGTGAAGAGAAATGACATTTTCTACTCATTTTACACAACTATGGCCACAATAAATACTGATATCGCATTAGTTATGTCCTAAATGTTTTCCTCTTTTCACCTCAGGCATGTACGGCCTCCTGATCTTCTCCTCCACCCCTTTGGGCTTCAGCACAATCTTGTCCGCTTCGAGCGAGCCAATAGGAGAGTTTGGTTTAAAGCTGATGTTGTTCTTGTTGGGCGAGAGGACCTCGACCGTGTAGTCTGACGGGTTCAGGTGGTAGCTTGCACAAAGGGTCACCAGCAAGTCCATCACTGGTTTACTATTAAGAATATACAAAGAAAACAAGTGATAATACACCGAATATGTCTTGTGAGCTTGTAAGGTTACAAAATCCACCAGGGTTTTTAAATTACAGCAGTTAAATACATAGAGATTGGTGTAAAAATGAAGTTACAACTGAGACCTGTCCATCTGCAAACTGGACTTAATGTCCAATAGCAGTGGAGATGAGAGGAGACTGTCCAGCCAAAGCAAAACACATGCAGCCGAGGCCAAGATATGCAAGTTTTAGGCCTTTGTAGAGGTTAAGCTCCAACACTTCAACTCCAAGCTCCTACATTTCCCATAATGCATCAAAAGTGGCATTAAATTCAAGACTGAAGCGGCCATGCTGCCTGCAGTCACATCCACTGAGCACAAACTGCACACCCTTCACATCAAACAGCTCGTGCTCCGACCCACCTTCCGTGCACCGTGGCGCTCCTCTCCAGCCCCCCCGGCAGGACCACTGACAGAGAGTGGTCCCTCTCCAGCGGATTCACCTGCTCATCCATCGCAAGGGACCCTCGAGGGAACTCAAAAGCCTCTCCAGATCTGACGGTGTCAGGTCGAGCTCCTGAGAGATGGGACATGTCTCAGTAATTGATTACATGAGTGTGAAATGTCTCACAGCAGCTCGAAAACATGTGAAGAATGACATCTGAAGGCCTGACGCCAACTCCCGCAAAAACACACTGGAAGGCTAACTTCAGCAGGTTGTTGCTACAAATGAACCCTTAAATGGAACCTTTGCATTGAGTGCTAGCTTGCGTTATTAGCCTATGAAAAGCCAGAGCCCATTAGGTTACCTGAGAAGCCCCCTCCTCAGACGTTAAAGGTGACGGTCCAAAGCCCACAGCCGAGCTGCCTCCACACAGAAACAACGAGAAAGTATCCAGACTGTCGCTTCCAGAGTATCTTATGAGCAGCTAAGCTAAAAAAAATCTCTAACTTTTGTTGTGTTTTCCTAAAAACTACGGACTCCCGGCGGTTTCCCGCTCCGTTTGCGGTAAATTAAAGACACTCCTCGCCTCCTTCCAGGAATTTAAGCACCTTCTTCCTTCACCTTTGACCCCGTGCGGTTCTCAGTTTGATTAAAGCTAACGCCCTCGGTGTATTTTAAGCTAGGAGTTCACCGGCGCGTGCCAACAAAACAGCTGCGCGCGCCACTGTCCCCTCCGCCGGCACGCGCGCCTGTCACGAGGTGACTGAGTGCAGAGCAAACAGAATTTGACTGTACAAATAGCTGTAATAATGATTGAATTAGCAGTGTTCAAACACAGATAACAGCTTCTTTAAACGCATTAAAATCAGCTACGTTTATTTATTTACTCAGCTTTTAATTTACTTTATTTGTTATTTAAACATGGCTTGTTTTTATATACATTTACTTATTTGTCATCCTGTCCCTGCTCCTGTTAGTCCTGCTTGATACAGCAACTGAAGTAAGCCAAATAAACAAACAATTTCCTCCAAAAGTACAGCATAATCACACCAGGATCATAGTTGCTTTGCTGGAAAGAGCCAAATAATATCCTTCAGGCTGCTGTATGACACCATGAAAAGGTCATCTTTATCCACAATAAGGTGTTTCAGTAGCTCATACAGGACCAGCCCCTGTCTGTTCAGCCATGTTGTTCAAGCAGTAATGCTGAGTGCCAAATAAGCTTACACTGTTTCTTCAGTAAGAGGGATTAGTGCTTTTAAAAGGCTGTCTCTCTCCGTCGCTCCACGTTCACAAACACTTCATTCTCCATGCATCCACAGCCGTGCACACTCACCTGTGTCCACACACTCGTCCCATTCTCCTCCGACTTTCTCCTCTGTGTTATTAAGAGAGGTTGAGGAGAAGAGAGGGTTCCTTCCTCTGTAATCCCTGTTTAGCAGAGAACCCACCACACCTACAGGCCCTGCCCAGTCATGTGACAGCACTTTGCACGTCTGTGTGTTCTGCATGGGAGGGGGTGAGCTGGGGGGTATCTGCACGGGCGGGCATGCCCGTCGTAACCTGGTGAACCTGTTCCCAATGTTAAACCTGTAACCCTGTAATGTTCAAAGAGTATACCACTCAATTTGGAAAAGGGTCTCTAATCTAATCCACATAATCTGCTGATCCTCTCTGGCAAAATTACTGCTGATCAGCTGTTCTGTGGTCCATCATACTGTAAAGCATGGACACACGCTGAGATTAAGCCCCTTTTCGAATGAAATTGGTGGACAATAAGTAGTTAATTGTGTTTAAAGGAATACACAGATTAATGATAGAGAGTCAGTAGGAGGAGAAATCTGTCAGTGTTAGCACGCCGACGTTAGCATTGACAGATTATGAGGTCATTCAGGGATGTAACTCTGTATTTTAAAGGAAGTTTCCAAAAGTTTGCCACACAGGGGAAATTTTTTACAGTATTTACTTGTACAGTACTGGAGGTGCGGCAGAGTAATTATAGGACAGTTATTTTCTTCAGCTTTGACTCAGAGAAGGATTTCGTGACTTTTATACGTGATTAGTCACTGATGAATTAAACTGGAATGACCTTTAACACGAGGCTCGCTGCTGTCACGTCACTCAAACCCTGATTCATCTGCACACAGTAAAGTGGGAGATTCAATCAAATTAAGCGCAGGGAACACATGTCTGCACTGACTGCAGTCTTGTAATCTCATTGTGGAGTCTCAGTGGATATCACCGCACGGCTTTGATCACCTTCTTTTGTTGACTTATCATGTTGTGAAATGGAAGAGGCCCACACACACCTTCAAACAGGTAGAAGGAGTTAAACTGTCGGGTTGTTTCTGACTTAAATGCGTCCACATGAGGACACAGATACGGCGTAACGCTGCTGTGGAGCGGCTGTGTGTGGTGGAGTAAGTGGCGTGACGCTGACATGCTTTATTTTTCCTGTCACGGGAAATCAAAATGGCAACAGTGTGAACTCATTTCCCCATGTTAGGCTCAAACTCTATTCTCGAATGGATTCGTATAAACTCAGGAAGTTTTCATCCAGCAGTGCGCAGAATCTGTACTGCTTGTTCTTCAGTCTGGACATTTATAGAGACGTGTTTGCAAGGACGCAAACTCGTGTGAACTGTCTGTGTTTGCTCTGTTTTCTCCAAGCAGCCCGGCCTCGAACAGAGAGCGAGCATGGAGCAACAAACCCCAAAAGAGGGCTTTTTTTGACATGCTACAAGCTACAAGACGTCCCACTGCTGAAACAAGGCCTCTAAATTCATCACTTGGCTTCTAATGAAACATGCAGCAGAGTCTCAGAGAGCTGCCAAGAAGGAGGACAGTGAACGCAGCTTTGGAAACACCGTTCACACCAGCAGGAGTGCTATTTTCAATTCTGCTGACTGTGGTCCTTAAATGTCCTTTAAAATCACGTCCTCGGCTCACATTGTCTGCGAGTGTCCTTTCCTGTCTGATCTGTCAGCTGTAGCACAATTTTTCTTATCAGAGTCATAAAATTACCCGTGAATCAAAGTTTATATTGAATTTTTCGTGGTGATTTGAAACTGTGTGCACCCATGTGAGAGTGACAAGGAGCTGCAGGGATTATTGGTTGGAGAAAACAGGCGTTGTGAAGGTGTCCCTTTGGGTCACTGTGATGGCATTTCTCACTATTTTCTGAATGTCTAAAAACCAAACAATCAATCAGTTAATGCAGGGAACAATCAGAAGATTAATCCATGTTGAAAAATCATTAGTTGCAATGTATAGTTTGCTATCAGCTGCAGAAGAAAACAAACTTAATTGCATCCTACGGGGCGTCACATTGCGTATTACTGGTGTAATTTCGCCGACTGTCCAGCAGGTGGCGTAAATCCATAAGACAAACTGCAGAGGGAGCGTTGTACACTGATGTCAGCTCCCCGCAATGTGATCTCCACGTGAGCAGGTACGTGCCAGCTTCCTCACACCTTTATCTCCTCCATGTCAGCAATAGTCTAGAAATCTTACTTTGCATGCTAGAAAAGATAAATCTGTAACTGAGCCTCCAACCCTCAGTATAACATCATAGCTACAGACGCGCTGTGAAACAAGTATGCAGCATATTGATATACTACACTGTCATTAATAAACAAAATGTAACTTCTAAAACTGGACTTTTATCCTGAAATAAATATTGTTTTGTTTCTCTGTTTTTACCTAAATTTTGATGTGTTATCGTGTGGTTTGATGCATTGTCTTTATTTTTATTTGCATACTTATTTCAATCTTATTTTGCATTTTAGCTGTTTTTAATGTCTTTTATGTAAAGCATCCACTTGGTGCATGTGATTCCTTTCTTGTGAAGCACTTCGAGCTGTAACTCCTGTATGAAAGCTGCTATACAAATAAAGTTTTTGATTATTATTATTATTATTGTTTGTATTATTCTACATGTAACCACTGCTGTAAAAGCTTGAATTAAAATCATGTGTTTTCTGTGACTAAACAGCTGTAATGCAGCTGTCTAATAGAAAGGAGACAGTGATTTTGGGGTAAATAAGCAGAATGATGAGCTCTATAATTATCGGACAAGCTGCGACCAAAGTAAAGCAAATAGCCACTGTTGGTCACATATAAATAACAGTATTAATGCAGTCAGTCTGCCTTCTATATTTTGTTTTTGAATAAGTGACAACAGGTGTGTTTTCCCTGTACATTCAAGCCATCTTGTGACAGTCACAGCTTTAAGGACATTCACTCCCAGCCGTACCGACCGGAAGCGCGGATTGATTTCTCCACGGCGAGCAAGGGCGGCTAAAAAAAATCAAAGAAGCGCTGATTAAACGCTAATCCATCAAGCCTCGGACGGGATTTCTCAAAAGGAGACAAGCGTTTAAGTCTGACTTCGGCAAACTATCCGCTTACATCGAGGATTATTCTGTCGGATATGGGATCTACCTTCAGGGTCCCCACCTGCCGGGCACCGTAATGGTGGTGAGTGCTCGATCGTGGAGAAGCGCTCAGCTTTTTTTTTTTTTTTTTTGACGTGACAGGTTACTACTGAACGACAGCCGGACTCAGGTGTTAGTTATTTGACGAGGCAGTACCACATAAGTTTTTTAAAATGTGTGAGATGAACGCGATGTGAGCAATACGTGGATTTGTAAAATTATCTTGAATATATTTCATCTTTGATTCTCTTCCGCTAATTGCGCGCGCGACAGGCCGATGCAGCCGTAGTATAAAAGCCATTTTAAGGTTTTTCCTCACCTAAATATATATTTTAATAACATCTACTCTTCGAAGAGGTTACCATTTCACTGATTGTCTTTTTAATTGCCTCATTTAGACTTATTATAGCCCACTTCTGGACCTTCTGTGCATGAACTGCGTATTTTCCTTCTTTTCCAAACAAAATAACCACCGCGTCGTGACAAAAAAATAAACAAACAAACAAAACAAAAAGGCTTCGGATATAAGCAATCCCCCCCTCCCTCCGACGTGCTGGGAGGGAACAGCCATGACAGCAACAGGCCTATTTGGTGTGAAAACGTTTCCTATTTATAACATGCGGCGCAACAAGGGCCAAATGACGAGCTTTTGTGCGTTAGGTGACAGAAAAAACAACGGACATCTCCGTTTGTGACAAACGCCGTGAGAGTACAGCTGTAGATACATCTGGGAAGGACACGCCCAGGCTCATTGGGACCCATTCATGCCGGGGAGGGGGGCTTCATGTCAACCTTAAACATCAGCACCAAAACGCACTCAGAGCTTTGACATGTTCTCCATTTTATCCTGCTTTGGCCAGAATACGTCATCAATCAGTGTTTAATAGTGTAGCAGCTCAGGTGATGTAGAAGTGAGGAGAAAACAAGTCCAATAAAGTGATTGACCGCAGTTCACGGGCCCCCAGGTGGCCCCCGCGCCCCGGCTTTGGCAGCGCTGGTTTCCAGGGGACGTTGACGGGAGGCTGCCGAAGAAGCGCCTGGAAGCCTCCACCTCGATCGGCCGCCGGTGCCTACGTGCCTCCGTCTTTCCTCTTGTGTGTGCTCACATCATTTGGCGTCGCTGGTGGCGTATGTGGAGGGAAGGGGGGGGGACATGACGGCCGTGGATGACTCGACGAGCTGGCAAAAAGTCCCGGAGATAACGCGGAGACATCAATATGGCGACAGCTGCCGCGGCCCCGTCGGCTCGTTTTAAAACCGCCAACAATTAAGGTATCGTCTGATCGCCTGACACCTTCCGACTCCTCGTTTCTGTTTCTGAACAGCCTCACAAGCGCCTCTCGTGTCAGCCTCCTCCTGCAGCTCTGAGTTGGTCAGAAATCAATACAGCTGCCCTGAAATCAAAGTGCTTTAAGGTAACGGTAAGCGAACTGTAGGGACGCCATTGTGTGTGGATGTAACGGTAAAGAACCGTTGGTGGAAGTGTAGTTCAAGATGTCTCATGGTTCACTCCTCCTCTTCTTCTCTGAGCACCACGGCCACCAGCGCCCTTTTGACACCACGTCAGCCGAGATTGAAGTCGTCCAGCTAAAATGTGGTGAGCTCATGAGTCTGGCCAAAATGTCTGATAGTTTGAGGCCGCTTTCCGGGCTCTCTGAGGCCGCTTTCCGGGCTCTCTGAGGCCGCTTTCCGGGCTCTCTGAGGCCGCTTTCCGGGCTCTCTGAGGCCGCTTTCCGGGCTCTCTGAGGCCGCTGCCCGCTCCGGCTTTAGCACCATGGACAGTGAAGCATCCACAGGTGGAGAGCCGGCTCAAGGGCACTCAAAGGAGGCTGCTGTGGATGCGATGGGCGCCTGACTGGAAAGCAGCTCTCACATGATCACATCCACAAAAAGTTTTGGTTTGATGATGAAGATGTCATCTTGTTTTGTGAGCTTTTATTGGGATCAATTATGCTGCGTTTTCAAGCGCTTTTCAATGTCAGCGTGCCCAAAGGCAAAGGTGTTGTGTCCATGTGCAACAGGCTTCCTCTCAGTGTCAGGATGCGTTCAGGTGCCCAGATGTTGGCTGTCCCTGCGGGTTTTCAGTATCTGACACCGGGGATGACCACCCTGATGGCTGATTCAGAGGTGGGTGTGGATGTTGGGCCTACGGGGTCGATCAGACCTCACAACCCCCGCCGCCGCCTGGCAGGCTCGTGGTGGACAAGCTGTCAGGCCACACATCCCAACGCTGGGTCCCGGGGCAGTCTGTGGGACACGGGCAGATGTGTTTTAGTTTGTGCCTGATGGATCCTTAGAAATACATTTCCCTTCTGCGGTGGCTTTGTAATAAGCCTCCACTCCAGAAATAATAGATGCTATGCTTGACTGACCGCAGTTTATGAGCCACAGTTCACCGCTTATCTCCTCTGTTTTCTCTCAGTTTCACGCTCATCAGAAATGGATGAAATTAAATCTTGCACCACGTGCGTCGTGCTGTTAAATACATGTTTGTTGTCAGCGTAAACGGCTTGTTGTTGTGAACAAAACCGTGAACAAATGTCGACAGAATAGCTCATCTGAAGCTTTTGATACCGCTCTCATGCTAAAGATGAAGCTACAGCCTGGAGATTGTTAGCTTAGCTTAGCATAAAGACTGGGAGCAGAGGTAAACAGCTAGCCTGGAGCTAGGAGTGTAACAAACGAGGTGTGGCATGTTAATTAATGAGCTTTAAAGGTGCTGGTGATGCTAATACAAGCTAACGGGCTTGTTGCTTTTAATTCATACTGATCGATTGGATGATTGATTGATTGAATGAATGACATTGTTAAATCAGTCTAGCTCAAAGTTGCCTCTTGTTGCACCTCCATTTCCCTCTGGACAAAGGAAGAAAAGACGGCGGCTCGCTTTTGGGCGGTTCCTGTTTTCAGGGCTGGTGCGGCGTCCCACGAGGACCAGGACCCACCTGTGACTGCAGAGACTGGGAGGCTCCGAGGACTCGCTGATAATCGCTCACCAGGGTTTTTTGGGAAGGTCTTGTTTGTGCGCCTTCCCTCTGTTTCCTGCGGGACCATGATGGGCTTCTGGGTGTGAGCGCGGCAGATGGTTTACAGATCAATACTGTCAGCTGCATTGTGAAAATGCTTCATTTTTTACTAATTTGAGGCCACAAACCAATTAATAATGCAGTAAAAGTACTGCTCTAACTCTCCAGACGCCACTTTACCCAACTGCAGCAGTAAATAGGGGCTCACACGGAGCGATGAATGAGGGAAAGCAGCAAGATTATGTTCTCTTCAGAGAGTCGAATGCTTGGCACCTTCTCATGCTGTTTAACTCAGTTGGTGCTGGCTATTTCTGTGTTCCTGTGAATCAGCTGAAGGCGACAGACCCCCCATTTACCGCCTCTGTAAAGCCTCGACCCTACCTGTGACCTCTCTCGCTGCTTTGATTTCACGTAGAGATCAGCCTGACACACGACGCAGTCTTTATTTTCCTTTCAACAATTAGAAACGTTGATGTGCCTTTTAGCAGAAAAGCATTTTAATGTATTAGCTTTTTGACGTGTCCACGTGACATAACTGGTACTTGTTGTTCGGGACCATTTGCATGCGTCTCCTCTTCCTAAATGCGTGCTTGTGTCACGAGGAAGGAGTTCCCTCATGATACATTGAGCTGATAGTTATGGTCAGATATGGAGGCAGGACGATAACCTGCACAGGTGCATGTGTTTCCAGAAGCCATTTCTCCCTCATGTCCTTCTCCTTGCAGCTCCTCGTCCCAGCTGAGCCCCTCGCTGCCCTCTGAAGGAGCAGGATGACAAGATGGCACAGCTGCTTGTACCGCCCGGACCTGACAGCTTCCGCCCCTTCGTCCCCGAGTCGCTGGCCGCCATCGAGAGGCGCATCGCCGAGGAGGAGGCCCGGAGACCGCGGGCGGAGCGCCGCATCGACAGCGACGACGAAAATGGGCCCAAGCCCAACAGCGACCTGGAGGCGGGGAAGTCTCTCCCCTTCATCTATGGGGACATCCCGCCCCGCCTGGTGTCCACCCCTCTGGAGGACATGGATCCCTTCTACAGCAATCAGAAGGTCTGTGGTTCCATGTCCATCGCATGTAGATGCAGATGTGGCAGTTTCTTCCACTTGCAATTCAAATACTGCCTGGACATAATTACTCATTTATTCAGTAGGAATACTTCATCATTTCTGTAGCTCACCTGTACAAATACCAAGGTGTTAATAGGTGAGTTTTTGTTACCTTTGTGTGGAGCCAGGTGAGCTGTTTCTCCATGTCCTGTGTGTAGGCTAAGCTAAGCTAATCAGCTGCTGGCTAAAGCATCATATATTTACATGGGAGGTATCAATCTTCTCTTGTTACTCTGCAGTAAAGCAGAAAATGTTGAACTGTTCCTTTAAGCAGCATTATGAATATGAGTATTTTTACTTCTCTATGTTGCTGCTTCGCTAACAAATCGGAATATTTCTTCCACTCCTGGCGACAGCACAGTTGTGAAAAAGCAAATCCTTCACTGCGTTAATTTCAAACAATTAGCAGCATTAGCATTTGGTGTTTCCTTTCAACATGAATGCGCTCACCCAAGTTAGAGCCTTTAAAGCACGGGCCAACAGAGGTGCCAGATGCTAATGGGAGCTGCTGTGCCAGTTGCACTGCGGTGCCAACACGTCCTGCCTGAGGTGAACTCATCCAGCTCCATTAGTGTAACAGCCACAGCCCCCGAGCAGAGGCTGGACAGCTCAGTCCTCTCTGCTGTTATGACTAATCGCCATCGACTGCATGAACAGTGGACGGAGCAGCTGGGTCCAAAAAGTGAAGCCAACGAGAAGCGCTTTAAAGGTGCATTCTTTCTAATGGCCAGCAGGGGGCGACCCCACTGGCTGCAAACGGAAGAGCCGACTTCTCAGTTGATTTATTACCTCAGTAAATGTCTTCCTGATGAGTTTACGGTCTCAGTCGTTATTTCTTCGTCCCATTTGGAGTAAAACTGACCATCAGGCAGGGTACGCTTTACAGCGTGGCTGCTTTGTGATTGACAAGCTGCGACCACGGCGTGCCCTCGAGTTCTCAGTCACATCCAATCAGCAGAGGCGTAGTAATGAGTGTCACATATGCAGCTTTATGAAATGTCCTTTCAGTCCTGTTTTATGTCTGCATCTCTCTCATATAGTAAATAAGCTAAGCAGAGAAAAGACGAGCTTTGTGTGTTGCTGGTTTTAACTAATCTTGTGTGTCCCTCTTTCAGACCTTCATAGTATTGAATCGCGGGAAGGCAATCTTCCGTTTCAACGCCACTCCTGCCTTGTACATCTTAAGCCCCTTCAACCCTCTGAGGAGGGTAGCCATTAGAGTTTTAGTACACTCATATCCTTTTCCAGCTTGCGATGGAAACAGTTTCATTTGGATTAAAGGGTTCATCAGACAAAAGAGGGACTGAAATGTGCTCATTGTGAAGACTAAATGTTGTAATGGTCTGGACGTTCTGTGCAGACGTACGTCAGCCTGGACTGCTGCTCAGTGCTTTTCACTGCTTAGTTTTGGTTGTAGCGTGAATGAGAACGGGGGTGTCGCATTGTGTTCCTTGACTTTGTCTCCACGATGTTCAGCATGTTGATCATGTTCACAATCCTGACCAACTGTGCTTTCATGACCCTCAGTAACCCCCCGGACTGGGCCAAGAATGTAGAGTAAGTCCCTTTCCTCTTGTTTAGGTTGTACATTGATTTGCACATTTATTGAGCACGATGGCAGTTTGCATCAAAAATCACACCTGAATGACACAATGCATGATGGGAGCTGTAGTTCTAACACATGTAGGTGCAAGCTGCTAAAACATCACCTCTATAAATCTGTATTTCCCACAGCAGCTGTACAAGAACACATCTGCGATCAGGATCAGGAGTAGCCAAACTGATCCTGAAATCACAACACGTAGCATGGCGAGCTTCAGCGTGGCGACTATGCTGGAGTGAAAACTGAGCCAGATTTGATAAAATACGTTTTGCAGTTTTAGCTTCACATGAGCGCTCGCCTCCAGTACAAATGGCTGCAGTGAAGCAAACTGAACCACTGTCTTTAGAAGCAGATCAGCACACACTGCTGTGAAGTTTGGACATGGTGCCACCGTGCCTCTGAATCAACATCATCATCTGTCTCTGCGTGCCTTCCCTCCCTCCCCACACTTCCTGCCTTCCTCACCTGTTTTGCCAGGTACACGTTCACAGGGATTTACACCTTCGAGTCCCTGATAAAGATCCTGGCCAGGGGCTTCTGTGTGGGGAAGTTCACTTTCCTGCGGGACCCGTGGAACTGGCTGGATTTCAGTGTTATCCTCATGGCGTAAGTATCCTGACAGGCAGAGTTAGGGTGAGCGTAACACGATGTGGCGTAGATTAAGAGGCCAAACGTTTTTAACGCTAATCAGCACAGCAGCCTGTTGAGGAGGAGGATGAGGAGGGGAAGATGATCCACAGCTCAGTTGTGTGCATTTTGAAAGCGTGGCCGTAAACCTCTGCTCTGTCATAATGGACGTGAGCCCCCAAAGCGTGGAGCATCTTGGCCCATATCTGCCCCACGCTTCGATGGCCTGGCCTGCTTGTCTTGAAACTAAAATACTGCCTTCAGCGTTAGGTTACGCAGCCAATGTCAATGCAATGAGACTGTAACCTTGTTTTGTCTGAGATTCCTGTAATTCATAATGCTGTTCTGAGGCGCTGATGTTTGTGCTTTGTGCTGTGTAGTAACTGTGCATTTGATCCTGCAGGTATATAACAGAGTTTGTAAACCTAGGCAATGTTTCAGCTCTGCGCACGTTCAGAGTATTGCGAGCTTTGAAAACTATCTCAGTAATCCCAGGTAAGGCCGCCGTGCCTGCTGCCAGCACTCCTGCCATTTGTCCTCTGTGTGTGACCGTTTGCCGTTCCCTCCTCTCCCTCCCCTTCCCACGACCCTCCTTTTGTCTTGTCACGCCATGTGTGTGTGTGCCTGAATTGTGTGCACTGTGGGCGCGTATGTGCGTGCGCATCCCCACCTTTTCCCAAAATACCCGCCTCCCGTCCCTCCACCCCTCCCTCCTCCTCCTCCCCCCACCTTCCCTTACAGATATGTCACAGAGTTTGTGGACCTGGGCAATGTCTCAGCACTGCGAACCTTCAGGGTTCTGCGAGCCCTGAAAACTATATCAGTCATCCCAGGTGAGAGAGCCATCAAGGCCCGTAGGGTTAATGAAATGCTAACGGCTAACTGGCGTTTCGCTAACATCCGAGCACCTCCCACCCCCCCTTCAGCACATCTCACTGTAGCTAAGCCTGATGACGCTGGTCGCCGTCTCTCATGCTGGCCAGTAAAAGCTGGAATCTGGCTCCAATCTGCACAGATTGACGGGATTCTGAGCTTTTAGAAACATCCTTTAAGGCAGAATTTTTTTTGGTTGAAATCTATTCTTGCCTTGGGAGACTTACAATTAGATTTTGTGCACTCTTTGTTCATTTTTTTTCCTTTCTGCATGAGACATTGCAAAAGCCGATTTTCTGGTGGCAAGCACTCGTGTGTGTAGGGCTCCTCCTGACCTTGTTTTCCTGTGCATGTCTTGTTCAATGTTGTGTGTTTTTGGGGAAACTGTGACATGGTGAGCGGTGGTTGGGTAACGGCGTTCCAAACACTAACACTGTTCACATCACAAACTAACAAAAGGTCGTATGTAAAGCACCCAGGAAGACTTGTCATTGGCTGTTTGTATGAAGAGGATCATCCACTTCCACAGCATACGTTACTTATTCCAGCTGTCAGAACCCAGTTTAAACATCATGGGCTCATTTTTGTGGCAGTGCAGAGCCTTTTAAAGCAGTGCTAACACACCCAAAGGTCTGTTTTCTGCACAGCGTCACTCAGGTAAAGGAACGGTTTGATATTTTGGGAAATAAGCTCACTGCTTTTATTATTGAGCATCAGATGAGATCAAGATTGACATCACTCACACGTCTGCACGCTCAATGAAGCTAGAGCCAGCTGGCGGGTAGCTTAGCTTAGCATAGGGACTGGAAGCAGATGGAAACAGCTAGCCTGGCTCTTCCATAGTTAAAAAATACACCTTCCAGCACCACTAATTGACTCACTTTATCTGGTGTTTGGTACAAAACAAGCAAAATACAATGTCTTAATTAATGAGCACGAGCTGTTTCCCGCTGCTTTTAGCCTTCATGCTAAGCTAAGCCAAACAACAGCTGCCTTCTATGGACATAACAGTGCTATCAGTCGTCTCATCTAACTCTCAGCAAGGAAGCAAATCAGCTTTTCCCCCAAATATCAAACTGTTTGTTTATTAGATTGTGTTTCCTCGTACTCCACAACCAGCTGCATGAGAGCAGAGTGAGACGAGCAGTGTGACTGGCTGAGAGGATAACGAGTAATCGCCACAATCACCCTCCAGTTTATATACCACTTCATACGCCTGTGCCGATATGGATAAAAGCAGCATGTGCATCCTCACTGACCTTGTGCACATGGCTCAGCATTGTGCGCTGGAAAAAAACAACTCAATTGAACTGTTTCAGTGGCATTCAAAGCAGAAGACGACAGCGCAGGACCTGTGGAAGTATAGGACGTACAATTACACAAACAGACATCAGTCATTAACGATCGCCCTCTCAGAGACCAATAGCATTGCTCTGTAAAGCGCATGAGAAGCAGAACTTGCGCTCGTGGTTGATTAGCAGTGATCTGTGTCAGCCTGGTTCCTGTATGACAGCACACGGTTCATACAGGACCCTGCACTGCAGATCCCCCTGGCTGCTTGCTACTGTAAGCTCTTATTAGCAGCTTCTTCTCTACACAAGCTTGCGGCTGTAATTAGCAGGCAGTAATCACTCTGCGATGTCCCCCTCCCGCCCCCTCGCCCTTTCTCTTGTTAGGCCTGAAGACCATCGTTGGCGCTCTCATCCAGTCAGTAAAGAAGCTGTCGGACGTCATGATCCTCACCGTGTTCTGCCTCAGCGTCTTCGCCCTCATCGGCCTGCAGCTCTTCATGGGCAACCTGAGGCAGAAGTGCGTGCGCATGCCCATCAGCAGCAACGCCACCAACAGCAGCAACGCCACTGCCGACGACGCCATGTTTCTGAACGGCACCCTGCAGGAAATCAACACCATGCTCGCGCACAACGCCGTGGAGAACCCGCTCGACTGGATGGAGTACATCAGCAACGAGAGTAAGCAGAGTGAGGCGGCGTGAAAGTGCTGTTACATGGCTGCCAGGCGCACGTGGGGTCAACCGGGGTTAAGTTAGCGTCCGACACAGACAGCCTGAGTCAGACGCTGGCTGCTTCTTATGCAGAGATGGGTCAGGGTGGTGGTGATGGTGGTGTGTGGAGGTCAGGCACGCTGGCCTGCTGTTGATGAGGAGTGACAGCGGTGGCTTGGAGCAGGCGCTGCGCTCTCTAACAAGGCCTGGTGGGAGAATGCAGCCAATGTGGCAGATAATCGCCACAACAGTAAACCCTCTACTTTCACCCCCTCACTACCCTCCATCATTCTCCCATGGCCCATCTGTGTGGCGTGAGCAGCCTGAAGTGCGAGAGGAGGCTGAGTCACTGGCCGCCAGCAGGATATGCACCAGCTATATGACAAGCTGATGCCAGAGTGAGAGGAGAAGAAGACAGGCCTGATTAAAGCTGCATAGATGTTAGAAAGTCGGCCATCTTAATTGCATCCATGACTGTTTGCCCTTAAAAAAGACGTGATTTGATAAGTGCTGATGGAGGACAGGCTGCATCGAAAGTCGCCCAGCGGATGACTGACGTGGTTGGCGTTAAAAGGAAACAACAGACCACCACCTTCCTCTCTGCCTCCCAGCAACTGCACAGTATTACAGCACAAACAGAAAGTGGAGAAGCCGGCGGGGTTCATATCGTCTCTCTGCTCCCTCATCGAGCCTCCCCCGTCCTTCATATCCGCTGCCTCACCTCTGATGTGGCTCTGACTGACTGTCCTCCTGTCTCCCCTCTCCTTTAGGTAATTACTATTACCTCCCCGGCCGCAGGGACGCTCTGCTCTGTGGGAATGGCAGCGGCGCCGGGTAAGGCTTGACATGTTTTATTTATATGGCCAATTAGACGCACCACGAAGCTGAGCACACACAATTAGTGTCGACGCTCGCCACCGCGCCGAGGCGTCGCAGGAGTCTAAACTGCTGCTTAGCTGTGGCTGCATTTCATTTAACGTGTTTGGGCAAACTCCTTCCTTTCTGTGTCTGCTGCTTCAGGACATTTGTTTGTTTAAGTTGATATTTCAGCCGTTTGTTGAGACTCCGGCTGGATTCATTCGTGCTGCTCAGCAGTAACAGTTTCTGACTCACAGCAGTGTCAGTTTCACTGGAATGACGCTGGTTTGTCGTGGTCCCTGTGTGTCCTGACAGACTCTGTCCAGAGGGCTTCATATGTCTGAAAGCTGGCCGTAATCCAGACTACGGCTACACCAGCTTCGACACCTTCAGCTGGGCCTTCCTGTCCCTGTTCCGGCTCATGACCCAGGACTACTGGGAGAACCTCTACCAGCAGGTTGGTGGACGTCTGTGCTCATATTTATGTATGTGCTGTCTGTAAAGGATGGAGACTTCACATCTTAAAATGTGTCTCGTGGTGTTAAAGTCAAAATGTGAGCAGTTCGTTTGATGACTTTTTTCTAAAGGGTGTGTCATTCTGTAATTACAGACCGGGCCTGTTATGTAAGTTTTTTTGTCTTCTGTTTTGCGCTGCAGCAGCACAGTGCAGCAACTTGACATTTCCAAAGTCACGACACAACGAGGTGACCACAGCTGATCGCATCTAATGTGTTACTCCAACTGCAAAGAGCAGAAAGGACGGCTCATAAATATTGTTCGCATTAATTCTCCTCTGCTGTCCTCTCCGCCCTCGATCCTCCAGACTCTGCGCGCAGCAGGAAAACCCTACATGATCTTCTTCGTGCTGGTCATCTTCCTGGGCTCCTTCTACCTGGTGAACCTGATCTTGGCCGTGGTGGCCATGGCGTACGACGAGCAGAACCAGGCGACCATCGAGGAGGCTCAGCAGAAGGAGGAGGAGTTCCAGGCCATGCTGGAGCAGCTGAAGAGACAGCAGGAGGAGGCACAGGCAGGACATTTCTTCTTTGTCTCTTCTCTGTCTGTTGTTTGGATTCACTGACACCCCTCTGCCGCTGCTCCCTCGGGGTTCAGGAGTCCTCGGCCGACCTGCAGGAAGAACAATGAGCAGATGTCTGAGTAAAATGTTGGATGATGTACTTATTGTAGGTAACTGCTGCTCCAGTGGTCTCTGTCACCTGTACAAGAGGCTCATTATCGAGGGACAGCCGTACCTTGTGCTCCTCGGCCATTCATTTTAAAGCTGCTGATGACGAAGCCAGACGGTCTATTTCTGTCCTGCTACACGCCGCTGAATGTCACAGATTGGTGATGTATGATGGTGATTTCCAGCCAGGGGTGCTTCAGCCCCCGAGGCGACCTCTGCAGTTGCCAGAGGAGATTTGGGAACATTGTGATGTGTGATGCCAATCTTTAGTTCACATATTTTTACAATAACCAGCAACAAAAGGTCGACCGCCCGGCATCCTGAGTAAAATATGCCACCTTAAAGCCACATGTTGCCTCTGAACGTGCATGAAAGTGGATGAAAGCAGGTCAGCAAGCCAGAAGAGAAGTAAAAATAGTTAGCTGGGAGACATGGAGACATGGCTGCCATGGTTAGCTGAATGCATGTATGTGGCATTTAATAGATGGTTGTTGAAAGATTCGGATGTCCATCATTCATGATGTCAGTGTCAGATAAGGCTATATTTGCCTTTTATTGTCCACATTTCATTTTGTACACACCTGATATCCTTCATATCTGATCTGTGTTAGTCACAGGTCAGATGGCTCGTCCTTTGCTGCCTTGCTCTACGTTTCCAGCCCTGCTCGGTCCCTCCACGGCTGCTTTGCCAGGCTCGACGGCGTCTTATCAGCCCTGTGCACATTCACATTGTTGCTGCTTGTGCTGTAGCTGCCATGACAGGCTCATAGATCCTTGTGCTGCACGTTTTGTGGGACAGAGAGGCGTTTCCCTGCACGAGAACAAAGATGAAAGATGAGCGAGAGGAAGCATGGAAATCTTAATGAAGTGTGTTCTTTGATTGCTTAATTGCAGCTGTGCAGAGTCTAATATTTTTGGCAATCCTGTGACTGTGGTCGTTGATCATGTTCCTAAATCGCGTGCCTCTCTACGTGTCGCTTTGGGAAATGTTTTGCTTTGCATGAAAACATTCAGGCATCCATTTTTAGAAGGTGTCTGAGGCTGATTTGGCTCTTCATGCTGCTGCTGCTGCTCACAGCTGCCAGGCTTTCTCCTCCACTCAGAACCATTGAGACAGGCATGAGGTTGCCATGACAACTGTGCTTGTGCTCTGATTGGCTGGCAGGTTGCCGCGGCAGCAGCCACGGAGAGCGGAGAGTACAGCGGGAGAGGCGGCCCCACCTCTGAGTCCTCCTCGGGGACCTCTAAGCTCAGCTCGAAGAGCGCCAAGGAGCGACGCAACAGGCGGAAGAAGAGGAAGCAGAGGGAGGAGGAGGAGGAGAGGGGGGCCCGAGACCACTTCCACAAGTCTGAGTCCGAGGACAGCATCAAGAGGTCCAGCTTCCGCTTCTCCATTGATGCCAACAGACTGTCTTATGAGAAGAGATGCTCGTCACCCAACCAGGTGAATACACCTGTGACAAGTTCGCTGATGACATCATGACAGTGAGACAGTTAAAGCAGACATGAAGTGTAGCTTTAAGCACATATTACAGTCAGTGTTCACTCCCAGTCCTCCCAGTCTTCCACCAGTATTCCAGGGCCTCCACCCTCTGACCCACGTCCCCCGTCTCTGTCAGTCTCTCCTCAGTGTCCGTGGATCCCTCTTCTCTCCTCGGAGGAACAGCCGTGCCAGCCTCTTCAGTTTCCGGGGCCGGGCGCGTGACATGGGCTCCGAGAACGACTTCGCCGACGACGAGCACAGCACCTTCGAGGAGAGTGACAGTCGGCGGGGCTCCCTGTTCCTGCCGCGCCGCCTCGAGCGCCGCTGCAGCGCCGTCAGCCAGACCAGCCTCGGGGCGCCGCGGATCATGCTGCCCGCCAACGGCAAGATGCACTGCGCCGTGGACTGCAACGGCGTGGTGTCTCTGGTCGGTGGGACTTCTGTAACAACCTCCCCTGTAGGTCTCCTGCTGCCTGAGGTGACTTCACTGCCTGTTTCCTGCTTTTCCCTGATTGACCTGCTTTGAGTTTGTTCTCACGCTGTTGATGAATGAACAATATATGAAAAAACTCCTGAAAGGGGTTTTCACTTATTCTCTCTTTACGTATATATTTTTATTTCCAGGGGACAACGACAGATACTGAGCTGAAGAAACGCCGCTCAGGTTTTCACCAGCCGTCCATGGATTATTTAGATGAACCAGGAGGGCGGCCCAGAGCCATGAGCGTGGCCAGTATCCTCACCAACACCATGGAGGGTACGAGTCAGGAATGCGTAGCATAAAGGAACAGCCTTACAGAAATAACTGCATTTTATTCTCACAAATTTTGTCATTTTTTCCTTTTCCAGAGCTTGAAGAGTCGAGGCAGAAATGCCCCCCATGCTGGTATAGATTCGCCAACACCTGTCTGATCTGGGACTGTTGCCCCGCATGGCTGAAAATCAAGGAGGTCGTCAGCATGGTGGTCATGGACCCGTTTGTGGATCTGGCCATCACAATTTGCATCGTCCTCAACACCCTTTTCATGGCCATGGAGCACTACCCCATGACTACAGAGTTCGATAACGTCCTCTCAGTTGGAAACCTGGCAAGTGCTCTGTGATAAGACAGAAATGTAAGACGCAGCTCATGACTCAGATTCAGGTGTAAACGCAGACGTGTGCTCTCTCCGTCATCAGGTGTTCACGGGCATCTTCACAGCAGAGATGTGCTTCAAGATCATCGCCCTAGATCCCTACTACTACTTCCAGGAGGGCTGGAACATCTTTGACGGCATCATCGTCAGCCTGAGCCTGATGGAGCTCGGCCTGGCCAACGTGGAAGGCCTGTCTGTGCTCAGGTCCTTCAGACTGGTGAGAATTACACGATGTGAGGAAAGTTAAGATGTGCCTGTTCTGCCGGGGTCTCAGTAACACGCCTGTTATTAATGAGGTAATGGTGTAATGAGAGCTTTTGTGCAGTGCATGAAAGGCCCCACTGAGAGTTGTTGTGACCTTTGGGGCACAGTGTGTTTTCTTCTGTTCACCTGATGAGCCCTCTGTGCTTCTGCTCCTTCAGTCAGTCAGTCAGTCAGTCAGTCAGTCAGTCAGTCAGTCAGTCAGTCAGTCACATTTTACACACTCACAGCCTCTGAAGCACAGAATACAGAAAACTGTAGAATAATAGACTTTTGTTCTTGATACCAGCAGAGCTAGCGGCGATTAGCTTAGCGACATGCTAGCCACTCCTATCAGCACCTCTCATGCTCACAAACGAACACGTTGCATCTTTTTTTTTTTCATTCATACACAAACAGACTCTGCTTTCAATTGTCCTTTGAAACAGCTGAGGGTCTTCAAACTGGCCAAGTCTTGGCCCACTTTGAACATGCTGATCAAGATCATCGGTAACTCAGTGGGCGCTCTGGGGAACTTGACCCTGGTGCTGGCCATCATCGTCTTCATCTTCGCCGTGGTGGGCATGCAGCTGTTCGGCAAGAGCTACAAGGAGTGTGTGTGCAAGATTTCGGACGACTGCCAGCTGCCTCGCTGGCACATGCACGATTTCTTCCACTCCTTCCTCATCGTGTTCCGCGTGCTGTGCGGGGAGTGGATCGAGACCATGTGGGACTGCATGGAGGTGGCTGGACAGAGCATGTGCCTGATCGTCTTCATGATGGTCATGGTCATTGGAAACCTGGTGGTATGGGCCGCTTCCTCCTTTTGTCTGTCTATACTGTAATCTGGGTAACACCGTGAAGATTGGGATTCACTTTCTCTCCTCATGTCCTCTCCTTCCAGGTCCTGAACCTGTTCCTGGCTCTCCTCCTGAGCTCATTCAGCGCCGACAACCTGGCAGCGACCGACGACGACAGCGAGATGAACAACCTGCAGATTGCGGTGGGCCGGATCCAGCGGGGCATCGCGTTTGTCAAAACCACCGTGCGGCATTTCCTCCAGAGCCTCTGCTTCGGCGGCGGCGGCAAGGGCTCCGGCCTGGCCGAGGAGAGCAAACCCCTGGATGAGCTGCACAGCAACGGCAAGGGCAACTGCATCTCCAACCACACGTCAGTGGAGATCACCAAAGACCCCAGTGGAGTGTACATGACGGAGGGCAATGGGCGGCCAGGAGGAGGGCTGGTAGTGGGGGTCGTGGTTGGTGGGGACACTACAGGGAAGTACCCAATGGAGGAGTGCGACTACATGTCATTTATTCATAACCCCAGCCTGACGGTCACAGTGCCCATCGCGGTGGGCGAGTCGGACTTTGAGAACCTGAACACAGAAGATTTCAGCAGCGACTCGTCGGACGTGGAGGGCAGCAAGGAGGTAAACCAGACGCTGATGTTTGAGTCGCAGTTTGTGTATCAGATTAGCTCCTTTACTCGTGTAATAGCTAACACCTGATCGTCACCAGAAGTCAGTCGATGTATGAAAATGTCAAGATTTGCATGGAGAGAGAAAATACAGTCAAAACAGTCGAGCAGTTTTTTTAACTCAGCAGCTATTCTGCAGAAAAAGAGGAGCGTTTGGACTGTGCTCCCGGTGATGTCAGCCTGCCACTGTGGGTGTGGTGCCAATTCCCTGTGATTCAAAACAACCCAGGAGACTATTTGGAGCTATGGCACCACATGTCACGGCCGATCCCTGTAGCCAGGGGTTGGTGAGCCGTGATAATTAAGCTCCAGTTAAACCATATGTGGACATTTCTGACCCACTGTGTCGTGGAGCTCCATCAAATCAGTCCCTAAATATAAATCTATGCATTTCGAGCTACACCGGGAACATTTGCTGCGTGGTGTTTGTGTGTGACAGGAGTGTCATGTGTCACTGGCAGATTAAAAACAGCATCCCACTCTCTGGCACGGCACCTGTCAGAGGGATCGAACCTGTTGTTCTCTGTGGCTGACGTGCTGCTCCGCCGCGCCTCGCGCTGGACGCACACTTGAGCTTGTATGCTGGCTTTGTGGTGTGTTTCACTTACTTTGTTTAACCCCCCGTTTGTTATTGCAGCTGTGTCACAGGCGCTCTCAAGGTTTTCAGTGAGAGGAGAATTGTAAGACCACTTTATTGTACCGTAGCACTAACCATGAGGATGCTATGCCATTTACAGACAAACAACATGTTTCTTCTCATACCTTCAATGGATTGCCCATTTTCGTTCTTTGCCTGGTCTGCCCTCCGTACCCCACCCCCCACCCCACCCTCTTTTCCCTGTACCTCCCCTTCCCCACACAGACAGAGTTTTCCCTTTACCCCCCCCCCCCCCTTCATGATTTACCTCAGGCTGTATTGCAGTTACAAACCATTAGGAATGAGCAACACCACCCTTTTCCATCGATAGACCAACTCATCTGACATGACCTTTGCTTTCGACTCATTGCTTGGTTTTCTTGGTTTTGACTTGGTTGTGGGACTTGATTGGCATCCAGCACCCCGAGCTTGAGAATGAGGGAGGAGAGGAGGTGTAGGAGAGTGAGGAGGGACAAAAAAAGCAAGAGATGGAATGGAGGAATGAATTTTGCTGTAGTTTGACAAAATTCATTTGTCTGGTTCATAGCCCCCCCCCCCACACACACACATGAAATACTTGTATGTACTTGTGAATTAATGGTGGAATGATGAAAGATTCTTCACAGAATTCTTTCCAAGGAGATCATTTTGAAACACAAATGTGGATTTTTGCAGGGCGGCAAAACAGATAACACGTGGCCATTAGGCTCATTTATGGCGGCGCATTTATGAGGGTCGTTTTCTGTCTAAGTGACTCTGATTACCTGAATATTGACGCTACACTGAGGAGATTTGCACTGAAGCTTTCTGCCCTTTGTGCTTCTGCGCCTGTGTTATCCACTTTTGTTCCACTGCAACTATCTGCTCATCCAGCTTTTACAAACACAGTCAAACTTGCCAAAAATCTTCCAAATAAAAGCATGTTAGGTTGAGAGGAGAAGTAGTCCACATCCAGAGGAGGTAAAATGGGTTTCTGCTGAAGGAGGGAAAGAGAAACCGGAGGGAACCACCCCTTCAAATCGATGCACTTGCGAGCAGCATGCTTCCATCATTCCCACGCCGTATTAGCTGGGTCCCACGGCAATCAGAGCTGCTGCACTGTCTAGGATGACATGTTCCTGTACGTCACAGCCAGACAGATCAGGCATGAGGCCACTGAACACCATGTTTGCCCAAAGAAAACCAGACAGGAAGCCTTACGACAACAGAAAGTCTCACTATACGGAGATGATGTTGTCAAACATGGCGTAACAGCGGAGGGTATCAGAGGAGCGTTAGCATGGAAGTCAGAGTAAAACAGCAGCACTTGTCCTCACTTGTGTCTTGCTGAGAAGGAGGAGGAATAGTCCTGTGTGTTTTCTGGGTATGCATGGCTGCTAATTCAACATGTTTTACCAGTGGGAACAAAAAGAAGCCAGACCACATGCTGTCTTATAAACAGTGCACAGTACTGGTTTTTGCTGGTAAGCTAATGTGGTTTTCCGTCTACTTCAACACAAACAGAAGAAGCTTGTACACTGCTTTCAAGGAATGGAAATAACGTGTTTTCATGTCACTGAGGAAAACGCTCAGCAGTCCCTGTGCGGGTGGATTCTAGCTTTTTTTCTGGGGGTGGGGGGGCTTCTTATTCACAGAAGCAACTTTGGAAATGGGATAAATTGTAGATGAAGTGATTTGGGGTCATTTTTCAGTGGACATGAAAATACTTCAGCACATGTTTGCTTGGTACTATTTCAGGCTTGGATTGATGATGCACTGGAATACTGCATGCACTCTTCCTCGAACTGAGGTCACATCAAACGTACCCACAGCGCATTTCCGTAAGGCCAACCTGCACGTGCCACGTGCTGCCACATAATCTGATTTGAGCCATCAGATAAAACTAATACCAGAGCCTGTAGGTACATTTGATCGATGCTGCATGTGATGATGATGATGATGATGATGATGATACAGTGACTTTAAAGAGGCCAACTCTGTGAGCTATGGCAGTGCCGAGGTGTGCAGTCGTGGCACTGCAGTACATGTGAATGGAGAATCACAGTGATCACCAGCTCAGAAGGTTGGCTCCTGTCCGCCGAGGCTCTGCCGTCTAACTTTGTGCTCTCGTCTTCTTCCTCGTCCACGCAGAAGCTCGATACAGAGCCCCAGCGTCTGAGCTCGTCGGAGGGGAGCACCGTCGATATCCGCCCCCCAGGAGATGGGGTGGATTCGGTGGAGCTGGAGCCGGAGGAGTCACTGGACCCAGAGGCCTGCTTCACAGAGGGTGAGAGGGATGTGAGGGTGATGGGCAGGGAGGATGATGGGTAGTGGAAAAGTGGGACAGAGCGGGAAAGGTGGAGATGAAATGCTTCAGCGACACATTTCAAGGCGTAGACTAAATCGCAGTAACTGCTCGTGCTTAGCACCGGTCTGTTGTACTCACCGCTGAGCGACAGTGAAGACGAATGCTCAGCAGGACAGAACGAGAAGTGGTCTGTGGGTTTGTAATGCAGCCTGACACGCCTGCAGTGCAGCTCTGAACCTGCAGATACCTCAAACAAGTCTGTCCTGAGCTGGAATACACAGACGAGTCGGTGCGCTCATGAAAAGAAAAGCCGAGAAGTGCAATAAAAACAAACCAGTGAATGAATAATGAAGCAGAGCATGTAGAGACGGACATCAACTCGGACCCCTCAGTCGCTCGTGTGGTCATTTCTTACGCCTCTCTCCCCACGTTTCCCCCCACGCCTGCAGGCTGTGTGCGCAGGTTCCAGTGCTGCCAGATCAACGAGGAGGGAGCGAAGTACAAGAGCTGGTGGACGCTGAGGAAAACCTGCTTCATCATAGTGGAGCACAACTGGTTTGAATCCTTCATCATATTCATGATCCTGCTCAGCAGCGGAGCGCTGGTAAGCAGCCGCTTTCAGCAAACCTCAATCATTTGATGGCATGTGTTGAATTATGAGGAGCATGTTGGGTAAGTGGTGCACTGACACTCCGCAGCAGGCCCAAAGGCTGCAGCTCAGGTGTGTGTGTGAACATGTGTGACAGCTCAGCGTTTACAGCATCAGTCTTTATCACTCACTCCCTCGTGCGCAGGCGTTTGAGGACATCTACATCGAGCAGCGGAGGACGGTCAAAACAGTGCTGGAGTACGCAGACAAGGTCTTCACTTACGTCTTCATCCTGGAGATGCTGCTGAAGTGGGTGGCGTACGGCTTCGTCAAGTACTTCACCAACGCCTGGTGCTGGCTCGACTTCCTCATCGTGGACGTACGTATATTCAGTCCACGTGAGAGCGAGGCTTTAAATCAAAGGAGTGGTTTGACAAGTCGTTCATCTGAAATCCAGTTTTTGCAGACACACAGTTCCTCATTTTTACTTCTTCATCATCTCAGACTAATCATTAAAGCCTGATTCACCACCTTTGTTCACACCCCCCCGCTCGTCCTCTCTCAGGTGTCTCTGGTCAGCCTCATAGCCAACGCTCTGGGCTACTCTGAGCTCACCGCCATCAAGTCTCTGAGGACGCTGCGAGCCCTGCGGCCCCTGAGGGCCCTGTCTCGGTTCGAGGGCATGAGGGTAAGGACATCTGGACTAACGGCGACACAAACCCGCTTCCAGATGAGTGTTTGTGGGCTGGAAGCCAGTACACCTGTGCAGGTTCAGTTCAGTTTTATCCTCAGGCGTCTGCTCGGGGGAAAAAACCCACTGTGGTTTATATTTCCAGGTTAATGTCGGTGTTGGTTTAATGGTTTTATCTGACTGCATGCCACTTTGACTCCAGCTCTCGCAGTCAGCTCTGTACTCTCGTATCTGCATGACTCTCTTCACACTGTGTCACTGGATTACTGTACACAGCTGTTTTCTGACGTTGCTTGTGTGGTGCCTTTGACCTGTAATTTTTTTCTTTGTTGTGTGTCTTTTCATTTACAGTCGATCAAAATGTTGTGACTTCATCCCGCCTCTCTAAGGTTTTTTTCTGTTTTGCTTTTTTACCTATCAAATGTTGACTTTCTCGCCTGTCCGCCTTCTTCTTTCCAATGTCACGTTGTTAAATTCTCTCTGTAGATTCGCATGTGTGCAGACTTTACATGTTAAACGCAGCTTTGAATGATGTAGGCACACTATGAATTTCAGTCTGGCTCAATCAAATCAGCTTAAGAGTCGAGCGATTCGATGATTGTAATGGCCTGAAATCAAAGAGCCTCTTACAGGAGACGGCTGAGTTTGCCTCTGTGCTTCGGCCTCTTCAGGTTGTGGTGAACGCCCTGCTGGGGGCCATCCCCTCCATCATGAACGTGCTGTTGGTCTGCCTCATCTTCTGGCTCATCTTCAGCATCATGGGCGTCAACCTATTCGCAGGGAAGTATTACTACTGCGTCAACACCACCACGGAGGAGCTGTTCCCCATCGAAGTTGTCAACAACAAGTCCGACTGTCTGAACCTGGTCAACGACAGCGCCCGCTGGAAGAACGTCAAGATCAACTTCGACAACGTCGGGGCCGGATACCTGGCTCTGCTGCAAGTGGTGAGTTTGGTGTTCGGTGTGTCGAGCGAATCCCTGATTAGAGTTAACAAGCCGCTCTCGTCTCAACGACGTCCATGCGTCAGAGGTTGACTGCTGGGAGAATAAGATGATATTAGACTGACAGACTGACACGTCTCATCTGCTCTCAGGCGACATTTAAGGGCTGGATGGACATCATGTACGCAGCAGTGGACTCCCGTAACGTAAGTGTCCCGGTGCTCCACAGAGACGTTTGTCAGTTTGCTTTCACAAAGCGGAAAATAGCTGTTTATGTCTTTATTTCTCCTCTGGCTCGTTCTAGTTGGAAGACCAGCCTAAATACGAAGTCAACTTGTACATGTACCTCTACTTTGTCATCTTCATCATCTTCGGCTCCTTCTTCACCCTCAACCTGTTCATCGGCGTCATCATCGACAACTTCAACCAGCAGAAGAAGAAGATAAGTTGCATTTCGTAACAGTCTCTGTCAGATAATGGCAGAAATGTGGAGTTATTGCCTTCCTGTATAGCAGCTAATTGTGCACAAACAATATTGATGAAGATCAATGCACACTGTAGTTCACTGTGTACAGTAAGACCACCATTTCTCTGCTCTTTATAACAACACACACTGTTTGAACTCGTGCAGCTCGTGCATTCAGCGGGCAGTAATACTTAAAGATAATCTGTGGTCTGACTGAGACGCTGGATGAGTGGATGAGGTTCAGCAGCCCCGCAGCCACAGCGTCACACAGATGGCTGTTCAGCGTTGACACCAGTCCTCCCTCCAGACACACATCACACACTCAGTGAGCCGCACTCAGAGCACGATGCGAGCGTGATGTCGCACAGGGGCTTCATTTCTTCGATCAGTGCGAGCGTGGTGACTGTGGTGACCCTCACCCACACAACATGAAGCAATAACAAAAAGCAGTAAGACTTCAAAGAAAGGAGGAGGAGGAGGAGGAGGAGGCTCTTCCTGCAGGTGTGACTGTGTCCAGCTGATTGGTGGTCACACGTCCTTTAAAAGGCGGCGTGCTGAAGTCAGACCTGCTCTCATGAAGGCTTCACGCCGACATGCATCAGCATGTTCCTCAGCACACCTGTGTCCTCTAACCAGCTGATTGTTTGATTGGCTCGGGTGCCCGTGTGAGGTCACAAGACACGAGACAGCAGTAACAAGCCAAATCTGTGAATGAACCTGTGAATTTTAGGCATTTTTACCTCAAAGAAATGTTTCATTGACTGTCAAACTTTCTGTCAATTAACTAAAGGACCACAATTTCCCTTTACGGTCGCTCTGTTGCTTTCTAAGCTGTGTTCAGAGAACGCGGTTATAACGAAGCTTTGTTGTGCTCCTTTTACTTTGGAGGTCAGGACATCTTCATGACAGAAGAGCAGAAGAAATACTACAATGCCATGAAGAAGCTGGGCTCCAAGAAACCTCAGAAACCTATTCCTCGGCCGACGGTAAGCCAACAACAGCCCGTTCACACCTGGTGTGAAAATGCAGTCTGTATGCAGACTCATCTGGTCCTGTTTCCAGCTGCTGATGGGTCTCTGCCCTCCAAAACAAAGCCGGCAGCAGGTCAGAGCCAGACTCCCTCGCAGCTGTTTGTGAAAGGCTGTCCTGTTTTTCTTCTTCCTCTGCCGTCAGAATGCATTTCAAGGCTGCGTGTTCGACTGCATCACAAAGCAGGCCTTCGACATCGTGATCATGATCCTCATCTGCCTCAACATGGTGACCATGATGGTGGAGACGGACGACCAGACGCCTGAAATGGACAAAATCCTCTACTGGATCAACCTGGTCTTCATCGTGCTCTTCACCGGGGAGTGCGTGCTGAAGATGATCTCCCTGCGTCACTACTACTTCACCATTGGCTGGAACATATTTGACTTTGTGGTGGTGATCCTGTCCATCGTAGGTAAGGAGATGTTTAAGGCGCCTCAGTCTCCCAGTGGGTTGTGGGTAAAATGGCGTTCTGAACGTGCTGTCTTCTCGCTCTTGCAGGCATGTTTTTATCTGAAGTTATTGAGAAGTACTTCGTGTCCCCGACGCTGTTCCGAGTGATCCGTCTGGCGAGGATCGGCCGCATCCTCCGCCTCATTAAGGGCGCCAAGGGCATCCGGACGCTCCTCTTCGCCTTGATGATGTCGCTCCCTGCCCTGTTCAACATCGGCCTCCTCCTCTTCCTCGTCATGTTCATCTACGCCATCTTTGGCATGTCCAACTTCGCCTACGTGAAGCGGGAGGCGGGCATCGACGACATGTTCAATTTCGAGACGTTCGGGAACAGCATGATCTGTTTGTTTCAGATCACCACGTCGGCCGGGTGGGACGGCCTGCTGGCGCCCATCCTGAACAAGAGGGAGCCCGACTGCGACAGCCAGATGGAGCACCCGGGCAACTACTACAAAGGCAACTGCGGCAACCCGTCGGTGGGCATCTTCTTCTTCGTCAGCTACATCATCATCTGCTTCCTCATCGTGGTCAATATGTACATCGCCGTCATCCTGGAGAACTTCAGCGTGGCCACGGAGGAGAGCGCCGAGCCGCTGAGCGAGGACGACTTCGAGATGTTCTACGAGGTGTGGGAGCGCTTCGACCCCGACGCCACTCAGTTCATGGAGTACAGCAAGCTGTCGGACTTCGCGGACGCCCTCGACCCGCCGCTGCGCATGCCCAAGCCCAACATGATCCAGCTCATCTCCATGGACCTGCCAATGGTGAGCGGGGAGCGCATCCACTGCCTCGACATCCTGTTCGCCTTCACCAAGCGAGTGCTGGGCGAAGGCGGCGAAATGGACGTGTTGCGCGGGCAGATGGAGGAGCGCTTCATGGCCTCTAACCCCTCCAAGGTGTCTTACGAGCCCATCACCACCACCCTCCGCCGCAAGCAGGAGGACATGTCAGCCATCATCATCCAGAGAGCCTTCCGCCGCTACATGATCCGCCTGGCCATGAAGAAGGCCTCCGCCCTCTACAAGGAGCAGCTGAAGGAGGGCGTCCGCGACCCCGACAAGGACGTGATGGTCATCAGCAAGTTCACCGAGAACTCCACCTCGGAGAAAACGGACATGACCCCCTCCACGGCCTCCCCGCCCTCCTACAACAGCGTGACGAAGTCGGACAAGGACAAATACGAGAAGGAAAACCAGGAGAAGGAGAACAAGGGGAAAGACTTGAAAGACAGAAAGAAATAGACGTTTTTAACAGGGAACAAAAACTAGACAATGCATCAGAGACGTGGGGGAAACTTGTTTACAGCTTCTAAAGGGGGTAGATAGACGTACGCGTGTGTGTTGATCGTCCAGAGGCGAGGAAGGCTCTGCCGGGCCGGCCGAACATGAGTCATATGTGAATACGTGTGGAAACAAATGATCCAGCAGACACTGCCAGAGATGGACTGGAAGCCTCTCTGCAAAACGCTTGTGCTTTTCCTATTGGTTGTTGTTACTATCTGACACACTGAGTGTACTGTTGAGTTGTCTGTAGCTAGTGCTGCTGCTACTACTATAAATCCAGTGTCTTGAATTTAACAATCGCTGTATCACTTAGCCAGTACTCTGTTTTCAGTCGCAAGGTTTCTTTTTTAATGAGGAAGAATGTTTTCTACTTTTCTGTGTCATCGTCATGAGAATGTGCCCGCTGCTGTCTCTGTTGTAAAGTCACCAAGGGCAGACGACGTCCACGCTGCAGGCCGCCGCCGCCGCCGCCGCCGCCTGACGCTCGCTGAAGCAGATACCCTGCACTCACTGGTGTGCCAGCAGTGATCGTTGACATCCGTGTTTCCACATCTGGACCGCCGTCTCCCCATTTCAAGTCTCTAAAAACAGAGAAGCTGAATGTATGCAAGGAAAGGGACCCGTGTAAAGAAACTGTTTGACATATTGGGAAATGTTCAGCTCTCACGTCTGTCCTTTAGGTGAAGCTAGAGAGCGTTAGCTTAGCTTAGCACAAATACTGGAAGCGGGGCCAAACAGCCAACAATCCCTCGTCGAGTGTCGGCGTCATCACTCACAAGTTCAGTTCATAATCAGTCCGTGGTCGCCTGATGTTGAGCCAGAAGTCAGAAATACTGTTAAATAGGTTTTATTAAATGGAAATGAATCCACGCCAGCGTTAATTAAGCCTGATTCACAACCTGCAGCCTGTTCATTAAGATGCTAAACTCCCTGAAACGTTCAGGAAAGTGTTAGCCGTGGCTACACATGAGCTCACTGCTAAAGTTTCAACACGCTCGCCAGACCCCACCCTGCTGTTGATTTGAGAGTGTTTACGCGTGGGCCCCCTCCTGCTCCCTGTCCCAGGCTAAGCTAAGCTAAGCTAATTAGCTCCCGGCTGTAGCTCTGAACTTTTCCCAAAATGTCCAAACTGTGACTGAGAAGCGGCACTCATGGTCTGCTTGTTCCTCCGCTGTTGTGTCGCAGTGTCCCCTCTGATGCATTTGTCGCGCCCCCCCCAATCCTCCCACACCTGTAAAGAAAACACCTAAAGTCATGAAACGTACTAAAAGAAAATCTTTCTAACCCATCACATTTGAAGGTTGCGATATCTCACTTTGTGTGACGTCCCCGTTGTTTGAGCTGAGCAGCGAGCGCTTCTCATGCCGTGCTTTGGTTTGTAAATAGCAGCTATCTGGGCCCACAGTATGCATCACACTTACACTCGATGTAAGAGCACTTTTTACCCCCTCTGCTGTGTAATCCCACGTGTGGCGAGAGAGAGCGTCTGTCGGCGTCCTTGTGAGGACGGGAGCGTCCACCTCTCAGTGCGAGCGGTGGGCTCTGCTTCCCCTCCGCCCACTATCAATAACGTTTTCACTGTAGATACGAGTGCGTTTGATTTGCATTTTTTCTAGGCCTGTTTGTTCCTTTCTGCGCCGTAACACACGATGAAACACATGTATGGTCCCATATCTGTAGATAGCAACCATGGAGCAACCAGTAGCCATCTCTCATCGCGCTTGTAGTGTTTTAGTGAACTGCATGCAGGAAGTGACTACTGTCCGCTCATATGGTGACATCATTTTAAAGCCAAAAGAATAAAGGACATATTTTTTGTAAGCGCTGGTTTATCGCAGCCTCTTCTGTGTTTGCTGGTCCCGAAGGCTCGACTGCTCGCCATGGCGGCTCGAACAGATCGTCCACGTGCTCCAGGGACGTTACGCTTCAAACTCTGTATCTGCAACATGTGACAAGTGGCATTTTTTAAATTTCTTCTTTTGTTATGACCAAAGATGTGGCAACGAAACACCAAGTCTCAGTTTCCAAAATAAAAGCTGTTTTGGGAAGCGTGCCCTGCATGCGGGATGCGTTCATTGAGAGGTGGGAGCGGGACGTGGACGCTTCGGGGACGCGGACAGAAGGACATTCTTCAGCATTTATTCATGGGTTCATGTTCCAGTTAACACGGCGGGGTTCAAACTCAACTCAAGGGCCACTTAATGAGTTCAGCTGGACGTCACGGTCTTCATCAGCAGGTGACGTTTGCTTCAAATAAATATCTTAAAATTAGTAAATGGAGAAGTTTGATGACTCCAGCTGTTTTATGTCGTCAGTCATTCATTAACGGTGCAAAAGCTCGAATCGTGTAATTACTGACAAATACATGAATGAATGAAGAAACTCTTAAAAATGCTCATGTTCTGGTTTAAATGTGGATCATAAGTGTTTAACTTGAGAAAAACACTTCGAAGTTTAATTTGATTAACAGAATCTTCACACTCATCTCCTGACCTTCATCACCTCACACACGTATGACCTGACGTGTGATCATGTGACTAAAGCTACAGACCCATTGATTGGCTGGAAGAAAAACAGTAAGTGGACAGCAGAGTGAGTGATGCTCACGTTTGCGAAAGGAGGAAACTACCTGAAACCGTATGTTCGGTGTTTGGCGTGATGAGTGACGTCACATCCGCTCAGCGTCTCCTCCGCTTTGCGCAGAATCAGCGGGCAGGTGCGGGGATGGACGGGGAGGGGGGATGGAGCTGAGACCACCCACGCCCAGCACCCCCCTCCAAACGCTGCGCTGCATCTCCCTCCCTGTTGCCTGGCAACCTAACGTTACAGCTCCCCTGCCTGTGATTGATCAGCTCTGCTCTGGGGGGGGGGGGGGGGGGTCAGGTGATGACCTTGTGGTCCTGATGAAACCTGCTGATGCTGTCCGAGGACCATAAAGCATCACCTGCTGCTGTGTGCTTATGCAGCTATACATGAACAGGCTGCTGGCCGGTGGTGGGGGGGGGGGGGACCAGCCTCCCTCTGCCTCACCCAAACACAGCGTTAACTCCGCAGCGCCCTCCAGAGGCCACGAGGCGCAGCGCATCCAAACTGGAAGCACTAGTGGTTATGAATGAAGACGGGACAGCAGCTGGAAAGAATGGAGCTGATGTCAACATGTCCCCGAAGCCCGAGATACTGTGAGCATCAGTGCCAGCTTTCAGTGAGGACAACAGAGACAGAGGACAGACTGTCCCGAGGCAGAAGACGTGGAATCAACAAATTTACTGACGTCAGAAAGAAATGATTAACCCCTTCAGGCTGGAGGATGTCAGAGGGAGGAAACGAGCAGCTGATTGTTAAGCAGCGGGCGCCATCTGCTGGTAGAAACGTAGAATACGCCTGAGCGTCACAGCAGTGAGAAATGACTTTATCCATCATGTGGGACAGTTTCTGGGGAGTCAAAAGAAAGACATGGGACCACCAGCACGATGAGTGGACGGATGTCAAAAAGGTTTTTATTCACACACTCACAGAAATGTACAATCGTCTGAAAAAGAACATTAAATATATTTGGCCCCCCGTTTTGGCAGTTTTGAGAGATGAAGTGAATCAGCCCGACCTTGAAACTGAAAGAGGAAGAGCAGTTTATCACACTGTTCACGTGACGGTAAAATGAGAAGGAACATGCACAGAAATGCTTTGGCACATGTGTGTGTTTAAGGTGGATTCACACCAAAGAGACGGCGACAGAAAGACCGGAGAGGCGTGTTTGAATGACGACTGACAGAATTTAAATCAGTAAATTGGGGGAAATATCAGCAGGTTTTCTGGTTTTCCTTCATCCTGTGGTCGGAGACTTTGTGTTTTATGCTCATGATGAGAAGGTCAAAACGCGGGCTGAAGGCCTGCGGCCATGCTAGCAGCTCTGAGGTCACACATGCCGGCTAATGCTAACAGTGACAAGCCGATGCTAACTGTTTGGAGGTTTTTGGTCCTGAACAAACTCTAACCTTAGGATGCTGCTGCAAGGAAAGTTCAACTTGCTGACTTTTCGGCTACTTGGAGGCATCGGACAGATCACATTTTAAGCTGATATGGCTGAACATTAGCAAACAGGCGCCTATCTACACATCCAGCAGACAGAGAGCAGCATTAGGAGGCGTTTTTGTGTCCACCTGATGAATTTAAGTCCTTTCAGCGGCTAAACGCTGCTTTATGTGCACTGGCTAGCTGCTAGCTTTGTCTGCCATTGGGTAAAGGACGGGTAGCGTACAGAGGGGTTAGCCGGGGCAGCTGAGAGTGAGGCAAAGTTGCTAAATGCTAAAGCTAAACTGATCATTGTGTATGGGGTCATTGCTGTCATTCCAGCTGCTTTAACAGATGTTAAAGTCTTTAAACTCATCCTGTGTGGAACATGAACATCTGTACAAAATCTCATGCCAAATCATCCAATAGAATTCGAGAACAAAGAGCACAAAAAGGGAAAAATGAATGAAATGAATTTGACCGATTTCTGTGTTTTCGTCGTTTTACAGTTCGTGTTGAGCCTTGAAACATCGAAAGTGAACACATGCTCCACAGACAGGCATTTAAGAACGATCAGCGGCAACGATGGGACACCAGCACGGCGGAAAAGAGGGAAACGATACGAGCACCTCGAAACCTGGATTCGTCATAGATGCCAGTCACAACCACGAAACATGCTGTGATGACTGAAGACTTCATAACAGGGCATAAATTATACAAGTAACACAGAGAAACACTGTTTTATTGAGCCTCGTCTCTGCAGCGTTAAAGTCTTGTTACCTAAACGACAATCTGAGAAAGGTTTAGAGACAAATGCAGCTAAAATTAGACCACCTCTGTGAGCCTTCTGGGTTAAAATCTGTGTGACTCATTCTCTCTTTGGAAGTGCACTTATCAAGAATAAATCAAACTCTGGTCGTTAAAGGTCACGATTCTTGAAGAAAGATTTCCAGGCGTCCGCGTTTGAATCATCAGGTGCTGTCTGAGCGTGACGCGTTCGTTTGATCGGCGTCTCCCTGCCTCGTTCCCTCCTCTGCCTGCTCCGCAGACCCCGCCGGAGCCTCAGTCTGTGAGTCATGATGGTCTGGATTGTTCTGGAGGTCTGTGCGGAGCTGCTGTTCGCCGGCTGCACCAGCAGGGGCAGCGCAGCTCTCACGGGTGTCTGCATGTGAGCAGGTTTGGGGAGGCGGGGGCTCGTTGGGGTCAGGGAAGTGGCAGGGGTCGCTCTGCTGCTCTGTTTGGCAGCGGGGCTCTGTGTTTATTTCGGACTCTAAGGCCGTCTCTACCGTGGGGAGTGTGGGGGTGACGGCGGTGTTTTCGCCCAGAAAAGCGGCGGCGGCGCTCACGGGGCCGTCTCTCTGATAGTGCTGCATGGACGCGGCGCCGTGGAACGGGTTACTGAGGCTCATGAGGGCGCTGTTAGAGTAACTCAGCACTGAGGGGAGCGGGACCGAGTAGGGCGGAGGCCCCGCTCCGTGCAACGAGCAATCCCAGTCTTCCTCCTCTTCCTCTTCGTCATCATCATCGTCATCTTCCTCGTCCTCCTCGTCCTCCTCTCCGTCCTCGGGGTCGATTGTTTCTAAGCTGTGCGTGCTGCAGTCCGACAGCCCGCTGCAGACGCTGCTGCCGTCCTCGTCCTCTTCATACGCCTCATCATCCTCATCCTCTTCATCTTCCTCCTCCTCTTCCTCCTCCTCCTCCTCTTCTTCTTCCTCCTCTTCTTCTTCCTCTTCATCTAGACGCGGATCCGTGTCGCCTGTGCTCTGGAGGTGCATGATGGGAACGTGCGGCGCGGCGCTCATCAGTGGAAACTGCAGGTTCGGCTGCTGCTGCTGCGGCTGGACCAAGGAGGAGTCGCCATGGTAACCGTTGCCGTTGGTTACAAGCTGCTGCTCCGGCTGCTGCTGCTGTTGCTGACGATGATGAGGAGGATGATGATGCTGCTCCTCGCGGCTCCTCTCCAGCTCCAGCTTCATGATGGTGTGCAGGAAGTGGGTGCGCACGCGGACCGGGTTGAACTCCAGGCGTCCGGTGGTGTTGCTGCAGCCTTCTTTGGTGCAGCCGCAGGGGAAGGACATACGGTCCACCTGAGGACAAAAACAAAAAACAAAACAGTAGTAACAGAAAAGGTAAACTCTGCCGCCAATCACAGCAGCAGTCCACCGTGGCTGTTGTATAATTAAACGCCTTCATGCAGTAGAACCTCGCGCACTGAAAATCTCATCGTCCGGGTTTAAAGCTCCTCCCGAACCTCAAGGAGGAATGAATGACGCATGAAAACATTTTCAAACATCAGCTGTTCACCCGACAAATGTTGCAAAGATGAGAAGCGGCGGTTTGAGAGGGAGGGCACCGCAGGCGCCAGGCCCCCCTGGGAGACGTCAGCGGGAACTGCTCGCTGTATTCTTAAAAGCTTCAGAGTGAAGCAGACTGAACTCCCAGCATGCAGTCGCTGTCCACGTTACTCTGTGATTCCAAACAAGTAAACGCTCGAATCACAGACGGGACGATGCAACAACAGCGACAGACTGCTGGAAGCGTTCGCACACGCAGATAACGCAAGGACGCTGTCGTTCGCCAGCAATTAAATGAACGCTCCCGAAGGAGACGGAGACCCTCTGAGGAGGAGGAGTCATTATGAGAAGTTCTACTGCACAGACAGACATGAAAGGCTCTGAGTATTATAGATGGGCCTCACCACAGTTCCATTTACCTGGCACTTAATGCCGGCCAGGCTGCAGGCACAGGTCTCCGGGTCGCAGATCCCCCGGCAGCGACACCCACACTCCTCTCTGGACATGCGGAGGGCGCGCAGCTCGTGCTTCTCCTCCACGTCGATGCGTCGGACCCCCGAGGAGCGGAGGAGGGCGCGGCGCCGCCTGGTCGTCAGAGGCTGCAGGAAGAAGTAATCGTCCACCTCCGTGTTGTCCACATCCAGGTCGTCTTCGGAGATGTCGTCAAGCGTCAGGGTGTCCGCCTCCGTGGATGACACGGTGCCGTTCTTAGTCAGCTGGAGGACAGACGCAGCGAGTTAAAGTTACACACCTACACGAACATTTAGACCCTGAGAGGCTCTGAAGACTCATTTAAAACATGTGAGCAATGACTGTTTTTCTCATGATGCTCATTTTGAGCGCTCCCACTGACTTTGAGCTTGATGGCGTTGAGCTTCTCCTCCTTCAGATGGTCCCTCAGCATGTTCCAGTGGCTCTGTTTCTGCTCCATGGCAAACTCCCTGAGGGTGAAGCGCTTCACCCCGCTGTGCCGCGGCGACATCCCCAGGGTGCTGCCGCCCTGCGTGGGCACGCTGGTGAAGCCCTGCCGCCGGTTGAAGTAGTAGACGGTCACGCTCTCGAAGTGCACGGTGCGGCCTCGCAGGCGCTTCGACTGCTGCTGGAGAGTGGCTGAGAGAGGCGGGAAAATGACTGAGTGACAGCATCATCAACAAAGCTAACGTTAGCCACGAGAGTGCTAAAATTCTCTGAAGCAGTGGGTTAACGAGGGAGGAGGTAACGATCAAAGCGTCATAACAGTATTGAAGTTCAAGTGGACGTAGCAAGAAATCAGACAAAGGACAAAGTGAGTTTTAAGATGCTGCTAATGACGCTCACTGGGAGCAGCCGGGAGACCCCCACCCGCTCCACACACATGCTAAGTATTGGTTAGTGGTCTCATTAGAGGTGCTGCTGGGTCTCTGGGTGTGAGACAGCTGTGTGTCATGACCATCAACAACTACAGTGGTCCCAAAGCAGGTCCTTGGGGGACGGGATCAGCTTAGAGCCAGGTCCCGGTCTTCCTGTCCTGCATCTCATTAAATGTGAGAGTTTAAGTGAAGCGAGATCAGGTGAGCTTACAGTCCAGCAGTCCAGAGGGGACGGGATGGTTCAGGCTGTCACTGCTGTTGCCGCTGTCGCTGCAGGAGACCTCGTCGTCATCGGAGCCCTGCAGGGACAGGTAAGGGGCCGGGCCCTCCTCCAGCTTCCTCTTCAGGATCCCGCTCATCGTGTGGCTCCTCCCACTGGTCGCACCTGCGTGAAGGACAAGGGGAAAAGTCCCAATAACAACAAAAACAACGAAGACGAGATCATCTGTGAGAGAACATTTCAGGGTTTTGTTGAGACGCTCATGAATAAATTAGGACTCCTGCATCATCGTAGTATGGACGGTTCAAAAGAAAACCTGACTCACTTCCACTTTTCCCAGATCACACAGCTGATTCATTCTGCTTCAGTCCCGAATATTCTTTAATCTGCCAACATCAGCGGCCAGAGGAAGAACAGCAGCTCTCAGCTACGCAGCTGAAGACCTTTGACTGCTGTGATGTTGGACAGTTCAGTGTGGGGGTCTTTGGGGATTGACCTGCTTTTGGAACCGGGCTCAAGTGGCCATTCGAGGAACTACAGTTTGGCACTTCCAAATATTTTCCACTAGAGTTATTATTATTATTATTGTTGTGCAGGCTTAGTTTAGCTTTGATGCACCGCGTGTCCTCCAGTAGAAGAGCAAACCCACTGTGTACGTGTGTGGATGAACCTCCAGACAACGTCTATCTCCAGTCTGCAGTTTCGGATCTTAAAGCGCCACGTTCAATGACCAAGGTCACCTCATGATTTCAGCTTGTTCATAAAACGAAGAGGAGCAGCGCAGTGGCTGCTTTCTACAGTCAAAGTGCTGCTGTTGTTTATTTCTAATGGATTTTTTGTTGACCAGCTCCATGAACTCAACTACTTGTCTTGAACTGACCGCTTAGACAAAGCAAGCGGCTGAAAACTTGGCACCGCACCATCACAGGTTGACGGGCGACCTTGCCAAACTTTGTGACCCGTGTCAAACAAACTGTCGTGCTTATTAAGATTCAGATTTTCTGATATTTCGTGGCTGCTTTTGTGAAACCAATCTGAAGGCACAGCAACACTTCTGATGAGAGACGACCTGCACTCACTGCAGTCCTAAAGCAGATGATGAGAAGTCGTCTTCAGCAGGCCCTCGTGCACTTGGTCCACACTTAAATTTCTAATTTGTAAACACAGTTGAGCTGACTGCTTGGACTGGTGGAGGATTACATCATATGCAGCAGAGCTGAATGCTGGCCCAGGCTTTTCCTCTCACAGGCTTTGTCTCCTTTCTCTTACTACCTACTGCAACACAGTTACTCCTCTGTGCCATGTCCTTTCCTGCCTCTTCATTTCCATTCTTTATTTTTATTTCTCGCCCTCCTCATGTATTATTTCTTCCTATTATTTCCCTTTCTCCACTCTCCAGCCTCCATGTTATTCAGTACTCCAGCTCACTGCTTTTTCGGGATAAAAACTGTAAAAAGCAGAGCGATCTGGAGTAGAAGAGACACTGAACACATCATACTATGTAGCATCTCTCTATGTATGTGATGTCACAGGTGTTGCAGTTTTTCCTGGATCCAGGAGGGTTTCCTGTGCTGCCTGCCCGTGCCTCTTTAACCTAAACGTCCCTGGTCGAGCTCTCTTAAGTGGTGCCATTTAGAGCATCAAACCTGCACACACACACACACACACACGCACACACACACGCGCACACACACACACACACACACACACACACACACACACACACACACACACACACACACACACACACACACACACAATCACGCTCACGTGTCTGCATGCATGCGCAACCTCCCACTCCCCTTGCATGTCCACATCCCAGCACTAACAGGGGAATTCTTATTGACAAATCAGCATCATCCTGTGACGTGATTAAATCTCGCCGCGCCGGCGTTGCTGCATGCACAAAGGCTTCCTGTGAGCCTGTTTGACCGTCACTGACCTGTTTCCTTGGCTCGCCTTTGGTTTCCAGGAAGTCCTCGACTCTCTCCTCTGCATCACACAGTGCTCACCAGCAGCGGCCAAACATCCCCATGTGTCGTGATGATGCAGTGAGAGCTGCCATGATGCCCGCTTTCTCTCGGTCTCTTCCCAGCAGCCTCTGGCACTGTTGTGCGGCACTGAACACCTCAGCCTCTGTCACTATCTTATGCGTTCTCCCGCTGCATCCTCATCCTATGCTCATACTGTCAACTCTCTCACTGCCTGATCCTCTCAGCTCGGCACCCCCTTCCTTTCTCCCTCCCTCTCTCTCTCCTCACAAAGACTTGTTAGCTCGATGCTGCTGCCGGCTGGAGCGCTGGAGCTTGACTGAGGTGAAGCAAGCCCTTCGAGATCACAGAGAAAGGGGGGGGTGGTAGATGTGGTGGTAGATGTGATGGGGTGGGGGTGGAAAGAGTAGATGCTGCTATGTGAAATACAGCTTTTCCACAGTGGTCAGGATAATTATGAAATATATAGGCAGCATTTCCTCCAATTTTCCTGCAATTCAGTAAAGACAAATCAGTAGAAACAGTGTTTGCACCTTTTCACTCTCAGTTCTCAATCTTTTATTTCTCACATTGATTACTTTGCAGGGCATTTATAATGCAAATCTAACACGTGACGTTCCTCCTTTTTGTTTCCGTAAAGCTAATTTGAAATGTAAATTGATAGCGGAGACAAACAGATGAGAGGAAACAGAGACAATGACTGGGAAATCAATCATTTTCACTGTTCTTTCATGCTGATAAATACTCTGAACGCAGTGGGGTCGCTGACATTCATGTAGGGAGCAGAAACGTCTTTATGAGGCTAAAACACACAAGAACAGAAACGGACAGCTGTTGTTGACCGCTGTGATGACAGGACCAGTGGAGAAAATAGATAGAAAGGTTTGAATGCCTTCATTTTATGCTTTTTTTTAGGCTAATTGCATTTAAAAAAAAAAAAAAAGAAAAAAAAATCATTACCATAGGAGCTAGTTAGCTAGCTAGCTAGTTAGTTAGTTAAATACTGTATGTCTGTGATATATAATGTAGAATGTAGATAGTATATAAAATAATTTACTTTGAAGTCAACATAATTGATTAATTAACACTTTAACACATAGTAAACATATGTTTTAAAAGTAGCTTTTAGCTTTTTAGGAAAATTGTATTTAAAAAAGTCATTGCCATACAAGATCGTTTGCTAGCTAGCTTACTAGCTAGTTTAATTCTTTGTATGTCTATGATATATAATGTAACTTTAATACACATTAAATATATGTTTTTAAAAGTCACTTAACTGCACTAAATTCCATAAATTCCACAAGAGTCACAAGCTGAGATGCCGGTTAGCTTTAGCAGGAGTTTAGCTGGATTTAGCTGGATTTCACTAAGGTGAGCTAGCCAGCTAGCTTTCATTTGATATAGCTCTCTCGTGTTAGCTTTGTAGATATCCAAAATTCATATTCTGGTCTAAACTAAATCTGTGTTTTGCCTTTCTTGGGCAGTATAATTACCTTGTGAGGCAGCTGGATTGACACAAGAATCCATATGAGGATCTTCTGGCAGCTACAGGTTCAGATGGATGTGACTGCTCATTTGAAAACAACAATGGCGGCTCCCGGAGAGGTCAAGATGGCGGCTCGCTCGATGCTAATTCAAAAGCTCTGCTAATCAACTAATATAAGATGTTCCAAGGTGCTTCTTGGTGAGTAAACTAAACTTTGACTGTCTTTCATGTTTTTGTGAATATTTCATAAAGACTGACAGCTACACCAGCTCAACTCACAGAGAATGGATTTAAAAGCTGGTCGCTTTGGTTAGCAGGAGATGGGTTAGCATCGTTATGGGTGAAAGCTGCAGCACAATGTGCTTCAGCACTGTGGCAAAAGTAAAAAACAACAACAACAGCAACAACAAAAAAGCTTGTATTTCAGCTTAATTAGTCACTGACTTCATAAACCACCCAGCAGGGACACTGAGTGACCCAACTTAAGCACAGCCACCGTGTTGCCGGACACACAGCTGCATGCTAGGTGTGGCTAACAAGCTAAATGCTCATGCTAAAGTCCTCATGGTGGATTAAGACTGACTGTTGCTATGCTCAGCCAGCGACAGCAGAGCAATACGCAGCTCAGTGGACTGGTTTTACTGGGACAGAAAGGCTGAGTGGAGTGGTTATACTGGGACAGTGAGGCTGAGTAGACTGGTTATACTGGGACAGAGAGGCTGAGTGGAGTGGTTGTACTGGGACAGTGAGGCTGAGTGGAGTGGTTGTACTGGGACAGAGAGGCTGAGTAGACTGGTTATACTGGGACAGAGAGGCTGAGTGGAGTGGTTGTACTGGGACAGAGAGGCTGAGTGGACTGGTTATACTGGGGCAAAGCAGCTGGGTGGACTGGTAGTTGTCAGCAGACAGTGAAGGACAGTGAAGGTGCACAGAGCTCACAGGAAGTCATTCAGACAGGTGAGTATAACACACTCACTGATAATTGAAATTCGCTCTACAGAGTCATCGTTGCCAGGCAACATAGTGTTGTGTGCATGCGTGTGTGCGCACTACACATTGCGCAACAACTGTGCAGCTCTTTGTGTGTGTCTGCAGGCACTGTACAGTTAACTCTAATGAGGCTACGCTGTATGTTTATACTGGGTTTAAGTTAAATTTATTCCTGGTTTGCTCTGATTTGGTCTGCATCTCTGCTGCTTCATACAAGGATTTTAAGGTTATTAAAAGGGACTTGAAGCAGCATATGTAGGGCTGAACCAGGCTGGCTGACATGCAGACGGACGTAAAATAAAAAATGCAATAGGAAGTACGACATGCACAACAGGAGTGGACCAGCTGTGTCACAGTCACAGTCACCATTATAACAGACACTTCAGCCTGTCCATGCACGTGTATCGCAGTGGGTGATGAAATTTTACTTTATTTTCACCATAAAATTCTCTTTTAATGCAGCATGAGACTTGCAAAATTAGAAAAAGCTGCTTTAGTTGCCCAGGGCTGATGACTCAAGCCTCCGTGAAGCTGCACACATGCCGTTTCCAGGTGTTTTGTCATGTCTGTGCGCACTGTGTGTCCAACAGAAATTTAATTAACATGTGTCACATGTGTGTCCTTTAACGATAGCTGCAAGACGTGAAAAGTCATTAACTCACACTGATTTTCAGACTGCTGTGTGGGAGATGATACTCATGTCGTGACTCTAGCACCCACCAATCAAACTCTGCACAATTTTCTGAGTATTTAAAAATGAATCCTTGAATTTCACTGTTTATTTACAAATTCATTCATTATATTTTCTGTATTTTTGCCTCTGTATTTTATATTCTGAATACTAAATTCATTAATGTTAGCTAACACGCTAAGCTAACAAAATAAACATTATGTCTGCTAAGCATCAGCATGTTAGCACAAATGCTAGCATGCTAGCATGGCTGCTAGCATGGCTGCATTAGTAACTCAGGATGTAATTACAGGAATATTTATGTAAATGTTCGTTTACAGATACATGACCTCAGTGAGCAGATTCATGATTAAAAAAATCATCATTTGGCCTCTTTCACACATTTTGACTGAGGTGGAAATGTAAAAGTAAAGCAGCTGAGCTGAATTCAGCCAGTATTCATTTCACTGTTTACACCTGTGCTGTCACATCTAACCACATTATATAAAGATCAGTTATATACCACATTATTTAGAGCGCTTTGGAAGATTTTGGATGACATTTCTTTCAAAAATATGTGATTAACCACCCAGCCCCCCACTCACAAGCCCCTAAATATTGTTGCTATAGCAATGCTAGACCCTGAATGTTCGATGTTCCCATTATAAAAAAATATCAGTGATAAAGCCACCAAGAGCCTTAGCCTTGAGTTTGTATGTACTGTACACGCGCGCGCACACACACACACACACACACACACACACACACACACACACACACACACACACACAGTGACTCGGCTTCATCTGTCAGTTTGACATTTTCTTTCTCCAGTGCAGCTCAGAGGAAGTGGAGTCACGAGGAGCATCTCATTGACTGATGATTAAAAAATGCTGAATTGATGCATTTCTAATGTGGAAATGGTCACAATCAGCCTCGTTATTATGTTGTGATAACGTTTCATAGACGAGGCCAAAATGTGACGGTTTGAGTGGAGCGTAACTGCGCCGCGTCGAGGTGTGCAGCAGCTCATTGTTGTCCTCCGTCTCTGCAGCGAGGGGCTTCAATTATTACTTTAAAGGGTAATTAAAAGGCTTGTGGGTGCTGTTTGGATGAAACTAGCGGTGCGTGGAGCGAGATGTCCTTGACCGTGAGGGCAAAAGGCGTAAATCACAACGTAAACCTTTTATTCTGCACAAGGTGTTTGAGAATTTGAGGCGTGAAATGAAAAGTTACTGTGTTTTTTTTTAAGGAACAAAAAAGCAGTGATTTTAACTGAATAATCAGGGGGTTTTATACGTAGTTTATTGTTGTATTCAATAACTAATACCTGACCTCCACTTGCTGTTGGAGAAGGACATTTTTCGGTTTCGTGCTGTGCTCTGAATCGCCTTGTTTTCTCCTGGCAAAGATGGAGTGGCAATGTGCTGGAGAGACGGAGTGATCCTTCCAATCAGCTTCCATGGCAACGGGCCACGAGGGGGAGGGAGGCGGGGAAGGTGGTGGTGGGGGGGTGAGTTGGAGGAGGAGGAGGCAGCTAGAGGGGTTGTGGGGAGGTGGGGGCTGGGATGTGGCAGCTCCTGACGCTGAAGCATGAGGGGAAAGCTGGAAGAGGTCTGCTCTTTCACAGCGAGAGGAAGAGCACGGTGTGTGTGAACAATGGGCACGATGGAGGAAGATGAGACTGTCCATCAGGCACGTCTTGACCATGCCTTGCTATTAATTATGGGACACATCCAACAGCTTCATTGTTAAAAGATGGAAATCATGAAGCAGGGACTCGTGCTAACGGCTACGCTGCTCTGTCTGCATATAACGAGGCTTCTTCTCTGCAAAGTCTGTGCTGATGTGGCTCTTAAGGTCACAAGAGGACACTGAACCATCTGCACATGTACCCATAGCTGGGACTCTCCGTGCACAGTCATGAATAACCAACAAAACATACTAAGATCCATTAACATCGCTGTTATTGTGTTTCATGTCTGCAGGAAAAAAGGCCAAACAAAGTAATCGCTGTAATTATCTTGTATTGTTCCCAAAGGGACCTGCAGTGTGTCATTGGAAGCTGCTAAATGACTTTATCGTCACCTTACCGGCATCTGCTGCGTGACAGTGAATTTCCTGTAATATTACATTAGTGAGTTTGTTGTGACATTTTTTAGCAGGCGACCGTTTTGTGTGAAAAAGCATTTAAAAACTCGACTGTACGCTAACCACCCAGCAGCAAATGGCGGCATCTAGCTCGCCAGCGTGGTGCAGCGCGTAGCAGCTGAAGAGCCAGATATTTGTCTCAGAAGTTGAGACTTTAATATAAGACTTGTTTGTTCCAGAAAGTGGACTCTGAATCGATGCTAATGATGCTCTGGATCTGCTGGATATGTAGCTGTTTGCTAACATGTTAGCTTCATCGATTTTGTAAGGTGATATTATGTTTATGTTGACCTCACAGGTTGCTGCGCTGCGCCCAGCTGGCTGAAAAATCAATTAATGCAGATTGAAGTGCTTGAGTGAAAGTACAGTATCACTGCAGCATGCTAATGACGTCCCCGTGGGGATTTGCTGTGTCTTAGTGAGTTTTTTGTCCACTCTTTCACCACCATAACATATGAAATAGTCCCAGTTTCCTGTGACATTCGGAGGTATTTACCGCTGGAATACCATGCTGATTGTTTTGCAATAGGCCTGAAATGAAGTGATTTACCGTGGTGTCTGGAGGAGCGTGCTTCTCGGTCAGTGACACCATCCTTTCACAGCAACTTTTTGCTTTAACTTGAGTCAGAAGCCCATCATTAATTCCCAGCCCCTGTCCGGCTGCGCTGCCTGCTCGGGTGTAATTGTTTCCCCAGGGATCCAGATAAATGGCTCAGCTGTCTCGCTGCTCCGTGACCCATGGACCCGTGTGTGTGTGTGTGTGTGTGTGTGTGTGTGTGTGTGTGTGTGTGTGTGTCTGTACCTCAGGGGAATAAATAAATGGTCTGAATTACATCATTTAAATATTATCTATTAATTGTATTTCCATTTTGAGCAAAGCAACCATTTTTACAGCTGATTTTTAAAACTATAAAAACAGAATAAAACTAGTGGTGAACAAAAAAATGGAGGTTTGATGATGCATAACGTGCGCAGCTCAGTCCTCACAAATATGACGGCAGGGAGAGATAAAGAAAAATAGTGGCCAAAGCTTTTCTTCCTGGGAGTCATGAATGTCATGACTGAAAGTCTATAAAATACTCTTCCAGTGCATGAATCACATTACTTACTTGGCGAGGTAATGCTCCCACCTGCATTCCCCTCTGAGACTTTGTGCCATGCATATTTCCACTGGTGTTATTCCATTCGGCTGTAATTAACACATCAGTGATTCATTGTCCTCCTGTTGGCATCACTTTGGGGACAAAAGCTGGAGCTAAAACCAGACAAAGCTGTACAAAACTGTTCAGAGGGATGTTTGTGGGATTAAATGCAACACGGATACTTTGTTTTTAAGGATGTAGCATTGCCTGTGAATTGAATTGAGCCGTGCACTGCATATAGAAAATGTGCAGGGGAGTAAAGACCCTGCACAACCACACAGGTGTTTTCACATAGCTTCTCTGCGCAGGTTGACTTTGGATAAGGCTCTGCTAGCAGTTACATGAGGTCACCAACTTAATTTACTTGCATGGGACAAATAAATCTGCACGGCGTCGGTGCACTGAGGTGCACAAATGTAACTTAGATTAGACTTAGAGATTAGAGAGAAAACCTCTGAGGGAACGAAATGGAGGAGGCTAGCCTGCTGTGTTGCATCAACTTCACTTGAATTCATAGTCCTGTTAGCATCTGAGCTAAGGAGCTAGCTTCTAGAGCTTGATTGTGATTGACTGGCATTAGTGTGTTAGCTTGGCAGCTGCAGTAGTTCCCCTTTGATTCACTACTGTGTGGTGAGGCCGATGTTAATCAAACCAAATCTGATTCCATGCCCACGCAGTCCTGAGGAGAGGTCTGATCAGGCACGATACAGTAGAAAACACCTGTGTGGGTGGACATGGTCTTTAAAACAGCACTTATTTTGAATCCTGGCCCTCTCGATCCACACTGCTGCAGTTTTCTATCACAGCGGCTATTTAATTACAGCTGCACTCACCTGGTGTCGCAGGAGTAAATTGGACCCTCATCAAACGGCTGAAAGGGAAAACTTACAGAGTCTATGTTCCTGTGATGAATAACAGCGGGCAACATTAATGCCACTCAGCTCCCAGTTTTATTTTTAATTGTTTGTTACCAACAATAATGACTTCAAGTCTTGCTGTCAGTCAGAAATACCTCAGTAAATAAAATCCTGATGAACAAATCTCAATCCATTATTGCTTGTCAACATGCTGATTCAATTGATTCTATCTTGAACTCCTAAAATGTCAGAATAATCAAACTAATTGGCAAGTGGCACAGAGGGAAGCTCCACACTCAGGAGCTTTAGATATCCACAGATGGGATATTTCAAAAAGGCCTGAGGCAGATGTTTACACCATCAACAGAAACTGACCTGAAATTTTAAGTTTCTTAAGGAGTGACATCACCTTTATTTCAATCATGCGCTGCTGCATTTCCACGTAGTGAACACTAGAGGGCAGACTTGGCTTTGAAATCACATTATCGACATGTGGCGGTGGAGTGAGAGCAGGGGAATCTGAGGGCCCTTCAAAATGCTATGACTCATTTTAAGATGAACGCCCATGCCGCCACATTTAATGGCACATTTTATTTGAAATAGTGCTGAATGATTCATTTTACTGTCCACATTATATGTGGAAATGGGTCAATAAGCTCTGCCATAGAGGAATTTCCCACAGTTTTTTTTTTTTCCTGCTTTGCTCGGGACCAGCAGGAGCTTATACAGAGACCCTGGAAGGTGCCCAGACCTTGCTTTGGAAACCAGACAGGGCTCTCCTGATAGATTGATTGCGGTATTTTCTCTATAAAACCCTGAGGTAAATGAGATTTTGTAAGCATGTCAACCCAGTGGCCCATTGAAAGACCAACGCAGCCCTGCAGTTTCTCTAAAGGCCTTACCTTTCCAATACGCAGCGGGTCCATCTTTTACCATGTTTTATAGCCCCCTTTAAATCAGGCTATAATGTTGCAGCCAGCTGTGATGAATGTGAAAAAGACGAGCTGAATCATTTTTTCCTACAGAGAGAGGAGGAGGTGGCTGAGAACCGGTCAGCAGAGCAGATGGCATCCCCGTCTGTCTGCTCTGTTTAAAGAACACTGCAGGCGAAGCCCCAAGTCAAACAAGCCAGCTACACGGCCCGGGATGATCTCAGAGCTTCCACTCTCGCTTTCCGTCCTCAAGACATGAAGATTTAAAACCCTCCCTGCACAGCTCACTGTGTCCCACTCTAAAGCCCCACTTTTCCTGCCATTAACTTGCTGTTTTGATCGTGTTTCCATTCGTTCACTCTGACTTCACCTTAAAAGACTCCTGCGCGTGCAACGCTCTGTTTTCACTATTGGTAGATGAAACTCTTACTACTCTGCATCGCTATGCTCTGGCCCTATCAGATGACCTGTGGAAGGTGAGGTAGGAAGTAAAACCTCAGTAACTGGAGTGCTGTAGCTGTCACCTGATCCTGGCTGACTGCTGAGTCTACCCCCGTGCCTAGAAAGTGGCAGGAAGTATCATAGCTTGTGTGTGTGTAGTGGGAAGTACACCATAGTAAAGTTCGGTTCTGTAGTGTTTGATGTGAAGATAAATGTTCAGCTATGACTCAGTTTATTACAGTGGCTTATCGCCCCATTACTGATGGCAATGATTCACTACAGTCCTTGATGCCATCAGTAATGGGGTTCCACAGAGGTCTATTCTTGGTCCATTAATATTTGCATTAGGCTAACGATTATGTGCTTATTTTCTTGATTGATCTTTTGGGATATAAAATGCCAGAAAATACAGAAAAATGTCGATTACAGTTTCCTAAAGCCTCCTTTAAAACAGTCCAAAACCAAAGAAGGTTCAGAAAACAAATAAATATTTCCATTTGAGGAGGTAAAACCAGTGAATTTGGAGCATTTTTCCCATAGAAATGACTTGAAATGTCACCAATTACTTATATGTTCACTTCGCACCTTTTAAACCGTCATCAACCGAGATTTTTTGGCTGTGTGGTTGTTGACGTTGTGAGCCCCACCAGCGCATCGTAAACCCGTTTAAACTCAGTTGTCCATCGTGTTTTTGAGACATATTTAAATGCTGAGGAGGTCAGAGATCTGCTGCACCAAAACACTGAACGTGACATGCCTTAAACTCTGATCTGATTGCTATATGCCGTAATGATCATATACGGAGGACAGAGGAATAAACTCTTCTGAGAGCTGTCGAGAGGCATTCTGCTAAGTGGAGGAAAGAAGGGCCTGAAGATGAACTGGAGGTGGTAGCCTGAGGATAAATGATCAGGCAAAAAAAAAAAAAAATCAAACTGCAGCTAAACATTGTGAGAGCGTCTGCGGGGAGATTTTTCATTTAAGATGAGATAATAAGATAAAACTTCATTGATCCTCGCTGAAAAATGAAGTTACTGAAGCATCAAACTAATGGAGGAAGGACAAGACCAATAGAGGGATATAAAAACCCAACAAAGAAATCATTAACCGTTAAAATACTGAACAAGGAGACAATAAAACACAGTGTTAACAGTTACAGGGTACAGTACAGCAGCGTTTTTGTCAGTCATCACAGTAATTATGGAGGATGGTATTATTAAAACACAGGATGTACTGTCAGTGATACGTATGTGAACATGTAGCTTTATATTTCACTCAATTTAGCAGCCATAAGCTCACGTTTCTGATCATTAAACATGAGGCTTCGCTGTAGAAGCGACGGCTAACATGTTAGCGGTAGCTTGTTTGCATCCAACAGACAGATAGCGACATTAGCGTGAACTGAAGTCCAGGATTCAGCCTTTGTTCCCCTCTGAGACGAACAACACTGGGCGTATAATTTGCTAAATGCTCCACTTTGTTCACCAGCTAGAGGCTAATTCGGTGCTAGTAGGTAGCGTTAGCATTTATCAGAGCTCTCATGCTCGAAACAGCTGCCTGTTGTGCTTGAACCTGAACAGTATGAAGCCGTAAAATGAAAAGAATTAGCTGAAAGATGCTAAATAACACAGTTTCTTCAGGACTGTTTGATCGACTTAGAGGAGCTCAGCTTCCACTAAATGTCGTCTTTGGCTGAAAAGGAGCTGGAATCAGAGTTTCTTCTGAGTATGGCGTGCCCTGTAATATCAACAAACCGACAAGAATGAAAAATGTGTGGTGAGCCGTGACAGATTTTCCTGGCTACAGCCTTGAACAGATTTTCTGCTTGAATCTAAGTCAGTCCTGTCAGATGCTTATAGACTTCTCCTGTGTTTCCAGACTTTTTCTTGGGAACCAGCAGGACCTTTTGGCTCCGTAAGAAGAAGCCGAGTTAAAGTATGTTAAGAGGGGGAGCGCACTGACAGCGGCTTTTAATAGTGTGGACGTTTGTGAGAGTGCATGCTTGTTTCTGACACTGCAGACAAAATAAGATGAGAATTGCCACTTGTTCTTATCTTATAAGAGCGATCATATTTCAGTCTGTCCTCTAAATAAAGTCGTCTGGAGCCCTCGGCCAGGAATTCAACAGGGAAGCAAACACAGAACCTGCAACATATTTTATTTAATAGAAGCAGACAGTGTTTTCACTTCACCAGAAAGTCTCTCTGAAGCCCCACCAGGGCCGAAATATTGTCTTGTTGTATTAACGAAAACCTGCTCTGGAGCTTTGAGTTCGGGGGCATTATGTTTGCTCTCACGCTGAATTCCTCTCCGCCCTGCACTTAAAGCTGCTGCATGTGTGCGTCGCTGTGCACAAAATTAAGATGGCAGGAAATCTCGCCTTCGTCCAGAGCGTGGTCAGACGTAACACTGCGTTTGCGCTGCTGTAAGCTGAGTGGCCTGAATGGACACAGGATCCAGCTGAAAGTGACACACATACCTTTGGCCCTCTCTGAATAATGTATCTGCCACTGGAGTGATAGTGTGTCCTGCAAAGTACTATCAGATGCATATATCATGACCGTTCATTCATTAAGGTTGGATTATCTGGGCTGCTTCTCAGCTCTCTCTGCTCCCATTGTGGCTCTGGATGACTGTTTCGGGCTCGTAGCTCCGCCGCCTTTGTTTCTACCTGATCCTGTAACTAAGCTGTCAATCTCTCGGGGCTTCCTCTGTCGGCCGCCTCTTCATCATTTGACCCCTGCTCCTCTTTCCCGGCTCATGGGAGCACCAGCGGGGTGAAGATCTGGACTGACGCGGCCCCGCTCCCTGCAGGACGCGACGGTCCAGAATGAGCGTGACAGGATGAGGAAGCCGAGTTCGTGTGTTAATTTCAGAGGGAAGGAAAACACTCCCGTGGAAGCGTTGGTGTGGCTGGTGAAGATTTAACAATATGCCCACCATCACGGGCCAGTGGGGTTAGCTGTTACGGGCTTTCCTTGATTTGTTTGGGAATAATGAGCTTTCATTCCCGCCCCGACCTGGTGTTAAAGGCAGGATGGGTGAGGCAGAAAGCTGCTAATCTGTTTCCTGAAAGCCTGCAGAGGTTCCCTCGTGACCAGTTGATCAAAAAGTAAAGCAGATTTGATTACTTTTTTTTTTTTTGGATGCTGGCTTCGCTTCAGTTTCTGGGGTCCCACAGTCCCTAATGCTGCATGTGTAGAAATCATAGCTCTAAAAAATCCATTTTTTTCTTCTCCTCTCACCTTATTAAAACCCAATATGTGGAAAATAATTGATCCTGTCGTTTGCCACAATTTGGGTTTGTGCATTGAATGAAGGTGAAAAAACACGTAAATTACCATAAAGCGCCGTTATTACATCAATTAAGAAAATCTTTTCTATGCAGTGTTGGCCAAGGTGCTTCAGTACTTCAATCCAGGACATATTACTCAATTAGGAAGTAGTTGCAGTACTCTTACTTCATTTTCGCCCAGATGAAAGCCTCACCACCCACAGGCCACATATTCTGCATTTAACGTGTAGAAACAACAACATGTGTGTTTAAAGTACCAAAAGACACCACAAAGTGGCGCTGGCTCATCCATGCTGGAAACCTGGGGATCGAACCGCGAGCTATCGAGCTAACCATTAGCCCAAAAACACGGTTGTCTCTCTGCTGTTCTGTTTACTCGACATTTTGTTCACAGGTGTTTGTTACGCACCATTTAGCTCAATAATAAGTTACTGAAGAGGGAAAATAACACATGAACTCAAATATTTTGCTTTCCATCTGTCGCTCCTCGTGTCAAAGGTCACCAAACCTTGAGCACGAATTAGCTTTGACTCTTTGAGCAGATCCTCTTATCCTGCTGCTTCGCCTGCAGTGAACTGATTTGAAGCAGACAAAGTTAATCCTTTTTGACAAATACTCAATTGAAAATATGCATTTTTCTACACATTTCGACCATGCAATAGCCCAAAACACTGTATTTTTATCATCCAGACATTCAAGGCATTATTTACACTCTTCTTGTGCATAATGTACATAAATATAGCTAATTTTTATTTTCTACCCCTTTTTCTGCATCACCTTGTTATTATCGCTCTCATTCTTACCGTTAGTGCTGCCTGTAACATCTTGATTTCCCCAGTGTGGGATCAATAAAGTTATATCTTATCTTATTAAACTGCTTCCCACCGCTGCCTTGTGTGGCACACAAACCTGAAGCAGGAGTTCTGCAGAGGTCATCGGTTCAGGATAATGTGTAAAATTAGGAGAAGTCATGAAGCATCGGGGTAATGAAACAATGTTAAGGATGTTTTTGAGCTGTTTAAGAGGACAGTTAAACTCCTCTTTCCTTCTCCGTCCCTCCTTCGGCCTGCGCTCGCATCTCATATCTCGGTTTGCTTTTCTGAGCCCACATGTGAGTTTACAGAAGTGTGTGTGTGATTCATTACAGGGCAGAGGAGAGAGGGAAAAACTACCCCTGTGAACTTTTCCTTCTCTCCTCCTCCTCCTCCTCCTTCCTCCAGCCGCTCGGTGCGCCTGCACAGCCCAGAGAGCCTCCCAGACAGAGACAGCCCCAGCAGCAACTCCCGCACCTCCATCTGTATTCCTCACCCTCCCACAACTCCCGCTTCCTCACCCCTCCTGGGTCACCTCGCACAATAGACTTCCCCTCCGAGCAGCAGCCCGAAGGGAAGAGCAGGAGAGGGGGAGATACGGTTTCTCCGCAACAATGGAAATTCAATCAGGAAATGGAGAGGAGGTGGCGAGCGCGGTGTCGGCGACCTCGGGCTGCGTTTCCTGTAGTCCCTGTGGCTCGCAGGTAGAGGATCCAGCACGCAGAGAGGACCTGCAGGCTGCTAAGAGGATTGAGAGGTTTGACATCCCACTTGATAGCCTGAAGAGGATGTTTGAGAAGCCTGCTGTGGCAGACACAGTAAGTACCACCGCTGTGCATTTTTATTTTTATCTCCTGCTGTGAGCTCTACTCTTTTTTCTTTTTTTAAGTCAGTCAAATTCCACTTTTCTCCAGGTGAACTGAGGGTTACGTAATGGCGCTGCCTCACTCTCTCCCTCTGTGCTGAATGGGGCAGATAGATGGCTTTGATGCGACCTGCATTTCAACACACTCAAAAGCTTTCGCAACCGTCAGAGAAGCTCGTAAGGTCAGCGGTGGCGACACGACTGCGGGGTCATGCCTCAGGTTTCACTGCTGCACGCTCTGCTTGCAGTCGTGACTGTGCAGGATGGCGTTGGTTGACCCTCCTGGTGCCGTATTTTTGGACTTTATGGGAAAAACTGTGGACAAAACGGGATGTTGCTCGTGTTTGCTTCCGTGTGATTCGCGCGCCGGCGATTTGGGGTTTTCCATCATTTGGTTGACTCTGGCAGGGAGACGTGTACTGTAAGCGTTTTTCAGCAGAGAGGAGGGTGGCCTTCGCTCTCCCGCTTTGTTTTTCCATCTCAGCTGGCTTCTCTGAGAGGAAAATCTAAGTCTGCTGGAAGTGAAGCGGGTCATTATGAGAAAACCTCCCATTTACCAAGTGTCTGATGATGAGGCCCAGATGACCTGCTCTTAGCTCCCGATGTGGTTGTGACATCAAATCTAAGCCCTCAAAATGTTCCAGGACAATGAGCTCAGCGATGCGTGGACTCGTGGAGGAGCCGCGGCATCGCGGGGAGTGCAGTGTGTGCCAGTGCCGACTGGTGGCACTGATACACGCCGCCTGTGCCACTGGGCCGCTGGTATTCGACACCCTGTTATTTGGGGCCTATTTCGGGGAGCTTTATGGTTAAGCTGGGTTTTAAAAATAACCCCGTAATTGGCATGTCGGCTGCTGCTGGAAGCGGTGCGAAGCTTCTCCATCAGGCCGGAGACAAAGAGGAGAGAGATTTTGGATGTGTTGGAGTGAAATCACATCTGGCTCCTGAGATGAAAAAACGTTTTAATGTGGTTAATGATCCACATCACTAAAGCCAGACGGCCTCTTCTGAGGTTTTCTTTTGTTTTCCAGTCCAGCTGTGAAGGCTTATATGTCCTTATTTCTGTCTGTTTGGGTTACTGTGGTATGAGCCACTGCAGTCTCCAGAGATAAGAGCTCCACTTTGGTCTTATTATGGCTGGTTCACATTCCAGTGCCTCATTACCATTAGGGATATGTGAAACTCCTATCTTTTGCTTACCATTAGGGGAACTTTCTCAGGCTTTTGATAAACAGAGGGTCACTGAGGCCTTTGTGTGCTTCACTGTCATCAGTCTCTTTGTTTAAAGCTGCTGCAGGCGAGGACGTATTTTCATATCAAAGGTCGACACACTGACAGATTACCTGCACGCTCACCGCTGTGGAGCGTTTTAGCGTCTTTCAGCTCGTCGTTCTGGCTGTCTGGGCACCGTTACTGTTTCGGTCCAGTCTCGCAGCTGGTTTCCAGCATCATGGCAGGATGGCGTCACTGTCAGTGACTCCAGAACCGCTGCAAAAAGTACAGTTTTCAGGCGTGAGTAACCATTGTGGTCGGGTGAAAACAGCGTCCTCGTTAAGTGTTAGGTACTGTTGCTAGGAAAGCAAAAACAACCCGTTCAGCCACTCCAACCTCCTCCCTGTGTGGACAAACATCACATAATCTCCTTTTGTATGCCAGATGGACACAAGTCGTACCTCTAATGACCACTAGAGGGCTTGAACCTTTGCGTAGACATTTGCTAAAACCATGTTGTTTTCCTTGAGAATCATTCTGCTGTTTGCTTCTCCTTCATCTCTCCTTGTTTAAACCTTCCTAGCTTATATTTAGCATATATTTAGTTGGCAGATGGCAAAGCATGAATCCAGCTAACATCCTCGTTTTGGGAAGCGAAGTCTTTACGGAATAATATATTGACCTTTTCCTGGCTGATTTGCCGCTTAAGAGTCATTTCCAACAGATTTTCCATTTTTTTTCTTCTACTTGAAAACCGAGCCCCCACTTTTTCACCCAGAAGAGAGCAAACAATCATTTATTTATGCTCTTCTTCAAACAAAAGCTGTGCAGCTGGTCAAAGCGTCTGCATGTCATGAGCGGGAATTGCAACACATGCTGCATCTTGGCATTGTGTTAGCGCTCGTAGTCTATCTTCTCCTGAAAAGAAAAAGCCTGTAGTCTGTGTTAATGGAGCATGTGGGCAGTGTTCCCAGATTCCCAGAGAGATGAGAGGACTGGAGCTCTGCAGCCGGCTGCTTATAAAACACGACCTTGTCTCCAGCTCATCTGTAATGCTGAGCTTAATATTTGATGATGCACTGTATTTTTCTTTCTGTGCCCCATTTCATTTATTTAAACGCCGCGATGTCATTGGACGGACAGCCGTAACAAAGACTGATGGATTCCCAGGTGGCTGCTCAGCCGCGGCTGAAATCCTCATCGGGGGAGAGAGGACGGTCCAGTCGCAGATGTGAAGTGATGCAACGGTTTATCTTGAGTGCAAAGAGCGTGTTTTTCCGCTTGTGTGACAGGCCGATCCTCGAGGGACGCCGGCTTGTGTTTACAACATCTGTCTGACCTTCTGGTCATGACTGTGCACACGGCGAAGAGTACACACATGCTGATGCACATGAGGTGAGGCGAGAAGAGCTGACATACATGCAAAAACGCACAGAAATAGACCACTAACCAAGAAAGTTGAGAGGGCTTTCCATTATTCTGCAGCAGCCCATCATGCATTGATTAATACTTACATAACTTAAATGTTTCTAATACTCATGACCTAACTTGGCATAGGGCATTCCAGTTGTAATGGCTGCTGTCGGCCAGTGGGTGGCAGTGTAGCATCTGTGAGGCTGAACGGATGTGAGAGCAGCCTCTGTATCAACAAGAGTCTGTCAGGAGGATAAATGATGCGCTCTTAATCAGGAGTTCATCTCAGTGAGACAATTACTAATCACCTGCTGTTAATTTGACTGGTTCCTTAAAGCCTGAAGGTGTCTGAAAGTGGCTTTTCTCTCGGATCAGAGGCAGACAGATTATCAGGATTAGCGTAATTGGGGAAATATCTAATTTTGATATGTTATTTAAATGAACACAAGTGTTTAAAAGGATTGCAGGGGATGAAGCGAGTCACACCTGGCTCACAGGATGACTCGCTGAGGCAGGCGGAGGGGAACTTTTTTGGGTGGAGGACTCATGTGCTCTCTGGCCTCTGAGTGAGCTGCATAAATTCAGACCGTGGCGCTGGAGGTCTGGAATGCTGCCTCGGTTATTTTCATGACTCGTATCATCGCTGTCACCGACTGGCGCTCGCGGTTTTTATGTATCGTCATTTTCCTCCACTAAACGGAGCGATGCATCAGGCCTTTCACGTGCTTTGTTTCTGCAGCCTTTTCAAATCGCCTTTCTCCAGCTTTTAAGCAGAGAGCGTGAATCTTGTCACTCTGCCATGTTGAAAAATGGCACTTTAAGGTGTCAGCCGACATACTGAAAGATGAGAGCGAGGCAGCCTCTTGGCTAATGGCGAGCCATTTTCCCCAAATAAGAATAAAAAAGAAATCAATCAATATGCGCCACCGTTCCTAAACGCACTTAATTAAACGTTAAATAAACTAAAAGCCGCGATGTGTCTGCAAGGAATTGATCCAGACTTGATGGCGTCCTCATCAAGTCCATTGAGCTCGTAAAAATTCCATTAACTTTTAGCAGGAATCTCTTTCGTCTCAGTTTCACAGATTCAAATCTTTTAATGGAGGTGGCAGCGGAGTGTGAGTGTGTGTGACGCATGGCTGGTCTGTTGTGTGATGATGACTTGTTGCTCGACGCCTTTGCCTCTGGGAGCAGTTGCACTGTGAGCGGCTCGGGCTCGTACCTGCCGCTTGTTTTGTGTGTGGATTTGGCAAATGGAAGCGTGCGTGAAGTCAGCTCTGTGCTGCTGTCAATACTTGTTAACACAGCCCTTTTATCCACGAGGTGTTGTGCTAGCATGTGCATATTCACTCCAGCTTGCGATAATCCGTTCCCGCGGCTGAGCGGTGCCTGAACGTCTCGGGGCCTTTTCTGTGCAGATTGTCATGTGACTCAGATTGTCTTTTGGTTAATGCGGTTTCACGCCCACAGCCCCTCAAGAGCATATGTGTTCGACAATTAGCCAAAAACCTCAAGGCTTACATGCTCAATCATTCATCATGGCGCCGCGCCATCGCGAGGGAAGCACCACGCCATCCCTCATGGCTGCAGAGGGTCTCCACCCGTCCTGTGTAACATTTTTTTTTTAATTAAAGGCACTGTCGTCCCCTGGTGAGTCAATTCAGGATGCGGTTTGATAAAATCAGAGGGTGACACCTCCAATGACAGGCACGTTGTCCGTCAATCAGTGCCATCAGGTCACGAGGACTCAGACGCGTTTATTAAAAATGTCAGCGAATCACAAAAGGAGAGTCGAGATGTGAATGGCAGAAAGTCCTGAGAGCAAAGCAAACCGCACAGCTCGCCGTGGACGATGTCCTGTCGTGTCCTGGGCAGAGGACACAGAGTTGACTTCTAGACATTTAGCTGATCTGAGCTGATCTTTCAATCTTTAATGTGATCAATGCAACCGTGTTTCACTCTTATTTCCTTTACATTCACGCTGAGAGACGCACCAGACTTTGGAATTGACGCATAAAAACAGGAAGCACTCTTCAGAAATGGTTTCCAATGCAAATCTTTTTGGCTGCGCCTCATAAATAAAAGCTCAATCAAACATGGAGACATGACCAACAGTGAGGTTACAGTTCAACCAGAGTCTGCAGCCATGCCGGTGGCTCTGTGAGGCCGAACTCGCCCTCGACGTGCTTTCAGTGACGATGCTAACGTGCTATGTTAAGCTTTTCTTATGGCGACACATTTTAAGGCAATTTCTGAGGAAGTCTTCTGTATTTTTGCGTCTGGAAAACAGAGAAAAAGTGTGATTATGCGTGTTGATTTCCGGAGGAAGCTCTTTAAAAAACAGCCTTGTGCAAACTGTGTTATTAATTCGTTATTTGCATCTTTATTCAGACTGTAAGTGCTGAATGCTCGCCTGTAGGCACATTTGACATGGTGATATCTTCAGCTAACCTGCCCGCTTAAAGTTGTGAGTAATTATTGAACGCCATCTTTATTTATTATAATTACAAATTACACGCAGTAGCCCCAGCGTTAGCCCCAGTGTCATGGCAGTGGCAGAAGAAGAAAAGTCAGGGGGTTATCAAGGTCAACAAGAGTCATCCTCTGGGACTGGACAAGACTTTGCGGGCGTCCGTCCAATGGTTGTTGAGACATTTCAGTCTGGTACAAAGTGATCAAGCGTCCTGGTCTCATTTGATTCAATGTGCGCTTGTGATGCGCACGACGTTGGTCCACATGCATGAGCTTGTATTACGCTTTGCACAATTATAGAGCTGCATCCCCAGAATATGAACGAGGCATGCGGCGTGTCAGCCGATGTCAGATCCGTGGTTGGGTGTATATTTGGAGAGGCTGAAAACAGAGCCGGAGCCACTTCGGAGTCGTCATTTATAAATAGTAGTGCCTGGTGATGTTGGCATTGCTCGCTGAGCGTTAAGAGAGCGCGGAGCCTGATGAAAGAGACTGAAATATGATTTACATTCAGTGAGCATAGGGCGATATTGTGAAAGAGAGGGCTGAGAGAGCTGGGGGGAGGTGAAGGCAGGGAGTCAGGAAGATGGAGATTGATAGGGAGTGATAGAGACTCAGAGTGAATCAGCAGGGGCGTTAAGAGGGCGAATCAAAATGAAGAGTGAGCTCATATTTTAGGAGGTAAAGCAGGTCAGACTCTGATTAACAAATTATATTCATGTTTCAATAATGATAAGCTTCATCACGCTCCACTTCAGGGCTGCACGAGCTCTGACACAGGCCATTTTTTTTCTGCCATTTTGTCATTTTTCTCCTTTCCCACAACTTTATTTCCCCGGAGACGATCACGTCTGTCAGGTTTCAGTCTGGGTTCAGAGCGCTGATAATCATGGGAGGAAGACCCTGAATGCAGAATGAGGAGCTCTGCCACAGGCCACCAGATGCACAGCATGAGAGGGATCATACATCAGTGTGCGCATATGTATGTTATTTTTGTTTATTTTAGAATTTGTCTGAAAGACCGCCAGATGTGTGCATGATCATATGATAAACTAATGCTTTAACGGCCTGTTTTCAGCCGTCAGTCCACACAGGGAGCTTCTGCGGCCGAGCTCTGAACCTCAAAATCGTGGGACGTCTGTCAAGATTTAATTTATCTGCCGCTCGCTAGATCTGGGTCAAGTTCGTCATTTGCAGATGGACCCAGTTGGGCAATCTAAATTACTCCTTTAACAGCTTCTGTCTCAGATTGTCCCCGAGCAGCGCACTTAACCCTGCAGAAGCGCAGCGTCAAGCTGGATGAAAACTGCCGATGTCACAGAAAACATTATCTTTTGTCTCACTGTCACAGCAGAGAAACGCAGAGCAGATTCAATCAGCGGTCAATAGATGTGATTTCCTCTCTGGGATTGAGGATCGGTTTATTGAAGAGTGGAAAAAAGCAGCTTGCTAACTGTTAGCTTAGTCGCTAAAGAGGCGTTATTAGCCTTCTTATGATGGCTTTCGATTGGGGGGAGCTGCAGATTTGCTTTTGCTGGAGTGATTTGATATTTCTGCATAACTTTACAGGATAAATGCTGGTGTTACCGGGCAGAGTGGAGCAGGCCGAGCAGCCACGTTAGCTGCAGAGCTGAACGTGCAGCCATTACAACCCGAAGCTCCAACTCCTCCTTACATGTTAGATTTTTGTTTTTATTGGTTCAGCTACAATTTTATGTTCGTGTGTGTCTGCTAAGGGGAGATTAGCTCCCCCTTTAGCAAAGCTACCGCAGTGTCAGTGATGCTAAAAGCAGCGGCAGCAGCAGGTTTGCTCATAATCTGCATCAACAGCTGCAACCAGCAGCGAGCTGTGGACACAGAGCCGGGGAGAAAGATGGAGGAATCTATTGTAGTGTATGAGCAGTGTCTCAACATCTGCTTCAGTTTGATCTCAGAAGAGTTTTGCAGACAGTTACGAGGCTGGTCAGCGGTACAAATCTAAACTCTGAGCTTATTGACCGTTAGCGACCGAGCTAAGCCGACTGATTTATTAACTCCCCGAGCTAACGAGCAAATTCGTCAGCGCGGGGAATAGTAAACAGATCAATAGAGAGAAAAATGGAGTGAATCTCTGGATCTGCTGTGACTGAATAGCACTACCATTAGCAGTGGCTAGTGAGTTAGCCTCGCCCAGCGATTAGTCACCACCATCAGGCTTTTAGAAGCAGATATTTTGCAAAGATGGCAGCAGGCGTCCAAGAATAAGCTATAAATAAGCCAAAGACTTTTAGTTTTTCAAGCAGCAACCAAGATTTCCTGCATAGTGTGCTTCTAACACATCCCCTGTCACAATCCAAGTCAAAATATTCATCAAAAAACAGCTTGAGCCATTTTGAAAGAGTGAAAAATAAAGAGCAGAAACCGCTGCACTGTTTGTCAAGCAGACATGGGAGGAGGGTTTTGACAGGACAGAACCACAAATACAGCTCAGGGAAAAGTCTGACTAAATGTTGCATCATGTCCCCCCCCCCCCCCAAAAAAAGCCAGCCTTTTTCACCAGCATGGGATGCGAGGGAAACACTTCACCCAAGTTTTTATGTCTGAAACGCTGGCAGAGAGGATAATGAATCTGTGACCAGAGCAGCGATATACGTCCCCTTTGCTCATATTTCATGACAGGTTATTGCTTCGGTATGAACATATCCCATCTGTTGCAGCTGTGTCGGCCGTGAACGTGAGTCATACGCCCCCGTGGGCTTTGTTCTGGCTCACTATACGTCTGTCTGTTGGTGGCTTTGTTCATTTCCTCCTCCTGTCTCTCAGACTCTCTCAGACTCGCTGTTGTCCGCCTCCTGGATTTTCTCTGTGACTCTGTTTGCTTGTTTGGCCTTAAGTTAATCCTTTCTGTCCCAGCTGGCCTTAGTCGAACAACTCAAATCACAGTTACAAACCAGACTCCAGCTCCCACGGTTGCCTCCTCCACCCTCCTGGCGCTCTGTTTTTCCTGTTTAATGCCACTCTCTGTCTCTCCATGTACTTTCCACTCAGACTATTTTACTTTTTCACATCTTTTTTTGGCGTTTTTCCCTCCTTGTTTCTGGACCGTGTCTCTTTTGTGCCCACGTTTGCCCAAGAGTGCTTGAAATATTGATGTGCCTCTGTTTAGTCATAATGAGGATGGCCGATAGAGGATTGAACCCCCCCCCCCCAATCATACTTCTGCTGGATTGCAAAAGAGAGCGCTTATGGCAGCCGGCGCAAACAAAAACACTGGCGAAAAGAAAGCAGCTGCCAAAGAGTGGATGGAGAGAGGGGGAGGGAGGGGAGGAGGGGTGGCATGAAAGCTGTGATGACCTTCAAATGAACAATGCACACAGTTACATAACACCAACAAAGAGCAGTAATAGAAGAAGGCAGCCAATTAGTGTCGAGATCCAAATTCAGACTTTATAAGACTCGACTGTAATGCTTTAGTGGTGTTCTCGCTGTCTGCGTGGCGCGACCTTTGAGCGTGTTTTTGCTCTGAGAAAGGATGCGATTCCTCCAGCTGTCTGGTGCCGTTTGTCACGTGCTGAAAATACAGACGGCTTCTTTTTAAACCATTTCTGTGGTTCAGGCTGCTTGTTTTCTGCACATTATACCTGATGAAAAATGGCTCTGCACGCATCTTCCAGAAATGTGCAGCCGATTCGAAGTGCGTCCCAAATCAAGGAAAGCAATCTTCACAGGAAAAGAGAGGACGGGCGCACGCCGACCGATGTGGATCCTGGGTCTAACATGTCCACTCTGCTGTGTCTTCGTCAGAGTGAAAGCAGACATGGACGTGAGGCTTTAGGCAGGCTAGAGTAGGCGTGCGTGTTATTTGTGACTGAAGAGTAGATTAAGCAGGAGTTAAAGGATAATGGAGGCAAGAGAGCCAATGCTCACATACTACAAATACTACTATAAATGTATTCTAAAGGTACGTACATTGTGTCCAAGAAGTGCTGCAAACAGGTGGAATCAGTAAGAGACAGCCGTGAAAATAAGGTGGAAATCTGATGCAGTCATACGTTCCCAGAGGATGAATCCTGGTGACGCTGGTGAAAACAGTTTGTCCTGTGCTTAAACTGCTGAATGAACGCCTGCAAAACCAAAGCCTTTCCCCTCGGCCTCAGCTGCACTGTGTGTTTAGTGCCAGTTAGCAATTTAGCATGCTAACATGCTAAATTGAGATGCATAATCCCTGCTAAACATCAGCATGTGAGCATTGTTACTGCATTAGCAGGCTGACGTTATCGTTTAGCTCGGAGCTCCAGCATAGCCTCGCAGAGCTGCTGACGTGGCTGCAGACCCTGGAGATGATGTCACACAAACAAAACCCACAGCTTGATTTAGCAATTAAGAGGTAGTGTTGGATGGTTTCTCTGTTTTTCCAGTTTTTGAGGACAATGTCCAGTTTCATTCGCTGCCACTCACTCCTGCCTGAACATGCAGCTTAACAGAGAATCTTCTGAATCGAATTATTTTCCCGTCATGCTCACGATCAATCACCTGACTCATCCGACTTTTCTTAGCCAGGATGCACCGTAGCATTTTAATCTTTACATTAAAACATCAATGTGGACAAAGCGTGGAAGGTAAATGAGCTGCGGGTGAAGCCTACGTGCAGATCAGCCTCTTTGTGCACAATCGCTGTCTCATTCAAGAGGACAGTTAGCTCGTGTAATTAACAAAGCCATTCAAAGCCACTCATGCATTCATTCACTCATCTATTTATTCATACGGCCTGAATGATTCAGCCCCAGAGGTGGAGGCATAGCAGGGTGAACGGCCAGCTGCAGCCACCACAGCTGAATGTTGAAGTCTGAGCAGAAGCGCCTGAGGACGCAGTTCATCCAAAAAGCTGCAAAAAAGTCTCAGATAGATGCTGCAGACGATGACATGTCCTGACTTTTAGCCCCTCGCATGGGTCCATTTTCCATGCTACATTTCCCAAATAGCAAGCGAGAAAGTTCAGTCGTGGAAAAGTAGTCTGACATTTTGAAAAAACAGCAGCGCCGTCAGGGGATCAAGGAGCGTGAGGTGTGATTGAAAGCTCCGACAAAAAGGCTCCTGAGTCGACCTCGAGTTCACAGCTGTGTGAGAAATTAGCATTATTTTCACTCAACTTCATCGAAACAGATGCAGAAAATACGAATATACAGATTTCTGAACGTTAAAGTTTGAAAATAAGATATGAAGTAAAGAAACCAGACATCAAGAATCCAGACATGTTGTGCATAGTTTAGAAATGATCGTCTCCAAGTCGTCATCAGGGATCGAAATCCATCCAAATCAGTGAATTCATTCCTCCTCTGCAGGCACGCTGCCTCGTTCTCCTCTCCGCCTTGGCAGCACATGCAGCCTGACTCTATTTTCAACTGTCTTTTAGACTTTTTCCACCGCAGAGTCGAGCTGGAGTGGGTGTGGAGCTGGATGTATTTTTGACGGCATGTCCTCAGGGGCCGCCGATCCGTCCTGAGGAAGGCGTCCGACACCGGAGAGCCGGTTGGCTTACCGCGAGTGGGGCTCCTCTGTTTGATACTGACATTTTAAAACTGAACAGGAAATGCATTTTGTACAGGCCGGACCTTACGGGGTCTTACAGGTCCAGGTTAGGGGTCTTTAAGCTGCCATGGTGAGCGCATCACATTCCAGTCGTGTGGTTGTGTTGTACGTCTTTACAGCTAACCGCTAACTGGGCAACAAACCCTAACAGCAGATTTTGGGAAGCTCTTCCTGGCGTTGCAGCGGTCTGAAGTGACTGTTGAGACCTTTGGCTCGCTGACTTGTTGGAGAAGGTCAATGTGTTTGGAGAGATGAGTCCAAAGCAGCTGGTTTTCTCGGTCAGCCCAGTGATTTGTTTACTGTCGTACAGTCTTGTGAGTCATTTTTGAGAGCAGCCACTTGTACGTCACGCCAGCGAACCCATAAGGCAGCTTTCACAGCCAGAAGCAGTCGCTCCAAGAGCTGTGAGAGCGAGTGTGCATGCGGCCACACGTGTTTGTGTCCACGTGCACAGATTCGATCATGTGTGCACCATTTGTCAACAAAGGAATACTGTAATTCAAAATGAAGCACCCAAACAGTGAGTCATGTGTGGGTGACTTCTTCTCTTGGCAGGCCCCTTCAGTCACTCGCCAGAACTACAGAGCTGCTCCAGAGTCTCTGTCACAGGCATTAAATTAACCGTTTTATTTGCAAAATGCCAAGAGGACATGTGGCGTGCTAATCGGCGAAGCCTCCGAGTGGATTTATGAGGAGGTTCAAAAACAGAAGAGCAAAGAAATAAACACTGAGAGAGTCTTCTTGGGAGCGTCGGGCCCAGGTGCTCGCAAACGCCCACAAACCCAGCCCACCATTCATCTGCGAGACAGTCCAGATCAGGAGCACGCAGACGCACTCAGGCCTTGACCGCATGTATGCCGTGTTTTTCGAAAGGAATGACCTCCACCTCCATGAAAATAAACGTATTGAGAGCTTATTTTCCCTCAGTGGTATCTTATCTGTGGGTATTTAAAGCCTTTCTATCACCAAACCTAAGCTAAGTTTTGAAAAATCTGCACAAAAATCTCTGTTTTAGCGATACGAAATGCTGTTTAAAAATCTCTGCTTACCTGTGTTCAAGGCCTCGAGCAGAACACAAGAGAGAGAAGGAGGACAGGAAGACGGGGGGATGGAGGAGCGCTGGGATTAACAGGGTCGGAAAATGAAAGAAAAAGAGACGGAGGGGAAAAGGAGAGGAGAGTTATCCAGAAACAAGATCTCAAAAGTGTTTAAGAAGTCCGTCCTGTGGAGGTGGGCGCCTTCCCTCCTCCGAAATGTCACATCTGATATCGAACCGTCCGACCTTATCGATCCGAAATGCAGCCGCAGCTCCAGCAGAAGCGCTCGGAGCTGTTTCCCAGCTCTTCCACTAGCAGCTCTTAGTTTGGGTAAGTTGTTGGCTGCTTGCCTGAGTCCAACAGGCACTTTGTTTGAAGTTTCAGGCCTTTAGTCCACTCACCGAATGATCCCCAGTGATCCGCGGCTGAAAGGAAAGAGGTGGTTCAGGAAGAGTCCGGGACAGGTGAACCCGCTCCATTCAGCACCTAATTGTTTCACAGCTGCCGTTATCTCACCCAGCTGGCACCTTCTCTCACTGAAGCTGAGGGAAAGAAATCCTCTGGACTCGGCTCTTGGCTAATTGACTTATTAAGACTGACATTTTTGAAACAGAGGATGACACGAGAGGCGAGAGGGGGAGGACGGATGGAGAGCGTTTGAGTGGAGGGAGGCGGACAGCTCTCCTCAGAGACCCTCCGTGGACCTCGGCATGTCATTAAAGTCCTACTAGTAGGAGCGCCGCTTGTTAGAGGATAAAAATGTCAACAGCTGACAAAAGACAGCTTAAAACGGTCGCACGTGTGACGGCGAGCTCGCACTTTCCCGGATCGGTCTACGCTCCGCTGATGCCTCCTTCTAATAGGCACCAATGTGAAGGTGGAGGGTGTCAGGGCGTCACCTCCCCAGGCTAGCAGTGCGTGTATTACTGTTTCCTGTAACCATGGTTTCGCCATCACAGCGCCGACTGGCCTCTTTGTAGGCGTCTGTCACACATGCAGCAGTCCCAGATGGCCGACGTTGATTTCATTAGCTGAGGATCCAGCGTTTTTCACTGCTTCACAGGGATTATCTCTCGCGACAGGCCAGCAACGTTTAGACACATTTCACCAAGTGCTGTCCCTTATTACCTCTGCCAGTCTGTCGGATATGCAGAGACACCACCGCCGCCGCCGCCACCAGCCCCTCCCTCTTCCTCCTTCCTCTTCGGCAGCCTGCGCCAAAGAGAACATATGGCAGGGACTCAGAGCTGGGTAGTACTTGGTGACGCTTGCATGAGACGTTGAGCTGTGGCACTGCTGCTCTTCATCCTGTTATTGTGTTTCATAAAACGGATAACTTCCATCACACAGCACATGCGAGCTCCAGATTAGCCCCCGTTCTTGAAAACCAGAGCTTGGTTTGTTCGCTGTAATATATTCTGTGTGTGTAGAGTCATTTTTCAAGCAAAAATGTCAAACAAATACTCTTGATTTCAGACATGTGAGGAGCTCAGGCTATAGAAAATGAGTGGGCAGCCCCAGTGCACCCCTCCATGCACCAGTTTTGCAGAGGGTGGAGGTGCAGAGACGCTGGCTCGGCCTGGTTAGGACATGCAGTACTTCCTGAACAGCCAATTGTTCCATGGCTTTGTATGTTGTTCCATCTGCTGTGAAACCATCATTAACGTAATCTTTCAAAATGTGTTTTCCCCCACGCCCACGCGCCACATGTACTCGATGCATCATTTACTACAGACACTGGCTTTAAGTCAAGTGTGAACGAGCCCATCAGACGAGCAGAGGGAGATAAATGTTTGAATCCCTTTAATGGCTCTCGTTCAGTGGATTTCACTTCCGCAAGCGGCCGTAATGAGTTCCACAAACTCACAGACGCACACATTTTTCACACGAAACATCCTCGCCGCTCGTGCGCTTAATCATCCAGCGAGCAAAGTAACGCCCCGATGTAGACAAAATCCTTGTTTAATGCCAGCCCTCGTGCACGGAGCGCTCGGAGCTGCGGTTAGCGGCCGCTGTGGACCGGGTGCTTCGGCTCCTCGCGGCTCACTGATGTGAGCTTCATTTGACTTGAGTGCTACTTCAGCAAGAGAGAGCAAGTGATAGTGACAGAGAGGGACAGATCAGGTTTACAACCCTGTTTTGCCAGTGTGTGTGTGTGTGTGTGTGTGTGTGTGTGATACTGTAGGAAAGTATGCAAATGGCCGTGCACGTCTTTCAGGGATTTGCTAAATGGGATTTTTGAAGACAATGTTTTTGTCCTTTGGTGCATTTGTGAAATTATGGTTGACACCTTCAGCAGAGAGGAGGAAGCCAAGCCAGGCAGATGCAGATTGCTTGTGTGTGTGTATGTGTGTGTGTGCGTGCGTGCGTGCGTGTGTAGAGTTTGTTGTCACTCCGCGTTGACGCCTGGCAAGACGCTGTCGAAAAAATGCTACTGGGAATACATTTGATTTGCAAATGAAAAAAAACACACCGGCACATTTGCAAAGACACACACACTTACACACACGCACACACACACGCACGCACACAGTCACAGGTGTGTTTGTTCCCCGCGGGGATGATTTGCAACTGAATAGGCGCGTAGCACCGACTGACTTCTAAGTTTTGACAAAATGCTTGAAGGGGAAAAACAAGTGTGTGCGCACCAAGGACACGTCATTAAGCGCTGCTGTGGCTTTATCAGCAGAGGCCTGTGAAACACCTTTAGTCGCGGTGAACGCAGCTCTATTAAAATTCAACCATGTGTTGTTTGCACTTACTTTCCAGTCAATGCCCGCTGCTCGCGTGGTCAAGGTCGCCTCTCGTGACGCTCACTCGCCGTGCGTTCGTATGTGCAGACCAGATGACGGCGACGACGTTTCTCTGGAATCCAGAGCTTAAACGTCACCTGTTTTTTCATACTTCAGGTGTGTGTGGGAGCATGTGTGTCCTGTTTTCCTGTGTGTGTGTGCGTCAGGCAGTTTGGGCACAGGCAGCTGGTTTAGGTGACCTGGAGCGTCACCTCTCCATCTCCCTGTTGAAACGGCACAGGTGTTTTCTCTGATAGCCCTCTCTCTCTTTCCTCAACCAGGAAGTGACAAGCGTCCACACCTCCCCGTCCAAAAGAGTGACGTCCAGTTTTGCCACACACACTCAGCCATCCACAGATCGGACCATGGCCTCTCCGACGGACACCGGTCTCTGTGAGTATTTCCTTGTTTTTAATTTACAATTCAGAAAGCTGCGATGCCACATCTGATGTGCTGTAATGTAAGACGGGAGGCCCGGCTCTGTCCAACGAGGCTGCGAGGTGGTTGATGCGACGCGGCGTCTCATTTGTTCTGTAAGATAAACATTTGGCAGAAAGCAGCTTTTGAAAACTAGATGGTTCATGGCCAGATAAGGCCGCCTCCCTGGCAGCTTTTTAATGGGAAGCTGGGGGCTTGCGAGATACTGTGCTTCCATTACTGTGATAGCAGCGCTGTGGTGGCTACCTCCAGTTTGTTTTCCACCGATGCTGATAGCGGTGTACACACAGATGGAGCTTACAGTGTGAGGCGCAGTCCTCCAGCACAAATAGACTAAAGGCAGCAAGCAGCACAGTGGCCTCTCAGGTAACACGGTGTGTTGATTGTGGAGCGAGTGATAGTGAAAAAACAACCTGATTTCTGTCAAAGTTTGTCAAAATACTCTAAAAGCTTTAGCATTCTGTGGGTCCTCCTGAGGGTCCCAGGGTTCGGCTGCTAAACGCTAACTGTTCACCAGCTAATCGCTAAGTTTACCTGCCTGCTGTTTGGTGCTGGGCAGCTGGTGGACAGGCTATCTTTGCCCGGCGTGTCCACCCCTGAAATTGATTGGCCACCCCGAGTGCCAACCCATTATCCTAAAGTATGATTGGCTATCTGCCCAGTGAGAGGCGGGACCTCAGTTCGAACCCACTGTTGCATGTAGCCGACCTTTGGAGGTACAGTTTCCTCTTGAGGACTAAAGCATGGAAGTTAGTAGCTAAGCTCTGTGTGTGTGTGTGTGTGTGTGTGTGTGTGTGTGTGTGTGTGTGTGTGTGTGTGTGTGTGTGTGTGTGTGTGTGTGTGTGTGTGTGTGTGTGTGCGTGCGCCTCCCCTGCGTAAGTCAGTGCCCCACTGAGGCCGATCAAAACTCAATGCTCCCCTTGTTTTGCCAACCGGCGTGTCCTCCATAAGTGAGGTGACGACTGTCGAGGGCGAGAACCAGAAGTGATGGAGGTGTTGACCTGAAAGTGGCATCCAGGTGTCGAACCCACTCGTCACACTCACACACGCATCTCTACCTGAGATCAGTCAGGCGCTCGTGTCGCCCTCAACGCCTCTGAAACTCCGCGCCGCGTCTAAAATTGGAGCTCCTTGTCGATCCTCTGCGCTCCCACTGTCCTGTCTGAGCGATGGCTTTTGTCTCTGCTGACAAGCCGACACGCAAACGCCGCGTAATCTGCCAGGTCAGATGACTGACGGAGGCGGCGGGGGGCTACGGGAGCTGCTCCCTGCAAAGCCGCAGCATTTAAATAAAGCATGGTGGTGGTGGTGGTGGTGGTGGTGGTGGAGTAAACGTGCTTTAAACAGATGCAAAGCTCAGCTCTAAATCTCCATGCTGCTGCTTTTCTGAACAGACAACCTTGTTTACTTGTTTCCTCTCGTATTACACCGCAGCCACCGCCATGACGCTGTGGCTGGCTTTGCGGCGCACACAATAGTGGTGCTTTTATTGTATTATTCTGAAGTAGTGCGTATATGTGTTTTTATTAGCGTGTGGCTGATTAAACTTGTCATTTTTTTCCAAGTGTGCGAACGCTGCCAGCTGGAGCTGCATTTGCCAAAAGACTGCTTTTGTTTTAATTAATCTCCTCCCAGATTTGCACGCCAAACGATGATGTCTTCTTTATAACGTTATCCTCGGGAAAACCGAAGGCTTTCCTCCTCTCAGCGTCACACGGGACCACCTCAGCGGCTATTATGGGACGCGAATTAGCCCTTAAGACGTGATTGATGTTTGGAAATTGAAAACTGGGGCTGTAATGTGCATCGATGTGAGGCCGCTTTCTGGTTCCTCCAGGTGAATCAATACAGTATCTATGGGCTCAGTTTGAATGAAGCCTGTAAAGCGGTCGTTCTCTGAAATCCTTGGCATTTAAGCAGAACGTTTCATAACCTCGCTGAGCAAATAGCATCTTCCAATCTGAGCGATTTGTATAGTGATTACACTGTTTCTATCTCTGGTTTCACCTTGACTAATGGCACTGTTTCTTCTGTTTGCTGTGTCTGCTATTTGCATTTAATGGTGAAAGTGAGACTATTTCACTTTGAGAAGAAGAAACAGATGAATGCATGAGTCTGACTCAACTTAATGCATGTTAGCTTGACAGATAAACAGCTTTATAATAGTAATAAGATCAGATTACTATGAATGGTCCCATTCATAGTAATCTTATTATGGTGTCCAGGATGACGTGAAACAAACGTCCCCAAACCGGGGACATTTTCCAAAAATATCAGGTCATCAGGCAGCACGTTGATCAAAGATCATTTCCTGGTTTTTTATTTTTCCCCTTATCTTTCCTTGTTCTCTGTTAAAGATTAAAGGTTTTGCCTGATTTCTGGTTTAAAAAGTAGCCTCCATTAAAGCTTTATCAAAGTGCCAAGTTCACATTGATGCAGCTTGTCTGAGGTTGTTGTCAAGCTTAGCTCAAACACTGCGATTCACTCATCAGTTAGCCGGTTTTAACCAGGCTTTCTAAACGCATTTCACGCTGCTCTAAAGCTCTAAAAGACGCTTTAAACAGACGCGAAGGAGACAATACAACCCCACTTTTTCAGACACAGTATCTAGAAGAAATATTCCTACATTCAGGCCAATGCTATTTCATTTTCATAAGAGAGAAAATAAAGCTGGTTTGTAACACCGAGGAGACATGAAAGGGTGATTTCTCAGCATCTTCAATGATGTCATGGCTCCGCTTTGACTCTCCAACCCCGGCGAGCTGAAAGTGAAAAAGCAGGGGATTGAGAAGATATTGAATTTGCATTCTCACAGACAAAAACAGCAGGTGAAACGCTCCTTGAGTCGTTAGCATTGATTAGCACATCCCTCTCCGACCCAGATATATTAGAGTCAGTGTTACACAACGCGCACAGCTCTTTACTGGCAAATCAAACATACTGTTCATGTTCAGCGCTTCATTTTCTGCAGGTTATTTTTACTTTAAAACCCACTCGAATGTGGACTCACCCTGGACTTCAGTTCTCAGGCCCCTTCATTAGGTATTCTGCAGGAGCATGTTTATTTTCCACTTTAGGAACAGGAAATCCATGTGCAATTTCGGTGGGATTATCAGCAGAGTGCAGCTTCTCCACGAGCCTGATAACCACGTTTTTCTCCAGTCGATGCGCTGCCAGCGGCACCTCATGGGGTGGGCTCCCGGTGAGCACCTAGTGTTACATATACCAGGCTGGTAAACAGTCGTGATCACAGCAAATAATGTGGCGAGAAAAGATAATAATAAACCATTCCAGGGTTATATAAGCTTGATTCCGTTGCATTGTCAAGAAGGAAGTAGGTTGAAAGGCCCCGGGCTGATCAGACTCAAACGTAAGGTCACAGCGTTAAAGGAGGAGCTTTGACTTTTCTTCAGGGCACTCAGTCAAGAAAGCAGGAAATAATATGATTTCCTGTCGCTCGCTGATTACCCGCTTGAGCATGTCTCGATCGATGAGTTTGCAGCTCGCTTCCTTTGGCCTCCGCGCAGCAGGAACTGTAGCGCCCAGCCGTCCATCTTTGAAGAGAGTTCAAAGGCGTCTTCACGGCAGGCGTAAAGTGTACAAGATGGGTTTTTAGAGGGAGCAAAGGTTTCAGAGGAAGGTGCGCTCAAGTCCTCTCAGCTGAATGTTTTAAATCATTCACTGTGTTGAAAAAGTCCAAAGGTGAGCAGCTTTTACAGGCAATATTTGACTCAAGACGGGCATCAAAAGCATGTATGTCAGACCCGACCGCACAGGGTGTTTAACACATTGAACACGCTTAAGGAGCCGTGCTATCAGCGAAAATAGAGTCTGAGAGGAAGCATTGATCTAGAAGCACTGGCAACACACAACCTGATGCTGAGCACGTGAATCAATAATCAATAATTCACATGGACAGGCATGGCTATGCAGAGAAAGGGTCCATTAGTATGAGTCGATTTCATTCCCGCCCATGAATAGTTTGACATTTTGGTGCTGAGGAGCACCGTCGGGCACCAGCACCACCACTTTCTATCTTCCTCCTGCATCCCGTCTCAACACTCGTCCACTTTGCCAGCAACTCAAAATTAACAACAAATCTGACATTTTGAGACGATTTAGTGCAGTAACACTGATGTGACGCGCTCACAGGTGTGTGTTTGTGGAGTATTACACAACGCCTTTGACGACTATGCTAAACATGGAGCTAACACTAGCCGCTGCTTAGCTTAGCTTAGCCTAGCTTGTTGGCAAGAAATACTTCCTGCGTCCAACTTCCTTTTAAACCAATCACATCTCAGTTTACGTACCGATTAAACAGATGAGCTAAGTTTTATTTTTTGTCCTTTTAATGTGTCATCGGGTGTATTTTTGGATTTTTGCTTCCAGTTATGACGCTAAGCTCTGTTCCCGACTCTCTTTCTACATTTAGCAGGCAGCCGTGAGAGTGGCATCGATCTTCTCATCTAACCAAAACCAAACTACTCTCACATTCCCTGTGTTTTGCGCGTGCTGAACGGTGGCATGCCATCGTATGTACCGTGCTAACAAGCAGTGATTTCAAATGCCGAGTGTCTGTTTTCCAGCTCACGGTGTCCATAAGACCAGCGTGACATAAGGTGAAGGGAATGCTGGTTACCTCGATACAGGATACTAAAAAAAAGCCAACCCACATCCGCGTCCCCTCTCCCCTAAGTCCATCCTATTTTTTACCGAGGGGGACTTCTAAAATAAAATCAGCTGTCACTGGATGCCTGGGCCTCACTGAGCTGCAGGTCTCACTGCTGGAGCTGGCCTCCAAGCCTCCCTGTCTGCCTCTGCCCGGGATTCGCTCTGTGTGTCGGGTGAAAGCCGGCCGACTGAGCCCGTTTCATTTTCTGGAGATCCAAGTCCTCTTTCTGTTCTGTTGGATTCTATTGTTGTTTGACGTTCAGAGCGACCTGCACACTTAGAGGAGGTAAGAGATGTATGTGGGCTATCAGCATTTCAAGGCTGGCTCTTGTATAAGCTCCACTGTCAGCGCTGTGAGTGATTTTCTACCTAAGTAGAAGTGGAAGGAGCCAGATTGGAAATGCTAGATGACATTTTAGCCGATAATGAATCGAGCTGATGTGCCCAGGCCTCGCAGATGTGAGGAATCTTTGCCGCAAAATTGGAAATAAGATGAAGTGAAGCTGTATTGTGTTGCGGCGGCAGGTGGTGCCATATCGCAGTGCGTCTCTGTGATTCCTCCAGGATTCGTGCATTGTCATAAAACATGCATGAGCCCTTCCTGTTTCCTTCCACCAGACATAACCAGCAGCAATCTGATCTGTAATATTCTGAAAGCATAGCAAATCGGAGACAAAGTGCTTAGCCTAGCATGAGGAAGCACCGGAGGGCCATCCAGTCTCCGTGTAAAGAAGTTATTTTTGATAGGTTTGACAGCTCAATTATTGTGCCTGTTTTGCTTTCGACACTAAGGAAGAAATCGGCCTCCATGGCTGACATTTCAATTAGTGTAGCTCGCTTTGGCTCTCCTGTCAAACCTTGCCAGCCAAAAGCTTTGGTCAGTAAGTAATGAACAGAAAATTGGGTTGCGTAAGGCTTCTGCTGTGAGGGGAGGTCAGAGGAGGGGGTGACACCTCCGTGATTAGTGGACGGCCTCTGTCGTGACACAGATCTGCGGGCCGTGGGTTAGCTTTGAGCGAGCGAGCCGTCTCAAACTCTGAAGCTCGTTTGTTCTTTTTCCTCTCTCCTTCCTGGACACATCCTCCTCTGTTGTCTCGTGCCCCGACGCCCCATGCAGCCCCTCGCCTCCTCACTTCCAGCCAGCCGGCTGTGCGAGCGCCTCACCTCTGATCGCGTTAGCCAGGCGGCGGCGGGGAGGCAGTGACAGGGAGGTCAGTGGCCCCGGGCTGGGCTCGATATAGCCACTGAGTCGTGCATACCGGCAGCAGCATGGCTTTCCCTGTTGACTTTTCCCAGCCTCTCCCACTTCAATTACCCCCCCACACCCATCCCTGTCACTTGTGGCATTGAAGAGATAAGAAGCTAATGCTGAGAGAAGAAAATAATGGTCAGTCTGCCGGTAAATATGCCTATAAGCAGTGCAATATGCTCTCCATTAAAGGTGGAAACGACACAGGGCCTAAGTGTAAGCCCAGTCAAAACCACTCTGTGAGCGCCGGCTTGGTGAAACCACGTTCACGTCTTTAAAAGGTCTCATCAGAAGTCCTCCACTGTTTGCTCCTGCTTTGTTTTCCTTCCTCCCTTTTGTCTCTCGCACACACTTCCACCCCATAAATCTCCCTGCCACGGGGGAACATGACGCTGCAGACAGAGCCGGTTTATAAAAAGGCTGGGGTTATTTTCTTCTCCAGTCAGCCACCCACCCTGCCCCCCCCTCGGAGCCCTGGTTACCTCACCTCTATGTTATGGCAGCTTTGCATACGGCATGCCCTTCTCAGAAGCCAGAGATATCCAAAGCGTTGTTGTCACCGCTCCCGCCCGTCAAACCCCGCGTCTCTGCCCCTCTGACAGCTCCAGAGCATGACTTCAACATTTATCTGGGGTGATAAACGAGACCATTATCCTTGTGCTTCTGTCATCGGGCTGGCATTAGGTTACACCGCGGCCTCAGGTTAGCCTCGGCCTATTTCTCTTCCTGACGGGTTGTTGCTTGCGCTAGCGTGCCGGACGTAGCAGAAGGCTAAAATTGGTGGGATGAGGCGAGCGTGCTCTTGTCACATGGTGTCTGTATTAAGATCCGTTCACACCAACAAGTGGCACAAACTTATCTGTCCATTGTTGCTAAATATTCAGTGAGTCAGGGACTATTTCAGGGCTGGTTGGTAAACAGCCGTAGCGTTGGAGCTCACACCTAATACACTAGCTACCCAGGAACATGCTAGTCACTCACAACAGCTCCCCAATCTTCTTTTTATTTGACTTTTACTCCCCTGACACTTATTTCCAGAGACTGTGCACCGTTTCATCCAGTAACAGCGACTGAAGACGAGAAAAAAGCTTGCTAACTGGCAGTTAACAAGATCGTTAGCTTGGTCGCTAACGGGACAATGAATTCACACAGTTTATTCAAAAGGCGTACTTACTGTCTTTAATCCATTGCTCTTCTGTGGAGCATTTTTTCCTCCGACAGAGATGGTTAAATAAAATCAGATCAAATGTTTCCGTGTGAGAAACACCGCTAACAGCAGGTGGATGCTAAAGAACTGATTTTAAGATCTGCAGCTTAAATCACTTTTGGATTCAGGTTAAATTTTGGAACAGCAACCGAGTTTTTCTATCGTTTTTAAATTCAGCTCTGACTTGCTTCTTTGGGTCAAACCAGTGGGTGTTTGATTTCTTTTTTTGATTATATGGGCACCAGGATTGGACTACATCAAGCCAGTGTACTCTTAGATATACTATAAATGGGCTGAGCGAAGTGTTAAGATAGCTTTGCACAGCCAAGCATGAGCGGCAGGCTGCTCTACACCACTAAGTGCTGAATCTGTTACTAATCTCTGTACTACGACAGCACCAAGGACACCTTCACAGGATGCATTGAAGAAGCAGCTGCCGGAAGACTTTTCAAATCAGCATCAATCCATAGTGAAGCAGAGCTCACGCTGACCTCTACTCCGTGCCAAACCTATCCCAGCATGCATATATGTGTAGGAAATATGTAAGCACCGAGCGCGAAAACACAAGCAGGAGGATTTGAAAATGTCAAAGGGTCGCAGCGTGAGCGCATAATGAGAGCGAATAATTTCTATTTAGGGTCTTCTTTCATCCCACGGTGTTGTTGCCCGGAGAGAGAGAACATGCCAGGAGCTAAAAGGTCCAGTGTGGGTGTATGCCGAGCTTTAATGGAGCCTTCTCTCTTACCTAATGATGCTTTGTAGCACAGAAAAGTCAAATGTAGAATCAGTGGTCTTCTCTAATTGGCTGTCCGCAGGGATGTGCTGAGCGATGTGAAGCATCATAAAGTCGCGCTTTGTGATTGATGAGCGTTCGGCTGCGGCTTCGCGTCAGTGTTCGTTACGGATTGTTTGCCTCTGCCTCTATAACTCACGAATATAAGCTTTAATATTCCAGACATCAAAGACTCCACCAGGATACATTTACTGCATACATGTATTTCATTTTCCTGTCCTTCCTTTAAATGTAGCAAACCTCATATATGCTGTATCCACTTCCTGAAGGTCAAGCTGTGTCTGACATGCATCAGCAAGAGGCGTTCACGTCTTAGAGGGTGATTTCTCTGTGTTTGTGCGAGCTGCAGGCAGATCCAGGTCAGGACACCCCCAGGACTGGGCCCTGAGCGCCGAGGACCAGGAGACCGAGCAGGTGTCGGTGAAAGAGCGGCTGGCGATGTATCAGGCCGCCGTGACGAAGAAAGACAGCGGCAGCTCCGCCTCTGCTGCGGTAAGACGAAGCCTCCACACAGCAGTGGGGGGGGGGGCATTGCTGGTACTGATGTTTATGACCAAATATTTCTCACTGAGTTCTCCACAAAGCATAAATCTGCAGGGCGCCGGCCTGCGTGTCGGCTCCGTTGTTGAACAGGATGAGGGCAGATGAGTGCCACGGGGCTGATGTGGGGGGGTGGGATTATTTATCAGTGTCATGAGGCTCAGAGCCGGACAGGAAAGGCAAAGAGTGTGAATGTAGGCAGGAGGAATCATCTGGTGGAACATAAATAATGACATTTACTCTGTACTTCAGTCAAGCTTGAAGTACTTCAGCTGAGTATTTCCATTTCATGCTTCTTTCCACTGAGATCTGCTGAACTGGATGGTGTTCACGTGTAAAACTTATGGATTAAAGAGAGAAAAAGCCTTAATCTAAATTAGGCTTGTAGAGAGCACTGATTATACGCATTGACGAATCAGTATTAATAAATATATTAGTCACAGAGGCCGTTTTTTTTCTGCAGAACCTGTCCTTAAGCTGTTGACATTGTTCAGTCTGTGCAGACATATGCATTGGCAGAGATAGCTTTACATGCACACACGTCTTGTTACAAAGAGGCAGCGCACAAAGCCGCTAATAACCATGTCAGAGTAATTTTAACTGCATTTGCAGAGAGAAAATAATGTGTATTCTGCAGCAAATTCAGATGAACCCACGCAGGCAGCACACCAGCAAGCCTTCACGCATTATTCCTCCTTTGATTTAACACGAAACGCATTTCTGAATATCCCTGAGTCATTAGTCATTACCACGGACCAAAAAGCTTCAGCGGCTTTGAAGAGTCTGCATGCACTAATTCAACTGTGTGAGCAGTTATTCAGCCAAGGCCACTGCCGTAAGTCAGCTCAGCGTCTAAAACAAAACCTCACCTGCTGCAAAATATCCCGGCTTTGCTTGTTAACTGTGTGTGCGACGACAGCAGCTTAATGGAAATGTGACTTTCAGGCGTGCTGTGGTGTCTGTTTGGAGGAGTTTGAGCCGACCTGGTGACGTCTGTGGCTGTCAAACTCTGACAAACTGATCAAACTCAGAAAAACAGAGTTACTCTTCTTCTTCCTTCATCTACGATGACTGCTGCTGCAACAAGTAGTCGTAATAATGCTCATAGCCGCCCCTTTCATACAGGAAATAACTGAAAGAGAGAAGCGTTGTGATTCAGCACAATGTAAATAAAACTGAAATGGAGAATAAAACCCACTTGATAATGATAGTGAAATAAGGTGGAGTAGGGATGAGAATAGCACAGCGGAGGACGTGTGTACGAGGATCTGCTGCACCTGATTTACCGCCGCTGACTCACCGCCGCGACAGAGGAAACACAAATGAAAAGACGCATTATGAAGTCACTTTGCTGAGTTCTCCACTCAGCGCACATCAAGACGAAAGAGCAGCAACAACCTGCTGTTTTTCACAACTTCACCTTTCTTTTTCTCGCCACATAAACATGTTTCTCCTGACTTTAACGGCTCCAGTCCAGCGTGATATGACTGAAGGAGCCAGTGACAGGTGCTCCCTAAGTACTAAGTACTTTCACTAATAGTAGTTTTCGACTGTCGCACACGTGTGAGCCTCGGCTGAAATAACCAGGTTTTATTTTGGCATATCAGTACATCCACTGGCTTTTATTCATCTTCACCATCATGTCCAAGCTTCGCCTGTAATCCCTTAATCTGTTGGTCTGTTAGGTGACGAGTAATCAGTGTCCAGCACGTCGTCCAGCACGTCGTCCATCACTCTGTAAATACACAGAGGGCGACCTGCCACCTTCTGCAGCCTGTGCACGGCGCGCATGAGCGGACAGGACAGCTGCATCCTGACTGTACGATTAGAAAAATCAGCGAGCTCCGAGAATTAACGAAGGCAAATCTCAAGATGAGGAATTTAAATATTCCAAAACTAATTAATAGTAACGACAGGTCTGCGTGTTGTCCTCTGCTGTGCGGCGTTGCTTAATTGTCTCATTGTAAGTGGTGATTTTCAGCGAGTGCATTAACTGCTGGCTGGTCACAGGTCTGCATGGTAACAAGCCACTTGAGGCCGAGCTTTACAGCCATTTCAGAGCGGATGAGAGGCGTTATTAACACAGCACAGAGTGCTTTCATGGTAAAGCACTGCCTCAAGCCACTTGTTTTTTTTTATAAATGGCTGCAGCCCAAATAACAACCATGGGACAAATTCAATAAATCTTCTACAGTCTTTTATCAGTAGTTTAATAACACAGATCGGGAGGCGCAGCTGCTCCCGAACAAGCAGGACTCGCTCACTGCTTCACCTCGGCGGCCGTCAGCGTGCCACGCTGCAGCCGCCCCCGCCTCCACGCGGCGGTGGTGGTGACAGCTGAGTGTTTGTGCGCCGGGGAGGGGCGTGTAGTGTAGCGGTGGGCGCACATGCGGGGGGTGGCTGCCAGAGGGAATCAGCATAGGAATCTTGTTTTTCCTCTCTACCTTTGCAGCTGTTGTCTGCATGTCCACACACGAGTGACAAGGTGTTTAAAGATAGCCGAGCCCCTGATGGACACCGCTCAGTCCACGCTGTCAACCCCGTCCCCTGCAAATCAGCGCGCACACACACCACACGGCGTGCTGCTAATCTGCAGCAACAAAATGCTGCTGCTGCTGCTGCTGCTGTTTGGTTATGTTTAAGAGGATTAATTAACACTTAATCAAAGGCACAATCTCCTCAGATGACAGAGATATCATTAATCAAAGATAACTGTGTCTGTGTCGGCTTCGTCCGTCGACCTCTCAGCAGTCAGACCAAGAGAGGAGATTCTGTCATACACAAATGAGAGGCCCGTGTGTGTGCAACAGTCATTTTAAATGAGAGCTGTTGATGTCATGTCGCATCAGCGGAGCCGTTGTGCCCTCAGGTAGTAAAATATTGATAACGCGCTGCCCGGCCGTGAAATGTCACCGGCCTAAACTCCTCTGCAATAACTTGCAAATTGCATCGTGCCCTCATTTGCATTAAAAAGGTAAAGGTGACGGGGTGGCGTGTTCAACACACACACACACACACACACACACACACCAGCACGCACACACAGCAAGCGTCTCATGTATATTGCAGTTCCAGGCAGCTGTATATGCAGAAGCCTGCGTATAAATGTTTTATTAGGAAAGTAATTGACAATCCCAAAAGGAGATTATTGTATCAAACAGTCGGTGTGCATTCACGCCCGGATCTCGTAGGATGAGGACCGCAGCCTCCATGCTGATGAGCTTTACAGAGTCTTCCTCTCTCCTCTTCGTCCTCTCTGCAAAAGCACACCGGGCTTTTCTATTTTCCAGCTTTAAGAACTAATTCTTGCCTCGGCCCAATAAAAATTATTGAAAAGCTTTTTTGTTCCATTAAACTGACTCATCTGAAAGACTACATTTTCTATTGATGGTTCACTCTGTCGCAGGATAAATGTGCAGAGAGTAAATCCATTAAAATTGGGTGCCTGCCATCTTTGCTATTTCAGAAATTTCTGTCAGACGTAAACACAAAGGAGGACTTCAATTTAGGCTTCATTTCATTTCAGCTCGTTGCATCCCGGCGATATAACTTTGTCCTGTTTGCATTTGACTTATATCCCGTCCCTCGGTGTTATTACAGGTATTACATGCTGTGCTTGGCTGTATCTTATCTGCACTGTCAATGTTTGAGAATTACAGCATTCACGCCACGTTTGAAAGAACACCAACAGTGCTGACTGAGGCTTTAAAAGCACTCCCATAATGCCTTTCGTTCACTTTCATATTTGCATAAGTGAATGTAAAATATAGTCACAATCGATGGAAGCGGGTTGGCTCACCGAGGTCAAATCCAGCCTCCTAAAACTCACATTAACTGGAGGCTTCGAGCGCGTTTGATGTATTTTCGGGTGTATTTCATGCCATCTGTTTCCTGCTCGCAGGTGATGGAGGAGTCCGAGGCTTGTTCGCTGCCCGGCGGCCTGGCCAGCGTCAAGAGACAGTTCGAGAACCAGGAGTTTGTGTCCTCGTCCTCTCAGTCCAGCGTCACCCAGTTTCATTTCGAGCAGAGATCTGTCCAGGTGAGGGCGTAATCCCGGTTTCTGAAATCCCCTGCAGGGAGCATGAAGTAGGTGCATGTATGCGCCAGTAGCTGGGATGGGATGTGCTACATGTGCATGCTGTCCTTTCTGTTCAGCGTAAAGTGAGAAACATGTGAATGCCAGAGAGTGATTTACATTCAGCCGCAGCTCTTTATTGGAAAAACTTGGCGGCGACTCCGAGCCGTCCTCGTGGGTCAAATCAAAGAGGGCACCTTGAACTTTGCAGCTCTGTGTGGCTCTGTCATCCAGCGCGTGACGAAAATGCCAGAACGCGTTAGCAGCCCGGGTCGGGGCCCGATCTCGGTGAAGTGAGGGCAGTGGCGCCCCTCCGTGCCCCCCCCCATCTGCTCATTCAGGCGGCAGAGTGGATTCATCGAGCACATGGACCTCGCTGAATGCTGAATTTTACATAGTGAAGGGACGTTTGATGGAGTCTGTGCTGCAGCAGCAAACCGCTTTCCACTCAAGCTACCTTCACAGGTGTAACCCCTGCGCTGTGTTTTAAAGCTGCCCGTGCAGCAGGAAAGCTAATATTATTCTGACATAAGTGGTTTCAGAGGTACAGAGCACCTCCACCCTCGATGTATCTTTCATGTTAACTGCAGATGATACAAGCTCAAATATTATATTTCTCTTTCATCTCTTTCAAATTGCATGAATCTCACCAGAAGAAATGGCTGTTTTTTGGAATATGCTGCTTTTTCTCTCAAACACTGACATCCTCCTTCAGTGGAATATGAACCCAGCAGCTCCCAAAGATGCAGCTCTGTGATGGGAAAGCATTTGTACCGGCCACAGAGGGGTTTTATTAAGTTTCACAGTCTAAAAATCACGTTTCTCACAGCTGATAAAACCACAGCGTGCTGTGTGCATATGCTTTCACTGTGAGAGGATTCAGTGTGTCCACGTCCCCGTGTCTCTGTGTTTGACAGGAGATGTCAAGCTCCTCGGAGGTGACGGTGAGGAGCAGTGCCAGAGAGCTCGTCCCCGCCACAGCCCTCTTTCACAATCAGCAAGAGGTACCGGCTGCTCCACTCACCATTTGTCGCCAGCTGGATGGCAGCGCCTCACCTCCAGAAGGCTGCTAATAAACCCAGTCTGACTCCTTGGGTTACTTCTGAACTTTCTGTGGCACTTCATGCGCCTTATATAGAATATTAGCCTCACGCTAAGCCTTTCGCTTCTCCCTGATTGAAAACAGTTGGAGGCTGCGGTGCAGTTGCCAGTATACTAATGATTTCCCACCATCTTTTCACAGGTGAGCCGCGATGAAAGAGTCCACCATAACAATGTGGCAGCCAGTTACGGGAACCATTACAATGAAACAGGTTATTCTGCTCATGCCTTTTATATTGTAATTTGCACATTTTTATCACAGCGCTGCTTGTGTCCTGTATATTAATGATTGTTCCTACTACTGCTGAATAAGGGATGAGCTATGAAAATGACTGCAGATGATTTTCTATTCAGTGCATAGCAGCAAATCTAATCAGGGCAAAGTCAGGAAGGTAAAATATTGGAAAGTGGAAATTGGGCAATCACCGCTGCATGGTTTCAGAAAATGAAAACTACTCAGGTTTTTAATGAAATGATTTATTTCTCTTTCCAATCCCCCTGAGCTCCCTCACTGCGAACGACTTAATGAGGCAGCCTTCTTCTTGTGTCTAATTCAGTTATGCTCGTCGGAGGAGAGGACCTACCAAAGGTTTCCACTCAGGCTTTGAAGCAGCAGTATGAAAAAACAATTGAGGAAGCTGCACCAGCCAAGGAAATTAAGGTAATGATGCTGTCTGTTTATCTAAATATATGTTAGTTTGGGGTTTTCATGAGGTTTCAGTACGATGATGAGGACACATCATGAAATCATCGTATGGAAATTGTGGAGTTGATGGAGAATAAATTGGACTGGATGAAAGACCTCATGTCATTATGCAGCCAAAGCCTCTCAGTCTTCTCAGTGTTAGGCTAAATCAAGAGCTCACATGACTGTCTGCATTTAAAGTGATCTTCAATGAATATTTTAATCAAGTCAGTAACGTGCATAACTGAAGCCGTCCAGGTCTGACCGGCTCAGAGTGAGTCTGTATTTATGCTTTTCACCCAAAGTAGAGCTTCTCTTTCTATTTTTGGGAAAGAGGTTTGACTCAGCTGCACAAAACATCTCTAATAACTATTATTTGGGGGTGAAAGTTGAATCCTAACTGGCCCTCTCTCCCTAATCAAAACCGCTTACAAACCATAGGTTGATGTGGATTTCAACCAGTTTCAGTGGGCACCAGTAAACCAGTCCTCCAAAGCTTCGGCCAAGACAAGCTCCTCCACCTTAAAAACTGCCACTGCCTCATCAGTGGCTTACGAGGTGACGGACCATTTCCCTCCCCCACCCTCAAACCTGCTGCAGGCGTCACAGGAAGTCCCTGAGTCCCAGCCTCAGGAGCCGGCCTCCCAGTCCAAGCAGAGTACTGGTAAGGAGCAGTATTTCAAACACAAGAGTATGGCTGAGCTGAAGCGCCTCTACAAGCACATCCACCCAGAGGTCCGCAAGAACCTGGAAGCGGAGCTCACCGAAGCAGAGCTGCAGGACTTGGACGTTGAGGAAATGGGAGATGTCCAGCAGACGTGCTACATGTTTGAAAATGACGGCAACGGCTCGAGCAGGTGTTCGAGCCCCGACAGAGAATCGGTGGAATGGGAAGAGATCCTGAAAGGAGAGGTGCAGTCGGTGCGCTGGATGTTCGAAAACAAGCCGCTGGACACGATCAAAGATGAAACCCCGGATGAGAACGAGGTGAGGAATATCGCCCAGCAGGAAATCATCGCTGGCAAAGATGTCAGATACACAGCTTGGATGTTTGAGACTCAGCCCATGGATGCTCTGGGGTCAGAGGCGGCTGATTCAGCCGAGCAGTCACAGAAATCTGAGCTGGCGAGAGGAGACGTTCGCACTGCTACATGGCTTTTTGAGACGCAGCCGCTCGATTGCCTGAATAAGATCTACCAGGAAGACGAGCAGGAGACAGATGCTGACGTCACCAAAGACATCTCCGGCGGGGATGTGAAGACCGCCAGATATCTCTTCGAGACCCAGCATTTGGACTCTCTGGGTAAGACAGAAACCATCGAGGAGAGCCACTTCCTGAGCCTGAAGTCTGAGCTGGAGGAGATCAAAGGGGACGTGAAGACAACCACTCGCATGTTTGAGACGCAGCCCATGTGTGTCATCAGGGGGGACGCGGGAGAGATGCTGGAGATCACCACCATACGCAGGGAGGAGACCGAGAGGGGAGACGTCAAGACGTCCCGCTGGATGTTTGAAACCCAGCCTCTGGATATCATAAACAAAGACCCGGCGACGGTGAAGCTCATATGTGGCATCTCCATGGAGGACAACATCCAGTGCGGGGTGAACAAAGGGAGGTGGCTTTTCGAGACAAAGACTCTGGACTCCATCAAGGATGAGGAATGGGAGAGTTCCAGGATGCAAAAGGAGGAAATAATAGGTGCGGATGTGAGGAAGCACTGTCTGGTTTTTGAGACTCAGCCGATGGATTCTCTGAAAGACAACGCCAATGCTCGACCTTTACCTTCGGCGGAGATTGTAGGAGGTGATGTTCGATCAGCAAAGCACCTGTTTGAAACGGTGCCCATGGAGAATCTGAAAGAGCTGCTGGAAGTGGGGAAACTGCAGAAAATGGTCGCGTCCGAGGAAGAAAAGGGTGACGTGAGGCATCAAAAGTGGGTCTTTGAAAGCCAGCCGCTGGAGAATATAAGGGAGGAGAAGAAGGAGATTACAAGGACTGTGAATGTCGAAGCTCTCGACAAAGGAGATGTGACAAATTATAAAGAAAGGTTTGAAAGCATGGATTTAAGCAAGTGTGAAGGAACACAGAAAATTCAAGTCGAAGGGGTAACGAGCGGATCGGTCAAATCCAACAGAGTGCTCTTTGAATCGGCCCCTCTGTACGCGATGCAGGACAGCTCCGGCCATTACCACGAGGTGAGGACCGTGAGGCGCGAGGAGGTCGTGAAGGGAGACGTGCACAGCTGCAGGTGGATGTTTGAAACTCGGCCGATCGACGAGTTTGACGAAAGCATCGATAAGTTTCAGATCATAAAAGGTATTTCCAAACAGGAGATCCAGTCAGGGGACGTCAAAACAGCCAAGTGGTTGTTTGAAACCCAGCAGCTGGACGCCATTAAGTCCTTCAACTATTCTGAGGATGAAGAGCACAAAACCAAGGAAGGTATTGAAATTGAGAAAGGGGACGTTAAGACTTGTAGGTGGTTATTTGAGACTCAACCGATGGATGTTCTGTATGAAAAGGTGGAAAAGAGCGAGGCTGATGTTGAGGAAGTGCAGAGAGGCGACGTGAAAACGTGCACCTGGCTCTTTGAGACCCAAACACTGGACAACATCCGCGACCACACCGAGACGGAGTCTGAGACCGTTCTGAAAACCTGCACCGTGAAGCAAGAGGACATCCAGGGAAAAGACGTGAGACTGGCGCGCTTCCTCTTTGAGACGGAGAACCTGGAAAACATCACGGGCGAGGACAGCGGCTCCTTCAGGAGGGTCACGGAAATAAACATCCAGTCGGGCGACGTCTCCAGGATGAAGTACATCTTTGAGAATCGCTCCTCGGACATCATGAGCTCCACCTCTGAGGAAACGATGCAGAGGCTGAAGACGCAGCAGGCCGAGGACATCCAGAAGGGAGACGTGGTCAACTGCACCTGGATGTTTGAGAATCAGCCAATGGACGCCATCCGTGACGAGGCGAGGGAAATACGCACCGTGACCGACGTCCAGGGCGGCGACGTTGACAAAGGCCGCTTCATCTTTGAGACGTACTCTCTGGATCAAATTAAAGAGGAGTCCAGTGAGACCGATATCTCTAAGCTCACGAGTATCTTCAGAGAAGAAATTGAGAGAGGAGACGTGAAGAATTACACCATGATGTTTGAAAGCCAGCCGCTGTATGCCATCCGTGACAAAGAGGGCCATTACCACGAAGTAACCACGGTTACCAAGGAAGAGATCATGAGAGGAGACGTGGTGGGGGCCCGGTGGCTATTCGAGACGAAGCCGCTGGATTCAATTAGAGACTCAGAGGAGGTCTACGTCATTAAAGCTGTGACCGAGGAAGGCGTCAACAAAGGAGACGTCAGCTCTGCGAGGTGGAGGTTCGAAACACAGCCGCTGGATGAAATCGCCGAGGATATCAAAGTCAGGTCAAAAACAGTCGCAGATATCCAAGGCGGCGACGTGAAGACGAACAAGCACCGGTTTGAGACAGATGAGATGTCTCAAAAGTACATCAGAACTGTTAGCGTGAGCGAAATCCAGAAAGGCGACGTCAGATCCGCGACGTGGATGTTTGAAACCCGCACGATTGACGAGATCCGCGGTGAGGGCGCCGAGTACGACGGCATGGAGAGAGTGACAAAAGAGGAAGTAATGAAAGGGGATGTCAAACAGTCTGTGTGGCTCTTTGAGAAGCAGCCCCTCGACAGGATCAAAGACAGCGATGGCACACAGCTCGTCGTCACAAAGGAGGAAATCCCACAGGCCGACGTGAAGACAACGACGTGGCTGTTTGAAACCACTCCGTTCCCTGATTTCAACGAGAGCAGGACGGAGAGGACGGAGATCATAGGTAAAAGCATCAAAGAGACGCTTGAGGAGCTGTACAGTCAGAAAATGGTCGACTCGCAGGGCGTCCTCATCGAGGCGGACGAGATCGGCGACGTCCGCATGGCGAAGTATAAACTCATGAACCAGGAGGCTCCACAAATCCAGAGAGAAGAGATTATCAGAGGGGATCTGAGCAACATCATGATGAACCTCCTGAACCGCAGGGAGACCACTGAAAAGGGGATAACCATCGACGAGGAGGAGCGGGGCAACATCAACACCACGGTGAAGCAGCTGTTCAACCAGGAGAGGGGAGTCAGCGTGGAGAAAGAGGAAATTATTCGCGGTGACATTCAGGAGGCCATAAACAGTCTGCTCCAGAGCGAGGGCTCCTCAAAGCGAGGCATCCTGATTCAAGAGGACGAGAAAGGAGACGTGAGGATGACCATCTACTCCCTCTTGAATAAAGGGGAGAGGGCGAGCGCGGAGAAAGAGGACATCGTTCAAGGTAACGTCAGCAGAACCCTTCATCGTCTCCTCTCCAACTCCGGAGAGGAGGGCTCTAAGAAGATAAGGGTTGGAGACACGGAAAGGGGCAACGTCAGCTTCTATTCCACGTGCATCGAGTCAGGAGCCCTGGATTACCTGAAGCAGCTCCAGTATGAATCAGATGAAAGCCAGGAAAAGGTGCAAAAGGAGCGGATCATAGGCGGTGACATCGAGGAGACCAAAATATTGCTGAGGAGGAATCAGCAGCAGATCGGCCGCACGGTGGCCGAGGACGATATAGTTCCTGGTGACGTGCACAGCTCTGTCAAAGTCTTTATGACAGAGCCCACTGCTACCTACAGAAACATGGAGAAACACGACATCGTTAAAGGTGACCTCAGCGCAGCCCTGGATTCACTCACCCAAGCCATTAATCAGAAGGTAGTGATAGAGAAAGAGGAGGTGGTGAAGGGAGACTTACACACCACTCTGAAGTCTCTGGAGGAGGCCCAGCATCAAGCCAAAGAAACGGAAAAGCCGGAAATCATCAGGGGAGACATCAGAGGCGCTCTGGAGTCACTGGAGAAATCTGCATCCACCAGTGTGGAAGCCACTGTGGAAGATTTAGTGCCAGGTGACATCAAAGGGACCCTGAAGTCCCTGGAGGAGGCGAAGCAAGCTGTGAAGGAGGTGGAAAAAGAGGAGATCGTCAGAGGAGACATCCACACCGCCATGCAAAGCCTGCACGAGGCGTCGAGCGAGAAGAAGATTTACCAGCACCAAGTGAGCGAACAAGGTGACGTTAAAGCCACCATCCAGCTCTTCTTAGAGCCCACGACTTCTCCCAGAATGCAGCGCAGGGGGAGCACCGAAGGCGACGTGAAAACATCCATAAAGTCTCTTTACGAAGGGCAGGAGACGACACAGGTGGAGAAAGAGGAGGTGGTAAAAGGCGACGTTCAAGGGGCGATAAAGTGTCTCATGCAAAGAAAACAGTATTCAAAGCCCAAGCGTATGTATCCCCCCAAGAAAGCAAAAGTGCCTGTGAAAAATCCATTAACTGTAAAGCAAGTGGAGCATGAATGCTTACATGAAGCTAAGAGCGAGAGTGCGGCAGTCGATCCAGCCCCCGCTGTGAAAAACCTTTCTCAGAGCGGTGAGTCACAGAAGCACACGCACAGGCTCAACCAAAGCAAATCAGTGAGAACACAGGTAATAACCCAAGAGGGCCACTCTGTTACTGTAGCCAAAACAGACAATACCAGCGGGGCCTCTCAGCAGAAGAGCATGAAAGAGCAGAAGCACAAAGCGCTGCCCCCACAGAAAATACAAGCTGCTAAGCCTGTTATGATGAAGAATAAACAAATGACTAATAACGATCAGACAGAGACTCAAACAGCTGACGTGAGTGTGATGAAAGAGGTGCAAAACACCTCGCAGACCAGTGTTTCCAGCAAGCAAATGTGTGAAACAAAGACGGTCAAACAGGTGCAGACGACGGTGACGGAGAAAACCGTCACGCACAAGCAAAATGTCACGGTGTCAGAGCAGACGTCGGCGTCGCAGAGGCAGGCGGAGAATAAGACGCTCGCACAAAGGCAGAACGTCAAAAACATGAAGGGCGAGTACCGCAACCTGGACGTGAAAGGGAAAGGGGTGATTAAAAAGGCCAAGCCGGAGATTCACTTCCCCCCTCCTCCTTCTTCACCTCCTCCACCCTCAGAGTCTGAGCTCTCCCTCCCTCCGCCCCCGTCGCCGGTGCTGGAGAGCCCTGCCTCCGCCACATCCCGGCCTTCCATCATGAGGCAGGACAGCGACCTCCCACCTCCGCCACCTCCGCCTCCTGTGGAATGCATGAAGTCTGAGCCTGAATTTTTCCCTCCTCCTCCACCCCCTCCGCCTCCGCTCTCTGTCGGAGGGCAAGACTTTCTCCCGCCACCTCCCTCACAGCAAGAGCTTAGCGCACTGCCTCAGCCTCCCCCTGCAAAGCTGGTGAAACCCGTCGGAAAGCCTTTATTCAAAGTGCCCCAGCAGCCAGAAACGCAGCGGCAGCCCATACAAGTTAAACCCAAATGGCAGAAAAAGCAGCCAACTCCTCCACCACCTCCACCTCAGCTCCCTCCCGATCAAGAAACAACAGTGGCAACAAAAGCAGAAGCTAAAGTTGAGGAGGTGAAAAAGGAAACAGCCAAACAGATTGAAACAAGCACGCAGATTCAGTCTGAGTCAGCAACAAAAATACAGAGCGTCCCAGCCGTGAAAGCAAAGCAAAGAGAGAGCCCCCAGCCTCCTAAAAGAGCCCCCATCCCTCCCATTAAACCGCCTCCACCCCCTGAACCTGCTGCGGCGCCAAAGTCGAGACCTTACGCTCGCAAATTTAAAACCCCTCTCATGCTCGCGGAGGAAAGGTTTCGTCAACAAAAGATGGAGAAAGAGGAAATGCAGAGGAGCAACGTCACAACTCCCACTTCTCCTCCAGGTAATACACCGTGCCCCTCTGAGCTCGTGGCCACAGAGGCGACGAAAGCAAAGGCAGAAGAAGCTAAAACTGAAGACCCACCTGCCAAGAAAACCCCCTCCCAGATCCCTTTGAGCAAGCCCTCGATCTCCGTGGTCAATAAGAAATCAGCCTCTGGATCCTCAAACGTGTCCTCAGATAAAAAGCATGTTTTCAGCGAGCAGTCGTCCTCAACCGACGTCGTTAAAAAGAGCCACGCTGCAGCCAAGAGTCAGACTGTGTCTGTGTCTCAGTCTCACCGCGAGGCCTCGAACGCTGACGTCCAGTCGCGCTCGAGCGTGGTCACTTCCTCAGTCACGGAGCAGCAGCAGTTTATTAAGAAATCCAGCGTCAAGTCTATCGCTGCCGCGCAGAGTGCTGTTCAGGAGAGCGTAAATCTTCAAAGCCAGACTGCGGTCACATTGAAAGCTGAGGATGTAAAGAATATTAATGTGCCTCTGACACAGGAGGGAAAGATGAGTCCCTCTCAACCCACCAAAATCCCAAAGGTAGCTCCAACTTTCAAGGTGAAAACATTCAAGATGCCGACAGAGAAGAAAGAGGATAAATGTGACAGTCTGGGACAAAAGAAAAGTGAAATGCATTTACAGCAGGAGACGTGTAACGTGACAGAGACGAGCGAAACAAAGGCCAGTCAGCTGACGTCGGCGAGAGCTGAGACAAAAGCCGAAATGAAAATGAAGGAGAAGAAGAGTCAGATGACCCTCCCTTTGAAGGAGGCTGAAGTGGAGGCTCATGGGAAAAAGGGAAAGCAGCTGCAGAAGAATGAGACCGAAGCGAAGCCGTCGCCATCAGCTGCTGTTTTAATGCCTAAGACGGCTAAGATGACACCTGCAGCAGGTCATCAAAGACAAGGCCATGCAGCTGTCCCCCTCAGCCAGCAGAGCATGAAGACGGAGCGCGCTCAGAGACACGAGGAGGCGCTCGTGACCGAGAGCGTGGTCCAGCACGGCCTTCAGAGGCAAGAGGCCGCTCGGACGCAGACGCAAGCAGCAGAAACAAACAAAATGCAGATAAAGGCGGCGAAGTCTAAAGGCGAGCCCAAGGACGCGTCCGCGAAGGGGACGGGGACAATGACCTGTGAAGAGGAGGCTAATTCAGAAGAAATAAAAGCTTTAGAGAAATGCAATGTCATGCAGAAGCTGCTCGCTCAAATAAAAGAGCTGGAGGGCACACCGAGCAAAATAGACTCCAGCGCTGTCAGAACGATTTTAAGTGAATTCCCTGACTGGGCGATGGGCTCGGATGAGAAGAGGAATTTAAGCGAAATTGCAAAACAGCAAAGTAAGAAAAAGCTGAAAGAGATGATGGTCTATGTGAAAAACATTGTTCAGGCGAAGCTCGTGTTTTTCGGGGACAGTTTGACAGCCGTGGACAAGCAGGAGAAAGGAAAGGAGGAGCCGCCGCCGCCGGTGCCTGCGAAGCCAGACAAGACGGCGCTCAGTGGAGCAACTGCAAAGATATCAAAAATTAGCATCGGGTCGTCGAAGACCGAGAAGAAGGTGGTGGAGGAGAAAAGGTCGCTCCAGGGGAGCAGAGTGCAGCAGGAGCTGAGCGAGGCGGCGGAGCAGAGAGTGTCCTCCCCTCTGGCGAGCATCCGCACTCCATCGCCCACTTTCATCAGCATTGAGTCGAGGAGGGTGGACTCGCCGCTCAGAGTCACTCCGTCTCCTCCACCCTACAAATTAGTCGGGACACCTCCGCCTCCTCCTCGCAAGTCGTACACACCCACATCGACCTTCAGCAGGGCCACGCCGTCTCCCACCCTGAGCCGCTCGGAGAAACTGATGAGACTGAGGGACACCACCTCCAAGCTGTCTCTCGTCGCGACCCCTCCTCCTCCCGTGGCGGTGGCGCCTGAAAGGGAGCAGCCGTCCCCCTGTGGCAGCAGGGAAGAGGCGCTGATGGATGTGACAGAAATGGTGGACTCCATGATGACTGTGAGGGACAAAAAGTCTTTCTTTGAGGAGGCGCAGAAGGCGGAGGTGAGCAGGACGTACACCCGGAAGGAGCCCATCGACATCCCTGAGCGTCTGGGAGCCGACGCGGAGGAGAGCGCCGAGGCCGCAACTGTGGACCTCCTGAAAGAGGACCTCCCCAGAGTGGACTTGTCCAAGCTGGTTAACAGATTTGAGTCTCCGAAGCCAAAAGTGTACGCCAGAAAAGAGCCCATCGTCATCACGGAGAGGCTGGGGAGCGACACAGAGGAGCCCGAGGCTGAGCCGCACACCCCCAAAACCGAGGAGATCCCCACGTTCAACGTGAAGGCCATAAAGGACGTGTTTGAGACGGGCGAGCACGGCTCCCAGGCGGCCCGAGAGCTGCGGGAACAGATCGAACGGAGGGAGCCGGAGTCAGCGTACTCCGAGCCGGCGGGTCACGCTGAAATGACAGCCGTCACCGAGCAATTCTGCACCGTCGACGACTTCGGAAACGTGACAAGCGAGACGAGGAGCGAGGTGCATTCTGGGAGCTCCCTGACCCGTGGCAGCCCCCCGTCCTACGCCGACGTGGTGAGAGGCAGCGTCCCGACGGTGGCCGTGCCCCCCGAGGCCTCCACCGAGGAGCTGCTGAGGAACTTCCAGCAGTCGTGGGCCAAGAGCCAGGGAGTTTTCCAGAACCTGGGCTTCAGCGTGACGGAGCAGAGGACTCAGATCGTAACGCGCCAGCAGGAGACTGTCGTGACGGGTAAACCGAGCCGTGCGGCATGAGGACGCTTAACAGGCGTGACGGTGTGTTTAACATGCTTTGAGTGTGAGACGTTTAAAGAACATTAACATGTTTGTCGTCGGACGTCACCTGATCTCCTCTGACGTGTTTCCTTTGAACGTTTAGCCGCTGTCACTTTCACACGTTTTGATATTGGCAGGTTTCGCTCGGCGCTGTTTGTTCGTGCCTCTGATGTGTGAAGCTGGCAGCGACGCAAACATATTGAACTAATGATTGTGGGTGTGCGATGCTGTTTTCAACAGCAGACAACAAAAACAAGATATTCCACACAGTTACTGCATTTGTGATGGCGATGACACGCTCACTGACTGCACTTCTAACACTTTAATTCAACTTTGTTTTGTCCTTTGTTTCCTCCAAAGTTTCCTGAAAAGAGCAATAATAGCAATTATAGATAGAACAGGAACTGCTTCATTTAAAGGCAGGTGGACGCTCATTAATTAACCATTTAACGGACTTTGTTATCACTCTATGCTGAATTGTAATTTGCGGTAATTTACTTAAATATGCTGACAGTGAAAGTTTCATATTTCTTGCATATTTAAGCAACACTGTGATATTTATTCCCTCAAAAAGGACAAGCTTCCTCTTACGGGTGGAAAATTAAATTCATCGGCATTAAGGCCTCTTTAAAGTCCGCACACACGCTTAGATTAGCAACTGTTGGCTAAACTTTAAAGTGCTCTTACACTTTGCAGAAGCCCTCCCACATAAACCTGAAGGGGTCCCACATAAACCTGAAGGGGTCCCACATAAACCTGAAGGGGTCCCACATAAACCTGAAGGGGTCCCACATAAACCTGAAGGGGTCATGAGTTAATTTATGGCTTTTCTGCAAGTATTTGTTTGTATTTTTGCTGTGAAATACTGCATATTTGGCCTCTTCTGGTCCATAAAAACCTGGCAAACAACACAACATATGAAGGGAAAGTGACGAGCCCACACTGCCTCCTTTGAGGGGGGGTCACGAGTCACAAATTTGACATTAACCGAACTCCTTTGTGCCAAATGACGCGGTTCTTTCCAGGAAATTAAACCTGAACCTGGAAACTAAAACCTCATTTTTCTTCGCAGAAAATTCGAGTTCCCGAGTCCGAACTGTGCAGGGTCTGTCGGAAGAGGGTGTACCCCATGGAGTCGCTGATAGCAGACAAACAAAACTTCCATAAAAGCTGCTTTCGCTGCGAGCACTGCAGAGGCAAACTAAGGTGAGGCTGCTTCACGGAGCGGAGGTGCTCGGTTTGTCTTTGCTCTGTTTTAACCTCTTCTTCTCTGCCTCCTCTTCCTCAGTCTTGGTAACTACGCCTCTCTCCATGGACGGATGTACTGCACGCCACACTACAAGCAACTGTTCAAGTCCAAAGGAAATTACGACGAGGGATTCGGACACAAACCACACAAAGAACTTTGGAGTAATAAGAACGCGGAGAATTCAGCGGAAAAGCCAAAAATCAAATCGCCGTCGCCCGAAAAGAAAGATTTCAGATATTCCAGCGCTCAGGAAAGCAAATCAGGGGAGGACAACAAAAAGCTCTCGAGTAAGATTTCTGTGGTGTGGCCTCCTCAGTCAGACTCTCCGAAGAAGCCCTTCACCATCGAAGACGAGCTGAAGCTGGTGAAGCCATCGTGGCCCCCGAAGGAGGGCCCATCTCAGGAAAATGAACCCCTGGATCAGCCCTCGTTAAGAGAGACGGACGCTCCCGCCGCTGAAGTGGAAAATGGACCCCGGGAAAACGAGAAGGCGCAGGAGAGCGTGAGTGTGAGGAAACCTGAAGAGACTCCAGCGGAGTCTGAGGCTGCGGCCCCCCCCAAAGCATCAGCCAGTGTTACTCACACTCGACAAGCTGAGGAGTCAAACGGCACAGCCAGGCCTCAAATGGACTCTGAAGAGGAGGAGAGGGAGGAGGACGAAGGTGGAGCGGCGGAGAGGGTGGAAGAAGGAAACGTGGGGGATGAGAAGGAAGAAGAGGAGAGGGTGGAGGAAGTGAAAGTGAATGGACACGACAGGCAGACAGAAGGCGCAGCAGATGAGACGGAACGCCAGCAGGAGACGGAAAAAGGAAATAATGATGGCGTGAACAACGGGGAGGCGGTAAAGGTCACGTTAATAGACGAGGAGGAGACGGGACGGGCTCTGAATGCTAACTCCAACAATAACAATAACAACGGCCAGACGGCGCTCGACAATGATATCCTGTTTGAAGGGCTCGCCGAGGATGAGGGGAAGGGAAATCAGTCATTCTTTGTGACGGAGACAACCCGAGCGACAGATTTCTCTCAAGCTGATCGCTGTGAAGAACCAAAATGGATGCCAAGCGAAGTGCTGCAGTTGGCACAGAGGGAGGATGCTTTTGTGCCAGCGGGTGCCAAATGCACTGAAGCCACAGACACACATTTTTTTACTGAGGCGGCCGAGGGAGCGCTGGCTTTCGAGAGCGAGGCCGCAGAGCCGAAGCTGAGCACGTCCAGCTTCCTCGAGGACATTTTCGCCGGCCTGAGCACGAGCGGCTCCAGCCTGCTGTCCGATTTCAAATCCGACATCTTCGGCCAGTCTGCCGGGGAGGGGCCCCTCAGGTCGGCGCTGGATGACCTTTTGGATTTCGGGATGGAGGCGAGGCAGGGCGCAGATAAGGCGGCGGTGGAGGACCGCGGCGGCTCCTCTCTGTGGGCCGACGACGACGCCCTGACGGTGGAGGAGCAGATCAAGAGGAACAGATACTACGACGAGGACGACGACGGCGACTCATGAATTCAAAATCAGACACACGTGTCACATCCGCGTCCATGGAGAGACGAACTGCTCTGATTCATCTGTGTTTTTGTACTGAGTTTAAAGTCACACTTCTACTCTTTTATCCAATATCTGGCTTTGTTTGATGCTGATCGAATGCACCTGGCGTGCAGCGGATGTTTCTTCTTCTGTGCTGCTCGATCCGACTGATCGAACGGGGCTTTATTTTCACCTTTTGCAATACGTGCTTTAATCACGAGCTGTGTTTTCCTTTGATTGGACAGCTGCCAGCATTCATTTGCTGAATATATTCGTCTGAATAAAGAGGTTTCCCCTTTTTTTTTTCATTTCTGTTACGTCTTCTGGTTGCAATAAAGCTTCATGAACTCGACAGTGCGTGTGTTTAATCAGAGGGTGCACGGAGCAGTCGCAGCACTTGGCTGAATCCCGCTCGTTTGATCCATGGCCGACCTCGACGCCGCGGTCCAGCTGAGATCTCTTTGGCGAAAGGCGTATTGATTTTCACTGATAGAGCAGGCCTGTTGTAGGACTTACAGATTTTTCCATTAGGTGGCTTTTGTCACCTCTGACAGATTTTTTTCCCCTCGCTCAGTTACAGCTCGGACACGTGGGGTAATTGGCTGCGAGGAGAATATACTGCGATGTTAATTACAGCAGCACAAACTGTACTTTGCTGTCAGAGCAGCGATGGCGGCACAGATTCAGTGTGGGCCGCTCCACGCTGAGCTGACGCTTTAAAGTTGGGAAACACTGTTTGCTGGTTCAATAATTCACAATCCTTTCCGGAAATGCTGTTTGGCATCTTTTTAATTGGACTATTTTTCTCCGCCGGTAACGTTTTCATTGACAATCCAAAGCAGATGCACTTTTGTACATTTTTAATCGCTTTACCCTCCCTGCCAAGCAATTATACACCCGGACAACTGCCCATTCAGTCACATCGGACGGGCAGCAGATGATGAAACTGCTGGTGATGACACTCAAAATGCTGTTAAATTTTCCTGTGAAATGCAGTTTATCTAAACCAGCCAGGGTGTTCAGGCTCTCTGAGGTCCAGGTCCTATGTGGCCTAGCAGAGACAGAATCCAGCGTCCAGCCTCTGCTCAGTGTCTGCAGGTGAGTCAGGCTGCACAAAGCCTTTCCTTCCTCCAGAGGGAGCTGTGTAAAGTCCCCAGGTGATGTCACTCGAGTTGGGTGGAGGGAGCCGGCCAGACCTCTGCAGCTGCTCCTCATCTGAAGGCCGCGTTAGCAGCTGCTAGCTAACAGCAGGCGACAGCAACGCAGGCGACGTGTAAGAAGGAAAACAGGAACAGGAAGTGTGCGACAGGACGCCAACGCCAAAGCTCGTTTACTCTGAGGCCCGAGCAGGAGGCGCAGAGGTGTGTGCTGTGTGACACGGTGACACCATGTGATGCTAACAAGGCCGCTAACCATTTCTGACACACACACAAAACCTCCTGGTCAGCTGTCCGATCAGTCAGCCTGATTGTTTATAATGTTTTTAAAGTCGTGAGGTTCACTGTTCAGTGCTCGTTAGGTTTGAGCTTTAAGGTATTTTTATTATAAGTCAGCTCAAATAGTGACGATAGCATGATAGTCTGGGTTAATCCCTGATGCACCGCACGCCCTCTGTCACATGATGCTCAGCTCCTGTCAGCTCTCTAATAAAAGCACAAAATGACCAACATGCACTTAAACTCTGCAGCGGAGCAGGAAACTCAGACAGCATCTCTGGAAGATAACGCTCGCTTGGTCTGCTGCGGGAGTCTTCTCACAGCAGGTGTGGAACTGCAGCTCATGATTCGTTTCGTTATCAATGAATCTGCCAATTAGTTTCACAATTAACTGATTAATCGTTTAGAAAACAGCGAAAAAGCCGCTGAGCTCCCTGAAGCCTGAGATGACATCTTCAGGTAAATGGACTCAGTGATTGCAGTGATTAATGATTATTCTCATTACGGATCAATATGCTGATTATTTTCTCTGTTAACTTTGTGATTGATTGGTGTGTAAAAAATCTGAAAATAGTGAGAAATGCTCAGTCACACATTCACCTTCCAGCAGAATAAAACCTATTAAGAAGTGATTATCAAAACACTTATCGATTAATTAATCAACTGATTGACTGATTGATTAATCATTTCAGGCCAAAATACTTCAAATATACTTCATTTGTAAAGTAACTAGTAAGTGAATACTCGAGTACAAGTAAGCCCCCCTCAAATGTGTACTCAGCTGCAGTACTTGAGTTAAAGTACTTGGTTGCATTCCACCACTGAGAGCTGGAATATTAATTAAATTGTTAATTAATCTGCAGTCAATCGACTAATCAATCAGTCAGCAGCTCTCCCAGCACAAGCATGAGCTCCATCAGCCTCCATCAGCTGGCTTCAAAGTCATTCCCGTTAAACAAAGCAGCAGCATCCTCCTCCGCGCTCCTCGCTCCCTTCCATTGGCTGTATCTCTCCACGTACGGCGGCCGCTGATTGGACGGCTCCTCTCCTCTCCGCCGGCGGCCGCCTCCCCCTCCACGAGCGTGCAGCGCGAGGCGCCGAGCAGAGGAGGCAGCGGCGCGGCGTGGAGCGGAGCGGAGCGGAGAGGACGGAGCTCGGCGTTCAGGACAAGTTGTGCAGCCGGGACGCGGACGGCAGCTCCGGTAGGTGTTTGGAAACGCTGAAAACAGCGCGTGTGCCCGCTGCCCGCGCGCTTTCTGGGCACTCATTGTTCGCTCTGCCGCCGCCGGACGGATGCTGTGGTGCTCGGAAGTGAGCGGCTGGCGAAGTCCATCATGAGCCGGTGTGTCAGTGCGCCGTTTGACCCCCGCGCCCCCGTCTCCTCTTCTGTGGTAACCGACGCTGCTTGTTAATCGTCGTTTTATTGTCATTTTCCAACAAACGCTGACTCGAGGGACGTCTTTTTTTAAAACTTGCCGTCGGAGGAGTCAGTTGGTCTTTTCGGCTGCACCTGTGCTGCCTCGCGCGCGAGGCTGCTCCGTAGGTGAGCGTGCACGCGCGCACGGACTTAATATGTTAAGCGCACGCATTGATTTGGCTGAAGTTGGCTCGATCATCTGTCTCACTGGCGTGTGCGTGCGTGCGTGCGTGCGTGCGTGTGTGTGTGTGCGCGCGCGCGGCTGAGACGGCAGGATAAATCCAGATAAGTACATGAGAGCGTTGTGCGTTTTCTGCTGCTGTGCACTTTGCAGCCTCATATCAAGCACAATGATTTATCTGGCTGCTAATCCGCGTCACTTAACGTGAACTAGTGAAATGCATTAGCCCTCTGTTCCACTGCACAAAGGATGAGTGTGACCACGCTGAGCTTCATCACTTCCACAATACTCCAAGGAAGTGACAGGGACGTGAACCTGGGACGTAACCCTCTGTTCAGCTGCTCAGTGGGATTCTGCTTCTCCTTGTTGTCAAAGGGTCATACCTGCAGTCCAGAGCCGGCGTCTGTGCCGGCCTCCAAAAAGCCACGTCCAGAGATTTATATTGACAGCTGCTTTGAAACGTGAATGCCACGGATCTGAAGGCATCAGCCTCCTGCAGGACTGATCCTCTTCTTGGATTTACTCTGGCCCTTGAAGTGGCTCCATCAGGGTGTCTCGACGCCGTGGGAGTGACACCAGAGAAGCCGTCTCTTTTGTGACCACCGTGGCTTTCAACCTTGCAACGCCGCCCGGGTCGTTAACACCAGCAGCCCTGCCAAATTCGCTCATTTAAGCCTGTGTGCTGGCGCGTGACCAGATACTGATATTGTTAGAGTGTGTGGGGGGGAAAATGTTCCATTTAATCTGAGAAACGTCCCGCAGTCCCCCTCCATTCATCTCCTGTGACGTGAAGTACGGCGGCTTTAATCTCAATTAGGCAGTGACATATCAAAATGGGAAGCTCACACACGGACGGCTTCAGATGACAGTAATGAACACGGGTTTGGAGGCCTGCTTCGTGGAGCCGGAGGTGACAGAAGGACCGATTCTGTATTTTCTCAGCGAGGATGTTAATTGATTTCAGCTTGCTTGACTTCCTCTTATGATTTCCTTTTTTCCCTCGGCGGACTAACGCGTCTGCTTGATAAGCCCGAATCTTGATAGAAGTCGTTTTCTGTCACAGAGGCGCCGACAAACGCTCAGATTTACAAGCTATTTCCAGAATTAAGGACGTTCAGATCACAGCTAATGCAATCCCCACCACACCACAGCTGTTAGTCTTTTAAAAAGGATCATGATCATAATGATTGTGGGTCAATAAGTTCCTGCTTTAACCCTGGAAAGAGCCACGCGGACCCCCCCTCCCTCATATATCAGTGAGTTTAGTCGTATAAATCGCTGATAAACAGCTGGAATCACAGCCTTTCTAACTACAAACAGGCTGTTTACGTCTGCTGTGTTGTGAAGTGCACCCTATTGATATCCTGCTGGAGGAAGCCAGCCCCCGGGTGTGCGTCTGAGGAGACGCTTTTAACGTTTCTACGTGAAGCCATCCCGCCTGTCAGAGTTATTGGCTGATTGCGACACGCAGCATTGATCTTCTGAAATGTTCTGCACTAAATAATTTGATGCCGTTCTCGCTCGCAGCACACTAAACAGGACACAGAGGCCTTTTTTCTGGGGGGTGGGGGCTGAAATGAATCTGCGAGAAGTCCTCAGGCGAGACCAGATTCTCTTAATTACATCATATTTTTATCCTGGAAGTGATTGGGATTTGATTTGCGCCGCGACGCCGCTCCCAGCTGAGATAAAGTGCATGTGACAGTGATGAATGGCGTTTGTTAGCAGGAAGTGGATTACAAACCAGCTTATTAACTCGTTCACAATTTGGGTGCGCTTGCACTTTTTTCCTTGTCAACACAGTTTAAGGGGAAAGCCTGTCAGTCGGCGGGCTGCCGTTTGTTATCTTGTGCAGCGGCGTTTCGGCGCCCTCGGGGAGCACGCGCTGTTTTCTGGGAACTGACGCTTTGGTTTAGTTTCAGTCGCCACCGTTGGTTTAATTTCTGCCAGCAGGATTTGGCGTCATTCACTCGGCAGGTATCGGTTTGTCATCTGAGTCGGGGGCGTGGCTGCAGGATGGATTCGCCCAGATGCTCATTGGCTGCTTGGGAAGCGTCACATGCCCACCTGTGACTGACATCATCGGCTTCAGACGCGCTGTGCTGTTGTGGGAAACACGAGGACTCATGGATGGTTCCTGTTTGCACCGAGTGTGACAGGATGATAAAGTGCCTTCACATATTAAGGCTGAGTTTTCCCTTTGAACACACTCACATCACAAACCACGGACAGAAAGCATCTCATCACAGCGGTGGAGGTGCAGTCCCAGCGTCACACACACCATGACTGACCATGGACATACTGTGTTTATAGGACACAGCTGATGCTCGGTGTACCACGGACAGCTCCATGGACTGATCAGCCTGCTGATGTCGCCGCACACAGTGTGTACATGCAGCACGCCTCTGATACACACCCTGCTCTGTGTGTGAGTGTCTGCTATTGGCTGAACAGTGTTTTGGTCAAGTTAAAGATGGCTGCCGCCTGTAAAGCCAGTGGTAACGAGCCCTCTGCACGCAGGTGTTTGCACCTTAAAGGTGTGAAAAGACAGGTTGGTCTGCCTGATCGCCTCACACTCTGATCATCAGCGTTTTAATGAGCAGTGGTTTTCTCGTCTCTGAGCTGCAGCTGTGTTAGCATTTAGCCGCTCTCCAGTGTGGGAATCAGAGCCAGCTGTGCAGGCCGACTGAGAGACCACAATGCACTGCAGCTCGAGAAAACATCAGCAGGTATCTGCGGCTAACGTGGCCTCAGCCTGTTGCTTATTATCAGCCTGCAGACGAGATGCACGCGACGAGCTTCCCAAACCAAACGCAGAAATGGACGTACAGCTGAGAACAACAACAACAAAGCTGAGCCGAGAGCGTTTGATTAGTGTGCACGCGAGTGAGTGAAGACGATTTATGTGAAGTGTGCATAAAAAGAAACGATGAATAGCAGCGCAAAGTGACTGTACTCAAGTCAGAGAGCAGGAATAAGTGTGTTTACTGTGTGCAGCATGCCTGGGTTTGGACATCATAAACAGAAGAACCAGCTGGATGTGAACACAGTGTGCGCTGTAGGCCAGAAAAGAGGCTTCTGTTAAGCTAGCGTTGATGTCGTCTTTAGCAGCTTTAGTGCAGAGCTCTTTACAGCATTTGGGGTGCCACCATTGTTTGCCATCATTACCATCTGTGCTCCCTCGTCGGAGCATCGCTGAGCGTTGCTCCGGCCGCCGCCGACCTGTTCCCGAGGCGGTGGGTTCATCCTCATCCACTCGGCCTTCTCCCCGAATGATTAATTACCCAAACTGTTCAGCTTAATGGCAACACGAGGAAACGAACCAGTGGAGGGGAGCGCGGCCCAGTTGCTCGTTTTCATGTGGAATTAATGGTTTTTGTGCAACGAGTCATAATTTACAAAGCGTTAGATGTCACGGCGCTCTGGCTGACAGGACGAGGCTGTAGCTCACACGGCTGTCATCTTTTATAAGGTCCTGAATTGTGCGCCGCAGTCAGATTTCTCTGATTCTTTTCTTTCTCTGAGGGCGTTCGCTGGGTTCACACTGATGTGCTCTGACCTGTCTGCTGCTCCACACTGGCCCCCTCCCCCTCGCTCTCTGTGGACAGGCTTTGGAAAGCTGCGCAGGCGGCTATTTGTTTCATGTGTGGAGCCGAGCTCGCGCGTTGTGATCATGTCTGTGACTGCCGTCCAAACTTTATTGGATCATTTGATAATCTTGTTGGCTGGAGCTTAGCTGCATGTGTCCCCGGCTCTGCGTGTGACTCCAGAGGCACAGATGATGAAATCTAATCCAGCAGCGGCGCTGTGATCGTGCTGGTCTTCAGCCACCGGTCCTTTCAACACACGGCTCGTGAATAACACCATGGACGGCCTGGTTGTTTGTTCTTATGTCAGGATGTGTTTATGGATTTGACACATGCCACAGCTGAAGTAATAGCATCGCCAAAGAGGAAGCAAATAATAACACGTGTTGTCACCCATTGTCCTGCTTTTGTTTACAAAAATGACAAATGAGGAGGAATGGCAGAATAATAGGCTGTTATCATCCTAAACGCTCAGCAGGCGGACGTCTTGTTGCGTCCTCGTCGCTGAGCTTCGTCGTACGAGCGCCGGTGGTTCCGGCTCGAAGGGTCGCGGCGGTTCATTTTTCTGATCCGAGGCCGTGCAAGCTTCACGCCGCTCCCCCGCACCCTGTTATCTCAGACCCTACCAGCCGCGGGGCGCGTTGGCTGCCGCGAGGCTGTGCAGCAAAGCCTGCTGAGCCCCCTCCGCCACCACACTTGGCGCGGGATGAGTGCAGAGCCGAGTCTCCCAGCCCCGGCTTTTTTTAATTGGGTTCTGATGATGGGACTGCTGGTTTGCCAAGCTGGCCGCTGCGACTGCTCGTGTCTTCCAGTTCCCCCCCTCGAGTAGATGATTGGGTTTTCACTGGAGTGGTCAAATAAGGGGGGTGGAGGGCTGAGGACCCTATCAGCCGTCTCCCTGTGCAGCTCTACAGGCTGTTTGGCCTCTGAATTTACAGACGCGATGTGAGGAAGCTGTTTGTCTCAGGGTGCGCTTCCCTCTTATCTCGGCTGCCGCATGGATACCTTGTCACTGTAATTTCGAGGCTGTGGGTTGGAAGTTTCCGCAGACCGTTGTGATGAGCACATTCGGAGCCCCCGTGGCTCGTCGAGCGCACTCAAAACCACCCTTTTCAGAATCCATGATCCAATATGAAGGCTGCTTTTCTCAATTAGAGAAGAAGACCTCTGCGAGACGTTTTGGACAGCAGCATTGTGCCTCCCCTCCGCCTAGTCTGACTCCCCCCTCCTCACCCTGATCCTCTTCATGGAGGCCCAACACGGCTCTGCACTGATATTCATGTGCAGCAGGGTTCTGGGGATGAGGAGTCAAAGTCATGCTGCTTTTAGTTCTTCAGCTAAATTAATTAAGCACAGAGAGTGCAGCTCGCCCTCACGCCACAGAGGAGGTTTCATTTTTGAGGCAGTATATGGCGTTCTGTAGGCGCCATTAACATTTTACTGCATGCACGGCTGATTTCAGTCATCCTCCGCTCCCAACAAACACGGAGTCCTCGGCCTGGTTGAGCCGCCGTGTGTGCTCACACCCAGGCGGGCGAGCTGTCGCAGGGTCAGAGAGCACGCTGCAGGCGACCTGCGTGCACCTTCGTGACAGTGCAGGACAAACGTTACTGTGGTTTGATTTGGTGCAGAGCGTGCAGAGCGTGCAGCGTCTAATGATGCCGGATACGACATTCACAATCTGCTGGGCAGCTTTCTGTTGTGGTGTATGTAAATGTCAGCGTACCTGTAAAGTCAGGTGAAGTCATTTGAAAGCCTGCAGGGAGGTCTTGTTGCAGCACACAGATGAGCAGGAAGAAATAATGAGGCCTGAGCTCTGCAGGTTAAGTCTCAGGATTAAGGCAAACTTTAGGTTAATGAGCAACTTTTTAGGCCGAGATTTCTCCAAAAAGCCGTCAGGAGGCCTGTGCACATTAATCTAAGACAAACTGGATGCAGCACCTGTTATGTCAGGTGTGTTTGAGACACCAGCTGCATGTTTAAGTGTCTTTATCCTTCGAGGCCTGTATGCAAATGTGGCTCTCAGAATGATGTCGACCAAATTGATTTTGAGGGCTGCTGGATTTAATGTGCGGCCGTCTCATCCCCCTCTTATCCCAGTTGGTCTTGTTAACGGGCTGCGATCTCAGCAGCAGGAAGAAAAATATCTTTACATGAGACTGACAGACCTGGAAAGTAAACTCTCTGTGCTGATCTTCTGGACCGAGCAGATGTTTCCCAACAGCTCGATGCTAATGAAACGAAGCCGCAGGTTACGGCGTGCACGTGCATGTCAAGCTTTGTGCTGTTTGAAGCTTGACTTCGGTGGAGTCAGTATCTTCGGGGATTCGCTGCTCTTATTTGTTCTTCAGCTTCAAGTCGATGATTGCAAAAAGGATGAATTACTGTGGGAAGGTAGAAGAGAGTGGAGAGCGAGTCAGAAAGTTTTTATTGGCTCTAATTGTCTTATTTGCTCCGTGAGAGTTCCACATTCAGCGAGGCTGCAGCTCACCAGCTTTTAGTTTTGGTTTACCCAAAGATAATCAGAACAGCAGCAAATCTTCAATGTGAGGTGCTTAAAAAAGTCTATTCAATGAAGAAAAATAGATTTTCTGTCGCGCAAATGATCGATTAATGAAATTTCTTTAAGGATGGGATCAGATTTAAAGAGAAATGACACTTCTTGCTTTAATACGCTGGATAAATACTGAGCGAGGGGCTTGTCGTCGGGTGCATCCACGCCGGAGCGTTTAGTTCACTTCTCTGCAGATACCTGAATCGAAGGAGAGACGCGATGTGCGTACGACAGATTGTGAATGAAAATTTGCTCTTTCAGACTTGATCTGACGTCTTCAAGGTGCTCGCAGGGTGAAGAAATCCATCCCAACAATGCAGGCTTCAGCCTTGAGGTTTGTTCTCTTAACAAAGTCGCTCATTGTGCGTGTTCACAGCAGAGTGATGCAGCAGGCTTCAAGGTTTAACTGTATCTTATATACGTGTGTTTTCTCCATTTTCAGACCCCTGTACGCCCTTAAAGTGCATCTACAGTGTTTGCATTGAGCTCTCAAAGAGCTTTGTCTCTTACAGCTGTAAGGAAGCCTCAAAAGGTCAAATAACACCACGTTAAGACGCCTGAATGAGAATAAGATTTCTGTCCAGTGCGTGTTCTTCTGGTTTGGAGTCGACCAGTGAAAGCATGTGTGCACGTTTGTTGATGCTTTGATCACTTTGGCCCTTTTTCACTCGTTTTTCAAGCAAAAAAATTAACAAAAGAATCGCTGCTTCTTGTTTTCTGTTGGTCGGGCGGGAAAACATTTGTCCGCTCAGGCTCTGGGAAATCTTGACGGCTATTTTTCACCATTTTGGACCTTTTTTAGACCAAATCATCAATTGGAAAATAATCTGGCGCTGCGTGAGGAAAGGAAACAGCGAGCAGACGCGTTTAACGATCGGCGAGCCCGCAGAGGCCGCGTGGTTGAAGCAGTGACAAACGAAAAGCAGTCCTGGGAGTATCTGAGCGAGTGTGCACACACTGAATTTCTCTTTCTTATTTATTGCTCTACACGTAGTTTATTTGTTGTTTGACTGTGCTCTGGTAGAGGCAGAGTGGTAAAAAAGAAAAACAATGCTTCCCCTTGAGCTCCTGAGAAGACATGGGGATAGAGGCAGAACACGTTTGAGGTTTGTTTGGTGTAATCATTTCTTGGAGCGTGTTTATTCTCAGGCGTCGGGACGCTGTTTTGTTGTTTTTGCACTGCGGGCGAGCAGGCGCGTTTGCCTCTGCCTGGAAAGACGCGGCGTGTAGGTCTGACACATGCACACACGCTTTGTGACATGTGAGGGTGATGAACGACTTGTCTGACGCTCCCCTTTCATCTGCTCAGATTACTTCAGGAAGGTCTGTCTTATCGAATCGCCTTCACGGGAGCAGATGACGCAGCAGGGCCGCGCTGGCGTGCTTCGCCAGCTGCACGCCGCGTCCGCGCTAATATGTGAACCCCATGCATTTTTCACCATGCGGTTGATTGCGTTCACTGGATGGTTTTTCATATTTAATCAGCTCCAGGCGCCGTGGGTTTTACTTAGACGAGGGCGGCCATTAATATGCAGTGGATCCATATCACAGGCGTTTGCTTTGTTTGCGTTCGGCGTCATGACTTTGTTTTATGGACTCGTCTGGTTGGAAAATAATGTTTTTAATGCTGCCCCCTTATTCTGTTTATCACTGTCGTCTTTTCCAATCAGTTAAATGTAGTTTGATTCAGTCTCAGCAAAATGGTGAACAAACACAGGTACGATGATGAGGATCATAACTGCACCTGAAAGCAGCGGCGATGTGGGAGGGAAGCACATCGTGCGTCGTGATTGGACGTTCGGATGCTCAGCAGGCGAGCTTTTGCCTCGTCTGTCATTCATTCGTCACTGTCGCTCCTGAGGGAGAAACTCTACGAATAAAGACGCATTCACCTGTGAATGCACCGAGACGTCGTCTGTTTTCTGCCGCCATGACAGTCCCTGTGTGACGAACCACAGGATCGTCGTCCTGCTCTGTCTTTGTAGACAGCAACTGTCCACATTTGAGCTCAAACGTTCAGCCGTGCTGCGTGCTGAATGCTAACACCAGCGATGCTAACATGCAGGTGCTAACAAGCATGTCCTGTGTCTCAGTGTTAGCATGCTAGCATTTGCTAGTCAGATGGGAAAAAATGCTCCTCAGGTAACCTCAAGGTGGCGCCGCAGGTTTTCATCTGGGACCTTTTAGCATTGTTTTTCTGCAGTGTGTGGACCAGCTGTTGGCTGCCAGTGGAAGTCTGATTTTCCAGAAATGACAAAGCTGAACCGGCTTTGGATGTTCTGCGTGTTCGGCCTCTCGTCTTATCAGGCAGAGCTGCGAGCGCGTCCCTCTTGTTGGCCGTTATTACTTATTTTAGTGCCTCCTCAGCGACAGTGTGTCTCCGTGTGATGTCGCGCCCGCACACGGCGGACAGCTCCTGTGATGCAGAGTTATTGCCCCCCTCCATCATCCAATGTGTGGCAGTAGGCCCGCCGCTTCCTGCATTCATCACCATTAAGAGAGCAATCAGCAGAGCAGGAGATCAGCTCAGGCTGTAGGAAGCATGCCATGAGCGTAGACGGCATATTCCACATTCATCCCGCCTCCTCCTCCTTACCGCCCCCCCCCCCCCCCCATCGCTTTATCGAGCGCTGTGATCTATTGAGGGAGAAAGCCGAAGCAGTCTTCAAATAAAAGCAATAACTCTGCGGCGCTGGAGAAGGAAATCAGGAGGCAGGCGTGTCCGAGCGAGCCAGACAGCCGTCCCTCCCCGCCTCAGCCACGTATGTGGACATACGTCCCCCCCCACCCTCCCCTCGCTGCTGCTGCTGCTGTCTCACTCAGGTTTATCATCAGCTGCTCCGCGTACATGGCTTATTGCCTTTTTCCACCCTCGTCTGTCCGCCTGGCTGAAAAGGCCTCCCAGGAAGAGATTAGCAATCCAATAACTGGTGGAGCATCCGCCTCAGCAGCAGGTGCTCCCCCGAGTGAATGCTGATGAGAGCAGCCAGGACTTTATAATAACAGGCCGGCCGCTGTTTGCTAACAGCGAGCGGCCTCCCAGCAGCCCCCGCCCGCTGCTGAGCCTCACTTGTTGTTAAGTTATGGCAGGTTTCGCATGTGAGTGCACATTGTGTCACTGATGCAATCGCTTCATAATTACTGGCTTGCGAGCACTTCCATTCTGATGGTAACGAGTTAGCGACAATTAGACCAATTAAGTGTTAGAATGAAATCCTCTGATTGCTCACTCGATGTGACCCGACTCGGCTCCTCGGAGACGCGTCCTCGTGTCGGCCTGGACCCTTAAAGACACGTGGAGCTGGATTTAAGCTTTCTCCCTCACGCTGACGGATGGCGTTCGCCTCGCCTCCGTCTGCTGTTTGCAGCTTCTGCATTTTGGGATCCCCTCGTGTTCGGTTTGCCTTTTCCTTCATATCCAGCTGCAAATCAAATTTTATGCAAAAGTCTTTTTATGAGGCCTTTTACTCTCTGTTTTCCGTTTTATTGGCTTCTGTTTTATTGTTTGAACTTTTATATTCTTTCATGCTCCGTGTTTTATTGTTGTTTCAGCTCATCGTGGCTTCTTTACCTCGCTCTTTTGTTCAGTAGTTAACTGTCACCTGTGGTTTTATGGAGCTGTGCAACTTCTTTTTTTTTTTACTGTGGTGTTTTGCTGCTCATTATAACAGCCCGTGGGTCTATGCTAAAAACGCTTGTGGACGCGTCTTCACTGTCTTTTAAAGCTCTGTAAGAAGACAGATGACTTGCTGTGGACTCACGTGTGAACTGAGCAGTGAGACAGATCTTATCAGTGTGCTCTAAATTAAATGTACTTATTTTGTTAAACCAACTAAGATCACGGCTTGTTTGGGCGGGACAAGCGTCACCTGGAGCCTCGAGTCATTTATATACCTGCAGAGGTCGTCTGTGATCTTAATCTGCCATACGTTCCCCAGGTGCAGAGGGTCATGTGACCATATCAGTCCAATGCGGCTCCGTGTCTTTTCTCTTTTTTTCAACATCTGTTTGGTGTTGTCAGACAAATGAACGCCAGCGTTTGATGGCAGCTCGTAACACGGCGAACAGCAGTCAGCAGCTGTGCGGCGAGATCGGGCGCATTGATTTAAAATGAGCGATGGCGGAGGAGGTTAGGAGCTGCAAAAGGTCGTCACGCGGCCGCAGAGCATCTGCTGCTCGATCCAAATGAGCTGCGAATGTGTATTTATGCCGGCGACGTGCAGAAATGTGCATCCACCGGTGCAGGCTGGGCTGACGCCGCTTCGCTCTTACTTTATGAGACCTGCTCCTGATGCCTCCAACACAAGCACACACTCAGCACAAAGCAAACTGCCGGTGTGTGTTTTCTTTTCACGGCCAACGCTAAAGGACTTGAACGCCCCGTAGCGTAACTGCAAGTCATCTCCCTCGTCCATAAATCCCCTCCGGCTCTCTGCTGCAGGGCGTGCGGGGAGCTGACGCGCTCTGCTCGTGTTATCTGTGTTTTCCTCAATTTCACGGGGGCTTGTGTTTCATGATAAAGAGTCGGTGGGAGTCACTTCCTCAAGGCCAACACACAGCGCTGTTACGTGAGTGATGCGTCGTCTGCAGTGCAAACTGACCGCAGGGGTCAGCGGGGATTATTTTTAGGATGGATAGAAATTAAGATTGGCAGTTGCTGCATTGAAGTACTTCCTCCTGATCGTCTAGTTTTTGTTTTTTTGAGATCTTGTGTTTCCCCCGCTGCTGCAAGAATCATCCAGTATCTATTTTTGATAACTGTTTGCAGTTTAAATATCTGAGAGGTGGGAGACGGAGAGGCAGGCAGGCAGATAAAAAGAGAGACAATGATGAAAGGGCCGTCTTTGCGATGCCGTTGGATGTTTGCCATCTTCAGTGAGGGAAAGGGCGTACGCAGGCCGCCTCACGGAGGCACAGGTGCAATAAAGGCCTCACTAATTGAGTGAAGTGCAGGAGCCCAGGAGGGACAGGCCAGGTGCACGGATGCTTGTCAGGGTGAGCCGAGGTCTGCGGCAAACCGAGCGAATCCTCCCCTCCGCTGTTCCCCTGTAATATCGGTTAGCCTAATCTGTCCCCCGGCTTCCTGTCTGCAAAGAAAAAGAAATAAATAAAGAAGCAGAGAGCTAAGCAGTCATCTGGCACGAGCCTCGCTACGTCGGCTTGGCATTCGGCAGCCAGCGAGATGAGGAACAAATGAAAACTGAATTAGTAGGCTGGCAGATTAATGGAGAAAAATGAAAAAGGACGGGTTGGACCGTATGGAGACGCAGGCGCTACAGGTGTCCCGGGAGCAAAGATGGATGCCAGGCGTCGGTCTTTGGCATCCAGAGGTTGGTGGCGTTCCAGCAGACGGCGTCAGAGTAAGAGAGGCTGCTGAGAGGCAGCGTGGTATTAACTGCGACAGGCGTCCCTCCTCCTTCATCCCAACAAAGGGGATCCGTCCTGAACGAGTTCACGTCTCATTCCTCCGTCATTGTAGCAGCGAGAAATATCTGCAGAAGCCAGAAAAGAGGCGACAGAAGACACATTTCACAGCTGCTCGGCGACAAGCGTTTCATTTTACCGCACGTCCACAGATATGATGCAGTGAAGTATCGTCGTTCCTTTGCTCTCTAAACGGGTCTTCAGTCCGTTATTAATGAGTTTTTCCTCTGCTGGTGACATCTCGGCCTTTCAGCTGCCGTCCGGCGTTCATACGGAGCTGAACTTTAACCCTGATCCTGTTTTATTTGATTACTTTTCAGTCTAATCAATAAAGATGGTGAAAGCTGAACTCCAGCCGCAGTAATCCAGTTTTCAAATGTCACTGTGGATGTTGGCTTTATTCAGAGATTGGATTAGAGGCTGAGAAGTCGCTACACATTACCGAGCCGCGTCCTGCTAACGTGCACATTTGCATCCAAGTGTGCATCACAAACTTGTTATCAGCCGTCGCAGCTGTCGTCCTCTGCGTTGACGGTGAATGAGTGAACGCTTACAGAAGCCTTCCGGCAGCGAGGCGCCCCCTCTGTGTGCTTCTGGATTATAGATTGGGCCTTTAATAATCAATGACAGTGTGCTCGTCGGAACAGATTAGTGGCATAATCTCCAGTGTATGCCTTTATAATACTCTTTACACAGTAACTCTGAGAAGCAATAAAAAGCCCCAGATTAGTGCGGCGGCTGCAGCTAATGTTTGTCACGATATTGGTTTCCGTCGAGCGGCGGCGGCGGCGGCGTCAGAGCCGCCTGCTTTCAGGGTTTCAGGAGGTTATTTTTGAGGTGACATTTTTGGAGGAATTTGACATTTTGATCAAATTGAGATTATTGGACAGCAGAGTTGGCAGTCTGGGGGAAACGTCAAAGGTTATTTTAACTCTTCACCCTTCTCCTCCTCCACCTGTTGTAGCCACGCCGGAGCAACGCCCTCCATTTGCATTCCTCCATGTTTGTTGAGGTGTGAGACGCCGGCCCGCAAACACAATTACTGATGGAGCTGAGCCCCGATGGAGGACCGGCCGCGCTCTGCGGGCAGCACAGTAATTACGACCAAACAGACAGCAATCAAGCCCGGACCCTCTCTAAAGAGGCCGCGCTGCGTGACATCACAGCTTATATTTAGTGAATTGTGGGAAACAGCTCTTTTATGTGAGGAGCTCTCAGCGTGAGAGGGATTGTAGCTGGATTGGCAGCCGGGATTTAGAGGCTGAGGTTCACAGAGAGAATCTTTTTTGGGATTTTTGGGGAGAGGATGAAGCCAGTTTGAAGACACAGCTCGGCTCAGCCGTGCCCTCCTTACTTTAATCAAAGAGGAACAAACTGGAACATACTGACGGTGAGAGCCGTACTGATGATCAGGAAGTGTTCGCCAACAGCAGCTGCTTCTCCTCCACGTTTTCCCTGTTTGGGAGCGGCGGCTCAGGGGTAGTTAGTGCCTTCAAAAATGGCTAACACATCACTAATAAGGAAACATATTAAAGTGCACATTTAATAGCAGAGAGCTGGTTATTCCCGTCAGTCCCAGCAGGCCGGCAGCCCGCCCACGTTTAACTGGAGCTGCCTCCTGAACTGACTGATGCCTCTCGGATCAGTCGACGTGTCAGCAGATGTGGACGTGCCTGGATTCCTCCTGGTTTGATCAGTTTCTTGTTTGTGTCGTGTCAGAGCAGCACAGCTGGAATCCTGTTGCGTCACAGTGGAAACACGAGCCTGGAAATGATTGATTTCAGCTAATCTGAGTTAGCTTTGCTTTTGCTGCACGCATGAGATTACAATAGCTCATCAGAGGAGCTGTGTCTGGTCCAATCATAATGAAGCCCCCCCCCCCACCCCCCACCGCAGACTCACAAATAGAGTTCAGGATGTCACACATGCCGGGGCAAAAAATAGCGCAATCATGCTGCACATGGGTGCGTGGAATTAAATCCATCTTTGGGTAATTGAATGAAATTCAAGTGTCTCGTCCTCACAGCTCTCAGGGCAATTAGAAATGAACACGGGGGGGGGGGGGGGGTGGTGGAGTGGAAGAGGGAGGTGCAGACGGCCCTCTTCCCTCCATCCTCTTTGAGAAGAGAAAGTCAAAGGAACTTTGTTAGCAAAGGTTAACTCGGTCGTTGGGATTCAGCCCACAGCACGTTTAAATTAATCCCAAAGTGGCGTCGTTCATTTATGGATCTGCTCCACATTCAGGGCGAAGGCGGCGGCGAGATATCCATCGCACAGCGTCATTTAAAACAACGGCGTGCCTAATAGGAGGCACTCAGCTCGCCGTCTTTGTCTTTGACTCGCAGGTCAGGGCTTCGCCCCGGCTGAACCTGCAGCCGAGTCTGAATCATTTGACGAAAACGCAGCGTGAGGAGGACGCAGATTCAGACGCCTCGGCCTCGACAGACGTCGTCGGTCTTCATTTTCCGTCTCCCCGAGTAAACCATGGAAACAACAACACTTGTCAGCCTGATGCGCTCTCAGCTCAGGAAAGGCTTTCTGCGGCGCCTCCGTCTCTCCCGCTGATTAATGGCTGGAGGTGGAGGACCCATGTTGTGGCTTTGATGAAGCAATTTGTACAGTTCTGCAAGAAAACAATGGCAGTTCATTTTATTGCAACGCGTCTCCAGGGATACATCAGCACGGCTGCTGCGTCGTACAGTGAGGAGTTCAGCCCGATAATACATCAAGAGATGCCGGTGTGCCGGGGAGGGGCGGCTCTTTAATGGCCCGTGTGCCACTTGTAGCTCCATTTGGATGCCGAGTTTGAAGCCGGCGTCTCGCTGTATTCAGTGATGAAAACAGAGCCGGGGAGCGTCGCCGCCGCCGTGTTTGATGCCTCCCTCTGGGCGTGCAGAAAGCCTGCAGATCATCATTCAGCCATTGTGCTCTAAACATCGCATTTTCCAGCAAAGCATTTCCAGCAGTGTGGGTCCTGCTTCTCAGCCTGAGGACGAGCTGCAGCGCACCTCAGTGCTGACGGCCTCACCTCACCAGCACACACCCTGTGTATGTGTGACACACACACACACACACACACACACACACACACACACACACACATACACACACACACACATACACACACACACCCCGTCAGCTGCCGTCCAGCTGGGGCCCGTCGAAGGGAAACAGTGGACAATCTCTGCCGGGTAAATTGGCTTTGAATCTCCTCCGTCTCCATCTGTTGTCTGGAAATTTATGTTGCGTCTCAGGTCCAAAACACAAAGTGGTTATTGATCATATAGCCGCTGCTTCAGTGGGGCTGCGAAGAACTAATTTTCAGTTAGAGCCAAACGTCGATTATTCAATTAGCTGATCTTCAGAAAATGAATTGCCAACTGTTTTTATAGTCTGTCAGCGGCTGGAGTCCATTTTCAAAGCAGAAATGGCAAATGTTTATCTCCTTGGTGGTCAGGAAAGACGAGACGTGTGAGGACATCAGCGTGGACTCGGGAGAAAACACTTAAAGGATTAACAGGATGACGTAAAAACGCATTTAAAAAGCAGTTAAAAAGTCATTAAAGGTCATGAAATGATCTCATATACAGGCCGCAGCCTCGGACTTCTTCACCTGATGAGTTGATGGAAGCTTCTGCTGCACCTCCGCTCGCTCGTTCAGGTGTTTCTTTAACTGGTCTGCGTCCGTCCAGCTTGGTTTTACAGTCACTGTCATTACTGTCATCATTATTCAGTTGCTCAGTGAGAGCGACGGGACACTTGGCTTACTCTCCGAGCTGCAGGATGGTGAATTAACCACTGCGGCGTTAGCCAGGAGTGAAGGTGTGTGTCGATGTCCACCTGCATCCATCAGCCTGGACTGCAGGGACGTTCATTTCCCTTTTGTTTGGGGACACAATGGCGCGGTGAAACGAGTGCCAGGTCACAGCGTGTGCAGCGTGATGAATATTGATCTGGCAAACGCTCATTATGGGGAGTAATATTTCACTCTGTAGCCTTTCTAGCCTGCAGATGTTTTCATCAAACCTTGAGTTTTGTGAAGTATTTTTGCAAAATGAAATGCTAATTATGGTGTTTACCTGTGGGAAGGTGTGCCTATAGCTGCTGCTGCTGCAGCGTTTCTCCTCCTCCGCTCTGCCAAGTTTGTGTCATGTTTCCCGTCCACGGTGACAGATTCAGCCGCTAATGTTTCCATGTTAACAAATGTGGCAGCGAGCAGCGTTGAGGTTTGGTGCCAGGGCCGTTATTACTGCGTTAGCACAGGATGTATGAGCAGCAGCTCCACAGCAGTCAGCTCGGAGTCGAGCAGGACCACTTGATTGACTTCACAGGGTTTTCCATTTTGAGGGCTGTGCAGCCCCGCTGATGCCTCAGAAGAAGAAGAAGAAGAAGAAGAAGAAGAAGAAGAAGTGTCACAGCTGCACGCGGGACTGAATGATCAGTATTTGTTTGATTTGAGAGAACGATTTTCAAAAACAAGCAGCTTTAGTTTTAATCAGCGTCATCAGCACTGTCCTAAGAAGCAGGAGGAAGAGGAGGAAGCTGGAGGAAGGGGAGCACCGAAGCTGACCGCTGCACTCTGCTGTGAGCTGGCAGAAACGACTCAATACCTTTTTAGGAAGTTCAGGTGTAAATAATCAAAGGCTGAGTTCCATTTAGCTGCTGCACTTTCAGGGAGCTGCTGTTTGTGTTGGCTGAAGACGGGTTTGAGGAAGAAGACGCGTCACTCCGCATCGTTTCTGATGTCTGAAAAACAGACTGAGCCGTGTCTTCGGTGTGAGGACGAACAACTGGCAGACAGGTGTGAGTCTCCCAGTTTGACCTGCGAGCATGTGATCATTGCTGAGACCTCGGGGCTGCGGCTTGGGAAGCTAACATTAGCATAAACAGCTACCTCATCAGGGTCGTCGCTCACGGTTAGACGTCTCTGACCTGCAGTTCTTCTAAAAGTATTGACAGCAGTGTACCACTAATGTAATGTCATTTTAAATCTGAGCTTCATTTCTCTAGAACAACTTGGCAAATCTTCTTAGAGGTCGGCTTTCCTCCGGCTGACTGGTGAGGACCTCAACATCAAGCGGCTGCATTCTTTTATCTCCTTCTTTTCATGTAGAAGAAGAAGAATTTGTCTTTATACTCAATCACATCCTGTCGTTTGACTCACTGAAAATAATCTCAGTTAATCCAACAAAACAGATCTGAGGCAGTGTTGTTATTTTTCCCCTTTCTGCAAAAATGAGGCACATAATTGCGAGAAATGGGGCTGAAAGCCTGATGATCATGTGTGATCCACAGCGGTTTGCTTACACTCTGAGGCTTTGCTCCCTCTCAGTGTCATTTAGTCATTTCGTTCCTGAACAGTGGGCGGCTGCACGGCCGCATTCAAAACACAGAATCACGTACAAAAGACAGACAACACCAGCATCTTGAAACGTTATTTCTCACGATGTTGAAGCGAGACGGAGGAGACGGTGGCAGTGAGCGCTGGGGGAGAAATGGAGACCCTGTGAAGAGAAATATTCTGTTTTGCACACCGCTCATCCTCCACAGTCGCTCCATGCATAAATGAATACAGATCGCCGGCTGAAATCAGCACAGCTAAGAAGTAGCTTGGCACAAGATGTTGCTGCTAATCAGTCCCCTCAGCCGGCCGCCGTCCAGCCGTGCATACAAACCAGCTCCACACACACATTTGAGGGGACGTTGCATTCATTTCTCACTTACATTTACTATAACCATAACCCTTAACCCAAGTCTTTACCCTAAAATGTGCTGATTTACATCACGGGCTCTTCTGTTTTTGCTGCATTTGCTTTGCATTCGGCCCCATGCGTCTGCAGGGGACTGTGCTCTGCATCCTATTACACAATACAGACTGTAGCTGTTGTTTTGCATACACAGCATTGGCTTGGTGCTATTCTTTGTTGGCACATGCTGTCATTAAGTCACTTATCTCGCTGCTGTATTTTAGGTATTTCTCGGGTTTGTCGGCGCTGGAAAGGTGGAAAGTGGAAAGAAGAGCGGCGAAGCTGTCACTCCATCAAAATGACAAACGTGTGGTGGCTCCTGAGAGAACACATTAGGGAGGATAATGAAGGCGACGGAGAGCACCCAGGAGGATTTCCCCGGGGTAACGGCGCGTTTTCTACTTCATAAATTACAACGGTGCCGCCGTTTGTGCAGAACAAAAGTCTATATAAATAAATAACATCACAAATGCAGATTGAGAAAACAAATCGACTTTTCAGAGCTGAGAGCGGCGCTGTCTGTGAGTCTGCTCAGGTACAGCAGAGCACATCTGCTCACACACATTTCCTGTTTGAGGCTCCTGCTGAAAGTGTAAAACAATGCTCCTCCTGTCAGCTGTCAGCTGTCTTGTCAGCCTCGTCCTTAATTGGAAACCCAAAGTGCTGACACGCAGCAGACCCTCGACTTGAGCCGTGGAGAAACACCTTATTTCACTCCCGCCTCAGTCCGTCTTGTCACTTGCTTTGTGCTGTCGGCGGCTGAGTCGTGCTCGTCCCGCCGTTAAGCGTGATGACACGTGAAAAAACCTGCTGTTCAGCCTCCGCCGAGGAGGAAGCTCCTGTCCAGGTGTTGTTTCTGCGCCGCGCCGCACAGCTGGAAACCTCCGTGTGAGAGATCATCTGCAAACCAAACAGAGAAAACTGAGTGTTTCCGCTCAATAATTCAAAGTAATTTTACCAGATTGATTTGAAGAGTCGCGCTTGGTGCACAGAGGGCCACAACAAAAGCAAACAGAAAATGAGGTTAGCGTGGCGTGGCTGACGACGACGTGTTTGTAGATTTCTGCTTTTCATTTTGATTCATGCGTTGATCGGCACTGCAGGAGTCACATATTATGTGAACTTTGACCTCTTTAAATATTATAATTTTATGTGTTACATCATTCACTCCTGCTGCGAACCAAGTTAATCAGCTTATCATCATCAGGTCAAACCTGTTATAATCATTGATTTGGAGCACATTAGCATGTTAGCATGTTAGCGTTTCCTCAAAGCAGCACTGCACCTGAGCACACACAGCAGCTAGCATGGCTGTGGCCTCTTCCTCTTGTTCATAATGACCCTTTAATGCTTAATGCACCTTCCGCCGGTGTTTAGCATGTGCAGTAAAGGCTGCTTTAACTCTTTGCTAGCGTCCAGTGGTTGAACTCCTCACGCGCTGCAGCAGCATCCTCGGCCGCTCCTGTCTGAATCTGCCTCTTAATTGGACAAATAATGTTGAAATAGAATCTGTAAGCAGAGTTAGACACAGCACAAAGTGTGATCAACATCCTAATGACTCGCTCGGAGTTTGCACTCAGAGTAATCCCAACGGTGACTTCAAGGTTGTCTTGTTTACAGAAATGAAACGCACCCAAACAGAATGCTTAAAGACCCGTTCAGATATGATCACAGCGACATGGAGTTAAGTCCGTTAGAAACCTTAAAGCTGCTTCGTGAAAAACATGTTGCCTGCATGTAGCTACGTCCTGCATCTTTCATCTATGTCCTCCCCATATTATGCTTTTATTCATGGTCATGGGTTCCGGCCTGTTTGGAGTCACGTCAGTACAAATGAGAGTAATTCCTCTGAAAACGAGGGTGAGGGCTGCGTTTGAAACGCTGTTGTGAACATGTAATAATGCTTTTAAAGTTGCTGCTTTTGAAGAAGACAGTTCACAACGGCAGCCTGCAGACAGCTTATTACCTGAGCGCGCGCTCGCAGGAAGTGCTCGATTATGCACACGTCAACTAAAACAAATGTTTGCCCCTTTTTTGGGTTCGCTTTCTGTGTTGTTTGTGATGCGAATCTGTCGGTGAGTTGCAGGAAAAACGTTCATGCTGCAATCGCTACCTGTGTTTAATAAGCTTCAAAGTGGGGGGGTCCACGAGGGGCCCGTGAGCCCTGAAACACAACCTCTCGCTGCTCGTTCAGGGCCTGCGTCTAATTGCTGCTGTTTGGGACTGATAAAGGTTTGACGCTCGCTAGAAGCACATTTATGTCCCTCTGAGAGAGCCACTGTGTGGGTACAGTGTGGGGGTGGTGTGGGGGTGGTGTGGCGTTCACTGCCACTGCAGAGGAACCGTCTCTCAGCCAGAGCTTTTCAGTGCAGCCAGCCAGCTCTCACCTGTAGCAGCATCACACGCGATGATGTTTTCCTCTTTAAGGAGCCACGACAAGCTGTCGAGCTGTTACTGTCCTCTGAGGACACACACGTCTAAATGTCTGCCTTTAATACCAGAGCGATAGCATGTGATGCTTTTAGCTCGCTCGGCTAACCTGCGTTTGTTTTGCTGGGCCCGAGTGCAGAAACTTGATGTTGCACCGGAGGGATGATTTGTTTTTACATTAAGGAGAATTGATTAGCACTGTGGCTCGTAGCTGCAGCACACGCTCAGTCTGACACTCACATAATTACATAAGCGAGCAATCAGCGGCACAAATGGCCACCATGTGACCCTGACGCATGGTACGAATGGCCTCTGTGGACAGCCGTCTCGTATGGACCCTGCAGTATTAGCCAGGACTGCGCACCTTACAGTAGCGTGTACTATAACTGTGTATAACTGCTGTATTTATTCCTGTGTGCGTCTGCTTTGCCTTCTCTTCTCGCGTGTATATTGAAATATGTAATAGACAGTGGATGATTTGATCAAACAGTTCAGAGTGACGGCACAAAGGGGAGGGGGGAGGAGACAGGATGGCACGCCGTCAGCCCCTCACACCCTTTATTAGCTGCTCTGTGTGCATAAAATGAGTTTACAGACAGACATAAGGAGGAACCGTTCACGCTCGAGCGCGCTCACTTTGCCTCAGAGTAAGAGTTAATGTTTGCTACGTGTTTGTATTATTTGGACTCTATCTGCACTCCACACGCCCCCCCCCAGCCCGCCACTTCCTCATCAGCCATCAGTCTCATGAACACATGTTTAGTGTTCACTGCAGCAGTGCATCAGCCACCTGGAGGGGGAAATGCCTGGGTGGCATTTTGACATGCTGTTTGCAGCTGACAGCTTCAGGATAATCACTTCACGACTCCCATGAAATTTCCTAATAAGCCGTTCGCTGAATGTCAATCCGGCTTTACCTGCGCGAGGTGAATTCACGGGGATTTTTTTCTCCCCTCCTCCTCTCTCCTCCTCCTCCTCCTCTTCTTCTTCTGCTTTTTCCTCGCGCTCACTTCGCTCACTGATTTGACAGCTGTTGTTCTTAATTTTCTCCCTCGCTATTTCCCCAGGATCCATCTGGCGCTGCTCAGAGTGAGGGGCTGATGTGGGTGCAGTGCTCAGTGAGTCAGATGCACACACACGCACGCACACACACACATCCACAAATCAAATACTTGCCACACACCTGGTCAGGAGTATGCTGTGTCGAAACAGGAAGCATTAAATAGTCATGTACAGGAAATAATGGGCAGATCTCTGCTGCAGGGCCAATCAATAAGCAGAAACCATATAAACAACGCACTGAGCACATCCCTCCTCGCTTTCTTCTTCTGTGATTTTGTGTGTAAGCACAGAGCAAATAAAGGAGGGTGCGGGGCGCAACCTTCTCTGTAATTTACCTGCAAGCCGTAAGTTTTAAACAGCCTCAGCCTCAGTGGATGTAATGGGCTGAAAGCAGCTCAAAGTGGATTTGATGGTAGGTATTGACTCGTGTATGTGCACTGCAAAGCAGCCAATTATCGTGCACGTCTGGAAGACACGGCTCTCTATGTTTCTCTTCCTCTCCAGAGGTAGAAATGGAAGAAAGGCAAGCCAATTACAGTGAGTGATTTTTCTATTTGGGCTCTTCGAAACAATCAGAGCTTTCTTTTCTTTCTTTTGCAGAGTGCTTTTGGTAATGTTGTGCTGCGGGCACTTTGCTTTGTGTCTGCTCCCCAGTCCGGATTATTCCTGCTCGGAATGACTGTTTTCGCCGTGCAAACTTCTGGTGGACTGTCCTCCTTCTACCCGCAGCAGACTATTTTATCTGTGCCGCCCCTTGTTTTCTCTGTAGGTTGTGATTCTTTCATCTCAGAGGGGTTAACGACAGCTGTAATCCTATTGATCCAGAAAACTGATCCCTCCTAATCCTGTAACATGAAAGTTGGGCATTGTGATGTGCGGCGCAGTGCAGCGGCGCCGGCAGCAACGGCTTTATGAATTCTTAGCCAACGCTGCGAGCCCGCCGTCAAAGCCGCTTCAGAGACGGGGAATATCCAGGACTGCACCTCATCTGAGCAGAGGCAGTTCTTTATGAATCCATTATTTGTTTCTCCTGTGGAGGGAGGCACGTCTGTTCAACGTGCTGTTGTTGTGGACTCGGCAGACAGACGGCAGAAGACGAAAGAGCATTTTGAGATGAGCCTCGGGGAGTGAGTCAGCCTGACTCCACTCGCTCGCCTTTCTTCCTGCTCCCACTCTGCTTCTCACTTTCTCACCTTGCGTTGTGGGCTCTGACTCTCCGTCTCTAGAGCTGTGCTCCCGGCCTGCCTCGCACTTATCCCTCCCTTAAAACCCGCCATCATCTCTCTGTCCTCCTCTCTGTCTTTGCCTCTGATGTCTTTTCCTCTTTCTCACCTTACTGTGGCTCCGTTGAGATCTGTGCCAGCCACAGCTGTGTGTGTGATGGCGGAAAGCATGTGGCAGCGCCCTGCCACGACCGGCACTCATCCATGCCGGTTAATGACACTTGGAGGCATCCCATGGTGCACATCACCATGGTTGCCGGGCTGAGTGCCGGCTGAATCAGCGGTAAAAGTCGCTCTCTGGCAGCGCTCCCGGCGCAGGGTACAGTGGAGGTGACATCAGCGGCTCTGGATGACACTGCTCTGGCAGCCTCTGCCTCCCACACTCTGTCACTAGCATCGATTTTCACAGTGTACGCTGCGAGAGACGGAGCGAGAGCGAGGGAGACGGGGGATTGGGAAATTTGGGGGATAAACTGGTTATACTTGCAGTGTGGTGGAAGTCGTCATGAGTGAAAGAAGAGAAAAACATCTTGAAGTGTCAATTCATAAGAAAAGCCTCCTGCTGGTGCAGTCATCACCCCACCATTGAGACTGTTTACAGAGCGATGCCTTTAAAGACCTCTTATTCAAGTGCTGACATCCTCTGACAGCCAATCTGTTCATTTCAGGCTGTAGGCATGTGTGGACCTTTGTGGGAAAAGAAGAAACATCTGAGTACAAGCAGGTGTAATTCAGGTACAGTGAGGTCATAAAAGGGTCAGATTTAATGTCTGATTGTTCTTGCAGCGCTCTCCACTCAGTGCTAGCGTGCAGCTTTAGCAGTAGCTTGTGGCTAACGGAGCGACCTCCGCTGCACCCGCCTCACCTGGAATCAATAGAAAATGCTCCTCACTGAGTGATTTTTCTCGCTGCCGGCATCCTGTAAAAGTGCCTTTTCACAGTCCCGATGATGGTTCTCTGACACAGATAGTCCAAATGTTAATGCAGCGATCTGTTGAAGCTGAGGGAATATAACAGCCTGTCCTCGCTGTGGCACGTGCTCACTAGCTGTAAAGAAACTCTCTTTGTTGTCAGCTCAGCGTCTTGTCCATCGTCGGTCTGGGGAAAAGCAATCGAGGCTCGTCAGAGTGTGTTAGCTGCTCGCTGCTTTTAACACATATTTGAAGCCATTGATTCCTCAGAACTTTTAATGGCTTTGCTCGAAGAGAAGCGATGACTTTGGAAAAGGAGTGAACGAATCCCTTTCATGGAGATGCAGGAGAGGGTTCCTAAGGCAACCACTGGCCGCAGCCTTTTGTTTGGCGAGCTGTGAGTCATGTTCGGCCCGCTGTTTCAACCCGCTGCAGAGCAAATTACACATCTGTGCAGCCCTGTCACCTTACATGATTGGATTACACAATCTTGACGGTGCAGATAATGTCTGTGTTGGAATTAGGAGCTCACATGCTGCTCCTGAAGCTTGAAACCCAGTGCAGCGTGCGCACTGCGTGCATGTCGGCTGCAAACGTGTTCAGTTACATGTCACATAAGATGAAGAAAAGCAGGAACAGAGCATGCACACATCGCAAAGTAACACTGGAAGCACAAGCAGTAATTGAACACACATTTAACGCTCTAATCTGAATCAGTATGCTTCTAAAGTACAGCGTGAACTCACTGCAGAAGCTCCCTCGTGGACTGCTTTTAGCATCTTCGACGTCAAACGTTCCTTCATTATTTGTGTCACAGTAAAGCTCCTTGCTGACACTTTGTTGGCAGTTGTATTAATATTTTAGAATATTTTCAGGTTCCCTAATAGGACTGCTAACACTGTCACATCTGCTGTGTTTTCATCTGCTGATGTTCAGCAGCAGGACTTCCAGCTCGGCGGTGTGAAATAACATTTGATTAATAAAACTCAAATGGAGAAGAAGAACAGCCTTGATTAAGCTAACGATCGCCACCCTCGTGATCGGCCGGCATTTACCGAGTTGAGCTGAGCAGCTCATGATCAGGTTGTGCTGTTGCACCCGGGCGGCTCTTACGTTGGTTGGAGGTGAATGAAAACTGTTTTTCTTCTTGTAAATGTAATGATTGTCCTGACGCCACGCGCTTGATTCAGGCATTTTCTGCACTCCCGCACTGTTATATAAGGCCTCTCCCCTCACACGTGCGACCCGTGTCAGCGACGCACAGCGTGCCAGCTACACGCCTCGTCCTTGCTTGCAACATTAACCTCCACGAGTTTTCCCCGCAGCAACGAGGGATCCAATCAACTCGCACGCTTTGTCAACCCCCACTGTCTCCTTCTGAGACTGTGACACAAAGAAATTAATGGCCTGCATATTCATCACTATCACCAGCGCGGAGACTACAAATTTAATTGAATATGCAGCAGCACGAGGGATTGAAGTGGAGCCCGGCCGCTGGATCTCTTCATGGGAAGATAACAAACGCCGAGTCCCACAACGAGTCCAGCTGTTCTTCTAATAAGTGAAACATTGCTTCGAGATCTGTGGAGCGATGATAAACAAGGAGGTCGGGGCGCATAGTGCAAATAACAAGGCCGAGCTGTGAGTGAGGCGCGCCCCTCTGGGCCTGATTGATTGGCCGTATCAGCGCTGACAGCTGAATAAATAAACAGAAAAAGCAGAGAAATGATGTGTTGACCTATTTGTTATGCGCGTTTAATGTGTGAACCTGATCAATGCGAGCGCGGCGCCTCGTCCTCTGCGCTCGTGCGCCGCTGTCTGTGCCTCAGCGTGGTGATTGGAACAATTAGCTGTTAGCGCTGACGAATGAGCCCTCGGTGCGGACTAATGGCGGCGCTTTGACTGAAAGAAAAAGCCGACTCTGATTAACCGAGGGGGGCTGAGGGGCGAGGGGGTGGCGGTGGCGACGTGGCTGAGGCTCGAGTTTGGGTGGCGGCGAGCTCCTCCTGGGGCTGCAGCCACCTTGGTGAAGCACTGGGACAGACGGAGCCCTCAGAGCTCCTGTCAGCAGAGGGGAGAGCGAGGATGATGGGAGGCAAAGAAAGGAGGAGGAGCAGACAGATCAAAGGCGCACTCATCAAGGGGCTTGTCTCTCCTTTCCTTTGACAGGGGCAAAGAGGTGGGGAGGGGGGACGGGGTGGGGGCACTTCAATGGAAGCTCAGCGGCGATGACAACTGTTGGCTGAGGCTGCAGAGGCGAGCGTAATCCGTACCTGTAGCTCTATCTGCGCGAGCTCAGCCTGAACGCTTTATGTTTGTAACGTAGCAGCGTATGTACGGAGCACACTCTCAACCCTCGGCTGAAGCGCCGCTGCAATTATTTTTTCCATGCGTGTTCCAGAGAGCGGTGGGATAATGACGTTTGGCAGAGTTTCAGTTGTTTTACTATTACCTGAGAAAGGTATTTGGCATTGTGACTGTTCTGCTGCACACCCTCATTCTAGCTGTGATTGTGCTGTTTCCACAGGGCTGCAGGATGTATGAGATGCAGTGAAAAACAAGCCCACAGCGAGTGAAAACACCCAGAAACTTCTTGGGTTAAAGAAGCAGAAGCATCTTTTAACGTGAAGTGTTTGTGTCTTGAGTGGCGTGCTATTGGTTCCAGGGGCTCCATCGGCCGTGAGCCAAAATCACTTAAATCTTCCATTTCTGAATATTCACTAATTTGTTTTATTTGTGTGAGTTTCCTGAAACTTGAGGGCGCGTCTCACCACTTCATTACCGTGCAATATTTCCACAATTTACACCCATCAACCCAGGTTTTGGGGGGGGCTCGTAATTTGTTTGCTCACTCATGTGTCACATGCAATATGTCAGCCTCCGCTGATCTCGTTTTGACTAAACCCGAGGAGAAGATGCGTCTCACAGCTGCACCCGGCTGATTGGCCCTGGGCACGAATCAGTGTGTCCCATTTGTTATTTTTCAGCACAGGCTGAAGCATATTAGTTAATAATCCTGTTGCATGGGGAGACGGTGGGGGTGGGCCACTTACCTGCTGAAAGGCTCAGCGAAGATGACACACATCCACGCTAAAGAAAGCCTGGAGAGCGTCTCACTCATTAAGCGTAATCATAATGAACTGAGAGCTTACAGAGGCGATCCAGGAAGATATGACCTACTTCCCCCCCCTGAGTGCAGCTGCTCAGCACTGAAGGCAGCAGAGGAACAGGAGGAGGACACCGCGCAGGACGCGCCGTCTTCCTCGAGTCACTTTGCGTCAACAGCTTGAAAAACAGACTAAAGGAGGCTGGATGGAGGATGTAAATGTGAGCATGAAGTGGATGTTTTATGAATATTGTTGATGGATGTTGAGCACGGCTTCATCCGGCTTGTCTCTGGTGTAAATCTCTGTGAGGACGGGAGGAAAACGCTCCTTCAGTGTCTCCAGCACACGCCTGTTTTCAACATCTGAGCGTAATTGACAATATTTGGACGAGACTTTGAGAAAGAAAGCGCGCTGTCAGTCATAAGTGTTAAAACCCTTTGATAAGATTTCAGCAGCTGCTTTGAGGTTTGGCGCCGCGGCGGCCGTTTGTGCCGCTTCCTCTGTGACACTCACCGACTTCTAACTGTCGTGCTGACATTTGCCTTCGATGAACTGAATCTTTGTGTTCGAGGACTTAATTGACAAGTTCTCAGATTCTAATGGGACCCTTAATTAGGCCTTTAAAAAGTGCACGTGCATCGAAAAGGTCAACCAATTAAGCCTATAGTCATGTTAAAAACATGAGGCAGCCCCCACTCTGAGGCGAGGACACCGTGTGTTGTCTGCTCCAGGTGCATAATTAGAGTAATCAAGATCTAGGCCATATCCAATTAGATCTGGGTCATTTCCATCAGAATAAAAAGTCACAAGCAGCACTTAATTCACCGTTCATAACACAGCGCTCTGACCGTGATGCTAGCCGCCTGAATAAAGACCAAAGCTGTCAGCTTCTCTCAAAACCTGCATGAATTTAAACACTAAATAACTTTTTTGAGCTTGTGAATCACTCGTACTGTTACTTTGATACACTAGCTATTGATTCTGGATCTCATCCTGCATTTTTCACCTATTTCCAGAGTCCGTCCAGTAACTCTGTCCTCTCCACCCCCCTAATAAATCTGTTTTGTACCCTGGGACACTCTATATACCCCCGGTATATAAACACCAGCTGTCAGGCTAATACCGCTTCTGCTGCTTGTAAGCTAGCAGTTTAAAGTGTTGATCTCTCCACCTCCACCTCCACTTATGCACCATCTACCATTGCTGAAGCCTCGCTAAGCTAACATTAAGCTCGCAGCTCGAACGGCTCTGACCTGTCAGTCGAGGGACTGAAGTCGCCGTTGCTCGTCCCAAAAGATAAAAGAATCGATGAAACGAGACTTACATATGTAACTACGGTCTCGATGTCTTATAGATCCATTAAAGCTGCAGAGACAGAAGGACTGTGTGTGGGAGCAGAGGTTACCTTAGACTGTCCATCATTTGACGGACCGGGTCATAGACGTTTGTCAATCATGGGAAGACAAGACGGAAAAACAAGTCAATCACAGTAAAAAAACAAAGTTTCAGGGCAGGAAGTCAAGGCGGAGTCAGAGACGTAGGCGGGAGGCAGGAACCAGAGTGACCAGTGAGGGCTGAAAGTGGCAGGTGGCAGGAGCTCATATAAAGCCAGAGTGTTGCTCTGGTTTGATCTGGATATGTGGGGGGGGGGTGACCTTGACTTTCATCCCCCATGATGAAGTGAACGCACTGAGGGGCAGTGTGGCCTGGTCCCGGGCTCAGGGCGTCTGCAGAGCGTGCACCACCTGCAAAACTGAAATGAGGCTGGAGGAATAATCGAACGTGATTTCCATACCCGCCGCACGTCGTCAACAACGCTAACAGCAGCTGACAGGAAGTCCTGAGGACACCTTCGAGCTGAAAGTTAATTATCTCATTCTCCCCGGCGGCTATCTGAGGATCTGACGGTATCTGTTTGAACCTATCAGACCACACAAAGACGCACTTTGATTTGTGACACCCCGCACCCCCCGGTTAGCCGCCCTGACCGGCGCTCAGCGTCAATAGGACGTGGAGATGAGCGCCAGCGGAGACAGATGTGTCGATTAGATCATTACTGGAAGGAAACAGTGATCCATGAAACCCTGACGAAGCCGCTGCGTTGTTCCCTCCGTCGCCTCTTCAAAGCCGTATTCGCTCATTCTGTGACTTCATCTCCCTTTGAAGGGCAGTGCTTTATGGCCGTGAATCATGTCTGCTGTAATCACCGTGTCTCCATTAAGACGCACTGAAAGCTGATTGGCAACTCGTTGTGAAAGGTCAGAGGAACCCTGCAGGACTGGAGGATTTGTGGATTCAGCTAAAGCCTCAGCCTGTCTCTGTAATGAGTTTGACCTCGCCAACCTGGAATCACGACACGCAGACGAAACTCCTGTTTGAACTTTACAAAAATGTGCATCGCTTGTTTTAGCGTGCGTTTGAAATGAGAGCCGCAGAGCCGGATCAAAGCCGGCGTGCGCTCTTTGTCTTTGGAGGTAATCAAAACCACCCACAGTGATATTAGAGGTGCAGCGATGGTCAAAATAAATAATAAATAGGCGTTAATTATGTTTGTGGTTTGCCGTTAGCTGCAGAAATGTCACCAACTGCTGCTAATTGTGTTGTTTTTCTTCTTCGGACGCCGGGCTGGAAAAGCAGGCCTTCGTCTCGCAGTCGGCGTCTCCTCCCGCGTGTTGTCGTCACTCATCGGGCTCGTTATCCTTCCAGGTGAATCTTGTGTGTTTGGCCCATAAAAAGTCCAAGTCTGAGCGCAGGGCAGGAGGCGGCGCAGCGGCTCTGGTGTCTGAGCTCTGTGAAGTTCAGCAGCAGGTGACTTTCGTCTCGCTTTGATTTCGACCTGCACCGCCGATCCCACTCCCATCAGCTTCCTTTGTACTCTGTGTTTTGTCCTAATTAGCGATTGTTAGCATACTAACAAGCTAAACTACGATGGTAAACATTACAGCAGCCTCACAGAGCCTCTTAGCTTGTTAGCTGGAACATTAGACATGAGAGAAAGTCCATTGTGGGTCAAGCTGCTCGTCCTTTAAAGTGAGTCATGGATGTCAATGAAGAATATTTCTGTTGTGATTCAGCTTCAGCTCCAAGCCTGGGACCAGAACCGGACTGGGAACGGTCCTTCGCCCTCCCAGTCGTCACTTTAATAACAAAAGCCTGAAATTAGAAGTGGGAAAAAGGGTTTGCGAAGCACATTTTTATTGGGCTCTTATGGTAATTTCCGCACCGAGACAAAACACACGAGGTGTATATTCGGGTGGAAAAACAAGCTCATCACTCATCACGATCTTAGAAATGATTTCCACAACAGAGAACCGGAGCGTGCTTCTGCTCCCGAAAGGGGAGAGAGATACAAACTCTAATGACTGCTGGCAGAGGGAACTGAAGGTGGATCTGCGTTCCCTTTATTATCCCTCGTTGGTGAATAATTAAGACCTATTGTTATTTCTCGGTCACCTGCTGTAATGATGGCAATAATTCATATTATGCTGATTAGCGCGGTGACGGGGGGGCGTAATGCATTCCAAACGACTCGCTTTTTTCCCCCCACTGTCAGAAAAATTATGTTAATGGCGAACAGAGGCACATTTCCACAACGAGGTGAATGTGTGAGAGAAACGTCTGAATTAGCCTCAATGGCGCCAAAGCGTGTTTGTAAAGCACTAATAAGTATTTCTCTGCATCTGTATGCTCAGTTTGCAGGGTGGTTGCTCATCCGCCGCCCCCCCTGGTGCTTGTGCGTGGGCCGTCCTAAGCGGTCCTGTCGTGGCGGCCTAACCGTGAGCCGCGTTGGCGCGTGAGCGGCTTGTTAATGGAGGCCTGTGATTACTCCTGAGCTGAGCTGACAGCTTGAGGTGTGTGAGCGCCGATCAGGTAACTGACTCCACGCCACGGCGGCGACACACCACTCAAGGCCGAGGCCAGGAAGTTCTTCCCAATTACCCAGCACGCACTGCTCTCGGCCTGTCAGGGGAGCGGTGACAAGGCTCCATCCCGACGCGTCGCGGCGTTTCCTCTCTCTTAACCTTGATGGCGGTTAGATAGCAACGCCGCGTCGCTCCAGGCTGAAACACCTCGGCAGCTGAGGCAGAGCTGAAGCGATTTGTCCGCTCATTGATTGGTCCATCAGGAGGAAATCAATAAGCAGCTCCTTCGCTAATAGATTTAACAGTTGAATCTCACATCACTGTAAACAAAACACCTTCAGGATCAGTCGCAGGATGTCACCTGGAGACACGCGAGAAAAGAAATCATCGGTTGCGACCTTAATTATGGGATGGATTACCATGACAGTCGTGGTCCGCAGAGGATGAAGCCCACTGACTCTGAATTCTGCGTGTGACGTTGATCTGCTTTGGTGTTCGGCCCCACAATGCAATGCATCACAGCCCCACAGCTGAGACGCGAGCGGTTTCAGTCCGCCTTCGTCTCGGGAGGAGACGAGGCGACGGCGTGATGGAGCCCACCCTCGAGTGTCAACCTGAAATATTTTCCTTTGGGATGTTTTAATTAGACTTGGGCGTGATTATGTGCCGTCCTCGGAGGTAAAAGGAAGCTGAAAATGTCTTGAAACTCGCCGTGTGCGGGCGCAGCGTCTGCCACGGAGGCTCACTAATCAGGCGAAAAACTCAATTTGGTATGAGAGAATTTCATTTGACCTTTTCTGGCCGTAAGTGGGTCTTGAATGATAAGTCCTCATAAAAGAGCATATATCAATAGACTCCTCCGCCGTCCCCGCCTGTTTGTTGCCGTAGTTAGGAGGCAGCGGCGGCGGCGGCGGCGGCGGCTGCAGCATACTGATGAGCCATTCTCTGATTACACTTAAAACTCCCCTCATGGTCTGTGTCAGGATCGCTTGGAGCTGAGTCGAGCCTTTATGCAGCTTTTATGGAGTAAACCATACGGCGCCGCGTGAAGACGCACAATGCTGATTCATTGTTTCATTTCCTGACAGAATGGGTTCAGCTTTCAGCCCAACTGAGTCAGAATTTATTTATGTTAAAGAGGTTCTCTCTCCTTAATGATATTTAAGCCTCAATAAAACATTCGCATTTGGAAAGTTGGATTGTTTTTCAGGTCGCACCTTCGCCGCATCGTCTAATCTCCTGCTTTCCTTTTCCAATATCCTGTCTTTCTCAATGCCTCGTTTCAGCTCTCCTGACCTGGCGCTGTCTTTTTCTTATTCCTCGCAGAGATGGTGTGAAGAGACGGAGCCCATATCGCCTTGGACGAGAGCCAGCTGTGTCAGGTACGGCATGCTACGCTGACCTCAGCTCGCCGTCCGTTCGTCAAATAGCTGCTCAGTCAGGGATGTAGCCTATTCCTGCTTTTAAAGGGCCTTTCATAATAGGTAGACACAGCGGCCCTGTATCTCACACAGCTTTATCTGCTGCAAGAAAAGGAGCCAGAGAACTGAAACAGAAGCCTGGAATAAAAGTTATTGTTGCCTCTGAGGTTCACTGCTTCAATCTTGCCGTTTAATGAAGCAGACGCTTTATCGCCCTCGCATGCGTTTAAGTCCTCTGGGTTCGCTTTGTCATCAAAGGGAATTACTAAGTTCATTATCGAAGGGAAAATACGCCGTGCGGTGGAGCTTTCGCGGAGAGGTGGACTGGTCGACCGCCAGCGTGGTGCAGCGGTGAAGCAGCGTGGAAATACTTTAGCAGAGCAGACGATAAGCAGAATTTAGAGCGTTTAGAGGAGGAGGGACTTCCTGCGAGGAAGCAGCCGCCTTGTTACTCACAGTGGTTCACATCCTGAACAGTGGCGTTTTCTCTTGGAGGCCAAGGGAAGCCATGCTTCCCCTCTTTTTTCAGACCGTAGCTGTGACTTAATGAAAATACTCCTTTTAACAGTTTCGGTAATTCTTCTGAGTTTCGTCACTGTCATCTCTTCCTTATTTCTCTCCTCTACTTATTGAGCATTTTACGATGTGTAAAACAGCGCCCTCCTAAATGTTACGTGGCGAATGAGTGGTGAAATACGATATTGCACACTGTTGTCCACAAGGAGGCCAAGCCGAGTTGGTGTCCCTTGGTGAAAAAAAACAAGTGATTAACCAATCAGGTGAGGCTGCCGTCATGACACTGCTGAATAGCCAGGACTGTGTCAAGGGAAGCCACCCAGTCTTTGGCCTCAAACCAATCAAATCACAGTATCGTCATCATCAAGCCACTGAATGAAATCAGGGAGATTAGCAAGTTTGTGTTGACATTTCATTAGCAAAATTAGCAAGTGCAGTGATGGAGGGTGGACATTTATTTAGTATTTAGTAAGAAACAATTTTACTAAACTACCTCTACAGCAACAGCTAAAAATAAAATCTGACGGCAGGCCAATGCCTAAATTAGAGCTGCGTACGGAGAGGAAGAGAGGTTTTCGGACTTTCAATGAGGAGAATTATGTCCAGTGGCTAGCTGGTAGTGCTAAACCTCAGCGGTTATTTTGCAAGCGTGTGTAAGTAAAATGAGCGCTCTCTGGGCGCTCTTAATATGTCATTTCGTTACAGTGATATACAAGCTGCAACATAGTCTTTTATGCCCCCCACTCCCTAAAAAACATACAGATTAGAGGTTTTGTCTCACTTGGCTTCCTCAAAAAAAATCCCCACGCCATGCCACTGATCCTGAAGGTGGCGTCTCTCAGCCTGCTGTTTATATAAAAACAGCTCTGCAGGTCCGTCAAGGCTTTTTGCGTCTGCTTTGAATTCTGGATGTTAATGACTGAATTGAATGAAAGCTTTTTCTAACTCGCGACCTTCATCGCGCCTGTTTAACTGCACTGTGCGCTCTCTGAGGCCTGCTGCCGTTCGTGGGAACGATACTCAGCTCACGGCGTAATTATTGCAGATCTTGATGGGTCCAACCAAAGTGATGTTGGGTGTAACTGGGTCGAGTGGAGTCCTGTTGCATCGCTGTGGGTCTCAGTCTGTGTGTAAAACACGAGTGGCTGTTTGCTGGGATCGCGTGGAGCGTCGTAATCATCAGAGGAGAAGCCGGAGAGTCGAGTGGCTGCCAGTTGATTGATGGCGCATTATGCTGCTGCTAACACTGGTCCTACATCAGGCCTCAAAATAAAATACTCCATCGACCACTGATCAGCTTTCCACAGCTTGTCCCGGAGGCTGTGACGACCTCTCAGCTGACCTCCGACCCAGGAGAACCAGACGGGTGTTTGTGATGAGGCTGAGGCAGGTAGAGCGTCACGTTCAGTCTGCTTCAATGCGCTGGCCTATTTGTAATTGGATAAAGACGCATGAAAATAGATGCTGGACAATTCCCATGATGCAACTCGATCGCGCTTTCAGTCCCCTTCCTGTTCATGCTCACTCCTTCAGGCTTTATGTTAAGAATTCTCCAAGTTGAGGCAACCCTGATGACATCACTATGACATCATTCATCTGCTGTTTTCTCAGGCTGAGCAGCGTCTTTTTTTTTAAAGATGCTGCTCAGCCTAGCTGCCTAGATAGCCCGCAGAGACGCAAACAGTTAGCATACATATGTCAGATGCTCCGTGCGAGCTAAAGTTCAAACCCCCTCATACGTGCGCCCCCTCGGCGCTGCAGGCGGGGCCCCCGTGAAAAGGTCACGGCTCACACTGAGTAAATGAAGGAAACTGCCTGCTTTGGCTCCTTGTCTCATATTGTTTTCAGCCGCCGCTGAGCATTAGTGACTGCTGCTTACTCCCACTCACCTCATCATCGCTCAGCACGCTGCTTTAATACCTGAATCATATTACCAATCTGCATACCATTTACATTTCCCTGCCTTCTTTGAGCGTGATGTCATGTTTAACCGCAGCCGCTCTGCAGCCCCACGCTCTGTGCTTTCCAGCTGTTTTGTGATATTCGAAGCGCTAATCAGGCTGAAGTTCCAGTTTCTGCGCTGAGGAGAGCTTCGAGATGAGAGACGTTCAGTGAGGATGAGGTCCATCTGGCTTCAGTGCGTCTTTTCAGGGGCTTCTTGTTGTTGTCTGCAGTGGAAAAAAACAAAGCTGCGTCTAATCACACACGACAAATGGGTGGCTGAAATTTCCGCCCCACACAAGCTATTTCAGCGAACCTAAAATCTGAAGGCACGGGCGATCAGTGCGTAACCTCGTGCTGAAATATTCAGCGAAGCAGACAGCGTGTTGACGGGCCTTGGGGAGGAACAGCCAGTATCTAAGAGGAGATTCAGCTTTCTTTGATCTGCTTCCTCCACTTCCCAGACCAGGACTCTGGGACTTACTATGAATTCTGTATGAATATGTACAAACAGTTAAGAGGATGTCCGTTTTGCAGCACTTTATCTCATCTTTTCATTTAGAAAGCTCGTCCACCCTCGAGATAATTTGTCCGACACGTCGGAGGGTTTGATTTCTTTCTCTGAACGCGCCTCTGATCCGCATGTAGGAGTGCAAAGCTCACATGGTTCACGTGCTTTATGAGGGTCGCGTCTTTAAGGCTCCCATGCTTAACATGCTCTAATCTCAGCATCATCTTGTTTACATCTGCACCAAACTCTTAATATTGCCTTTGATTTCATCATAATGCTGCATATCAATCGGGCAGGAGTTTCAGTAATAGATGGATTCATCGCTCACCCGGTCCGAGTTCTAGTCTGCAGTGACGGCTAATTGAACAGTGCGCGCTGGAGCTCCAGCTGCAGGCCTCATTTGCATAGCTTCATCATAATTTATCAAAGACACCTCAGCAGGCATTTCATCATGTCTCAAGACCAATTTCTCCATCTTTTTCCCCATGAATACATTACAGCACCGGCTCATACGTCTTCCCCAGCTGTCCTCGCCCCCACGCCGGCTGCAGTTCGTCACGCGCGGCTTCCCGTGCGCTGTTTGTTTACCGTAAATGGCAGCCAACCACGGCGAGATATCTGCCTGGGCGCTGGCCAATGGCTGTGAGATATCAGGCAGCACAATGCTCAATACAGTCGTGAAGAAGCCTCTGAGATTAGAGCCTCTGTCCTGGCGTGGCGGCGGCGGCGGTGGCGGCGGTAACTCATTAGTCGATTTCGCTGATCAATCAGGGCTGAATTATTGAGGGTCATTAGGAACGTAAACCTTGAATGCTGGCCTCAGGGGGAAATCCATTCTGGCGCAGTGGGAGGCGAAGGGCCTGATGAGTGGGAAAGGGTGTGTGTGTGCGTCCCTCAGACTGCATGAACTCAACTTAATGACTTTGATCGTAAATGAAAATGGTAATTTATCCCCTAAGATAGCAGATTAAACACCCCTTGTTTCCTTCTATACGGCCTCAACAGCGGCAGCTACTGTGGTTACATTAAAGCTGCTGCTGAGCTGCTGGCAGATTTACACACACACGCACGCACACACACACACACACACACACGCACGCAGACGGACTGCGATGCAATGATAAAACTATTAAGGCTTTATTGCGTGGCTGCCTCCCTCAGTGACTGCCATTGTTTGGCGTTATTCCCTCTCAGAGTGTCTGTTTGTGATTATGGCATGGGAACAACAACGAGGCCTCTTAAAGTGTCTTCAGATCAATGAAGTGAGTCTTTTATAAGCTTTCCAAACATCACAGTGGGAAAGGGCAATCTCTGAAGATTATCCCTGTCAGATTAAATGAAACCGTGGTGGGGTTTCAGCCGAAGAGCCGCTCCCAACAATAACACCTCGCCGCTTTGAAAGCAGAGGGCTGTGGACGCACCTCGCAGGTCTCCTTTGGCCCGCCGCGACTTGATTTATAATGTGCGGCTGAGTTCAAACAAGTGCTCTGCGGGATGAGAGGTTATTCGTCTTGGCTCTCTATCTGCTGATGTACAAGATTTCAGATCATATCTGGGATCGAACGGGCGCCGGGGTCGAGCTGGAAATGCAAATGAGGCGTTCATCATGCAACCATCAGTCGCCCCGTGTCATTCAGGACCCATGGAGACGTGATGGGGTGACTCCATGCAGCTGTGCCCTTTGTTCTCAGCAAAGATAACCAGAGTGACGCTGACTGAAGGTTACAGAGTGTCCTGATTCCTTCAGTTTGACTGTTATGTGTTTATCGGTGGGGCTGCAGAGCCGCTGGGAGAAGAAGAAGAGCTCGCCGATGCCGTCCTGCTGACCTTTATCTCACTAATATTCAGCTTGGATCTGTTTTTATTAGCTGCTCTCGTTGTTAATGATTGCTAAAGGCTGTTTGGGGGGGGGCATGAACTTTTTCTGGCTTCAGAAGGGGGGCCGTGCCAGAGTCAGTTAGCACAGTTGTGCTTTTGTCTGTGTGGGCTGCTGGTGAAGCTGCACTTTCGTTCAGCTCGTGCTGCGTGGAGGCGGAGGCGATGCTTGTATTTTTAGTCGAAAGATTTTAGGCGTTTGAACAAGTTGTACATACAAGAAAGAGCGCGGAGCGTGAAGGCAGCCCCTGACCTCTGGCTGGAGAGCACACGCATGTGAAGAGGACTCTCTGAGCAGGTTAAATGGTCCTTACACGTATCGCTGAGATCAATCACTGCACCTGAGCGAGCCGTGCGGAGACACACTGTGTCACTGCAGCCTTTCACCCCTGACAGCCTGGACGAGCTGCGCGTCTCCCGCAGAGGTCAAACCGCCATCACTTCCTGTTCCCGAGGTTAAAATGTGTTTGAACGCCATGTTGTTTTTGTCCTGTGGCGACACAGATCCACTCCAGCTGAGGGCTCCGCCGTCCTCGCCAGTCAGAGCATTTCTTGACAAATGAAGGTTTCATTTGAAGTGAAGGTCGCGAGCTGCTTTTGTTTTGAAATCACCCGACTGAATCCCCCCCCCCCCCCCCCGAGCTGTATTTCACTTTGCTGCTAATTTAAAGTTTTTGGCTGACACATCCTCGTGAGGAGTCCATAAGCAGTCAGTCACCAGCGTGAGCTGTCTGCACTGTTTAACTGCTTCTGCTTTGTAGGAACTTTAATAGACACCGAACCACCGGAATGAAATCGAGGTTTTGTTTACTTGTGTTCTCCCTCGACCCCAGCGTGCTTCAGCTGAAAGCCCCTCCTCACGCACCATCTGACGGCGCCATCAAACGAGCACGCCCACGTCACGCAGCCGCCAGGTGTGCGGGGATGATGATGAAGGCGGGATTCGAGCTTGACACGACAAATTCTCTCACTGTTTGCAAATGCAGAGGAAGTCAACGCCCTCAAGGAAAGATCGTGCAACAGTTAGCCCACGTTTGACTGACAGCTGCTCCTCGCCTCTCTCAAAGACGCCACGGCGTTCGCCTGCTTCTGACAGGGCGCTGCAGGTCTTGAAAAGTCTTAAAGGCAGTGTTTCCTCAAAGTAATAAAAAGCCTTACATTTAGTTTCCTCTCGCCTGGATGAGATTGTGATCTGTTGTTGCACACCTTTAAGGTAAAAATGGGATTGTGCTGCAGGAGGCTTTCCACTCCCGTCCTCCATCACTCCTGTGGTTAACGCCGTCTCTGCTGGCTCATCTTACGATGGGTTAAATGAAGTTAAATGAATGGTTTCCATTTGTTGAGGGACCATCCAGAGGTGAGATGTAGCGTGCAGCTGACTGAGTATCCCTCGCCTTCTTTAGACGCGATTGGACGACTTTCCTCCTCATGCTTTTAATAATCTGATCTCCCAAAGGGAACGAACCCTTTTGGTTTTGAAGAGGTTGCGGTCGTCCTCTGAGCGCTCGCCAGGTTCGGTAACAGCATGTTTTTTGTCGCTGTGTTGTGGATTTAAATGAACCTTGAAGCCTCAAGGGGCCCTTTGCTCGGCTCTCGGCTGCTCCAGTGATCTTGTTTATGCGGACGATGTTTGAAGTTGACCATTGATGACAAGGTATCAAGGTGAAAGAGCCGGAAAATGTAAATGTCATTGCGCAGCGATGCACCTTCGGTCCATTTTTCCTCCTCTGCCGCAGTAAATCTCCTCAGCCCACTCCCGCTTCAGCCGTTTACCCCCTGCGTCTCTCTTACACTTTCCATTTCTTGGAGGTGTTTTCACGCACACACACGTCTCTCTTTGAACAGTGGTGTTTGATGTTAGGAATGAGCCAGTGTGTGTGGACTGCGAGGCTTTCTGCTCACCCAAATCCTTTAGTCTTTGTGCATTCAGTGAGCGATTGTGTACTCTTAACCATGCATGACTTTGATAGAGCTGAACTCGGCGTAGATGAATAGGCCCTCCCTCTGCACGCTGACAGCACACTTCATAAGGGGGCTTTTATGCACTGCGCTTCCTTTACTCCAGCGTGGGGGCTCGGACTTTGGCACAGTAGCGTTTTGATGCTGCATAAAATTAGAACTGGGTTCAAAAGGCAATATTTTCCAAGGCCATTCATCGCGTCTGCCTTCATCAACTAGGTCATTTTTCATTTTTCCCCAGTTTTTTGTGAGAGACGGGAAGAGAGAAAGCAAAAGGGAAGCAGGAGAACAGACCAGAGTGAGGAGGGAGGCGAGGTAAAGGATGAAAGGAGCGACACAGAAAGGGAAATTGCAGCATATATGGTGGATTGTCGCGTCTTTCCCACCACGCTCGTCTGTGAGTTTCAGTTTCACCGCTCCGTCTTTGTAAACATGTTGACATTCGCTTTCACATTTCGGAACATTTCTGTTGTGCTGAAGTGGAAAAGACAGCCTAAACTTTCAAAGTTCTGCCCAAAACTATTTCTCTGGACGTAAGCACTCAGCCACACATGCTTACTCTCCACTCCTATCCGTGGGAGTGCAGGCTTTGTAGCCGTCTCTGGTGGCTCCAAGTGGGTTGCATAGCATACTAAGTACTTTGTGTCGGTGGTATGTTATGTAAAAGTATTTCTAGGGCTAATTTCAGTTAAAAAGGGCACAGCTGTGGGCTGTGGTCGCCGTGCGCTTGCATGCTTTTAGCTGAAGTGACGTCTCTTCTTGCTGTGCAAACTGGAAATAGGTTAAAAAAAAGCTGGAAATATCAAGCTCACACTGATCACAGGGTCCTGTCCAAATCACGGATTTGCCAGTGTTTGCAAGCGATGAGCCAATTCGTTCATAGCCGGTGAGCTGCTATAAAGAGCCCAAGATGCCATTTTTTAACCAGCCTAAAACACAGAGCATCAGTATTCCTGCTTCAGCTCTGAACCTGTGCTGAGGTTTAGCCACTTAGCAGAGCTCGGAGCAGCTTGTCCATCCAGAACATTGGATTACTCTGCAAAACTGCAGTTAAAAATATCTGCACACGGTCTACCATACAGGTCAGGCTGCCGCTGTGAACTGTGCGTACGAGCTTCCAGGGGCGCGTGGAAGTACAAAGGAATGAATATTTCATAGCTAATGCAATAATTTATGTGCATGCTGTGGATTATGCACAGTATATGCAGGCTGATATAAACATCCTGCTTGGCTTTAGCACGATGTGTAAATCACACACAGCGCCGTGAGTCATCGCCCAGAATTGGTGTATGTGATTCTTGACTTGGACAGCTGTTGAGCTGAGCTATCGTGGCTGTCGGGGCTGCTGTAACCAGCACTTGATGGATGGGTCGGTGCTTAACTCACCCGGCAATGAAGTTCACCTGTCACAGTTATGGTTGCCCCTGCACAGTCGCTTGACCTGTTACAGCACAGAACATATCATTCATATCATATCATTCTCCTGTGTGTCCTCCTCCTGTGTGTCCTCCTCCTGTGTGTCCTCCTCCTGTGTGTCCTCCTCTTATGTGTCCTCCTCCTGTGTGTCCTCCACCTGTGTGTCCTCCTCCTGTGTGTCCTCCACCTGTGTGTCCTCCTCCCGTCTGCATCTGCAGGACTGTGTTTCAGAGAGGCAGCCATTTGTTTTGTGTTTGTGAGCAGGCAGAAACTAGAGGAGTTCAAGGACTCGACAAGGACTCAGGTCCCCCGAGGCCCCCCCGCAGAGACAATGATGACTCTCCTCCCACCCCCACCCACCCACCCACCTCCTTCCTGTCCTCCGTTTTGACACTGAGCAACGAGGCCCGCTCTGACCTTGCAGTGACTTGCAAATGTGCACCTAGCTGCTCCTCTCGCAGCTACCAGGAGGAGAAACGCCTGCAGCTGACGGAGCAACGCTGGAACATGCCCAGACTCTCGTGCACGCGTGCACACACACACACACACATCTGCAGAGGGGTGCTTTTTCTAGTCCCTGGTCTCCCCATGGAGCTCCCTATCATCACAAGGTCCAGCAGTCAACATAACCCCCAGACAGCTCTGCCATCCAGCGCTCCCTCTGCTCGCCCTCCCTGCGTCACACCTTCAGCATAATAAGTGTCTGCTGCAGTCTCACCACGGCAGCGTGTGACCCTCACTCATCAGTGGCGTAACCCCCACCTCCCTCTCCAGGGCAAGACCAATTTACAATCTGCCCGCCTTCGCCGGTGCCTCCCAGCCGCCTGTGAGGCCGCGCCGCCGCTCGCTCTGTTGTTTATTTATGACCGATGGCCCTCCAATGAAGGGCATTATGAAAGAGATTACACAGCCAAACAGCTTGGCTCAGACCGCACTCTCATTACTCACAGCTTGTCCAGGAAGATAGGGGAGGACTCCGACAGCAACGAGAGATGTGTTGGACTGTTTGATCGCTCTGTAAACTGAACCTATACGCTCTCGCCGGGTGAAGAGGTTCGTCTTTCCAGGGACACCTCGAGCGGCGCAGTGCTGTGGGGGCTCCTGTCGCAGAGGCGGCTGTAATTGAACTGGAAATGACAAAAGGGACTCTGGAGCCCGAGCTGCCAGGAAGGACTGAGAGCCAAGAGAGAAGTTGGACGAGCCAGTCTGTGGAGGAGGAGGAGGAGGAGGAAGGACGGTGATGCAGCAGGAGCTCGTCTCACCTTGTCATGCTTATTCACCTCAGCATAATACAGCGAGAGCATCACAGGAGGCGGCAGGCAGGAGACGGAGGTGAGCCTCGTGTTGTATGCAGGGACAGAGGTGCAGATTCAGCTTTAACTTGGTAACAACACGCTGTTCTTATTGGAGGAATTTATGTAACTTTGGTCTTTTGAAACCCGTTTCAAAAGCTGAGTGAAAAGTATGTGGCGCTCAAGGCTGGAAGCAAGGCTGCCTGATATTTTACAGATAGAAGGTTTCCACCTGACGGGGTGCACAAAAGAGGGCGGCCTTGTGCGCGTTGGCAGATTTAGGAGCCTTTTCAGTTCAGCAGCTTTTCTGCACGCAGGCAGACTCACAGTGTGCAAAAACAATGACACGCTCATCAGCGTAGGGCGAAACGGGCGCTGCTGGTGAATCAGGCAGGTGTGAGCTGAGCTTCTCGTCCTCGCACACAACAGATCTCCATGAAGGGTCGCATGCGGCGAGCTGACAATTAGCTTTGTGCCACGTCCAAAAGCAGCAGGTGGACGGATCCTTGTGTCCAAACTTTCTCAGCGTATGCAGGACGCCTTCCAAACTTTATCCTTTCTATTATTTTCAGTATTCTGGCGTTCGGCTTTCATATGAATCCACCAGCAGAGAGGCTGATGTTGTACATCCAGAGATTAGAGAGATCACACAGGCTCGGATTGTTTAAAGCAGTGCATGTCAGTGTGTGTGCGTGTGGGAGGTTGTGATGTGTGCCGGCAGCGTGGCTTGCAGCAGGTGGGTGTGTGCGGTACAGTAGCAGTGTAAGGACGTGGCTGGTTTCCACCTTTTTTAGTGCAGCTTGCTGTAATGCAGCGCTGCTCTCCTGCCCCGTCATCCAGCCTCTCCGCCTCCCCGTGGTAGCTCACCGCGGGACCCTCTGCTGGCAGCGAGCTGGAGAACAGAGGCTGGTGTCAAAGCGTACAGGAGAGCCGTGTAGCATCCCCCACCCGTCTCCATCCTTCCTTCTGTTCTTGATTCTTCTCGTTTCCTCTGCCTGCACTTCACGCACAGCTCAGTTCAACACGAGCTCCTCCTGATCGATGCGTGCACGCGTGACCTTCAGCTGCCTCCACCTTCATCTCAGTGCAACAAAATGATGCTAATTCACATCTCATGTGTGTAAACGTGGATCTTTATTTCGATAATTGCTGTGAAAGTGAAGATTTACAAACAGTGCTGACATTTGTTGCCGTGGAAAGGTTCTCGGTTCGGTTAGTTTCTGTTTGTTGGTTTGTTTGTCAGCAGGATTTTGGAAAAACTGCTGCCCTGAAGGGTGAGCATGAGCCTGAGGAAGAACCAGTTAAATTCTGGAGTGGTGTAAGAGTCAGGGGGCAGTCTTCATGGAGCATCTATATCAGGCTTTTGTCAAACTCAGGTATCCATATCATGCAGCTCGCGATGGCCGAGTGTGAAGCGACTGGAATGAGAATCTGAGGCCATGGTCCTCAGCCGGAAAAGGGTGGATTGCCCGCTCCGAGTCGGGGAGGAGGTCCTTCCCCCAGTGGAGGAGTTTCATGACTTGGGATCTTGATCACGAGGGATGGTAGGAAGGAACGGGAGGTCGATAGGTGGACTGAGGCGGCGGCTGCAGTGAAGTTGTGGTGAAGAATCTACGCTCTGACCCTCACCTGTGGTCATGAACTTTGGGTGATGACCGACAGAACGAGATCGTGAACACAGGCGGCCGAAACGAGGGCGGCTGCGCTGAGCTCGGACATCCAGGAGGAGCTCAGAGTAGAGCCGCTGCCGGTGAGGACGCCTCCTGTACTCCTCATCAGGGAGGCGTTCAGTGCATGTCCGTCAGGGAGGAGACGACCCAGGACACGCTGGAGGGGTGATATGTAGTGTCTGTGCTTGCAGAGGTGCATGTCAGAGTGTGGACAGAGTGCATGTTGTTGTTGGAGGTCTGCGCTCTCCAAGCCTTCGAGTGAGTTCGTGAAAAACAGATAAATATTACTGTCTTTGCTTCCTCCTACATGAAACTGGGTCATCTTACAGTGTCAGTTCGAGCGGACTCCACACGCAGGGCCTCAGGTGCAGTGACCCTGAGAGCTGAATGTGCTGCAACGCATCCGAACAGAGGAAACACGAGCGAATCAAGAAAACATCTTTACAGTCTCACAACAGAGGCACAGCATTCAGATGTCAGAGGAGGCGTGCAAACGCAGGAAACACACAGTTTAGAAGAAGTTTGAAGGCAGCGCTGCTGCTTGTGTTTCCTGTTTCTCTATTTGTTTGTTTTTAATCTGTTTTTGTTGCTCATTTCTGTCTGCTGACAGTCGCTTCCTGTTAGCTGAAAACATGTTTTCACACTACTGAAGTTACACATTTGTGATTGTCATGCGCGTGTAGCTGCGTGCAGTTACAGTACGTGCACCTCTGTTTATACCTGTGCATTATTTGTGCGAGGCTGCGTGTTTACTGAACATCTGCTCGGCTGCTCGTTTATATTCATATGAGGTCAGTATATTGTGCTGTCAGCTGCTGGTGCACGCACACATCGGTATCTGTGGTTTGTTGCTGATTAATGATTCATGTAAATGAGCAGACGTGAAAATAAACTGCATGTTTTTTCATGCTGCTCTCCCTCTTCTCTCTCCATACATTTCCTCTCCTCCATCCTCCCGTTAATTGGATGGAGCAAATCTAATGACACACTATTTCACGAGAAAATAGATGGGCTCCGAGCAAGTGGCCGCGTCTTCGCAGGGAGACTTAATGTCACGCCGCACCTGATAACACTTATGACATGCACAGAGGGAAAATGAAACTGTAAACTGTGGCCGTGCATGCGCGATGCCTATCTGGACAGCGAGTGTCTGAAGGGCTGCTGATACTGCCAGCGCTGGCCTGCCTGTGTGGGGGCGTGAGAGCAATTTAGAAGACAAAACAAGAAGAACAACGTGTGCCTCAAATGTTTCCACGATCAAAGTCCAATTAGCAGGAATCAGCTTATTTCAGAGCTGTAAATTCTTGCTATTAAAAGCCATTAGCTACTTAAGCGTGATTAGCACCCACCCGAATTATTGTTCCTCTGTAAGGAACACTAGAAATCCTCCAACACGTCTTTGAACTCAGACAACAGCCCACAGCCGTGTAAACATGTGTTTAAATCTGTGTCATGAGCAAATCCGCCGCAAGGCTTTTTGTCGAGATATTTGCACAAAAATAATTTCAGCCCAGCGATCGCGTTCCGGTCGTCTGATGCAGGCGCTTAAAAGGAATCTCTAAATATCAGCCCATTTAAAATGTAATTAAAAATTGAATATGGAAATGTAGTAAGATAGTCAGTAATAGTTCATGCGTTGTATCTCTTCAGCTGTAAGCCCTTCATCTGAGGAGGTTATTGTGCATGAAATGAGAGGAGGGAGTGGAACAAGCCTGGGTGAGTGCAACAGAAAATGATCTGCCATCCGGCGTGAAGACCTGCCATCCCACGCCGCTCTAATTTAACGCTGCCTCTGCAGGACACGCTCCGCGCTCGTGTAACGCGTAGCGCTTCGCGTGCAGGGTCGCGACAGAGGCGCTGATTGGATTTGAAAAGTCGTTTTGCCTGAGGGGAACGCTCGCCGCCATCGTTGGTGCTGATGCTGATCGCAGGGCTCCTCTCTCACCTCTGCGTGTTCACTGGTTATGGAGTCAGCTCACAAAGTGGATCCACGCTGGTGTTTCGCTGGTTTTCTTCTTCCCGTGTGGGCAGCTTTTTTTTTTTATCTCTCACAGCATTTTGACTCATCGTAGCAGGAAAAGCGCAGGTGTTACTAACAACAGTAACGACGAGAGCCAGACTGAAGCGGCTTAATGGAATCCAGCCATCGCTCCTTTACACAGTGAAATCACATGTAGCATCGCTGATAGCTAAATAATGTCCTGTTCTTTTCCTGATTGTTCTTTATTGTTTTTTCTTATTGTGTCAACACGTGCTGTGTTTTCTTAGCAGTCGTATTGAAGATGAGAAGGAGACTTTAGCAGGAGGGCTAACGTGGTTGTTCAGTCTGCCGCAGGCAGCGATGCGGCCATCTGCTCTGCTCGTCGTAGCGAAGGGACGTCGCTGCTTCGTGCAAATACGGTTTAAATTGAAGCCGTTTGATTGGCTGCGTGTAAACGAGGTGTCCAATTATGCAGACAGAGGACTAAAAGTGTCCTGATGAATCAGTGCGAAAATAGAAATCCGCCATGAAACTGAAAAATTCTATGAATATGAGGACATTTTGTGTCCAAAAGGTCAAAGGTCAGCTTCACTGTGATGTCATAATGCTCTTTTCTAATCTTCTGTGCTGTCAGCCTGAAGCAGCGTCCACATTTGAAGCTTTGTAGTGCAGCTCGAGCTCACCGGGTTTGCTGATGTTGAGCTCCAGGTGGTCGTTGGACAGTCGTGGATGTAAGAACAGCCTGAGTGGATGTCAGAGTTCATATCTTACACCACGACTAAATGAGCAGCAATGCAAGAGCAAAGATGAAAAAATGTGAAATAACCTTAACAAATGTGTGCACACGCTCAGAGTGAGCAGCAGATTGAGGAGAGATATCCTCAGCGCCTTAAAAACTGTAATTGTCCTCCTTGTTTTTGGTCGGGCATGAATCATCATCTGGAGGAAATTGGTTTCTCATCAGACGCTGGAACGACTGCGGGTAGAAAATGGACACTGAAGGTCGAGGTGGAAGACGGAAAAGGGACTGAACGGCGTTTTGGAGCTTTTAGCAGCTGCTGGTGATCGCAGATGATTAAGTCTGAAGCTCAGAAATCCATCTCAGACGCAGGTTAGTGCTAAAAATACTGCCGAATATCCACAAAGCAACAGCTCCACATAGAGACGATGGACAAAGACAGTCTTCGTTTCACAGGACCAGATCCATGTGGGAGTTATTGTCCTCAGCGCCTCTTTGATGTACCTGCAGAGGAATTTAAATTCTCCGCACCGAGTTGTGGATAAAGGCTTTTGCTTAACATATGTAGTTAGCCAAAGAGGGATTAGCGCTTCCTACATGACTGTTGTATCACTTGGCAGCGCGGCGAAGATAATTAAGAGTCATTAAGACGTTTTCCGCGAGAGCTTTGTTCATTTTCCGTTTCATTTCACCCAAAGCACGGGGTCGGCATTGTCATTCAAGTGCTGTAACGAGACGCTGCGGGTCACGCTCGCTAGCTTTAAATATTTCACTAATTTCCAAGTTAGGAGGAACAACGTTGAATCCATCAGCGGTGCAAATTGTTCTGAGCTGACGCAGAGCAGGAGTTCAGCCGTGGCCCGCTAATTGGTGAGACACTTTGTCACGTACACGCCGCGTCGTGAGGAACAGTTGGACACATAACGAGTCCAAGGACGCCCGCGCCAACGCCTACACGCCGCCTCTTTGTTTGGCCGCTTGCACTCGCAGGCTGTGCTGCGACTCGGCTGTGAGAACACAGCTGCATCCTCAGCAGCGTTTGTGCAGCTTATTTACGCTTGTGCACAAACAAGACGCCGGGAGATCAGCTCTGCCCACGTGCTGAAGGTGCGAGTGTGCGCGCAACAGCGAATCAGAGGGCGAGTTCACGAGTGCAGCCGTCGCTCTGGCCCGGCGCGGCGTCTCAGCGGGAGGCTCCTCTTCTGCTGGGTTTTGTTTCCTCCTCTATGCGTGGTGACATCCGCACGGGGAACGAGGACGCCGCGACGCCACCGGCTGTCACAGGGGACTCTTCAGTTTACAGGCCGGGGTCACGGGCGGCTGTGTTTCTGGTCCCCTCCCCTGTGACATCACAGAGGCAAAGCTGTGTGATATTTCCGTCTCCTAACAGCCGCTTTTGTCTTCTTCCTCTGTCATTCTTTGCACATCTATTGTTTGGGCATACTGTATAATTTCTGTCATGCAAACGATCCGTCTCCCACCAATCAGCCGCAGTCTCTCAGACAAAGGTGGAACGACTGCTGCATTGTCTTCAGTAGAGTCGCTGTTGTCGCCCATTGTGCGTGTTCTTGATGTGTTCCACATGTTTAAGAGCAGGAGGTGGAGAGCAGCTGCAGAGGAGCAGCTCTGAAAGTGGAAAGCCGTTATTGGTACGCGACATGTTGTTTCTGAAGCTAGTGACATTTCCAGTTTGAGCAGCGGCACTAAAAACATTTGACACAAACACACGCGAGCAGAAAACACAAATTCAACATATCTCCTTCTCTCCTTCCTCTCCTTTGTCTTCCTCTGACACACACTCACTCTGATGGCAGTGTGTGTGTGTCAGCCCAATATGGCGCTGTACCTCTCAGCCTCTCATGTATTCCCTTTGATGTCACCAGCATGTCGACGCCGGTCCAACCTGCGACGCAGCCACATGTTCAAAGAGCAGTGCAACACCTCAGCAGCTAATGAGCCAAACACACCCCCAACGCCTCTGCAGTGTGCGGCCTGATGTGCACGGTTAGTGAGGAAGAACCCACACCTTTGTCTCTTTATTCACTTTATTTCATTACATTTATCCTTCTGCAGTGTTTCAGAGACTCAGGCATCCTTTAAGGCCCTGATTTGGTATGTACAGTCACATATATTTGACAGATTTTGTCTTATCTTTGGAAAATAACTGCTTTGTGTGTATCTGAATTAATCAGAACTGAGAATATATTCATGTTTTACTCCCTTATTTACCAAATGAGTGATGTAAACAAACCTCATCACAGCCTTAGCGCCGCTGGCAGCTTGGTTTCAAACATGAAATATTCATTCACTAAACGAGCAACAATCACATCTGAAGTTAAAAAGCGTCTTTATGCTCATTATGTCCGAAAAACTGATCTAACGTTGGCGAAAGATCTCTTTCTGGATTTGGAAAACAATCGTGGACGCCGTCACAGCTCTCAGAGCGGGGTCAGTGCTGCCAGGTGAGCTGGTTTTGGACGTCTTTTCTTTGATGGGGCAGGAAAACGACGCTTTGGCTAATCCAATCTGCCAAGTTCCAGATGGAAGTCTGACTTATTATTCGTGCCGTAGTCGTCGTGCCTCCTCATGGATCCCAGTCTCAGTCTGGTGGTAGTCTGGGTCCAGCTCGATGTGCCGAGCTTTGGCCGCGGAGCCTCTTTTGTTTGCATGTGCAGCTTCGGTGTGAAGACCCTCTTCTTATTTATGCTCCTGTCGTATCTCACGGCTGCAGCGTGGATGCGTGTCGTCTGCAGAGTCAAAGGCGTTCGACCTGCTCTCGAGGTGACCTGCACTCAAAGCGCTTTCACTGCTTTTGGTCTTTTCAGCGCTGTGATAAATCTGTGGGGGAAACAATGCAGCGCAGATACTGAAATACCTTCAGCTGAGGACCAGTGAAAGCTAATTCCTCTTTGATGGGAAGAAGAAATACGGCTCTGCGCTTTATGTGGTCCTACAAATGTCAGTGCTGCAGAGGAGCCTGTTGGGGTTGAACCTCGTCTCCCCATCACTGACGGCCTCCGTACACGTGAAGCGCAGAGTATTTGCAGCTAAAACACTTGCCAGCCTCACTGCTGGAAAAACATCAGAAATAATTGGCCATTAGTGTATTTGGGGTAAAGAAAATAATGAAAGTCTCTTTAAACAGCACTGTTGTTTGTCTGGACATCTCCCCACGTCTGTATGTGTGTATGTTTGAGGAGTGACGCGTGGAGCCATTACTACACAGCAGGTTACTGACGGGGCATTAGGCTCTCCTGCAGCGAGGGCTGCAAAACTCTGCTCATTATGGCGTCTCACTTCAGATCCAGGCCTGATTTGCTCGCCTTTGCGCGGCTCCCGGTTATCATCGAGTGAGGCAGACGAAGAATCGGCAGAACAAATCTCATTAAGGGAAAAGAAGAATTTACAACTGCAGCTGAGATCAAACTGCAAGAGGTAAATATTGACGCAGCGAGGCAGGCCAGACTCAGCAGCACTTTTGTTTGTGGCCGGCAGTTTGTCTTTGTTCTTCTGACTCCCTGCATCAATGCATCGATGCTCCACCCTCCTCAGCTCCAGCACACGAGGAGTTAACCTCCACCCGCTCCTGTCCGGTTAGCTTAAACCGCCTACCCAAGGCGCACAGCGAGCGCGTTGAAAGCTCGAACCTCCTGGAGTTTCATGCACGGTTTTGGCCTCTTTCCAAATCTGCGCTGAAGGTTTTTATTTCGCCATGAATATTTCTTTGCATGCCTTCAGATGACTCTAGCTTATTGAAAATGAAACCACAGAACAGAAGAGTACGTTAAAAATAGGCCATCTATGCTTAATCTAGATCTGTACTTGCAGCATTTATCATTTCAAACCTTGTCTAAATCTCCTGTTTTGGCTGTAAAGTTGTGTTAGCGTGCAGTGCAACGTTTCACCGACACATGAATCTTTTGTATGATTGAGAGAACGGAGAAAATTGGCACGACTGCTGCCTTCCTTGGATTATTATAGCGTCTCACTGGATTGGATCATCTGGAGCTTTGCCAGTGTAAGCAGACTGTTTCATCAGTCAGTTTCAGGTTTGTAATCGTGGGTTTGTCTGTTTGTTGGCACTGATTGTACCTTGAAATGGTTAGCGTCGGTCAAATATCTACAAGGAATGCAAAGCTTGTGAGGTCTGCAGAGCCTCAGAGAGGTCTGTGGTGGACAGCTAATTGTTAAAATGATCCAGGCTTTGTGCAGACGTTTCTCAGGCTGGTGTCGGTGTAGAGGAAAAATTAAGAGAGATATTCACCGCGGAGCGAGCTCACCTGTTTACTTCCCGCTGCACCGCCGCTGCTGTGGCAACAATAAAGCCGAGCTGACAGCTCTCACTAACGGGCCAGCCGAACCAGAAGTGAGCTCTGACCTCAGGCGCTGCCTCACGTGGATCAGCGGCGGGTTCCAGCAGGGTTTCAGACGTGTGTTTTCGAGCTGACACATGGACGTATGCGGGTGATTTTAATGGCTCCCAAATATCCTGCTGCTTAGCTTAGCATGTAGCAAAAGAAGCTGTGTGAGAGGTCGGCTTCTCGTGGTGCACACGGACAGTGTGTGTGCACACGGAGGCCTTCAGGTCGGCCAGCTGATACACGCTGCAGCACAAACGACGCTTCCCCCCTCCCCTCACGCAGTTTGTCAGCCGTGTCGCTGAAGTGCTGGCTGGACTCTGCACCTTGCAGCATGTGCAATACAGAGCATTCAAAGACTTTCAAGGGACGAGCACACGTTTCTCCTCTTCCTCTCTCGCCGTCAGCCATACTTCTATCATGTAATTAAATCTATTTGCACACTCGAAGCAGTGAAGCATGATGGTCTTGGTAATTGGTCCCACATTAGAAGCCATAATTACCAGTGCAGCCGCAGGATAATGTGTTTTGCATCATCGTTGTCACTTCTTCTTGGCGAAACTGTTAACCATCAACACCCACGGTGGTCTCTTTCCTACGTGTGTGCATGTGTGTGTTTGTATGTAAATGAGATCAATGCAGTGCACGTCAGGGCTGCAGATACGGCACGATTAGAGGGAATGACCGTTTTTTACATCGCAGTCTTCATTTCCACTGAAAAGCTGTAGAAATAATGATGCAATAATGCTTCGTAGACACACGTTCGACCTTAGATGCTGCACTTATATTTCAGTTAATTGTTTCGCCGTCACACGTTCAAACACAGCGTCGCTACATCATGATGAAAAGGTCTTTAAGCTGCAGCAAAAGAAGAAGAAGTGTGCGTTCTTTCTTGGGTGAATGGATCGCTTCGTATCTCTGGGCATGTTATCTTGAACGTACACCACTTCCACCCATAAATGACACCCAGGTGATGATAGTAATAAGAAGAAGAAGCAACAAAGCGCAGACATCCTGCACTCTGTCACTGTTAGGACTCCTGCGCCTGGAGTCTGTGATAAGGTGAGCACATCCTCGCCTGCACACACCTTGTTATCTACAGGAGGACGGTGATAAGGCGAGCATTCAACACACGGACACCTTCTAAAAATACCCAGCAGCTGCTCCTTTTGCACCATACATGAACTCGTTGTTTATATTTACATGTTTTCCTCTGCAGCCGAACAGGAAGTGAAGCAGGGGCTGCTCTGCCTGCCGCCTCCTCCCTCATTGTTCTTGCCACGTGGAGGAGTAAATGCACCGGTGTGGGCAGCACACCTGATTCAATTTGTTCCACTTTAAGTGAGCTGTACGGGCAGACCTGAGCAGGAAAAGCACTTCAGGGCCTGTTTTTATTGAGAATCCCTCGCAGGAACCGAGCTGGAAGCTCTGAGAGATATTCATGAAACTTCCTGCACTTCTGCAGCGAGACATTATGATAAGGTGAACAAAAGCACGATGTGCTGATGGTGCTGTTCAATCCCCCTTTTTAAGTGACAAACATATTTGTCTTTACATGCCGCAGTAATTTGTCTTTAATAGGAGTACATTTCTCAAATATTATGACCCCCCCCCCATCAGCAGTTTTAAATCTGGTCTGCATCAGTGATTACCCATTAATCAAGCACGTCTTCTTGATTGCTTGTTTTGTCTGCAGAATGTCTGGAAACAGTGAAAATCTGCTGTTGATTCAAATGAATCAAAGCCTTTAAAGGTGGAGAGACGTTGCTGTTGCTTTCCTGAGGACGCTCTGTAACAGCCTCATCGTTCCTGCTCTGTTGTAAACAAATAACAAACCTCTGATTTGCGTGAAGCGGCTTCTGGAAATGACTGTGCGTTGTCTGACTGTTTGCGACGGATCAGGTCTTTGCGTCGACGCTGCATTTCCTCTTTCGCTCAGAGCTTGAGAGGACCTTGTGTTTTGCACATGCTCTGTTGTGTTGCCATCCCACACAAGGTCAAACACGATGAATGAATTCAGAGAGTTGGGATTGATTTCCCAGCCTGAGATGCTCCATAAACACAGGCCACGGACGTGTTTTAAAGGAAGACCTCCCCGGCTTTCACTTCCATTCACTTCAGTCTTCGCAGGTTGGATGGATTCTGAACACCTTTACTTGAGGAGAATACAGTATCTGCCAATCAATATAACTCATAGTTCAAAGGTCAAAAACATTGTATGCCTCTATTTAAGCTTTCCATAGTGTCAGCACAGTGTTAACCGCTGAAGGCCAAACATGTGGAGCCTCCAGCTCCGTCACACCGACGCACGTTCAGCTCTACCTCTGACGCCTTGATTAGCTGCTTTGACCTGAATTTGCCTCCTGCTGAACGACGCTGTGGGGCAAAACAAAACTCATCAGCTCCCCTGATTTATTGTTGTTATTAAAGTCTGCCTGATGAGAGACGGAGAATAAACTTGACCGCTCACCTCAGGCGAGTGATTCACAGCAAGAGCAGGTTCACAAAGTTCAGCAAAGGGGCTGAACGAGGCTGCATGTAAAGATTAATACCCAGGCTTAGCATGTCGCTAAGCTAAATAAAGCATTGAATATGTTTAGGTTTTAGTGCCAGTATGGAGGTGTAACAGGACAGCGGCCAAACACAGTTATTGTTTTTCTATTTCCTCTGGAAATCAAGCAGGCAGTCTGCAGTCCAACCCCGCTGATGACATCTTGATGAAAAATAAAGGTGTTAGCCGTCAGTGTAACATCCTGCCTGGGGCGCTGAGGCCGCGTCGGCTCATAAATGCTTCAGCTATCACGACCCGGCTCGCCAGAGGAGGCGGAAAACCCAAAGTTATTTATTCAGAAGAAACATAGATAATTGACACCGAGCTAAATCCCCAATCAGGGTCATCGAAATGCCAACCAGGAAGTGGGCTGCTCACTTTGTGTCGTTCCCCCCCAGCGCTCCCGTGAACCGGTGTTTAACGTATCGTGGACATGTGTTCATGTGCTCTGCTGTTGTCCTTGTTACTGTTTGCGACCCAGTTTCCACATCATAAAAGTTTCATCTTAAAATCTGAAACCCAAGAAGAGAAAGAGAAAGCTGCAGGACAGAGAAGCGGCGGCGGATATCATGAGTGTTAATCTCAGCCGACATCTCTCCATCTGACACGGCGCTCTTCATCCGAGGTGAAACCAGAGCGTGTCTGCTCGCTCCGGCGAAGAGTTAAATGAGGTCAGCATAGGAATAAATCTCCAGTCAATCCCATAAAACTCACCTTTTCAAGAGCTCTTTGAAAGATCAGAGGAGTGTTTTCATCCTCACTGACTGCAGCGCTTCGCGTGCACGGATGGTTTTCACTTGGCTTGAGTTGACCTTGCTGGCTGGTGATGCGTGTTTCCTGCCATCAGACACCATTTCCAGCACATGATCCACACCATTGTCACCTCTGTGCATAGCATGTCACCTACAAAAGGTAATTACTGATGATAAAGCTCTGGGATGAAATATAAAAGCTAGATTTTAAATGAAAAGGCATTTACTCTGACTGTCCATCGAGGAAATTAAACAAAATATAATCGAATTTATAACGCTGTAATCCTGATGAGCCTGAACGACGATCATTTAAAAATGCTATTTTTCCATAATTAATTTCAGCAGCCGCGTCTCATCAAATGAAAGTAATGTGCTGCGGCGTGGATGAAGCTGTAAATACACTCTTGGCACACACACACAGTCTAAATCCTCGGCTCTCGTAGTTGGAAATAAAAAGTTAATTTATGTTATTTATGAAGCCAGCAGGCTGACGTGTGTCTGCAGTGCACATCCCAAACAATAAGTCACCTCATCCGCGTTTTAATCACGTTAATTGTTGTTTTTATGGTTATTTTGAGCTAAAAAAATAAAGAAATCCTAATCCTGACTTCACTCCTCAACCATGGATACGTGTCTGTGTGTGTGTGTGTGTGTGTGTGTGTGTGTGTGTGTGTGTGTGTGTGTGTGTGCTGCTGGCTTCACACCCTCCGCTGTGAGGACTGATCCTGTGTGTACACACAGTTATTGGATTACATGAGCTGCTGTTGCTCACTTACTCCTCGGATCTAAAAGAACGAGCTGTGTGATTCCTCTCTGCGGCTCAGGCTGTAATACACGACTCTGTGAAACTCCACCTTTCTGAATAATTAACAGAGCGGCAGGATGTCTTTGTCTCCGTGTCGTCTTCGCTCGCTCGTAGCGTTGCATAATCGTAACCTTTCCGCCCGACAGCGGGAAGACGGATAACTCCGAGTCGCTCTCGCAGATGCATGGCCTGATACAGCTGATGTACGGCCCATAAACCGCTCGCCGGCACTAAAACAAGAAGAGGGCGTGATACAAATGTGCGTCGCAGTGGCGTCAACTTTAAACAGATAGCAGGTCCTTAACTGCAGCTGTATAAGCTGCCAGTCACACACGGCCTCCTCCTCCTCCTCCTCCTCCTCCTCCTCTGCCATGGTCATGAATTACGAGGGCGACGCCGTGAAGTGCTTCCAGCCGCCTTCAGCTGGTGGAGACGTCACTCTGCAGTCACATTTACAGTTTCATGACTAATGCATGTAAGAGGACGGACGCAGGATGAGACTTTCTGGGCGCATACAGCCGTTAGTTCAGATCGATTCGCTCAGCCAGAGTCCTGACCGCTAATTACATAGATGATTAACTGACACACTAATTAAAACAGATGCAAATGTCAGTGGTTAAAGCCCGCTCACATGACGTGTCTCTGTTAGCAAGTCTGTTAGCTTAGCTGCTAATGGGACAGTTTGTTCAGAAGACACTGTTGGAGCGTCGAGTTCTGTCCGCGCTCTGCAAACAGTCCATCTTTCGACAGAGCAGTTATGTAAAATCAGACGGTGCGACGCAGCTCGTGATTTGGAGAGCTCCCTCCGTCTTGGCTCGCTCAAAGGTCAGCGCCATCAGTATGGTTTGCCGTTGGTCCGGAGCTCAGATTTGCATTTTAAAGTTCATCAAATGCGAGCACAATGCAAAAGATTTGTGCCGGTTTCCTCCGCCGTGAGCGCTGTGACTTCAGCTTGTGCTGCGGCTCAGTGCCGTGCTGAGGCGCCAGTTAAAGCTGACCGGTCCGATGAGCTGGGGCCTCTGTTGTAAGCTGTAATTCATAAAAGATGTCTGGAGAAGGCCTGGTTTACTGTAGATCAGTTTGACCTGTCATGTGACACCGAGCTGATCGATTTAACTCTCGCACATTTCCAAAAATGTTGAACTGGTCCTTTAACATTATCAGAGCTCACCCTCTTGTTTCATGTTTCCACGTCAGGCTCATTCATGTTTAAGTAATTTCACTTTCTCGCCACCGTAGCCGCCACATCCTGCCCCCCTTTCGATGGAGATCAAGCTTGAACACAGAGCGCAGATTCACCGTGATTCAATGAGTGAGATGAATTTACAATGAGCGCCGCAGCAATCAGCTTAATTAAAGTGACAGAAAGATGATCTGTAAACTCGTGACATTGACTGCGGCTGCTTTAATTAGTGACTTAATGACGGCTACGTGCCGGCCGGCTTATTGAGCGGGAACAAACGAAGCCCCGCAGTGTGAAGCGTTCGTCACTGTCGTCTTTATGGTTGGAGTGAAATGCTCAGAAAAGACATAATTAAGATCAGGGATAACTAGATCTTACATATTTCATGAGATGTTGCACGAGTAACAGATTTATTTGTTTTATGGATATGCAGTCTGTGTGCAGGAGCCCCTGTTGTCAACAGCACGTGCAGCACTTGAACGCACCACAGGGATCAGGCCACGATTTTAGCACGATTCAAACAAAGTCGGAGCAAACGACCTCTGGAAGGTCGGAAAACACGTTAAGAAGGCGCAGCTTCACTGGGATGAACTGGAAAATGGTTGTCTCCCGTGGTCCTTTAACACATCAGTCAGCCCCAAAAGAAAGACCGATCGACCTGTTTTCATTACGTACTCATCCACCCTTTTCCTGGTTGAAGTATATTTACTTTATTGATCCACACGAACCGTTTTCAGAAAGTTTTTACATTTTGTGAGTGCCGCTGCTTCTTTCTCAGCTGTTTATTGCATCAAAAACTGAGCAGAAAAGCAATCAGACCAAGTGCCTCATTGAGGCCGGAGCCGGCGACTTCGACGTTTCACGCCGCCTCAGCGCGGCGGCTGTTACGCAGCCGAGGAGCTCTGATGCTGACAGCTATCAGACTTTCAAGGACAAAGACAGAGAAATGAATTGGCGTCGGGTGGAGAGGCAGCGCCCGCTTCTGACCGTCCTCCCCCGCCTCCCGCCCCCCGCCTCCTGACCTCCACTGAGGAGCGAGCGAGAAGCACAGCATGTTCGATTTCAACTTAACTGACAGCTTTCTCTTTCTCCAAGCACTCGCTGAACTCGTCTCGTTCAGCGAGCGGAGCAGGTGCACGGTTTGTTGTCAGGGTAACTGTTTCACTCCGGCTAAAGCGCCGATGGTGACGTGCGGAAGAGAAAGGCTGAAAGAGAAGCTTCATTTAAATGGATGTGTGACCGTCAACGCGGCGAGGACGGGCTTTGTCCTCGCTCTTTGTGCGCGCCATGGCTCCTGCCTTCCTCATCTTCACAAGATAAAGGCGCCACAGAGAAAAGTACACTGACCCACAGCGGCACAGTGGAGATGCCGGGAAGCCGAACGGTTTGAGAGCTCAGAGAAATGTCTGGAACTCCACAAAGGTTTTCCTTTGTTAGGCTGAATGTGCTCGCCACAATCGGAGTCAGTCCCACCCAGAAAACTGCACCGAAAAATGTCCACTCCTCTTCTTCAGTCAGACACACAGTTTAGGTGAAATGAAAGATGCATTTGGAAACTCGTACAGTTCAGTTTTTGTGTGATGCTGAACACCGTGACAGGATCTGCTTATATAAAATGGAGACATGTCATCTGAAAACATGTCCCGTGTTTTTAAAAATGATTACAAATCTGAAACCGGCTTCGCTTTGAGCCGAGCGTCCTTCAGGCAGCTGCTGCAGGTGGCTCAGCTCCTCGTGGGGTTTCATTAAAACACACACTGACGACACGTTAAACATGTTTCCCTCATAAAGCTGCAGATGCTTTCATGAACGTTAGCGACCGGCCGCGCTAATTTTGGATCATTAGAGGGTTGGTCTAATCGTCTGAGGACTGCAGCCGCGGGCTTGGAGTAACCTTCTGGGCTCACGTCTTATTTGCAAGTATGATCTGACTCCTGGTGGCTGGAGTCAGGGTCAAGATGGCCGCCGCCGCTGCAGGGGCGGTCTGCTGCTAACGGAGGTGTGGTTGATCTTTCCAGCGCAAGCGATCAGACGTCAGCTGAGCTGAGGCGGCCTCTTCGTCAGTCCCTCCCTCCAGCAGAGCTCCGTCAGCTGCTGGGTTTCTTTCCAAACGACTGCCCCTTCTACGAGGGGCTGAGTGATCTCGCTTTGATGGAGGCCATTTTTGTAGTTGGTCAAGGACACGCTGGAAGATGAGAGGAGGAAAAACATGAGAAGCAGCAAGTGAGAAGAGAAGCTGAAGGCCTGTGCATCGTTTCTGTGTTTTGCTCGTCGTCGTTAAACGTGCTGTGATTTCAGCCGTCATGATATTATCTAATTAACTGCAGTCTGCGCCTGTTTGACTGTTTCTGCCTCCACGCGCTGAACAGCGCAGCCCTGTCCCCACACAAACTCATCTTATGTGTGTGCGCCCAGCTCAGATCGATCCATCTCAGCCGCTCCAGCAGCTAATCACACAGATGGATCTCCCGTCCGACAGCCGTCATAAGCAGTGAGACTGCCGCTGGATCACTTCCTGTCAGCGCTGACACGCCGACGTCAGGACACACATGTCTGTCAGGGAGCGTGTGAGCGTGGAGTTTCTTTGTAGAACAGGAAGGAGCAGGAAGGTCTGCTGCTGAGTGAGGTGGAGTCCGCACACTAACCCGGCGGTCATCCGCGCCTCTTTTTGACTTTCACAACGCAGACACTCAAAATGAACCAATCACAGCCTCATTTAACGTGTTTGATGAAACGTCTCCAGCTGGAGTTTGACTATGATCCCAGTCATATCAGGTTATAACACTCTAATTCACCCTTTTTAGCGTTTTTTCATGTATTCCCTGGATGTGTGATTTGGCACATTGGCGTGAGGCTCCGTCAGACATGTTGATAATGCTGAGGCTGTCAGATTCACATTCAGGCCGCCTCCTCTGTGCAGTCATTAGCATGCTGCTGAGGACCGGCCGGATTCACTTCCCCAACGCCTAACTTTAAACCTCTCCACTGCTTGTCTGCTTAATCCTAATTAGAGAAATACTTTAAAGGGGTGTTAAGTCATCTAATGGGTGTTTTATTTACAAGGTTTCAAACTTGAAGCCTCAGCACTTGGCAAGATAATCGTTGAGTCACTGGTATGGATCAACAGCCCTATTAAAGCGGCTGCAGATATATTATGGTCATTCTGTGCTATGGGACAGTAAAAATTATACTCATGAGGTTTAGGATGGCCCCATTACTCTGTCCCACGTCTGTCCACGCTCCTCCCTTCCTCTCTTTATCTTCCTCTTCCTCCGTCTGACAGTGTCCCCTCTGTCAAAGCCCGGCCTGGAGGCGGACATGTTTGAGAAGCTCTCATTAATGTGGCGTTCAGATGCAGATGTTCAGCTGGAGGTACGGTCAGTCAGTTAACCTTGCCCAGTTTCTCCACGGAGCACTTTAAATATTCATGTTCCCGCTGCTGGAGGGGATGCATTTCATTGGCCATGTCCGTCCTTTAAAGAGACGCATGGCTTGAACTTTGCACTGTGGCATCATCAGTAAACACACACACCGAGCCGTGTCTCGCCCACGCCGCAGAGTCCCCCCCCCCCCCCCCCCCCCCGATTCAACTCCACACACTCCCTCTCACGCACACACACACATATTACACACACACATAATTCCTCAGATCTCATCGCGTTTCCTCGGGCTGCTCCAGCACAAACAAAAGCACGGTTTAAGGTTAATATCACTTCTTTGAATACTCGTCCAGCCAACGCTGATGTGTTTGCCAGAGGTTCAGAGGATTGCAGTGTGTGTGTGTGTGTGTGTGTGTGTGTGTGTGTGTGTGTGTGCTGATGGGGTGTGTTTTTTAAGCCAAACTGCGTCTGACAGGCTGACAGAACAATGAAAACTAGAGTGTGTATTTCTGTCAGGGTGTAGGTTGAAGCCAAACTCTGCTAAAGGTATACACACTGTTCCTCTCTTCCTCACACACACACACACACACACACACACACACACACACACACGTATACGGCACATAAACAGAAAAATGGACTCAAAGACACGCTGTCTCTGGCGTCTCACCTCTGTGAAGCCGAAGCTTAGCGGGTCTGACAGGTGGAATCATTTATTTAGCGAGAGCGCGGCGAGCAGCGCGGCCTCTGACCGGCCCTCACGCCGGCTGCAGAGAGCCGCCTCACCTCTGAGGGCCCCGAGGTGGCCGTGGGCAGCCAGGCCGCGGGTTATCACACCATCCACACACACACACACACACACACACACACACACACACACACACACACACACACACACACACAGCCTGCTGTGACTTCTGCAGGATAGTAAAGTGTGTGTGCCACTGTGTGTGTGTGGAGAGGAGCATGTCCATTAATATTCATCCACCTCCCATGACGTCCTCTGGCCGCCATTTGTCTGGATTATTTTTAGAAATCTCAGCTCACATTTATGCAAATTGACGATTTTAGATGTAAATACGCGACGTGTGTAGTACCTGCTGGATTTACTGTACCTCTGGGTTTGTGGGAACGACCTCGTCAAGCAGTGAATTAGATCCGCAGTCTGTCTTTGTAATGAAAATCTAATTATCCACCGTTCAGCTGCAGTTTGCACCTGCCAAACGCCATCAGACATTGACATTTCACTCACTGACGTTGAGCTAAAACGTGATTGTGTCCGAGCTGTGAGGAGTAGAAGATCACGTAACAGCTGAGCACAGATACGACAGAGAGAGACGCATGTTAAACAGCTTCTAGCCAAAAAAAAAGAAAAGCTGCTTGCTGTCCGTTATTCCAGTTTATGTGAGGATCAGCATCAGCAAACTTAGCTTGGATGCTAATGAATTACTTTAATGTGTCTGCAAGCATGACTAAGGCTGCAAGTGAAAGCTCTCCGCTTCCGTTTCAGTTGTTCATAACTTTATTAACTTACTTAAATGTTGACAGTTGAACTATGCAAGGGTTGACAAGGAGAGTCTGCAGAAACCAGTTATATAACAAAATATCGAGCACTGAGCTGTGGATGTGTGTCAGCTGATCATTGTTTAGCACATGAGTCCACATGTATAAACTCTGTCCTGTGTTTTCACGTCAGGACACAGTAAAGAAGCTCTGGAGACGCTGTATTCTAGCAGTGTGCGTGCATGTGTGTGTGTGCGTGCGTGTGTGCGTGCGTGCGTGTGTGTGCGTGCGTGTGTGCGTGCGTGTGTGTGTGTGTGTGTGTGTGTGTGTGTGTGTGTGTGTGTGTGTGTGTGGTGTTTCCAGTGCCCCATAGTAGGAGGAGTGTTATTTACTGGAAGGAGTGCTGAAGCTGCATGTCCTCAGCCTGTGCTGCCATCAGCAGTGGCAAGGCTGTGTGTGTGTGCGGAAGTCTGTGCATATGAGTGTGTACATGCGCGCATGTGTGTGTGTGTGTGTGTGTGTGTGTGTGTGTGTGTGTGTGTGTGTGTGTGTGTGTGTGTGTGTGTGTGTGTGTGTGGACAGGCTGGGAGACAAGGTAATTACCACAGGACCCTTCATCTGGCATCCGCTCAGCTCTCAGGTTCAACAGAGCAACTAAGAGGAGCTCAGAGCGAAGACACGAAGCAGGTGTGTGTGTGCGCGTGTGTGTGTGCGTGTGTGTGTGTGTGTGTGTGTGAGAGAGCACCTGTGTGTGCACGTAGGCCTAAAACATGGAGACTTTTTTTACCTGGAGAGACACTGGGGGACATCTGCATGTAAGATAAAAACCTGCGTGTGTGTCTATGCCTCTGTATCATGTGCGCCCCCCCCCAGCGTCGCCGCTCTTATCTAGACAGGTGCAGTTGTCTGCGCCCTGCAGTATAATGGGATGTGTTCAGCCGGCTCCACGCTCTGCGTCTGCCAGCCCTGAGATGCTGTTCCTGATAACTCCGCGCCGCTGAAGCTCAGTGGAGGAGCGCTGCCGTCGGCCAGCAGCGCTGCACATATGTTTGTACTAGAGCCCGTCCTCTGCCTCCATCAGCTCCCTTCAGGTGTTTCCTCAGGTAAATTAGTTAACGTGAGAAATGAGTGTGCGTGTTCAGAAGGGAGGCTTCTGCATGCATGTGTTTGCAGATGTGAGTTGGAGCTAATTTGTGCAGCAGTCTCTCCGGTGAGCATATGGCAGCCACGCCGCTACGTGTCGCCCTCTGAGACCAGGAAGCTGAGGCGTCACAGGGGGTCATGGGAGGTTGCTCTGTATGCAGAGTCGAGGTGACGTCATTGTGTGCCTTGTGTTGTTGGTTACGGTGTTATTAATTAACTGCTCTGCTGAATGCTAACAAGCATCGTTAGCAAGCATTTGGCTCTAAGTTCTGATCAGTTGAGGGTCGCTTTGGCTGGAAATACATGTCAAAACAACAGTTACAGACTTTGAATGATGTTTTTCAGTGTAGACTACATCAACCAATCCACTTACAGCAGAGCTGACAGGTGGTCCGACCTTTTCTCACTTTATTTCTCCCCACAAAAGTTAGCAGTTGAATGTACAAAGCGAGGCAGACGGGGAGGAAATTCAGCTGGAATATGCACGTTATTCACCGCAGTCATACATGTGAAGACAGCCATATTGGATGTAAACACGAGCGGTTGGTGGAGGCAAACAACCTTGAGGTGTTAATCTAGTTGGGAAATAAACCGTGATTCATTATCCTCAAAGTAGAGAGGCTGGTGTACTTAAAAGTGGTCTAATTTTATCAACTAAGAGCTGAAATTACCCATTTGTGTGGAGAACGAACATCACTTATCTCAATTTTGGTCCCATCCGTCACGAGCTGGAGGGCCACTCTCTTCGATTGGTGGTTGCCTCGTTTTTGGAGAGAACACTTCATGTGAATAACATAATATGCATGCAGCCCGCATCGCCAAGTGTCTGGCGGGCTGGGGCGTCTTTGTCCCAGTAGAAGCTGCTGCCATATGGACAGAGAGGAGCATGATGGGAGAGAGGTGATGACTGATTGGAGTATTTGCAGCTTTCTGAAGGATCATTTTGAGCTGCCTGTCCTCATTATTACCATCTCCATATATAACGGTTTACATTTGGCCCTCAGGATATTATTCAGTGTTATGGACTTCATGGACGCAACAAAAGGAAAACAAAATCACAGCAAACAACCCCAAGAGACCTTCAGAGCCGGATCAATAGCAGAGAATTTACAAGCTCATCAGACGCTGCTGCTGCTGCTGCTTTGAGTGTGGAAGATGCTTGTAGACGCTTTCACAGGTTTAAGGTCAATGCCCGAGTGAGAGGGAAGTCAAGGACTGAGGGGAGAGGTGGGAAAGTGTTGAAATGAAAGCACTGAGCTGAAGAGGAAGGTTTGAGAGGCTGGCGATACATGATGTGTCTACACTTCCACTGCAAGCTGCTGCTGTATTGATTAGCTTCTGGGTTTGTTTTCCAGCCTCACAAAGGTTCCTCCAGCGCGGACGGCCTTCATTTACAGATCATCTCCGTGAGCATAAAGTCTTTACAGCCGGAGGCTGACAATGAGCTGATCGCCTTGAATCACAAAGGTGGATTAAATCAGAAACAAGACCAGAGACGTGCAAGTGAAACTCCTGCTGAATAGGCGTGATGGAGCAGCCAATGTAATGACGCTGCTTATTCAGCGTTAAACTTCAGTATCCTTTTAATGGCATTTCATGTTGGTTCCAGTCGGTTCATGCTGACGAAGTCCGACGGGGCAGGCGGATATGCTTTACTGCAGGTGGAAAACCTGCAGCCTCGAGAGGAGACGTCACTTTCAAAGCTTGAAATTAGTTCGCTTGTTCGCTGTTTTCTCTCGAACATTTTGTGGTTGTTTCATAACTCGTCAGAGCAGCCAGGATGTCTGTTCCAGGCCTTGGCAGCTGCAGTGACACTCGAACACCCACGCTCGCTCCGGGGGTGGTCTGCTCGGAGGTCCAGTGTGTAGGATTTATTGGCGTCTAGTGGTGAGGTTACAGGTTGCCTCTGCTGTGGCTGCGTCGTTTGGTTTGTCCTCTCTGGGCTCCTGTAAGTATTGGTTAAACTGTGACCGTTGCACCGCAGCACGCTCTTCCATCATGTGCAGCTCGTGTTCAGCATCCCAGCTGTCTGCACGCACGGCGCGTTCTGCCGTCACGTGCAGCCCTCAGCACCGCCGACGCTGCCGCGCCGCCCGAGCCAACAGCGAGCTTTCATCAAAACTAGACTCCTCTGCTGGAGCGAACACGCTCTGTGTGTTTCTGACTTTTCATTTAACCAGCAGATAGCAGCCTAAAGCAAAGCACACAGTTTCTAATTTGTTAGCAACTTCGGCTCTTACCATGTGGGATGCAGCTTGATGGAGCGCGCTAATTGAGGAGTTTTAAATAATCTATTTCTGTTCATTCTTGTTAGATGAGTCAACTCGTTTAATTAACTAAACTGTTGATTTTTTTTAACATTTTCTATTAGAAGAGTTTTCAATTACGTCTGGTTATGACACGATGAAGGGTTTGTTTCTATCTGCAGATGACGTGGTTGATACAGGCTCGTCTTTTAATTCCTCTTATTTCCCTGCCTCTCGTCAGTAGGCACAAGATTCAATATTTTCAGATGCTAAAAGTCTAATGATTTAATTTATTTCCACAGATAACATCCAGTCCTACAGTGCGTCATCCAGCGAAGGGCAGCTTTGAGTTTTGTCTGTATTCGAGTATCAGGTTTGGTCATTAATGTTGTTTTTAAAAGAAAAACAGCATGTACAGACTGCATCAAGGGGGGGCAGGAAGTCAGAAGATTGCCAGTGGAAATGAAATAGAAAAATCATCCTGTTGTGCGCCTGGGACTTGAAGCAATTCCTCGCAGTACCTGAGAGCCCAGAGGTTGTCTGTCAGAGCGGCAGAGACGTAATAATAACAGAGTAGAAACTTTGTGGGGGTCAGTGTTCATTTGAATGTCATCCGGAGCCTTAAAAACAGAAACATACAGAATCCTGATGGGAATTTCTCAGAAAAAGAGGTTTTGCAGAGACATACATTTCCTGTTTGTGTTGTTGGAGAAGCTGAGCTGCAGCATGGCGGCGATGCTCGCGCCCTGCAGCCGAGCAGCAGAAACAGACTTGTGAATCGCTCCGCTGCAGATGTTCAACGCCTGGAAAAAAGAGCAGCTCTCAGGTGTGAGCGTGCGACTGCGAGGCAGGCAGGCCGCTGCTGAAGTGCTGAGAGTGTGTGCTCAGCAGAAGTGCGCCCTGGATAATGTAGAAGTTTAAAAAGCGAACACTGCCTTGCCCCGGGCGTCTGCGCTCTCCAGTGACTGCAGCTCGCACGTTCCAGCAGCGCTACAAAATTCTGACTTGTGCAGCCGTTTCCACGAAGGTTACTACCAACGTGTTCTCTCGAATCAGCCATCAGTCTGTGATTTGTTCATTTCTAGCACATCTGTAGTCATGAAACACTCAGTTCCACAGATCCTGGGTCTGTTTCCAGCAGCAGGCGCCGCTGAACCATCATGGAAACATTATAGGATGTTATAGAATACGACAGGCAGCAGCGTGTTTGTATGGCGCTGCCTGTCTCTTTGATCATGAAGATGATGCGACTCTGTGGAGCATCAGGCTGTCAGCAGCATCCATGCTTTTGATGCCAAGTGTTGAATCTCCCTCAATTATTCATTTGATCGTATGGAAGCTGTGAGGAAGAACGTCTACAAACAGATGAAACAGTCAGTTTCATCTCTCTGGAAGCATTAAGGCTGTGATATAGTATAGAATAGAGTCTTTGTTGTGCATAGTGTTTATTATGTGCTGCTTCAGCACCGCGGACAGCTCCATGGGTTCATCAATACGCAGCTCAGTGAGGCTGCTGACGTCTCAGTCGTGGTCGGGGTCACAGGCTGTAACCTGCACACAGCTCAGTCAGATACAGGATCAATGAGTCAGGCTGAGTGGAGCGCTCTGCCCTGAGCTTCATCTGCTGCAGAGGGTGGAGGGGGGTGGCAGGTTAACGAGGGGATGCGCTTTAGTCATTTTGTTAACAAGGGGGATGACACTCCCACTCCCAGCAGCACCTTAACCCGTCTTCGTCTCCTCGTTAGTCTAGCATTTGTCCTCAGCGGCCGATATGGCGTCATGTTTAGTTTTAGGTGTCCCCTCAGAGCGTCGTCCCCTCTTACCCAGACGCGGTCGGACAGTGAAATGTATTATCTGCATGAATCAAGCTGTCGTTTCCGATTTATGAGGGAGCTCGGCATCCAGAGCGCGGGGCCGGCCGGTGCAGAGCCGGCTCAGAAACACCCGCTGCTGTGTCTCATTAAGGGCCTGGACGCTGCAGAGCAAACCCAGTGCACCTGTGCCCGTCCGCTCGTTTTCCAGAGAAAACACCGACTGTGTAATTATGAGCTGCAGCTGTGTTTCTGTCTTTCCCAGCGCGCCGGCCTTTGCACATAACTCTCAGCTTGCTGTCACCTGCGTGGAGCAGCAGATGGGTGGGAGTCACAGCTCGCCACAAACCAAGCGCTGCCTGATCACTTCTCAAGTTCGGCAAAGTAGACCGGCCTAACTTTCAGCGATCGTTATGACGTCCTTTGTTCTTAAAACAGTTTTCTGCTGCTCGGCCGCAGTTTGGGCTCAAGTCAGCAGTGAAGGGGATGGAGCGTCAGGCCTCTGTACGGCGGCCAAATCTGTTGGCCGCTATTGATATCCCATTTCCTCTGTCACTCGTAAGCTGCTTTGCATTCAGAGGCTTTGCACGCAGCCCACAGCGTCCAGCCCGTGGCCTGCAATACCGACTCCTCGGCCGGCTGTGCCGCTGCACAACAATCACTGAGTCCTTTTATTATCCGGGAAACAAAAGCGTCGCCGGTGCTACGCTGGGAGCTTCCCAGCCCTGACATTTTAATTGTGCTTCTCTCATATTAGGTGGGATACGAACCAATTTGGCCATTGCCGTTAAATTCCTCACACATTAATTCCTCTTTTGAATGTTTAGAAGCCGACATAATGGATTTTACACTTGGCAGAAGATTGGAGGAAAAGAGGATCAAACGTTGAACAGAGGACAGTTTTTTTTCGCGGCTGACAATTATGAGCCTCCTGTTGAGCTTATCACTCGTCGAGCAGAAGAAGCTGGAGATAAGGTGTTGAGTTATGGGCTTTGGACGGTGCGTGTCAGCATCTGCGCCTCTGTTTAAATCCTGAAATGAAAAAAAGCGCCCTCGTCCCTCCAGTATCACAGCGTTCGCAGCAGCTCTCGTTGGCCTCCGAGTCTGTTTTGTTTCAGTGGCTGAGGCCAAAGAGTGTTTGAGTCTCTCCCTTCAGGGAAGCTGTTGTTTGTTCAGTAATCATAAAGCATATGTGGGCACTCTGAGTCAAAGTGCCAACTGTGTTTGATGAATATAATTTGCTGCTGAGTACCGATTTTTCCTCCGTCGGACATAAAAAGCAGCATTTTCCTCTTCCCGTCATCCACTTGATTCTTTTTTTTTGCTGTTATTGGACGATATTTGCAGGTCGTGCCTCTCTTTCAGATACTATTACGGCACCACGAGGCTCAATGTAAAGAATCTCTGCACACGAAAACGCTCTGACAGCTTTGCTTAAATCAGCAGTGGTGGAAGCGACGCAGGCTGCTTCCCGTTTCCCTCTGCCAGTCATTAAAATGTGTGGGATTGAAGCAGGCAGCGTGAAGGTTAGATGTCATCCCTGAGCTCAGAATATGATTTATTCACCTCCAGGTGTGCACGCTGTCGGAGCTCATCCCTCACACACACGCAGCCTCCCATTCAAACGACAGCAGGCGTTACAGTGTATAAAAGCAGCTCGCAGAAACACGGCTTCCTTTTCCCCTCGCTGATTCACAAACGCGCAGTCATCCGCCCCCTCCCCCCGAGCAAGGTCACTCTCTGCTCCGCTAATGACTGCGATCAATTATCTGGCGCAACAATAAACGAGCTCTCCGGCGTTTCGCTCCAGTTTCTAGAGGTCACGTGATTGTAAAAGACAACAGAGCAGATGATTCGCATCCATTCAGAGTCCCGGCGGCCGCCGCGCTGAAGTACTACATAATAGTAAAACCTGTCATTGATGCTTTCATGTAAGATAATGTGGGAGCTGGATTTTCTAAAAGCAGCATCAGGAGAATAAACTGTTTTTTATTACTGAGGCTGCAAGGAGTAATCTTCATATCAGTGGCTGATGATGTCTGCATGTGCCAGGCAAGCACAGAGGGGCCCTTCAGTTGCATTGTGGGAATTGTAGGAGGTTTTTGGAGCTTGGCATATTCAACGGACCCTCTCTAAAGAACACGTAGCTGATCATCAAGTCCGTTTTTGGGGAATATTTAATATTTAAATCCTAATAAATTTCAATATTTTAAGCTGAACTTCTGTGTTTGGAGGAAGTCGCACCTGCGCGTTCATTTTGGATCTTTCACCTTATTTTCAGTAGCTTCAAAATGTGTTTCTGCCTTCTGGGCCAATGAAAAGTACAGATATCAGTTAAGCTAAAGGATTAGATCCGTTCAATGAGGTGCTTATTCAGATGAGATCGAGCCCCGACCTCAGACCTCTGCCGCATCAAGCCGACTCTGTCCGGTCTGCAGCAAAGCCTCCAAATTTATGGAAGTGCAACAGTAAAACTTTCGACTGATTCATCATTTCGTCAATAGCACCTCAGACAGCTGAAGGTGAAGCCTTCAGATAGCTTTTTCTTTTCTTGTCCAAAACCTGAAGATATTGAATTTACAATGCTGTAAAGCAGCAAACCCTCACACGTGCAAAGCTGGAGCCAGTGAACGTCGGCCGTGTCGGCCTGTGAAACGACTTAAACAACAATGATGGCGTGTTCGACTGCTTTAGTCTCGTTCTCTCAGTGGCCACCTTTCCGTAAATGTTTGATGGCGGTGCAGAGGTATTCTAAGTGCTGTCTCCTCCTCCACACAAAGGTGATAATAATGTGGATCCGTGTGAGGCGTAATGGAGCAGCCACCAGTGCAGCACAGCTCAGTATGAGCTTGCTAAATTGGCTTCCTGTGGGGGGGCGTTTTAGCTGGCGTACAGCAGACTAACTGCTCCTGTCTCCCTCTGTCACTGTGCTTTCATGACAACCAGTTCAGATTAGTAGATCATTAGCAGTAATCCCTGCAAGTGTTAATAACTGTAATTATTACGCTTAAATGTGTTTTTTCCCTCACTTTTCATCACTTAATGCCAGCTTTTTACTGCAGCGTGGTATTCTGGACTTATTCTTTCATTGGCTTTGGTTTTACTGCCCTTTCATCAGCAGGCCAGTCATTATTATGATCTACAGTACTGCTGGCAGAGTAGTACTTGTAGTACTTAAATCCTATTCTTGGGCATTACTGTGCTGCGTTAACGTCACAGGTGAATTTGGGATGCAGAGAAGCAAATTTTCTTTAATGTGAAAAGTAATCTTGCCTCCTCGGGTGCAGCTGTATAAATTTCAGACATCCAGCATGGTTTTCATTAGTCGAGATGGGTCGGTCGGCGCAGGATAAAGCTCGACAGGAGCTGCACAGATGTTATTTTTACCTCGTGACCTGATGCTGACGATTGGCTCGTCGGCGAGGAGCCGAGGTTGGAGAGCTTTTCGGATCCTCGTCAATTCCTTCTGATTGTTTGTCGCGGAAATTGACCAGTGTGACCCAGCGAGGTGTTTTATCATCAGGTCACAGCAGCAGGCTCGTTTGATCGATGCGTGGTCAAAACAAGACCTTACATGCAACCTTTAAGCCATGGATGTGTTCATGCAAATCATGTGGTAACCTGAGCGACACGTCACAACCTTCTCGCTCTGTATTATTCCAGTAAAGATGTCGCGTTTCCGTGTGTGGACGTGCAGCATCGCCTGCTGTCAGTCAACATACGATGTTATTTTTGGATGGATGTAAAACAAGGCGTGAGGAGGAAGCAGCTGAGCACAGGAAGTAAAGCAGCTTGGACAGTTTCTGTAGATGTTTTTGTGAAGTAAACACTAAAAGCCAAACTGTCCGAGCGGTCCTTGAATCCCTCAGCAGACTGTGGTCTGCTTTGGCCATGCTGACCACAAATGAACATTTATTCCTGAACTCTGCCAGTGCACGAGCTGCATCACCACAGTGTAAAAGCCCTGATACTCAGCTTGAAGTGTAACATATTCAGGAGACGACTTCCACCGAGTGCTAATGTAATTCAAAGTGACACGACGGCATGAAACCATACAGCCATCTTTCAATTTGCTCTGAGGGGAAGTCAGGGCTCGGGATTTCGTGAGGTGCATCGGCGAATGGGGATATCAGTTATTCCCGAGCTCCAGCAGAATGAGTGTACAGTCGTTTTGGAGGATTATGAAACCAATAGACCCTCTTCAGGAAACAGCAGAGGTGAAAACAAGCCCTCTGCAAACAGGAAGGGGGAGCGAGGAGCGATCCAGGTCAAGCAAAGGGGATGAATATGATGATTTAGTGGTTTTGCCGGAGAGAGAGTGAGGAGAAGTGGAGGAGATTGAGTGGCTTTAAGGGAGGCTGAATGCGATAGGAGCTGTCAATAAAGTTAGAGGTGAGCTGTGAGGAGAGGAATCCAAAAAAAAAATGACAGAGAGAAAAGTAAAGGTAGCTCAGGTGATAAGAAGAAATAAGACGGGACTGTGGGAATGAGACGAAAACAATAAAAAGCCAAGAGGCTTGAGAGGGAGACAAAGAAGGGGAGGTAGTGAGACATATGAAGATGGATCAAGCACCCACTGAAGGAGAGAAGGAGGGAGTGATTGAGAGGGAGGAGGTGTGGAAAAGCAGCCATGATTAGATGGATTCTACTGGACCATGAGATTGATGACTCTGCCTCAGAAAGAAAAAGAGAGAGGGGAGTGAAAGGGAGGGAAGAGATAGTGGAGACGTCGACGGGGGAGGGGGGGGATAACAGAAAAGTCCTGATGAAAAGAACCGTGGCGCCCCGCAAGACAAAATCTGAAGTCTGATAAAAGAAAGAGCCGGGTTTATCTTTAAAACAGAGCACCAGCAGAGCATCTTTGCACATTTCAGTATCTCTAATAGGATCTATAACACTTTTTTTGTTCATCATCAGTTATGCACGGCTTAAAAAAAGAGAAAAAAAAAAGTATTTCCCTGGAATAAGAGCAGGGCTGCTGTTACATCAAAGGAGATTATGTCTGCAGCAAATAGAAAAGTCTGTTTGTAAAGAAGGATTAGGTTCACTTTGGCTTTCAGACACCTAAAATCCTGTGAATTGGTTATCCATCGATGCTTTTGAATGCAAAGCGGTGTTTAAATACAGCAAGCGCGCAGCGTCGGACTGTAATAAATGCGTGCTTTTTCCATATTTAGAGCTTAAATTCATCCCCTTATGGTCTGTCAGTGTGTCCAATTAGAGCAGTTCCTCCGCGGTGTCTATCCAGCTAACGAAGGAGAAGCTCATTATGGAGTAAAATATGTAAAATCCACACGCCGAGTTCAGTTTGACATTGAGGTCTGCAAGGGATGAGGAAGGGAGGAAGGAGAGGGGAGTGAGACCAGGAGAATGAGAGGAAGTGGATATTAATCTTTTCCCATGAGGACGTTTCACTTTCACCTTCTCTGCCTTGATCCTTCTCCCTCTCTGTCTCACCCTGCCTCCTCCTCCTTCTCCTCCTCCTCCTCCTCCTCCTCCTCAGACTGCCGGAGTGGCTCTGATTTGCCAGCCTGTGTCTGGTCCAGAGAGGATAAGAGGGAGATAAACAGCGTTTGCAAACAGAAAGTGGTCGTAGCTGAGGCAGAGCAGGGCCTATTGATGGAGAGACTTTCCTGGGATATTCACTCTGTTCAGACCGCAGAGCTCTTATCAGAGGCAGTGATGGAAAGATAGGGTAACCGTCTGTGGCGCAGTGCCGCCTGCCTCGCAAGGCGACTGATGTTATGGGCTGTAATGAATAGGGAATAGTTAACTATGTCACACACTTTGCTGCTGTAAAAGCCTTTTCATGAAAATAAAACAGAGTATGTTGGAAGTTGCACCTCCAGCCAACGTGCTCGTCCTCCTGCTGCGGTTTCATTATGCAGTTATGATTCATGTCACCACTGACTGTCTGTTGTCTCATCTCCTTTCAGACGCTGCCACAGAGGGCTGAACGCATCCCTGCCAGCTGCGATGGGACACAGTAAGGCCGAGGACTTGATAAGAAATCTCTGCTATGCTCCTTTTCAATCACAACGCCGACGCTAGACAGTAGAGTGCGTAATCTGAAGTTAATGTCAGCCGTGTTGCGGAGGCAGCCTCAAGCTGCGCCGCCAGATCTGAGACAACCCATGGAGGCGTGGCCTCGACGTTTCCAACGCTGCTGCCACTGGTAACGACAGCCGAGTGAACAGCGATGCCTTCTAAGGTCTCCTGCTTATACTTGCTGACAGTGGTTTGCTGGGCCAGCGCTCTGTGGTACCTGAGTGTGTCCCGCCCCTCCACGTCCTACGGGGGCCAGCTGACGATCCCCATACGCAAAACGCCCAAGCTGAGCAAGAACGCCACCTTCAGCAACATCCGCACGCGCTCGCTCAACCCGCACGACTTCGGCTACCTCATCAACGAGGCCAAGAAGTGCGAGGCGGAGCCCCCCTTCCTCGTCATCCTGATCAGCACCACCCACAAGGAGTTCGACGCCCGTCAGGCCATCCGGGAGACATGGGGTGACGAGAGCACGTTCCCGGACGTGCGCGTGGTCACGCTCTTCTTGTTGGGCCGCAGCACCGACGCTGTCCTCAACCAGATGGTGGAGCAGGAGAGTCAGATCTTTCATGACATTGTGGTGGAGGACTTCATCGACTCTTACCACAACCTTACGCTGAAGACGCTGATGGGCATGCGCTGGGTGGCCACGTTCTGCTCCAAGGCTCAATATGTCCTCAAGACGGACAGCGACATCTTTGTCAACATGGAGAACCTCATCTACAACCTGCTGAAGCCCACCACCAAGCCCAGGAGGAGGTACTTCACCGGCTACGTCATCAACGGTGGGCCAATCAGAGACATGCGCAGCAAGTGGTACATGCCCAGGGATCTGTACCCCGAGAGCAAGTACCCGCCCTTCTGCTCCGGCACCGGCTACATCTTCTCGGCAGACGTGGCCGAGCTCATATACAAGACCTCCTTACACACCAGGCTGCTGCACCTGGAGGACGTGTACGTCGGCGTTTGCCTCCGTAAGCTGGGCATCCACCCCTTCCAGAACAGCGGCTTCAACCACTGGAAGATGGCCTACAGCCTCTGCCGCTACCGCCGGGTGGTCACCGTGCACCAGATCTCCCCCGAGGAGATGCACCGCATCTGGAACGACATGACCAGCAAGAAGCACCTGAAATGTTAGCAGGACTGTTAGCGGTAACCAGTCAGGGGGGAGCTGAATGTCCTCTTGTCCCCTGCTTCACCATCCTACTGTACAGCACGTAGCACTGAGCTGGAGGAGCAGTGTGGACGAAGCGTCCAGGACCTCGTCCAGGCACTGACTGCTTTGCCAGGAGTATTTATAGAGCGAGGCCAAAGCAAAATCATCTGTATTCTCCATCCTCCCTCACTTCAAGGTGTTTATGAGAGCCGCTCCGCTCAGACTCACAAAGCAGGCACAAATTTGGAAATCTGTTTTCCAAAAATGTGCAAAATGTTCAGCCAGTTGGTTGTCGTCGCCAGCAGCACGATGATTTTTAAAGGAAAATACAAGACAGGAAGCTCGGAGGCTCGTGTTAAAGCACTCGTTTATACAAGACACAAACGGCCCCCAATTACTCAGCTGCAGATTACAGGAATGCCACCACACTCCTTTGAACCCAGACGTCCTCCTCTGGGTCCATCTCAAGCTCTCATTATGAATGTTCCTCATGTTTTTTCAGTTGTTGTACTTTCTGAACAAGGTGTTAATGTTGGATGTACCGCCTGGCGAGTTTACGACGTGACGCTGAAGACGCTTGGATTTTTGAGCCTCGGTGAGCGGACGTTGTCGTTTTCCTTTCAGAAGCAGACATATTTTCTTACAGCGGATCCACAGATCTTTGTATCGTGCAATGAGAAAAAACATTTGTTCGAAACGCGTCCGGACGGCGTGAAGATTTCGGCTGCTTGCGTTCCTCAGTGAATGTTCCTTCTGTTGATGTGTCGTGTGCAGTTGTTGGTCTCAGGCAGCGCTGCGAGCAGGCTGCAGACTATTATATTTTCTATTACTTGAACACGAAGGAGAACAGATGTACTGTAAGTGCGGCGTGTGCTGAGGACAAATATTACATTTTTGAGTGCTTTCTTCTTTTCATTTACTTGAGATTAAATAAAGCGCTTTTATAAGACTTGATATCGTATTTCTTACAGAAAACAAATGAAAGTTTTTATCCAGCTCGATTTAATACACATAATCTGGAAGATAATGCCCCAGCGAAAGTGGATTAGGAGTGGTAGAAATGAGAGCAGCTGAGCTCAGGTTGGCGCTCTCGCCAATGAGCGATTTTCAGTGCAGGTGTTGGTGTGTGCAACTGGCCAGAAATGTGGGATTAAACCAAATCCAGCATCGTTGTTATTAGCAGAACCAGAACCACGGAGGAATTACCGAGGCGAGGGGACGTGTTTAAAGTCCACTAGAAAACACGATGTTCCTTCACTCGGGTGTTGAAGCTTGACGCTCTGTTTAACACCTGCTGGATTTTCTGACACCTAGTTTAGAAGCCAATCACAGCCCGTTATGGAAGTTATACAGGTGTGAGGTGAAAACTTCAGACCTCTGTGTCGCACATGACGCCCAGTAGGTCAACCTGAGAGAGGAGTCCGGTGTGTGTCTTCGGAGGAAATTGAAATATGGTGATTTTTAGGGGTCTGAGTGATCTCAGATGAGTGGTGGAGTTAATGCCAGATGCTAACCTTCACTGTCAGGCTCATCAGCGATGACAGACGGTCTGTGGCGAAACATTATGAATGTGAGAGCGAGCAGTTATTAAACTTTTGTGTCTGCCAATAAAAAGGCAGACGGTGAAATCTTTGCGTGTCCTCTCCGTTGCCTTGGCGGTGCAGATTTGTAGTTTCATCATGAGCCAATGCAGGGAAATGCTCGTTTTCCCTAACGACTCTTTGGTTTGACGCGTTCGAGCGAGTTCAGGGACCCTCCATTGCATCTGTGTGAGGAGGGAGGCGTGTGATTACGCTGCTGTGGTGACCATGTGGTGCCATAACGGCTGGATGTTCACCTGTGAGCGAAGGTTATTACCAGTAACTCTGCTCTGAATCCTTCTCTCTTTCGCACGCCGTCGTTTCCCACTCTGATGCCTCTGATTGTTAATTTCTGTTTTCCTGAAGATCTTTTTATTTTCAGCATGAAGCACTGACGGATGCGTGTGTGTCGGCATGTGGACGAATCTGCTCCAAACAACATCACTGTAATTAGGTTGCTGAAGCCTCTGATGCCTACAGGTGTGTGAGCCTGTGTGTGTGTGTGTGTTTGTGTGTGCGTGCTGGATTTGTGAACTCTTTGTTCCCGGCGTCATCATCATCCGAGGGAGCAGCAGCTCTCCTGCGGGATTTGGTGCTGGAGAAATGAAAAATGTCTTCTGTTCAGCACTTGCAAAGATAAACATAAAAATGTGGGAAGCTCTTGTAGTGAGGCGCTTTCCTCAAACAGCTCCGCTCCCAAAACCTTGTGGGAGCTCGTAGGCAGAAAACACACCGTCGCTGTTATGATTTCTTCATAATAAAACTATTCCCGCTTGGCATCTTTACGTCAAATACTTCTTTTTGATCAGTTTCTGGAACAGTTTTGGAAACTAAAATATAATTGAAACTCCGGTGTGTCAGTCTAGGCTGCGTTATTGTGCATGAAAGAGGATTCAACCCCTAACGGCCACAGTATGTTATCAGTTAATGACTTTATTTTCTTGCTAAAAAAAAAAAAAAAAGCGCGAGCATCGTCTGCCCAGCAGTGTACATGTGAAGCGATTGTTGTTCCCGGCTTCTTATCCTCAGCGCTGTGTTTTGCATTCCTCTGATCGCCCCCTATGGCAAATGCAGTTTGAGACAATATGCTGAGTAATAGAAAGTCTGCTCTGTAATTGGCCAAACAAGCCAGTGGTAGAGCCTTTAAAAGGCGAAAGCTTGGGGAAAATGAAAAGCGAGTGATTATTCCGGGGCTTGTGCTAAATGAAGCTCATAACGAGCGAGGCGGAGTGCTAGACAATTGGGAACGCTCCGATTTCAAAACAAAGCGTTGGAAGGCAGGCCTGTGGAGCCCTGAGTCCAAATAAAAACTATTAGGGCGCAGAGCAGACCTCGGTTTGGCGTTGCGGTCTGGTTAGATGTGAAGGCTGGAGGCTGATTTCTTACCGCTGCATAATCCGCTTCAGAGAGCATCTCAGGAAGAAGCAGCTTTTTCTTTCATCCTCCTGTTCGTGTTCATATTCCTTCGCCTGAAATACGGTCTCCTCAGCCTTTCAGCTGGCGTGACCTCCTGGTGACCCGTCCTCTGCGGCACGGAGGACGTTTACGAGAAAATGGCCGTGGAATAAACTGGCGGTGTGCGATCTGCCATCTGTGCAGGCGCAGTTACGCCAAGGTGACAGAAAGAGGCTCGTTGAGAGCAGCTGCAGAGCCGCTGCACGATCCTCTTCTTCGGGGCGAAGCTGAGATGCATCGCGGCGCTGCAGCTTTCCTCAAACGATAATAACCGCTCGACGTGGAGCGGCTCGGCTTTCAGCTCGGCTCTTTTGTTGCCTGATTACGGGCTGCGATGTTTGGATGTGCCCTGTGTGCGAATGTCTGCAACAAGTTTTTGTTATATTAGCAAAAATGCCCTTTCTGTGTTTTTCCTCCCCTGTAAAACACCCCCCTCTGGACAGGGCACTTGGTTCCTTCCAGCTAAAGGGCAGTTGTGGACCATCAGTGGGCTTCTCCTCTGGATCCTTCTGGCAGAAGAGATGACATGACATGACACAGCTCTTCTTGTGAGTAAAAGTAAAAGTGAGTAAAACTGCAGCAAAAGGAGAAACGATTATGAGATTATGAGAGCCAGCTGTGCTAAAGTATGACACTAAATCCAAATCTTAATGTTCTGTCAGAAACACATTTAATGATCCCTGCCGTATGCATAATGCATACCTATGTTCAGTGACAACAGGCATGCTAACAGATTAGCTTTAGTAGGGATAGCTTGGTGACCCTGTCAGTCACATGACCCCCTCTCTGCTGTTTCCCCTGTAGACGGTCATGGTTTTATTGGATTAAATCTGGCAGTTATTGAGCGCTTCAGAGATAAAGCCCTCTGCAGCTGAAGGGACATTAGCATCACTGTTAGCCACTGAAGCACCGGAGCTTCCTGAAGGTTACTTGTTCATATGAGCATCCAGGTCGCAAACATGCAGCCAAACGCAGACAAAACTCTGCCGGGCTCCTTTAACTGACCCCATAATCTAATATATTATGTTGCAGCTCCACCATGCAGATCAATACGGGCTTAGAAATTGACTCACAGCGAGGCGAACCTGTTTGGACACGTGACGGCGCCGCGTGACGTCTGCGTTCATACAAGCATCAGTCAGCAGCTGCTCGTGTTCTCCACCTGGAGGAAGCGTCTCGGTGAGGCTGACATTTATTTGCGACTCACTAAGACTTGAAGGTCAAAACTTGCTTCAGCTCAGCAATCAAAAGCACAGCAGCTATTCATCTTCGTCCTGTCTGCCACCTTTTAAACATTTGATAAATATACATCAAACAGAAGTCGATTTGGGACGGCGGCCGCCTGCGAGACTGAACATTCAGATTTGTTTTGAAATGACTCCTCTGCAAAACAAATCAATGGCGGCGGGCAGAATGAGCTCCGGACTCGTGCGTCCGCCTTTGCATCGCTGCATAAGTGACGTACTTGTCACATTCTCACGTCTCGCCGTCGCTCCGAGTGGGTCCGGCGGCACGAAGTTAACCCCTCGGATCAGTAAAGCAAAACTTTGATATTGATATCTGCCATTAATATTGATACGTGTCCTTGTCAATGACAGCATTTCAGCAGCATGAATTATTTGCTGTCATCCGTAACAGATAGATGGGATTTAAATAGGAAGCATGCATCAGGACGCGAGGCAGGGCTTGACAGAGATAAGTGTGACAGCCACGCTGAATTTCAATCGCACCAGCGATAAATTAACTCTTAATGCCCTGGGATGGAAGCGATGGAGCTCAACCTCGCACTCTTCCCAAGGCAGCAGGCTCGTATTTATGACCACCTGCAAGCTCGGGAGGAATATTTGCATGAGAGCGGAGTCTCATAAATACCTGATGGGCTCGTGAAGATCAAAATCATCTGATTCAGGGCGCAGGTAGAGGAACAAGGTGCCCGTTACAGGCTTGCTGTGTATTTGATGTCAGTGTTTTTATCATTTAGAACACCTGGGGACAGTCTGCGACTCATATTTATCTGCCTGGAGGCCTCTGCAGCGTGCAGGGTCTGTTTGATGTATATGGATGCGAGCATCCAGGCAAACGGCAGCTCGCTCAGCCCGCCCAGAGGCCACTGAGGCGGCTCAGCCGTTCACAGCACGCAGCCTTTTGTCCGACACACCCCCGCATCAGAGAAGCTGGAGTCCCCCTTCACCTTCATCACGTCGCCCTCTGTGCTCCAGATGTGCTCGTGTCATTCATAACGTTTCAACTGTTCGTCCATTATTTGAGGGTAGCAGTTTATCCTGTACTGTTAGCTAACTACTTCAACCATATTGTCACCTGTTTATCCTTCGTTACGGACAAACAGACTGGTGTACGAGCACAGCTGCTGTGCTCTTTAAAAGCTGTTCATGGCAGTTTTTTCTTATGTATCCTGAAACTCTGGAGATGCAGAATTTGGCCACTTTGCATTCATCTTCCAGCGAATGTGAGAGGAGGATACTAAGTCCTTGTTGTCTTAATTAAAGCTCAGTGAAATGAAGCTGTCACGGCCTGAAGCCACACTGTGAGATACTTTTGGGAAATTAGTTAATTAGTTATTGTTGCATGTGCTCAAAGAACAGAATTAAAACTCTTTCTGCAGCTGAAGTTCAGCATTGCTAACATCATCCCTGCTTAGAGAGCTGCATCTTTGTTGGTCTTTGTGGGCCAGTTCTCCAGTATGAGTTCAACAGATGGACTCTTATGGGGGGTCTCAAGTGGTCTCGTGATGACACTGATCTCAGGATAAGTCTTATTTTCTTTTGATCACAGTATAATTCGACTAAGATCCAAGAACAAAGTGTTCTGGCAGCATTCTGAGGAGTGTTTTTAAGCTGCAGCAACATGGGAAAAGTAGTTCCAAGCTAACGTTGAACCAGCTTCATTCAGTCAGAGCTAACAGTGATCAAGACCACAGTCAGGCCAACACACTGGCAGGCAAAAAAAAGCTAAATTAAGCCGCTAATTAGACGGTAAACTGTGCTCTGACTGCTCCAAAACCAGTACAGCAACTAAAACAGACAAACAAACATGTTGATGCTGTGTTTGTGTGCTGTTTTTATGCTAGGCTAAGCTAGCCGTCCCCTGGCTCCATCCTGTCTAACAGACAGATCTGAGAGTCGTGTCCGTCTTCGTAGAGACGCTCCCTGATGATGTTTAACAGCCACAGCTGATGTGTTCTACTTCCAGGCTTCTCCTTCTTCCTCCCTGCCCGGGGTGAAGCCCCCCTGGTCCTCTCCGCTGGGTCGTGGCTTTGGTTAAACTCCGACAGCACTGAGACTTTGATTCAGCAGCTGTGGTCACTTTACATCTCATCTGCTCGAGAATCGAGCTGCTTTTGTCCACTCGCTGGGTCTCAGATGCTTTTGTCGTGTGCTTGTGGCCTAAAATGGACTCTTTCAGTCATTAAGCACGGTCCAGGACGCTCTGGTGGAGACCCGTGGGGAGTTCATTGCCTTATTTGGGAAGTAATTAATCTCTATTAAAACCACATCCATCTCGCTCCTCACCTGACCCACATCTCGCTTGCAATTTTGCGCTTCAGAAGCACAAGCCGCTGGGAACGCGCCCGAAGAGACGGCGAGGAAAGGGAGGAAAGATGGAGGAGTTTAAAGACGGCAGAGCGCTGATCGATGGCTGAAAAGGACTCGTAATCTCACATAAAGGTGTCTCGCAGGAATAATGGCGGCCTGTGTTTTCTGCATACTTTTTCTCCATTTGTTTTTTCCACTTCGTGGCCCCATTTCTCTCATTTCATCTCCTCTCTGTCTCAGATAACCTAAGCCAGGCTTAAGCCTCCATCGACTCCTCTCTCGCAGTTTCCCCCCGTCTGATTCTGCTCTCACCGCGCTGCCCGGGAAATCCTCAGCAGATGCCTGAGAGCCTGTTTGGCTGCTTCCACGCTGTTGACAGACAACACAGCTTTAAATGTGAAAACAAGGCTATTTCGAGCAGGCTTTGCAGAGATGGAGCGCGTGAATTTATAGACAGAGCGTGTTGAGGGGGAGAAAACCTCACAGACGTTTTCTTGTTTGACTTGTTTGACATTTTTCTCCGAACTTGTCAACACGAAATGCTTTGTGAGAACACCGTGGAGGAAAATGCAAACATTTTGTGCCTGTCATGGTGAGGGCTTTTATCCCGAGCTGTTCCATATACTGCACATGGATACGCACCAGAAAATAAGTTCCCATTGATCTGAATTCTGCAGCAGGCGTTTTACATTTATTAATTGGCTGTAGCTCGCAGCATTTGTGACTAGTTGCTAAATCTGGCAAGGTGGAGGGAACAACCGCTCCTCCGTTTGATATTCAAGGCACTGCCAGTTCAGTGTTATCTACAGAAAACGCCACGACTTGACCAAAATGACTGTAGGCTTTGAGGAGATAACGCGAATTCAGAGAGAATTCAATCAGGCAGACTGCCGCCGTGAATCACAATTACATTTAAGGTGCCAAAAGAGGCAGAATTATCCCACTTTGGCCGTTAATTGTCTTTGAAGAGATGTCAGAATAAGCGGCCCAGCATGGCGGCACCGCCAGTGGAGGAAGCATGCAGCGAGGGTGGAGGTGGAGGTGGTGGATGTGTCCCATCACGGGCCTGTAATCTTATCCCGACCTCAACTACTCTCTTCTTTCTTCCTTCCTTCTTTTTTCCATCCTCAAGTCTTCTGCGCCAGCGCTTGATTGGTCTAATCAGGTGCACCCGACCCTGCTTACCTAGTAAATAGCGTCATTGAGGCTGCACACTGAGGAAGACTTCAGGCGAAGTGTTTGTGCTCGTTAATCTTCTGCGCTGAACAAAAAGACGCATTTGTGCAAACCGGTTTAGCTTCAGTTGGATTTAACCCCTTTTGGCCCTGATTTGTTTTTACAAACGTGACGTCCAGTCGCTCTCCACCTCCTGTAATCAGCCCCCCCCCCCCCCCCCGCGGTGCAGTCCTCTCTAAGTTTGCTCTGTTTGCAGTCCGTCGCATTTATCACACAAATTTGGGCCAAACGCGAGTTTACAGCGGAAAAAATGACTGACAGCGCGAGGCCTGAATAGATGGAAAATCCTGCGCGGTGTCAAGGCGAGCTTCACGGAAAAAATTCAATCAAACCTCAAGTGTCCGGGAGATTAATAGCTGCTATTATTCATACTTGACTCGAGGTGCTGTGTGTGTGTGTTTGTGTGTGTGTTTGTGTGTTGTTTATGTGAGTGTATGAATGTGTGTGTGAGGGTGAAAGAGATGAATAGAGAAGAAATGGATATTACCTCTGTGCAGGCTGCGGCTGATAAAAGTTTTCAGAGATAAACACCAAAATGGTGAGAAGTGGGGGGGAATAACCTCCATTACCCAGCAGGCTGGAGTCAGATGGGAAGGGGGGGGCACAAGGACAACCAATACATTACATCAGAGGCTTCTTCTTCTTCTTCTTCTTCTTCTTCTTCTTCTAATTCACTCCTATCGCTTCCAATTTACTTAATACAGGAGAGCTGCTCTTCCTCCCCGCGCTCTAGCAGATAATCGACAATGAAATTAAGTGGCAGTGGGCCCGTGTCGCTGGGGGATTGTGGAGGATGTGACGGCTCAGGGCTGATGGGAGATAATCGCGGGACACAATAACCGCTGGCAGGAGAATGGCTCCGGGCTTCTTTATGGTCATAATAAGCGTAACCTTGTCTGGCACGGTGAGGGGAGTCAAACACACATTTTGTTTGGATGTGCGGACACACTCCTGAGCTCGCTGACACCCCCCCTCGCTCACACTGGACAGACGCTCGCATGTGAATTATGTCAGCGTCAGCTCAGAGCCCCCCCCCCCATCCTGGAGCAATATCGACTCCCAACACACACACTCATAAGGAGCGTACACCTTCCCAATCATGACAAATCACCCTTTCCACTGGCTGTCCCACCTCAGGGGGCTGTTACAGCAGTGTCAGCTGAGATGAGGAAAGAGGTGACTCACCGACACCGAGTCATTGAACCTGGCGACCGCTCTCACTTTCATGTTAGCGGCCTGCTTTATTTCATTACGCTCTTTGAGGCTTTGTCGCAGAGATTGAAGCCGAACAAAGTGTGTCAGAAACGGCTTTTATCTGGATTGTTTTGATCTCAGATGTGTGTGTGTGTGTGCGTTATCTTAATTGCTTTATTTCTTGCATGTAAAGAGCAATTTGGAATAAGAGCCATCACTCACTTTTTCAGTGTTTTCAGTTAGTCCTTCCTCTCGTTAGCATTCAGCTAGCTCACGAAACAGGCTTAAAGACCAGTGTGTGTCACTTCTAATTACTGATGCAAAAGCCACCGCGCAGTAATTACACCCTGCCAACAGCGTGAATGCATTCACACGCACGGTTAGTCCACCTTTGCAAGGTAAAATATCCTCATCTGTTGTTTAAACTGCAGAATAAAAAGGTTAACACACAGCTGTATTTAACACATAATAACAATATTTAGTCATGAAGCTAATTGTGGCGCAGTCGGTTCTCCTGCAGCTCTGGAGCTCGGTGGAGACCAAAGCAGAGCTAACAGGAGAGTGGATGTTGGTTTACGTTCGTCAGGTGGACGCTAACACGACCCCAAATGAATGCAGATGTTGTCACACATCTGCTGGATGTATAAATAGGCTAGCAGCCGTGTGCTAAACCGTTAGCCGCAGCAGTTTTATGAAGTGTGATACGTCCACTACTTGCAAATCAGTAAATGCTCCTTTTTAGTTCAGTTTCTGCTCAAAATAATGTCTATTTTTCAGATTTTTCTGGTGAAATACCACCTCCTCAGGCACCCGAAGATAAAACTCCTACACAAGTCCATAATCTGCGCCGAGGTCACAAGTACATGCTGCTTCATTTCGAGGGTTCATGAGCCAAAAAGTTTAGGAACTAACTGGAAATTCAATCCGAAGAGGAAGAAGACGTCTTCGCATACTGTTATACCATTGTTCACAATCAATATGAATTCATGCTTCATCTTTTTTCTAACGTGTATCACATTGTACAGTTTCACATCGAACATTTTGGAGTGTGTTCTTTCTCTCGTGACTTTTATGACTCTGGAAACTTCGTTGATCTGGCCGGGAGAGAGAACAGCAGTGTACTAGTTCCTTTCAGCCGTGGGGTTAAACATGTAGGTGGAAAGCAAATCAAGCGTTCGTCAAAAGACAATAAGTTTTGTGTCTGCATTGCATTCTGGTCTACTGAGACCGCTGTCGGATGTGAAATTGGTATTTCTGCCTCTGCTATGATGGATTTCTCCCTGTGGGACTGTTGATCGTTGGAGCAAAATGGTGCATGTAAAGAGAAGCTCTCGTGCTGGGACTAATGTTTACCTTTGTCTGGAAGTGGAAGTATTTATTTCTCTTTAAATGTTGTGTGCGTGCATCACCATCTTGCCTGTTTCAGCTGTGGTTAAACATGTCTGCGTCCCATCCTCTTATGGGAAAACCCATGTTTTGCTGGTTGATATATGGAGGTCGTGATGTGCTGAGAGAATAATTGATTCATCGCTTACTTAATTGAACTATCAGATGTCTTAAATGTAAAAAAATATATCCTATCATCTCTATGAATGAAGCATTAGGCTCCAACAAAAAGGATTATATTCTTAATAATGGGGGAGGTAAAATCTGCTCTTTGGGCCGCTCGTATGGAGCTTTCAAGCTCCTTGATGCTTGACCAGGCTCATAATAGCATCACAGGAAAGTGCAAGTTTTTGTTTTTTAATCCAGGTATGAATGGACATTTTAGTCCGTGATGACACGACTTTGTGCATAATACAAGTGGTTTTCCAATAACTGTTTGCAGACAGACTGCTTCACTTATAATTCACTATGTCTCAATCCTAGTGGTCACAAATAGACATGCACTAAACTGGCTTGCCTTTAGATAGCTTGGCTAATGGACATCATTTGAGTCAACAGGAGCAACGTACATGTGGACTTATCATCAGAATATTCATTTTCCGTGTTATGCAGCTCTTATTTTAATGAGAAATGTATATGGAGCAGCTTCATGATATAACAATTGTTATGCTAAAATGGGATAATTAGGCGATAATAACGAGAAAAATAAGTCATTAAAAACATCTTCATACATCAAAGGGATCTCTTTGAAACACTGCTGGATGGTTCAGTGGAGATGTGTTTCCTTAATAATGCTAACTCTGCTGGCTGTATGTTATACGTCTGCCTGCGTCAGGGGTGGACTGCTATGGAGTAAGTGGGTGTTATAAAGATAATTCATCAGCACAAATGGCAAACCCCTGCCACTGTGTCTGCACAGAGATGGTGTTTCTGCAAATTGTTTCATTACCAAAGGCCCGGCTGCAGACTGATGTCTTAGTTTAGTCGTACTTCTAAACCAGCCGTTCACAGCTCACACGGTGGGATTGAAACAACGAAACTCAGCGAGCTGGATGAGCGTCAGCCCGGCTCGCAGGTTGTTCAGCTGAGTATCACTGCAAGGTCAATCATTGCTTCGTTTACTGAAAAGCTATCTGCTAATCCTGCTAATGGGTCTGTTCAGAGACTGTATCTGGCTGAGGATTTGCTCTCAGACGGCCTACTATTTAGACAGCAGCACATTAATGTTATCTTCAAGGGGATTGAACGGGGGGATTTCTCGGGAAGCTGAAATGAGAAATATCGGCTGGGTGCAGCAAATCACATGAGGCCACAGGGAGGTGGTCGCTCTGGTTCCTCTGGAGCAGAGGCTGCATCAACAGTGAACCCCGAGCCGTGATATAGTTTAATATGGCTGTCCACGCGCCTCTTTTATTCATCCCAGCGGGGACGTTCTCTCCTCGCTGCGATCAGCAGGGCCGAGGCCTCAAAGAGCTCGTAACCTGGCAGATCTGATTTAAAGACGACCCGGCATCACTCCGCTTTCCTAATAAATCCAGAGATGAATCTCAGACTTCATGCATGCTCTTCCACCGAGCAGCGTCCAAGGTCAGAGAGCTGCAGTGCACACAGATGTAGCTCAGCGTGAGACGTGGATCAGATCTGAGGTGGGTCCAGATTGGCCTGCGTGTTTACAGAATGCTGGGCTCTAATCCTCAGCCTGACGCTCAGATCGCTTCCACCGAGTCGCCGAGGTGCATTTGATTTGAACAAACAGCTGTGAGTGATTCAGGCAGGCCATGCAAATTTTATTCATAAATGCTGAACGGCACATTAGCAAGGTTCACTTCTTTGCCCTAAAATGAATGAATACACCAGGAAACCCATTACCCAAAATAATCACCTTGATTTTAAGAGTCACACATCTCGGTTATTTAGAAATGTTGAATTTAGGTTGACAAAGGTCTGTGCTGAATGCAAGCTGAGCTGCTTACACAGCTCGCACACAAGGAGCTTACATTACCACTTGAATGCTGCAGTGGACTTACCCGAGGCCAGCCAGCTTAACAATACTCACGGGTTATAATTTATGATTTATGTCCCGCTTTTATAATTGTGATTTTTATCAGGCGTATTTCACCGTTACGAAAACTGTGACAGTCCAGATAAAGAGGAAATTGAATTCTGTTTTTAATGGAGGCGTAATGTCATTCATTCGTATGTTCCAGCACTGCGTGTGCAGAATACTAGAAGCTGCCTGTCATAATACAGAACACCTGAGAGGTCACCTTGGAAGTGCAAAGTGATTGTCAGGTCTTATCTTTGAATGGAAATATTAATGAATGCATCCATCACCTCTGGTAATGAAGTCGCTCACAAAGTCGTGTGTTTGTGTTAGAAAGACCGGTTTTCTCCAGCAGTGTTGGGAAAGTTAGCAGCCGCCAGCACCTCGAATTAACATACTAAATCGCAATTGTTTGGTCTGCAAACAAACAGAAATGTGTTGTTTCTTTGTTTGCGTCTCAGTCTTGAACGGAGGCTGTCAGCGGCTGTCATCAGCATGCCAGCATTTGGTTTTAAAACGCCATTTAGACCAGAAATTAAAAATCGCTAATCCGTTGAATGAGCAGATAAATGTCCTAGAACGTTTTGTCTGCTGGCACATCACCACCAAACATGGGCAGTGATCCACTGGGCAGAGCACATGTGCATTGGAAGTAGCATTAGCTGCTAATGCTAAAGTGTTGTTGTCTCTGGTAGACTGCTCCTGTCTGTAAATTAACCACCGTGAGACCAACGCTGGACTCGACAGCTAGCCTGCAGCCCAGCTTTGAATCACCTGTGTGACTTAATGACCAGGTTAATGAGCTTGCTAACTGATAGCAAGCTCGTTAGCATGGAGAGCTTCTTTCCCCTGTGTATTGTATAACTCTGTGTCATGTCTGGTGTATTTCGATGCTAAACTGCAGGACGCTCATGCTAATGTTGCTTATATCCTGTAGAACTGTATGTATGCTAACATTACTTTTCATGCTAACATCACTGGTGTGAGGGCGCGTCTGTGCAGCCCGCTGATGCTCAGGGACCAGTGCATTTCTCACTCCCTGCCTGAGCTAACAGCAGCTTCATTCCTCCTCGTAGCTGCCATTTCCCACTGGATTCAATGTGTCGTGTTAGCAAGCTGAACCTGACAGCTAGTCAAAAACATTACCTCTGAAATGAAATGAAAAGGTCCATATACAGTAGAATCTGACACTGTGGCTTTGTGCTTTCCAGCCCTGCTGCATGAATATCCTCTATCTGCGGCCAGCCCCGGACATCCTGAATCCTTCCACACTCGTAATAATGACAAACTTCTGACAGGATCATCTTCTAATTCAGGCCCTTGCTCTCTCTGTCGTCACAGTTCCTCTGTTATTGGTGCTGTAATAATGATTATGATAATGAAAAGCTTTAATGGTAATGACTGTCATCAGTAATGATGAAATTAGGCTCATGTTATATCGTGGCTCCTTTTCACTTCCCCCTGGGTTAATGATACATCTTCAAGTGTGGATTTATTTTACAACGACCGCTGTAATTTTGCTTTTATGGGCCTCTCCGCGTTTGAGCCCGACAGAAGGAAAGACATGAAGCCTCAGCAGTTTTTAATATTGTTCCTGCCTCCTTTTGTCGAAGCCCAAAGAGTCAAATCAAGTCCGGGCACAGATTACATAAACTAACGTCAGATTCATGACAGAATTATGCAGAAAAATCGGGGAATTACCATTTTCTTATTCAGCTATGTTGTGTTTGCCATCACCTCTGTGCTTGTTGGGTGCATATAAAAGGTCAGGCGTGTATTTTCAGATATGGCTTAATGTTAAGAGGACACTGCTGAACATATGAAAGCCTTTTGGTGTGACTGAGCTCTTAAATGAAGAAGAACAGCAGCACAAACTTGCAGCCGCTCCTCAGCTCAATGCTGGAATATGTCCTCCAGCTGCCGCCTCAGATCAAACGTCTCATTTTAATTTCTTCTCTTCTCTTGAGTCTCTACCACATTTAAATTCTGACTCACTCCACCGCTGCCCTAAGGCCAGCTATTGACGAGGCAAAAAACAAGGGTCTCCTCCATCTTATTTACTACTCCTGTGAGCCAACCAATTTGCTGGCCATCCCTTCAGTGAGCTGTAATGGCTTCTTGACTGTCAGCACTTTAAATCCTTTGGAGACCTGCTGTCCGGCATGCGGGAGGTGAGGCTGGAGCAGAAAGACAGTAAAACGAATGATCCTTATGGGAAATTAAGGGGAGATTCTAAATATGAGGGGTGGGCGCAATAACCCGTGTGAATGCATGAAATGAAGCTAATGTGAGTTTACTTTGAGCTTAATGAATTATTAGCATAGTTTTTACATTTTATAAGAAATTACACTGCAAGTCAGCTCTGGGGAAAATTAACACCCAGCAGCATCAGAATGAGACGAGAAAGCACATTATTCTGTGTCGTACGTCTTTATGTGACCATACAAAACACTGCGAGGACCTTGCTCGTCTCTCAAACCTAACAGAGACACATCAGTTGCCTCCGGCGGCTGTTTCCATCCATCAGACTCGCATTGACATTACATGGCACAAAGTCAAACAGTGTCCTCTCGCTGAATGAATTGGCAGAAGCTGCGAGATTAGGTCGCATGTGAGGAATGCTAATTCACCTGGAGTCTGGGCCTGGAGATGTCGTGATTAAAGACTCAATTTCCCAGAGGTCAGTGTGGTGTGATCACATATTACCGCTAACTGATGGAGTGTCTCTGACATCTGCACTCTGATGGCGCGGCTGTCACAAGCGGCGGCGTCAACGCACATTAGCAGGGAAGAGAGAATCAGGCAGCTGCGTCAGATTAAATATTCTTGTCAGAGTCAAGAATTCATTCTGCCACGGAGTTCTTAAGTAGCTGTGTTATGCTATCAAACTGCTTATTCATGGTTTAGTTAATGTAAGTGAAAAAGTGGAGGGAGAGGCCTACAGCAGCCTTCTGCTAGAAACGGCTGAGCCCTGAAATGCTGCCATCCAGCATTATCTTCATGTAGCAGGAAGCCCTGCCATGCTTTATCCCAACATGTGTCTCAGCAGAAGGCGTTTCAGAGCAGCAGGTTTTAATGCGGTTGTGCCTGGCTGTGCTGCTACAGACCAACACTGACAGCACTTTTCTGTGTTTGTTACAAGCATATCATCTTACCATTTGAATGACTGACTGACGACTAGAAAACGAAATTCCTGATTTACAATTATATGGCTGCACCGGTGATTTTATATGTTCTAACCTATTAAATACAAATCGCATTGACTTAACAGGGTGCACAGCATGCCATTCATTTTTAGGTGGATTTCCTCACAGCACCTTGCAGGCAGCATGTGATTTGTATTCATTTCTGCCAGGGAGCTGAGAAAGACACTTGGCTGAGATATGAAATCCATCACAGTGACCATTTCTCTGCCCTTGTTTTTCCATCAGAGATGTTTTATCATCATGTGGCAATGCAGCTGAACGCTGGAGCCATTTTCTCTCGTTTAGCGGTGAACCCAGGGAGCCCCAAGACTGATGAAAGGCAGCAGAGCTTATATGCTACTGAATAAATCAATGCGTAAATACTGCAATATAAAAGTGTTAAATAAATAAAATGGAATAGAAAATCTAAAGCTTTATGTTTCCCATTAACCTCCAGTGAGTTTAGAAAATAAAGCTTAAAAGCTTCTACCTGAAAACACTGAGCAGCAGCCAGCGCGGCTAATGCTAATCATCCATTTAGCATCATTGTATAAACTCTGTTAGTAGCATTTTAGCCATCAAGCTAATGCTAACAAAGTCAGCTATTATAGAGATGTTTTTCTCATTTTCTACCAATTTGCGGGCAAGAAAAAAGGAAGCTTGACGTTTCTTTCCATTTTAATTATCTTTTACATGTTTACTGTCAGTTATTATATGGTTAAAAGTCCTTGAACGAACCACCAGGTAGTTTCACAGCAGCTTGCTTAATTGGCCGTGGACACATGTGGTAAAGCCAAACAGGCGTTTGCACTGAAATGATTGATTAGAACAGATTTGATTGACATCTCTCTGACTCTCCTGTCGCACCAGCAGCATAGCCACGCCCATCATCGGCCTGAGCAGAGGGCTAATTAGCTTAAATGACAACACCTGTGCAGGTGCGCAGCTCCTTCCTTTTAAAATGCATTACAGCACAGCAAAAGGATGAAGGACAGCAGATATTTGGCTGACGGGACTGCACACAGGTAGGTTGGAGAAAATGTCAACAGACTGTTTATTCTGTGTTTCTTTTGCTGGGGAACATGTAAACACAAATACTCACTTGTGTTTACACCAGATAGTTTATGATTTAATTGCTCCACAAGATAAATAAATGTTTCCAAGCTAGGAAATATCTGGCTTTCATCAGCAACAGCTTTACTGCGGCTCCCACACCTGCAGTTTTTCAAGGCGCCTGCTTGTGTGGTGTGTTTTGTGTTGACAGCGGCGCCCAGGAGCCTGTGTAGACCATAAGCATGTAGCAGTTTACAGAGCTCACTGGGACGTCTTTGGTAAGTGAGGCCATCCCTCCTTCATCACATCCATGGGGATACTGTAAGAGGCTCAGACGGTTTGATAGTTTTATTTAATTTCCACATAAAGCATAAAAAAACAGGAGCATCCATACAGCATTACAGTTGCAATCACATGAAAAACACACATTCAGGGGCGATTCATGAAGCCATTAAAAGGAATTATCTAGAAGCATTACTGTACATAAGAGGCATTACGTGATGTTATTTTTGATTTCTGTCAAATGAAATGTTAAAAAGAACAGTCTATGTCATGTCTGTATGCTAAATGTGAAGATACAGCAGCATTAGCTTAGCTTAGCCTTAAGACTGGAGGCAGGGGCAAACAGCTAGCTAGCTAGCTCTGTCCCAGTTAGCTCTTCTGAACAAAAATGTTGTACCTCATTTGTTTACACCGTTCACAAACATAAACGCTCACAGGAATAGAAGCACCAAGCTAACTGTTTGCCCCTGCCTCCAGTCTTTATGCTAAGCTAATTACCTGCTGGCTCTAGCTTCATATTTATCCATCCTCTCATTTAACTCCTTTTACTATACCTAGAATGACAGGCTGTATTTTGTCAAAACCATTGATTAAATTACATATTAAATGTTTAATTATTTGTATATACATATTTATTTTCACTTGGCAAGAACAAATTTCCTATATTACAGTAAATAAAAAGCATTCATGGAGGTTCTGCCATAACTTCCCCATGTTTGGACATGAACGCTGTAAAAATTTTCCGGTTTTTGCATTCAGAAAACCAGCTTATAGGCAGATTGGCAGGAACCAAAGGGCTGATTTGATGCAGCACTGTGGGACACACTTAGCTTTGACTACCTGTGCTGCATGTTGGCATCATTTTAAACGTGGGACACACTTTCTGCCACCTGATGGTGTGAACATGCACTTCAGCGCTCGAGGCTGTAAATGTGGGAACTGGAACAGACCCAGTGTGAAAGAAATAAACCGTTTCCAGCTGACAGACGATGAGTACCTTAAAGTGCCCCAAAATAGTGTGTGTGACTAACAACACCCCTCTCTTCATGACAAATCCCTACCTAAAATAAATACTGTACGAGGGAACAGGTGTATGTTATACTTCCAGTCCCGGCCTCTCTTTACATGCAGCAGTAACGCTGCTCCTTACATTCGCTTCTCGGCTGCCTTGCTAATTGGCGGCTGTTTCCCCGAGCAGTTAGCTGATTGGTGCTCCCGTGGTAACCAGCTTGTAGTAGGCTCCCTTCAGGCTCATGAGCTGGTCGTGCGCCCCCTTCTCGATCACATAGCCCCTGGACATGACGGCGATTATGTCCGAGTTCTGAATGGTGGACAGGCGGTGGGCGATGACGATGCAGGTCCGTCCCTCTCTGGCTCTGTCCAGGGCGTCTTGCACCGTCTAAAACACACACATGAAGCATCGCTGACAGACGCGCACGAAGGCGGGAGGCATCATCGCTTCACAATTACAGCAATTTCACAATCATGCGTTGATTACTATCATTAGAACGCCTCAGAGGATCAGTGAGCCGCAGAGGCCTCTTTGTCCTCAGCGGGGTTCAGCCTTTTTGAGCGGGAAAAGCCACTGCGTGGGCCTACAGGCCATTTTCATCTTTAAGAGGCTCTACTGGAGGCTCGGTATGAACTGTGACCTGCTGGAGATAATAATGGATATGATGGATGATAAAGATGATAATAATAATTAACTGCCGGCTCGCTTTGCTCTGTGTGCCCGGAGAATATCAAGCAGCTGCACTCTACCGCCGTGAGGTTTGTTGATTCAGCAAACAGTTTAATGAAGCGTACCTTCTCGCTCTCAGTGTCCAGGGCCGAGGTGGCCTCGTCCAGCAGCAGGATCTTGGGGTCACGTATGATGGCCCTGGCGATGGCGATGCGCTGCTTCTGTCCGCGAGACAGCTGAGAACCCTGGGCGCCGACGTTTGTGTCGTATTTCTGAGGCAGGCAGAAAGAGGAGCGTCTATATTAAACGTCCTAAATATTACGGTGAGTCGCGTCCTCGTTTGGACGTCTTATTTGTCTTGAAGCTCAGAAAAGAAAAGCCTTCATAAAAAAAAAATGAACAGGCAATAATGACTTTTACCTGGATTCAATAAGAAACAGCAACAAAATGTCACGAGGCCACGTTCCCTCTCTCATCTTCAGACCTCTTTCCTCCCTCAAGCTCTGTATTAATGGAACTTTCCACATGTCGCCCTCACGCTGTCTGACCTCTCCCAAACACCCGATGGCTAAACGTACTGTAGCTGCTAAGTTTGAGAGCATTGCTGCACACACAGGACAAATCTGCCAGCCTGATATTAGCTTACTGCAGATATATGGATAACTGCATAATTTAAACAAATCTAAAGGAGCCATATCAAGTTTATTTTATGTGTTTATATATTAAAGACAGCTTCAGCTGATTAATCGTGTTTCTGCTGTGGAGGCTGTTAAACCTTTCGTAATGTTTGTAAAGGATTTGACTTTTTAACCGCTCTCGCCAAGAAGTTCAACCTGGAGGTCTTGCAGAAGCTTTTATGTGCTGAAAACATGCAAATCTCTGGTGACCACGTGTTTCCTGCTTTTAGGTCTGTATTAAATGAATTTCATTTGATTTTAAATTCAGGTTTTTTTATTTCTGTGTCGACTGGGTTTGTGCAGGTCGTATGAAAATGTTTTTTTTCCTCCAGGCTGTCAGAACTAATTTCAAACCAGTGAATGCATCCTGTTTGATTTTGCCCAGATGCCCACACATGCTGCAGATCAGCCGGCAGATTAGTCTGCGTTGATGAATATTTGATTTCACATTTGCAGACCTGTCCGCTGCCTCTGCAGCCCGGTGCTGTGGATGTCCTCTCAGCAGCTCCGTAAAGTTTGCTCTCAGCAGATTTGGGAAAAGCTCTTAAGAGGTGAAACTTGTAATGGCGTTGAGTCCTAGTGGTGAGATGAGACACACTCACCTGAGGAGCCACACCTGTCCCTCATCAACCCCAGTGTGTGTGTGTGGTACACCAGCCTCTGTCCCATGACCTGCGCTCAGTGTGTGTTCGCCTCTGCTGACTAAACCTCTTTTCAGCCACACCTGCTCTGAAAACACCCCACCCAGGATGTCCACAGTACCTCAGGGAGTGCCATGACAAAGTCGTGCAGCTGGGCCTTCTTGGCGGCGGACATGACCTCATTCATGCTGATTTCCCTCATGTTGTCGCCGTACTTGATGTTCTCCGCGATGCTGCAGTCGAACAAGATGGGCTCCTGGGACACGATGCCGATCTTTGAGCGCAGGAAGGGCACGTTGACGCGACTTGTGTCGTGGCCGTCAATCAGCTGCAGGAAGAGATCGATTTCACCGTTAGAAGAGAGAAATATAATAATCAAATACAGGAAATACAATCCACCTAATGAGCTGTCATAGCAACATCTCTGCTGTAATTTCTCTCCTAACTATGCAGAGGTGACGCCGTCCTTTTTAAATCTCAGACAGAGAATCAGGACGACGCCTTTCCAAACCACTTCCAGCTCAATTAAGGCCATTTGAATCTTGGCAGGGGTTCCTTACTGGCACGAAGGCGAACCTCCCTCCTGGTTGTTTAAAATAAAGCGCAGAGTCAGCATGAATGTCTGATAGATATATGATGTCATGTAAGAGACAGAAATACTTCAGGTACGCCAAGTGTCCAGCAATTATTCTCTGACTTTGACCAATGACAGATTTTACTTCAACAAAGTGACACAGGAGGTACAGCCGAGCCTCACGAGGATACGCCGAGAGCGGCCGACACGTGTGGCTTCTTCATTTCAAAAGGAGATATCTGACATTTCCAGAAAGGTCAGCAGCTGCTCTGACAATCTGAAGTCAGACTTCTCATCTGCATGTTGAACTATGCAAAGAATTCACCAGATTCTTCCTGTGCAGCTCCATGTTTTTCTACAATATGTATGTGTAGCAGGAGTGTTTACATCCTTGACGCTGTGGTTCATAATGGCAAAACAATGAGTTGAAAGATGGTAAAACGCTCTGTAGAGCTGCAGCGTCGGGGGATAATTCATCACTATAAGCGACACCTTTCACATACAAGCACTCATCTGTTAATGTAAAAATGTTCATTATATCAGGTCAAAATTGAGGGACCTGTGAGAGACAGATTAAAAAAACGCTGCGACTGCAGAGGCTGATGTTCTGACAGCATACAGCTGTTTCACTGGCTTAAAGTAAAAGTAGCTCCTGTGAGAGTTGAATTATTATACTTTCTAATATTGGATTAGCATTTTGCCAGTGCATTGCACGTGTTATTATAAGCTGTTGAATAAATGAAGTGCTTTAAAGGCGGTACCTAAAAGCTGTACCATTAACAACGTGCACTCCATACACTCAGTGTGCACGTGCAGTATTTGTCCTCCTCACCACTCTGCCGTGGTCTGGATCATAAAACCTCTCCAGCAGCTGCACGCTGGTGCTCTTCCCGCAGCCGCTGCTGCCCACAAAGGCCAGCGTCTGGCCGGGCTTCACGGACACGTTCAGCCCATTCAGCACCTGGATGTCTGGCCTGGTGGGGTAGGTGAACTTGCAGTCAATGAAGTCAATGTTCCCTTGGAAGTTGTCCTGAAAACACAGCGGCGGGAGGGAGGGAGAGAAGAAAAAGCGCAAAGGTTAAAAAGCTGGTTAGAGTTTTTAGCTCTTTGTTATTGACATCTTTGAAATGGCTTTGTGTACTTTGTGTTTTCAGTGATAAAACAGCTGACTATCCTTCCTTATCTCCTCCTGTCCCTTTCATGATTGATGTGAAAAACAATGAACATGAATAAAAGAATAACAAATCTGACTCATGTCTCATTTTTTACACGCTCGGCACTCAGTGTGGCTTCATGGCACATCACACGCAGCGCAGCAGACGCCCTCTTACCCATTTATCTCCCTCTGAACTGTAGACGCTGATCAGAGGCACGCGGTCCAGCAGCTGGAAGAAGCGTGCTGCTGAAATCTTGGCTTTGGCGTAGTCTGGGGTGTAAGACGAGGCTCTGCCGAGGGCCGTGCCGCTGGTGACGATGGCTGAGATGACCCTGCCAGAGAAACCAGAGTAAAGTAACTGATCTATCACTCTCTTTTACCTCTGCTGGCTCACCACGGGGGCCGATCCTTTCTCCTCCTCCTGGTTCAACTGTTTGTTTTTGAGTTACCACTTTTAAAATATTCATGAAATCAGTACTATAAGGTAGTTTTCATTAGCAGTGGCAGAGTCAGCAGCTGCCACGTGGGATTCAATTTACTTTCACACACACGGATTCACAGGAAACGACTCCTGTACATTATGTACAGCTACTGCTAATGCTAACCCAGCATTTCCTACTGCCTTCAAGTGGTGGAACACTTTTATTGTGAAGCAGTCACAGGAAACACAATGCACTGGTAACTGAGGTGAGCACAGACGCTGATGCTTCACACAAGAAGCCCTGACCTCCTCTCACCTGAACACCAAGCTGAAATGCAGCCCCTCCTGTCGCACCAAGTAACCTCCAAACCTGTAGGAGGCGGAGTTGGTGAGGAAGACGATGCACTGGGCGAAACCGTAGCAGATGCCGTACACGTTGGCCTTCTTGAGGGCGGCTTGATACGGAGCATCAAGCTGGCCTTCGTACCGCTCCACAAAAACCTTCTCCTTGCCCAGGCCTGCGATGGTGCGGATGTTGTTTAGCGCCTCACCGGAAATCTGCAAGTAAAGGGCTGAAATTTTAATATCAGATACAAAAAATGGGCAAAAAGCTGATCTGCACCTCATTCTTGTGTGCTTTTAATGTGAAAAGAAGGGTAAGATATAGATAAAGCATTTGCTGTTGCTGCAGTAAGCCCCTATAGGGATCATTAAACTTTCCTCTAATCTACTCTGTTTGGTTGGGTGAGGTTTACTGCGGCGGGATGATGAAGATAGCTCAAGAAAGTTCATCGTAAATTGACTCTTTGATTGTGAACTTTCTTGCTTTCACTGTACTGTCCTGAGGTTTCCTCCGCTGCGTGTTTCAGTACCATAACTGCATTTTGAGCACGGGTGGCGCCAGCAGGAATCGAGCCTGACATTGTTAGCTCCGTTCCTAACTTGGCAAATTACAGGAGCCCCTAATAAAATGCTATTGTACCAGGATCTGAGTTGAGCTGCGGGGCTGTGGAGCTGCAGCGATGAGAGAGAGAGCTGAAACCTGGAGCCTAAAATAGACACTGTTGTTAAGCTGTCTCTTATCTGCTGTCAGTGGATAAGTCAGGATTATTGAGATGATGCTTTTGACTTGTCACTCATTATTGTGACAGAGAAGATGCTGAAGTTGTACAGTAGAAACCAACAATACGCGACCTGTCCGGCCGCCTCCATGGCCTGCTTGTCCTCCTTCGCGAACCCTGTCAGCATCTTGGCCTGGAAGCCACCTGACAGAGCGATGAACGGCAGGAAGCACAGGATGAGCAGCGTGAGCTTCCAGCTGAAGTAGAAGGACATGAGGACGGCCACGCCGATGTTGGTCAGGGAGTTGACGATCATGCCGATCTGCGAGCCCGTGGCCTGAGAGGACGAGTGGAAAAGGAGTCGTGTGACTGGGCTGAGCTTTATCGTCACGTCGGGATGTAACGTGTCAGTATAATACAGTATAATATAAAACTTTATCGCTGATTTTTCAGAATGGTTATCTTTGTGCACTGAGGCTGGAACTCACTCCTTGAACTTGTGAGGCGTCGGTTGCCAGACGTGTGGTCAGAGCTCCGGGGCTGTTTCTGTGATCATCGAACCAGCCGATCTCTTGCCCCAGCATGGCGTGGAAGCCGAGCCGCCTTAATCTGCGGGTCAGCAGCTCCCCAGACTTTGAGAAGGCGTAACTCTGGTGACACACACACACACACACACACACAGGAAGTATTTTATTAAAGACCACCGCAGTGATCTTCAACATAATGTCATTTTCAGCGTCTTTGCCATCTCTCTGCACCAGGGGCCCAGAACTCATGACTCAATTATAGAACAGCTTAGCAGGACGTAGGACAATCTTTCATCCACAGAAGGCACTCATTTTCCAAAATAAAGGCGGCCTCTTGTGACTTTACTCAACCTTGAACACAAGCGGGAGGTAAAAGCAGCAGCAGCACCAAAGCAATCAGTCGTGCTAAAGCAGACTCCACCTGCAGCATCTGGGTGAAGAAAGAGACCACGCCGACCATGACGAAGAACAGGCAGATGCCATCAATCTGCCTCCTCTGAACCGCAGGATCTGTTATTGAGAAGGTCTGCGCACACAGAAAAACATGTCAGTACAGACCATCATGCAGTTTCTATGTAGATATAAAGACTTTATTTGGCTTACTGTCATATCAGACAAAAAAATAGAAAATAGCAGTTTAAAGGCGTGCACCCACACAGCACCCCAGATCCTAGATCTGTTGTTGCTGTCGCTGTGTCCACCACTGGGTGGCGCTACGCTTGAAGTGACGCGTGATGAGAGCTTGAACCTCACCGCCAAGATTTGACTGAACAGTAGAGCGTAGACGGGGTTGACTCCTCCATTGATGGCCGCTCCGATGGATCCAAAAAGCATGTAGGGCCACTCGGGTACGTTGTACTTCAGGATCCTGGCGACTGGAGCGGGCTCCACAAGTTCGTCATCGTCGTCCTCCGGGATGGCACTCTGAGCGTCACACAGACAAACACACATCAGCAGGAACCCATTAACAATTTACTGTACGTGCTCTCTGAGGATTGATATGAAAAAAAAACATCTTACTGGAACATTTCTAGCAACCACCCACATATAAAAATGCATGCGCGCACACACACACACACAGACCTTGGATTTGTCCGCCTGTAACGCAGTGTAGGCTCTGGGGCCGACCTCTCCAGCAATGGACACAGAGGACTCCGGGATCAGGTTGGACAGCTGCGATCGGGACCGCTGGCGGATCGAGTTTCTACAAAAATGAGCAAGTTTCTGAGCTGCTGTAATCCATCACTTCGTGCACAGGAATATGGACGCGTGCACTCATTACTGGATGCTTGTAACGGCGGCGACAGAGGACCTCAAGCCTCCTCTGTTGTTCACCATTTGTAAGTGGCTCTGGATGACAGTGTCAGCGAAACGCTCCAAATGTCAAAGTAAATTTAAAAGGGTAATTAAGTAAATGAAGGTACCAGTTTCTGCCATGACAGCTCCATTTCAGCCACAAAATGACTGCTGTAATAATTGTGTTTAGATGCACAGTCAGGACCAAGTAAATGGGTATTATACACAAGCGAGCAAACGAGCAAGTGATTAAAGGGCAGGGGGCGATTGGGAACGTGTTTGTGTAATACCTCAAACTGGCACGGTAGCTGCCTGCTCTGGAGAGCCTCCCTGACTCCTCTTCTTTGTCACTCACTAATGCAAGAGATGCAATAAAGGGTAATGATCACAATCAGTAAGCCTTAAAGTCGCTGCACGTGGGTGGATCTGGACCTACTCTGTCGAGCCTTCTCGTTCAGGGCCTTGTCTCCTTGGCTCTGCAGGGTGACCAGAGTGAAGTAGACCCCCTTCCTCTCCAGCAGGTCGTCGTGTTTGCCCTTCTCCACAGCTCGGCCGTGCTCAAAGCCGACAATCACGTCGGCGTTCTTTATGGTGGACAGCCGGTGGGCGATCGAGATGGTGGTGCGACCCATTCGTACCTGCGACCAAACGTTTTAGCCTCTCTCGCCTCGCTAGATAAACCCAGGATGATTAATTGATCACAGACTCATCAGACTCACTTTATCCAAAGCTTCCTGAACCACAGCCTCGCTCTCGTTGTCAAGCGCAGAGGTCGCCATGTCCAGCAGCAGGATTCGAGGATTCCTGACCAGCGCGCGAGCGATGGCGATGCGCTGCTTCTGACCGCCGCTCATCTGACCTCCGCCTTCACCCACCAAGGTGTCGAATTTCTGTCAGATTCAAAATGGCGGGCAAAGTCATGAAACGTGTGCTTTATTGCACATGTATACGGTTGAATGCTGAACGCTGCTGCTTCACCTGCGGCAGGTCCATGATGAAGTTGAAAGCGTTGGCCTCCTTTGCCGCAGTGATGATGTCATCCATGGAGACGTTGGGTCGACCATAACGTATATTCTCAGCAATGGAGGTGGCAAAGAGCACAGGCTCCTGCTCCACGATGCCAATCAGCGAGCGCAGCCATTGGATGTTCAGCCCTCTGATGTCATGGCCGTCGAGGGTCACCTGAGACGCAGCGCACAAACGGTTTTGATGGATGATGCTTTTAAAGTGCTCTGCAGCTATAATGTGTGTGGGGTGTGTTTTTCTGCAGCGACTTTCACATTGTGCGGCTGTTAGTCTTGTGCACAACCTCCATTGTGCTGTAAGTGGCTATTTCCTCCTCTGGAAGCAGAGAGGAAGAAAGTAAGGTGTGCAAAGACCTTTAATTCCAGTAAAAGTGAAAAATGAGGCTGTTAGGACTCATTGGCTGAATAATGAAAGAGATTATCATGTACTTCTATCACCCTCGGGGGATGGTTATTTTTGAAATGACTGGAATAAAAGCTTAAAAGGGAGGGGGCGGCGGCTTTATTGTGTCGAGGGAGTCTTTCATCTCAGGAGTTGACAAAAGTCAAACCCACCATTCCCTCCTTGGGGTCGTAGAAGCGCTGGATGAGCTGAACAGCCGTGCTCTTCCCGGCTCCGCTCGGGCCGACGAACGCTGTGGTCTCCCCCGACTTCACTGCAACGCTGAGCTGGTCCAGGATCTGAGGAGAGATCACATGACAGCAGAGAACACCGCTGAAACTGCTTCCAGAAATTAAAATATGCCCTCAGTTATTCATGGTAACAAATGCAGAAGCACGCAAGTACCTTGACTTCAGGTCTGGAGGGGTAGTGGAAGGTCACGTTGTGAAACTCAATGTCTCCTTTGACCCTGTCGAGCTTGTAACCGGCCTCAGATAAACAGTCAATCTCAGGCTCCTGCGAAAAAAGAGACTCGTCAACGAGGAGCCGTGATTTCCTGTGAAAATAAAGTCAATTATAAGGACCGGAAACGTGCTAAGTTGTAACATCAGGTATTCTCACTCTGTCGATAGTCTCAAAGATGATGGTCGCAGCTCCACGACCTGCAGCGAAGGCCTCCAGACATGGGGAGGCCTGCCCCAAATTCATGGCTGCTATCAAAACACCGAAGAACACCTGGAGTGAAGAGGTCAGTATGTTAGAGCTGCAAACCTTCCTGCCCTGCACAAACATGCTGCACGTGTGACAGACTTGGATTTGCACAGGATGGTGGTGAAATTCTACATGTGATTATTTTTCAGAGATTTCATCTTTCTTGTGTGTTTTTTCCACGTGCGTGATAGAAGCTAAACAAAGGAATTCAAAGGGTGCTTATAGGAGATGAAACACCAAGAGGATCACAAATTAAACCAGATGCTGAAATCCGACAGGAAAGAATCATTTTTCCTGCGGTGCTGATCTAAGAAATGCGTGTGTTGTCAGTGTGATACCTGCAGTAGCGTTCCTGGTGAGTACTCCTCAGTGTCCACCACCAGACCGGAGCCATACCAGAAGGCCAGAGCATAGCACAGAAAGATGATCAGCCACATGTATCCGGTGAAAAAGCCCATGATCAGACCCTTTCTGATGCCCCAGCGCTGCGCCGAGACCAAGTTCCTGTCGTACCTGTAGACGAGGAGCGGAGCTCACCTCGGCTCTGTTTACGTGTACACTTCAACGTGCGTCTGGCAGATTTTACCTTTGCACTTCTTTTAACTCTCCGCCAAAAGCAGCCACAGTCCTGATAGACGAGAGGACCTCGTCGGCCACGGCTCCAGCTTTGGCGTAGGCCTGCAGCTCCATCCCTGTTAGCTTGGCCACAAACTAGAGGAAAGGCAGAGCGAAGCAAAGCTGACGGAGAAGACGCGACAAAGCTGCTAAAGTCAAGTGAGGTTAAATCAAGTCTCACCATCGCCATAAAACCAGCTCCGATCCCGATCAGTGGACTTGCTGCGATGATGATGAGCGTTAACTTCCATCCTTTCACAAAGCCAACGCAGAAGCCACACACAAACGTGGTGAAGCGCTGCAAAAAAATGGCGACTTGATCCGCAATGGCATCGTTGATCTTGTTGATATCACTGCAAGACAGATACAAGCACTGTAACCTGCCAATACAGCGAAACGCTCCGTGAGACGGAAATCACGCGGCCTCTGTCCCACTCACTCCGACATGCGAGTGTTGAGCTCCCCCACAGAGGTGCAGTCGAACCAGCCGATCTCCATCCTCATCACTTTGCTGAAGTACATTTTCCTGATGAGCTGAATCTGCCTGGCGGCGGCCGTCACCCACAGGGAGATCTGTCGTAAAAGAGGTTATTCTGGGATCTGTTTATTGTCAGATATACAAGCAAGCGGGGTGAGAGGGTGGCATCAGAGCCCTGACCTTTGACCTCCTTTTGAAGGATGAAAAGTGAAGAGGCACTACACCCACTTCACATGATGAAGATTAGCATATTCTGACTCATATTCAACTATGACTCAGTTCAGTTTTCCTCAATTTTCCAATATGGAAAGGATTTTTACCTCCGTCTGCGGAGAAATATCATAGAAAGCCTCCAAGTGGTACAGAAGGTGGTTAGAAAAAGAGCTTTTTCAATGATTTTACTCATAAACGCAGGTTGGATTCAGGCCTGTAATTGTTCATTAGTGGGGTGTCGGGGTTGTCATGAAAGGCGGAATACCTGCAGTGTTTAGGGACTGTGGGAAATAGCCTGAGAGAAGAGAAGAGATGACTATTTGCAGGAAATCTGTTGCCATGCAGTTAACATCATTTAAAAGAAAAAGGAGCTTGCAGGCAGAATGCGGGCTGCAGGAGGAGGCTGCACTTCATCGTCAGATAGGATCAAACTGTGCCATGCTGATTGAATTTAACAGGTTTCAAGGATAACAGACTAATCTAATTGTAGATGCGCCTCTTTGTGTGGAAAAAAGAAATAATGGCGAGTTCAAGACCAACCTGAAAGTATCCCAGCACGCACACAGCTAGTCCAATTCCAACATAATAGAAGGCGAATTGAGTCATTTCATGTTCAATGTCGAGGATCCTGAAAGACACAGTAAATGAGTTTCATGTGACATGTTGATGGTTGAAGAAGACCACCTCAGGTATGTCTCACGGCCCACTCACCCACACGACCTGACCCTCAGCATCCCCAGCGCTGAAGTGTTCACGGAGCTCCAGTCTGACTGGTCCAGCAGCGCCATCAGGGCGGACTGGTTCTTCCACTGGATCGTGTTGTTCACGCACTCCTTCCTCTCGTCGCTCAGCTCGTTCAGCTCGATGTCGTAATTGACGAAGGTGTCGGTGAGCATGCCGAACACCAGCAGCATGAGGGGCTGGGCCGAGCCGTGCAGCACCGCGCACACGCTGCCCACCACCATCATCAGCACGTCGTGGCACGTGGCGAAGCGGAACTGGAACACACGCTTGCATTACAGTAGCACCGGCAAAGGGGGAGTTACACAGGATGAAATCTGCAAAGGTGTTTTACCAGCTGGAAGAAGCCAACTCTGATGGCTGGTTGCTCTGCATTTTCTGCACCCCTGTTTGGAATCAATCAATCAGTCTTTATGTGGGATAAATGTGGAAAAAGTAGCTGCGGCCTTTATTGCTTTGTTTTACTCACTTCTCGTTGTCCTTGGAGGCTGGGACCTTCCTGCGTGGAGGAAGACAGAACCCAGTGTGAGCCGAACATGTCACCACACCCTGCAGCACTCTCTAAAAGCTGCATGATGATTTCCATGAGTCGCGAGTCACTGCTTAATAGATCATCAATGAGCTAACTTCATGCATGTACAGCAGCTTTAATTCAGCTGATGAATACGGTGGCCCTGAGAGCTTAACTCACCAGATTTCATTGTGTTTTCTTGCTTGCGTTCAGCCATCATAACTCAAGCATTATTATTCTAATTACTTAAACATTCTGTGTTTTGAAGCCGGAATAAATGCATGTACACTGGCCTCAAGTACACACATGCAGTACACATACACAAGTACACATGGCCAAGGTCATTGAACTCCATTTACTAGAAAACTCTCTTTCTAGCTACTGAATAGCTGAGCCTGAGCCAGCTGCTTTTTCTGGCTAACTGGTGGTTGGATTTAAGTTGTGGCACCGTGCACAGATATTAAAACTGATGTAGTCTTTGCAGAACATCAGTGCCGACACCAAACCCCAGAGTAAAAACAGTTGAGTATTACTTGTAAAAAGTCATTTGTAGATCCTAAAACAGTAATCCAAGGTGATCTCCTAAAAATGCATTCATGAAACACTCTGAGAATACCTACATGTTGGGGCCAGATGGTTCTGCAACACAAGAGTAGAAAAGAAATTTGTTTATAATTGACATCTGTAGCTGAAACTCTATATGATCGGAGCATCTGACAGTCTGCAGATTAAACATGATATTGCATTACCTTCGTCTGAGAAGTCATAGCTGTGGTTCTCCTGTCCCAGTTTTTTAATGCTTTGCAGTTTCACTGATCCCGACGGCATGTTGACTCATCTAGGAAAAGCAAAATGAAGGCGCATTTCAGATGTCCAAAAAGCAGAATAATTAGAGTGTGACAGTCACGTCAAAATTTAAATCCCACTTGAGAGCACGTTTATTCTTCTTAGCAGTCATCTGCTTTCCAGGAAAAATAAGGCTTTTGATTACGAGTCCGCTTAAACATGAGAAACTTACCTGCACGAGTCCTTCTCTCAGAGAAAACTGTCGTTCTTATCCTTGACTGACACTAATCATGAGTTCAAACAAACGGAAAGTGAAGCAGCACTCCTGCAGCAAGAATCCACACATGCAGTCGTGATGTCCTCCAGCGACACACTGGCGGATATTCACGTGCTCTTATTGAACACGGCTGGGCTTGGTTGGAGCTCAGGGTCAGGGTGCTTAGTTTGAGGGTAAGTGTCCTGTCGGTTTGTGCTGCCGTAAAGGCCACTGACCCCGGCGGGCAAACATTCCACTGTTTCTGCATCCTCACTGGGCGAACGGGGCTCCTCACTGGTGACTGTGTCGCCCAGAGGACACTGAATCTTCCTTAGATGTCAGTTTATGAGTCGTGCTAATGAGCTCTTTGTGTAAGGCTCCAAACATGAAAACCTTGTCCAGTTGTTTGCTTGCTTGGTGCTATGGTACACTGGATTATTACGCCAGCTTGCCCATCAGCCAGGCGCATAATACTAATCAACTGGAAGCAGCATAACCCAAACTGCTTCAGCACTGACAAATGGTGTTTGGAGTGTTTGGCCTGCAGAAAGGGCTTATTTCTCCAAGGCTTGAAATGATTTGTTGGACCCTGAAGCTTCATAAGGTCCTGATTTGTGCAGGGATTAATAGGACTTAAGCGACGAGCGCGGCTTTAGTTGAACAATTCTTCAATTACTTGGGTAACTCAAGCAAGCTGAGAGCTGCCCTTTAAAAACAAGGCTGTTACAGCTTCACTGGACTAATAACAATGGCTCTACCTGCAATTTGCAGATCACTTGATTTAATAAATTCACTTACAGTTGGGATTACTATTGTGTTTTCATTGCACTGCAAAAGAAATGTCCAAAGCCAAACACCCCGAGTGAACCAGAAGGAAAATTAGCTCAAAAGTGTCAAAAGCATTGAAAGAAATATGAGAAAATTAAAACTCTAAAACTTGTCCAGTGTTGTGTTTAATGGACATAAAGCCCAATTTAGCTTCATGTGTTATCGATTTAGGTGCTGTTTTTGTTCTATTCTACTCTTCAGCAGGCTTGTTGGGCGGCAGTTATCAATATAAAGTGTGTGTTGACATTCATCATGTACTCGAGGTCGTTGCCCTCCTGCAACTCGACTTCCTGGTCAGCTTCATGTTGCACATACTTATTTTTTCATCTTGAATGCAACAACTAGAAGATTTTCATACTGCTGAGCAAATTCAGATAAACACACACCCGAAACGGGCTCAGCGACGGTTGATTGTGATCTTAACGATAAATTAAAAGTGTCAGCTGAGTGTTTGTTAACCCTAAGAGACTTTTCGGCTCATTCTCTTGTCTGCTGCGTGCTGACAGGTGATTAAAAATGAAATTAGGGTGCAGGTTTCCCGCCTGTGTGCAGTTTGTTTGGACTGAGTGTTCCTCTTGGAAGTCCAAATTGTGAACCACAGCTAAATCTAATATAAATGTTTTCTGCCGTCGGTTTGTTTATATCATTAAAGTAAAAAAAAACAAGAGTACAATAGGCCTGTATTTTAGATTTTAATCATTTGAGGCTCACACAAAATGCTTAATTTATTTATAAATCCGAGCCTTCAGTTGTGTGTGAGAGTGCACTGCTGGCTGTCTATACTGTGATGAAGGTGACTGATTGGGCCTTCGTGCTTACAAATGAAAACAATTGATTGCTCGCTGGTGGTCGTGTACCGTCGGTCATTCACTGCTGCCTTCAAATGCTGTCAGGAAACTACAGAGAGAAAGATGGTGAACATACATCCAAAATGCAGGGTTTCTCCAGAGGAGGACATGATAATATGACGCAACTTTAGAAATGGTAGCGTGGTTTATGAACCCTCGTTCTACCGTCTGAAGAGTTCAGAATGAGATTAACTATAAAAGAAAAACAGCCTTTTAAAAACAGCTGTGATTTGTCTTATTGTCACGCACTAAAAGCACATTCTGTGTTTTTAGAAAGCACCATTTCAAGAAAGTTCATCTTGAATTGTTGCCATGCATGAATGTTGTGTTAAGCCAACCTAAAGAGAGCTGTGCTGACTCCAGAACAATCAAGAAATATAGATATTATACACTGAATGCACACAATCCCTGATAGTGTCAACGGCTGACAGCAAATTGTGTGTCTGTGTATTTTGTTACTTTATTTTATTTAGCAGCACTGTGGAGTGTAATGTTGTGTATTTCTGTGCTCTGTTTTCTTCCAGAACATCAAATACAGGCCTGAAGCATGTGCATAAAGGGCACTTGAAGGCAGCACCTGGACAACAGGACAGGAAACACCAAATAACACTGCTGTCACCTTGTGGTAGAAAGCTGGCAAAGCTTCAGGTGACCGTTGACACACTAAGACAAATGAGGTGGGAATATTCCTAATAGGAAGCAGCTTATTTTCCCTTTTCTATTAGCATTGCTCGCACTAACTTCAGCGTTCACAGCCTGTTTGGGGATTTATGTAAAAGTTTGACATCAGTCAGTCATAGCTGCTGTCACTGAGCGGCAAGAAGAGGCCCAAATTTAACTCTGAAGGTGTGAAAGGAAATGAAAGTCAACCCAGCACCTCTACAGACAGACCACCGCTAGCAGCTAGCTTCTGTCCTGCTCAACAGCTAACAAGCTAAAGAGCTAATATGTCTCCAGGAGCTGGTGGACAGCAAACAAAAGCTAAACAGTCAGTGAATACTGGACTTGAATTTCATCAGGGGGCCAGAAACACAACTCCAATGTGGCCGAAGTGTTGTTCCTTATCTGCTGGAAGTCTAAGTAGTCAGTAGTTTGCTAACACCATGCTAGGCTAACCGCTATATGAGGTGATGCTATGTGTCAGGTTTGTGGTCAAGCTTGTTCTTCTGCTCACTAGTGATTAAAAATGGAAAAATACATGTTTAATTTCAAATAGAAAGGAGCATTACAACTCAAGGGGAGGTCATATAATGCTGAATATAATTTTTAAAAACTGACAGTCGTCATGTTATGAGCCCTCTGAAGGTGCGTTCAAGTACCCAGCTTTGTTCACGCTACAGAACTACGGAAGCTTTTAGTCCTAAATACTGGTGTACTTCAGCTTCTTTTGACCAAAGTGAGCACTACAACAACCAAGTGGAAAAATGATCCTGACAAAACCAAAATAATCAACCTGCCAAAACTTATTTTAAGCCAAAAAGCCAAAGCTTCTATAGAGAACAGCTGTGCTTTCAGTTATTTTGTTTTTAATGCCGTTATCTTGAGATCACAAGTTAATTGTTTCATTATCTTACAAAAAACAAAACCTGTTTTCTTGCGATAACAGGTTAATTTATCTTGTTATCTTGAGAAAAAAAGGCAGTTTCCCAAGATAAGGAGATAATCAAACCGTCATCAGGAGAAAACAAAAGCTCGTTTCCACTTACTATCTATAATGTTTATCAGAGATCAGGAGCGCCATGCCAGCATGCACAGATGGCGTCTTGACAACTGTGGCAACTGATTTAAGCCAAAAATGTCAGACGAGGAATTCACACTAATAATCAACACATCAGTCTGTACTTGAGTCTCATGTATTCATGACTGATCGGCCAATGAGAACCAGGAGGGACCGCAACGAATGCCTGACACCTTCCCTCATTATCATAAAGGAGGAAGAAATACATAAGTAAATGAGCAAATAAATAAATAGAAATGAGATACAGAAAGAATAAATAGTGAGAAGTGTATAGATATATAGAGGGAATATAAGAGTTTTACAAGGCAAAAGTGACAGTGTTTGTATTATGGCATGATCTGGTGTATGTAATAAACAGTGGCCTGTAACATATTAACATGATATATATATGCAGTATAATATGGACTGGGAATATAGTATAAGATTAAATATAGCAATATAGTGTGATACAATATCAATGTAATATAACTTAATAACTTAATATAATCTATAAATCAGTCTAACAGAGTTTTTCATTTCTAGTTTTATTTATTGATTTTCCGCGTCACTGTCAGGCTGCAGACTTCTCCTGCCAACAGGGGGCGCATGTTGCTCACTGGTGATCATGCACCTCCCACTCTCTCTATTCCTGGATGGGGGCTAACCCTTCCATGCGGGAAGCTGGCCACACTGAAACAGTCCACAAAGACCTCTGCATGCCAGGTAAGAGGAGAGCTCATGTTCATGATTCGGTTTTGTTTATTCTAGCTAGGCCCGAGCTTTAATGACAGATAGAAGAACAGTGAGTTAGTTTGGGGGAGTTTCTGTCCACACAGATGTCCATGAAGGACCTCTGAGCAGCATGTGGATCTGCTCCTCCTCAGGAACCTCAGGTTACTGAACTCTGACTTCATGAGCAGGTTGTGTAATGTGGCAGAGGCGTTGTGAGGAGCTTGGGCAGAAATGTCTGGATTTTCACCTGCTGTTGCACCATTTTCAAGTTATTTCAGAGTCAAAGGGGCGTAAGATGTGTCATGGTGACATGGAGCTCCGCCAGCCGAGAGGCTGCAGTCAGGCTGGCTTTCCAACATGACATCAAAGGAGACAAAATGAGTTCAATCAGACTTCACTTTTTCTCTCATTTTCTGCAGCAGGATTCAAACCCTGACTTAAGGGGTCATGTGATTGTTCGCTGATTGTTTTGCTCTCGTCTGATGCTCTTCGTCTTCACCTCCTCATAGTCAGCGTGTTTCGACGTGATGATCAGATCATCAGCGCCTTATTTATCAGCTTATTTTACGCATAGATTTAACCAATTATGCGAATATCAGATTAGACAACAGCAAGCCATTAATGCACTATTCCACCTCACGGGGGCTAAATAAAAGCAACCCAGCTGCAGGCCAGAGTTCAGTGCAGCAGCAGATGTGCATCAATCAGCACTCTATCGCTGTCTATTACCTGAAGTGCAGGACTCATAGAAGAGAAGTGTCCATAATGACAGTCCACCAGTGCTCAAGTCAAAGTCTTGCATAACATTGTGTTGCATCATACTGGTTTACTCAGCTCAGCGTGGTGAGAACTGGAGACAGTTTGTCCTCTTTGTCCTTGTAGTCATGTACCTGTTCCTCCTGGGCTTGGTGGTTTTCTTCTACCTGTACCGCTGGGTCAGGGAGCTGCCCAGGGTCTCCGACAAGGGCAGCAAGTATGTGTACATCACAGGCTGCGACTCTGGCTTCGGCAACCTCTTGGCCCGCCATCTGGACAAGCAGGGCTTCAGAGTGATCGCCTCGTGTTTCACCGAGAAGGGAGAAGAGGATCTGAAGAAGTCCTGCTCCAGCAACCTGACCACAGTTCACCTGGATGTTCGCTCCAAGGACAGCGTTCACAAAGTTGCAGCGATGATCAAGGACAAGGTGGGGGAGCGCGGTGAGTTGAGTTTTTATTGGTCCACACTGAAATATCTCGAGAACTGTTGCATGCATTGTCATGACTTTTATTAAAGTTTTTAAATTTTAAATTTTAACGTAGGCTGCACGGTGGTGCAGCAGGTAGTGCGCGTGCCTCACAGCAAGAAGGTTGCCGGTTCGATCCCCGGGTCAGGCGGGGCCTTTCTGTGTGAAGTTTGCATGTTCTTCCCGTGCATGCGTGGGTTCTCTCCGGGTACTCCGGCTTCCTCCCACAGACCAAAAACATGCTCATTAGGTTAATTGATGACTCTAAAATTGTCCGTAGGTGTGAGTGTGAGTGTGAATGTTTGTTTGTCATTGCATGTGGCCCTGCAATCGGCTGGCGACCGGTTCAGGGTGTACCCCGCCTCCCGCCCATTGTAGCTGGGATTGGCTCCAGCCCCCCGCAACCCCGAAAGGGATAGGCGGTATAGATAATGGATGGATTTTAACGTAGCATCAGCATGTTAGGAATGTCATTCTGAGCATGTTAGCTTGCTGATGTTAGCATTTAACTCAGTGAATAATACTGTACCTCACATGTAGAGTCTGGTTTCTTAAGTCTTTCTTCCATTTAAGGTTGGAACGACTGATTTTCTTTCAGTGGGAGTTTGACGGCGCTGCTGGAGATTTGCTCTGGTTCAGTAACCAGCCAAAGTGTTTGCCTTTCATTGTTTGGCTCTGTACAACACTGCTGTGTTAGATATCCTAAAATCACACATGTCAAACATTTAACCAGCACACACTGATAGCAGCAAGCAGCCAGCTCATTACTCATTCATCTCGTCTGTCCTGCGTTCAGCGCATGCTTCGCTCGTCCTCTCCTGAAGCTTGTTTGCGCAGGTGAAAAGGTCAGAGTGTTGAAACTGGTTTTATTGACTGGGTGTCTTCCTGTGACCCTCAAAGGCTTATGGGCTGTAGTAAACAACGCAGGTGTATCACTGCCCTCTGCTCCGTGTGATTGGCTGACCATCGATGATTACAAGTCCATGCTGGACGTGAACCTGAATGGGGTGATCTCGGTGACCCTGAGCGTCCTGCCGCTAATTAAGCAGGCCTGCGGAAGGGTGGTCAACGTGGCCAGTGTGTTTGGGAGGATCAGTGTTGTAGGAGGCCCGTACGCTGTCTCCAAGTACGGCGTGGAGGCTTTCAATGACAGTCTCAGGTGAACATTAACTCACACCATCAATTATTGGGGAGAATGTCAACATGGACATGGTTTGGACTCAAGCACTGAAATGAAATTTTTTGCCAGGTTAAATATGTTGCCTTTCGGTGTCAAAGTCCTCTGCATTGAGCCAGGCTTCTTCAAAACAGCCGTGACTGACGCTGATCTCCTCTGCAAAAATGTGAAGCTGCTGTGGGAAAGACTTCCCCAGGAGGTCAAAGACGACTATGGACCTGAGTATCTCCAAAGGGGTAAGTTTGGATCACCTTTTTCCTTCATTTCTGTGTTTGTCTTCAGTTCATCTGTTCATTTATTCCACTCACTTTGCCTCCTAGCGCTGGATGTAGTTTCAGGCAAAGTTACCAAGATGAGTGATGCAGATCTGATGAAGGTGGTCAGTTGCATGGAGCACGCTGTGTCCGCCGTCCGGCCCCGCACCCGCTACTCCCCCGGCTGGGACGCCAAGTTCTTCTGGCTGCCGCTGTCCTACATGCCAACCTGTGTCTCTGACTACATCATGGCCAAAGAAGCCATTCCTGTTGGCAAGCAGAAGCAATAAATCTTGCTCGTTCTTGTCCATTTGTGTAGATTTTATGCAAACAGCATCAGCTCACCAGTGAAATCACTGTCATCCCGATTGAAGCCTTATTCACATGCACTTTTTCCGTAGCCTGTATTTAGCTCAAAGGCAATCATGGAGTACTTCTGTGACATAAACAACACAATTTAAAGAAGCTCTTTGTCCGTCTCCCTTCTGTTTATTTTCTGTAGACTTGCTTTTCTGACATGCAGGGGAACTTAGTATTTCAAAGGCCACATTATTGACAGACTGATGTTCTCTGCCTTGATGATAGGTTGGGATGAAAGGTTAAAGAGTCATAAAAAGCAGCCTGATCCAGACTTGATATGGAGTACACTTATAGCAGGACTATGCTGGTTCCTGCTGCTCTTAGGGGGAAATGCTGATATACTATAACCTTGGCCTTGAACCCAGCATGACGGTGTTCCCTCATGAGCTTCCCTCGCAGACTGTAAAGATCTGACGCTGATACTTGATAGCCTTTTAAGGGCTTGAAGCAAAGTTACGCAGATGGTACACAACTGTACATCTGTGCTGAACCAAATGATGCTGCAGCTACAGGCTCCTTCACTAAATGTCTTCTTCAAACTAGTCAGCTCTGATTAAAAAAGAAGAAGAAATGCTGTTCACTAGTGTTGGAAATTAACTCTGTGCATTAAATCTGAGGTTACAAGTCAAACTGATTCACGCCTTTATTTCAGGCCAACTTGATTGTTGTCCCACATTGTTTCCTGGCCCCTGAACACAGCATCGCTAACTTCTGTGTTAATTATTTGCCTTCAAGAACACTGTGATCATCTGCTGATGATTTATTTGAGGTGTCCAGGAACAGCCAAATTATATCATGCTTGCAGCCTTTGTCTATCAATGCTATACTACGGCCCAAACTTCTCTCTTCACTTTAGCCTCTAACTAGCTCTGACTTTCCTGATATAGGTGTCTTTCTTCCTTGTAAACATGTACAATGTGCATTATCAGTGTAATATGCAAGTTACCGTGCAAACTTGAGACTGTGGGTATGGGGGCAGCGCAAAGGCAATGGTAGTGTTGTCAACATAACATAACTTCACAAATGGGTGACATCTTTGCATCATGTCCACTTGGACGGCTTTGTCAATATCAGCAATCAACCAGGCATAAAAAAAAATTCCAGTGATGTAGAATTTACTGAACATTAAAGAAAGATTCCTGTTTAATTCAAGCAGTGTCAGTGAATGAAAATGGTCCTCTAAGCATCAAGTGTGTGCTTTGCTGCTCCTCACTTCACTGCAGCTTTATGGCGCCATCTAGTGGACTGATAGTAGAACTACAGCAGCTCAGCCTCACTGCTGTCTGAATGCATTCAGCTGACACTGACATGAAACAAGATAAGAGTCAATCAGAGGAAGAAGCAGCTCATGTTTTGACAGGAGAAATGATGATCTCTCCAGTGTGTGTGAGTGGACTTGCTGAGCTCATGACAGCCAGACCAAAGTTCAGAGGTGATCAAACCGTTATCGATCTGTGAGACATCATTGATGAGTTGCCTCAATTTTGCATTGAATATGGTTGTTTGTCTGCTCTTATTGTGTCTCATGTTTTGATTATATCTTTGAATGGTTTGCATCAATAGATTCATGGGACTCCTAGCTTTCTAACGGCATCCAGCCATGATCCCTGAAATTGGTCAAAGTGTAATTTAAAGACAAAGGCCTGTTTTTTTTTGTGTTTTTTTTTTGTTTGTTTGTTTTTTTAAAAAGCTTTTTTTTCCAGCTTGTTCAATTTATTTGTAAAAAGTTTAAATATGTTCATTGCTGTGACTCAGATCAACAGATCAACTCTCACAGCCTGTGTCAACTCTCACAGCATGTGAGAGTTGATCTGTAATCTACCTGTTGAGCCTTTTTTGGAAAGAGACGCTTACGATTGATTAGCGATGCCTGCAGAGAGCGGAAGGGGGAGCTGTCGGCTCGTGCCTCGTTCTCGAAGCTGCCGGAGAGGGAGCGTCATTTCCGAGCGTTTTCACTGGCGTCTTCCCTTTTCTCAAGCACGAAATGAGTATTTATGCTCTCAAACGTTGAAATATGTTTGCTGAGTTGTTATGTGTGTTTTCTTAAGCTGCTGCCGAAATGATGAGAGTTTTAGAAGTGGTATTTCGATTTAAAGTCTTAATTGGTTCACTAGCTAGCTAGCTCGGCTCGCTAAACTCCGTCCGCGCGAGGCTAGCATAGAGGCTAAAAACGTTGTGTTTTTAGCATATTTAGCTGAGCCCGAGGCTACTATTTTCAGTATATTTCAATTTTGGAAAGCTTGTTTATTGAGTCACGTACAATTTCCTTAAATACTTACCCATAAAAAATAGAGTGTCGACCACCACAAACACAGTATTAGTACGTGCACAGCAGTAATATTTTCATGTAATCATCAGTCATGAAAGTGTTATTCCCTCTCAGGTCAAAAAGTAATGTACTTCAGTGGATTATCAGGTGCTCCATAGTAAGGAGGCCAGGTGGAAATTTTAATTTAAGACCTGATGAAGTTATTTTAAAAATTTAAGAATCACTGCTGCAATTCCTGTATGAAAAATGTGCCGTACAAATTAAGTTTATTATGAAATTAAAAAAAAAAATTATAGGTCTTCCTGTTCCTGCTGGTTTCCCTCATGTTTGGGCTTGATATGACCATAAAACAGGTGCATTTGCAGTTACATATAAAATGTAACTTCACTTACTGTACTTCCTACAGTACTTGCACAGTAAGTCATTTTACGCTTGTTTTGTCCTGTTATGTCTGCAGGTCTTCTCCCAGCACTGACCTCCTCTGGTGTTGAGCATAAAAGCTGCATGTGGTCACTCAAATTACATTTTCCTGTTGCTTCTGTGAGTTAGGCCACAAGCGAAATGACTGATGCAAATGAGCTCAAAAGTGTCACCCTCAAAGTTGAGACAAACACTCGTGCAGTTGTTAGTCCACCGTTTTATTTCAGCAAGCTGTAACACAGTTCAGATAGCTTAGCATGGCTCAAGACTGCCACCGTGTGGTCAGAGCGGGTGAGGACAGCCATTTAATGTAATCCCCCTTTAAGAACAAGACTCAACTACAACTATGAAAGCATGTCGGAAATATACAGGTGACAAGCTGTTTTATGTAAAGACAGTGTTTTATTCCATCTTCCATTGGACACATTAAATAGAACTTTCTTTCAGGATGACAGGACAGGTATATTTTGACATGTTTTACAAACCAAGTGCTCCTAACCAAAAGGACCCTTCTCTTGTTTTCTCCTCTTCTCCCCACAGCAGTTTGGATGTTTATGAGTGCTCCTCAGCCAGCTTCTCGGCCTTCTGAACGACTTCCTCGATGGGGCCGACCATGTAGAAGGCCTGCTCGGGCAGAGCGTCGTACTCACCTGTGGGGAAACAGGTACATAGGCAACATTGGTATTACAGATAGAGCTGAAAAGGTAGAGGGGCACATACACAGATTCCAAAAAAATAAAAATACTTCAAGTCACATCACTGATACACTTACCACCAAGGATGCTCTTGAAGCCCTTGATGGTTTCCTTGAGGGGCACCAGCTTGCCCAAATGGCCAGTGAAGACCTCGGCCACCTGGAAGGGCTGGGACAGGAAACGCTGGATCTTGCGGGCACGGGCCACAGTCAGTTTGTCCTCCTCAGACAGCTCATCCATACCCAGGATAGCAATGATATCCTGCAGAGATTTGTAGTCCTACAAGAGGAAAATAAACTGGTTAACATGGTAAATGTTTTGTTTGGCCCATCAAATCAAAAATAGGTTTCAAAAAGTACAAACCTGAAGGATTTTCTGCACACCACGGGCAACATCGTAGTGCTCAGCTCCAACAATGTTGGGGTCCATGATACGGGAGGTTGAGTCCAGAGGGTCGACAGCGGGGTAGATACCAAGCTCAGCGATGGCACGGGACAACACAGTGGTGGCATCCAAGTGAGCGAAGGTGGTGGCGGGGGCAGGGTCAGTCAAATCATCAGCAGGCACATAGATGGCCTGGTGGAAAGAAGTGAGACCTCATCAATCTTCAAAGAACCAATTCACCTTTTAAAAGGTCGTTTCAGCTAATACAACGAGGGATGAACGTGCATTGGCATGATGCAGCTCGACAGTTATCCTCCTTTAAGGCCTGTTTACCTGCACAGATGTGATTGAACCCTTCTTTGTGGTGGTGATTCTCTCCTGCATGGTACCCATGTCAGTGGCCAGAGTGGGCTGGTAACCCACAGCAGAGGGGATACGACCCAGCAGGGCAGACACCTGAGAAGTAAGCGACGACTTCAGTCAGTATCAAGGCTTCCAGTCGACAGTGAAATTTTAAACTGTATTATAAATTCATATTGTGACATTTCTACAGACATGACGGTTGTTGCACACACCTCAGAGCCAGCCTGTGTGAAGCGGAAGATGTTGTCGATGAAGAGCAGCACATCCTGACCCTCCTGGTCACGGAAGTACTCTGCTACGGTCAGTCCAGTCAGAGCCACTCTGGCACGGGCACCGGGGGGCTCGTTCATCTGTCCGTACACCAGCGCCACCTAGCAGAGACAAGAATTGAAGTAAGCTGTTGATTTTTTATTTTTTGGCTATTATGCCACAATTTCAGTCTCCTCTGGAAATCTACAAAAAGAAACGTTACCTTGGAGGTGGTGTCCTTCAAGTTGATGACACCGGACTCAATCATTTCATGGTACAAGTCGTTTCCCTCACGGGTGCGCTCTCCCACACCGGCAAACACTGAGTAACCACCGTGGGCCTTGGCCACATTGTTGATCAGCTCCATGATCAATACGGTCTTGCCGACACCAGCACCACCGAACAGACCTGCGACCATGAGAAACGGAGGGTTACTTTCATCACATTCCCAAAGTGGCTTCAAAAAGGCCATAATGCAAACATGTACATGTTAACACTTACCGATCTTTCCTCCCTTGGCGTAGGGGGCCAGCAGGTCCACCACCTTAATGCCAGTCACCAGAATCTCCTGCTCCACACTCATGTCGGTGAATTCAGGGGCCTCAGCGTGGATGGGTGCAGTCCTGTGGGAGGGGGGAGAAACATAATTATTAACTTGACATCTGTGTATACACGCTAGGGTCACTTTAATGTCTTTAATTCTGTGAGACATTTTATTTGTTATAGTAATTCTGACATTTAATAACTATGATGCCATTTTCAGAGGACTCACTGCTTGGTGGAGATGGGACCCCTCTCATCGATGGGCTCACCGATGACATTCATGATCCTGCCCAGGGTCTCAGGACCCACTGGGATTCTGATGGGAGCACCAGTGTCCAGAACTTTCTGTCCACGGACCAGACCTTCAGTACCGTCCATAGCAATGGTGCGCACTGTGTTCTCCCCTGAGCAGATAATAATCATGATTTTCATTTATTGTCTTTAACAAATATTTAATGTTTTCTGTTCATACAGGACTGAAGGTTGCTCACCAAGATGCTGTGCCACCTCCAGGACTAGCCTGGCTTCGCGGCCAGCGACCTCCAGGGCATTGAGGATGGGAGGAAGGCCCTCATCGAACTGGACGTCGACGACGGCACCGATGACAGCAACAATACGCCCGGTGGCGGTGGCAGCAGCGGCCGCAGGTGCGACATAATCTCTGCCTGTAAAGTAACGCAGACAGTGCGTGCATTTAGCCCGGTGTCATACATGTGTGCTGCAATCGTGACCTTGTTATGTAGGTGGTCTTCATTTGTCTCCATAATATGAGCCTGTACGTCGAGAAGCACCGCGCAGGGCAGTCAAACAACTGCGTGTCTGGCCGCTCCGGCTCAATGTCAAGTCATCGCTGTCGGCCAAACTACCCATTAGCTTTAAAAAAGGCACATGAAATGATCAAATGACGCCCTCTACGAAACAATCAGCGTGCTTGGGTGAAATACTAGTGGATTTTAATCAGCATACAATCTAACAAGCCGTTTCCCTGACCAAATACCGCTAACGTGGACAGACGGATGAATGAAACGTACTTTAAGCTAACTTTGCTGAAGCTGCTTCTGTTGACGACAGACGCAGGACATTCAATGGCAAGTGTGTTTGTAATGTCTCACTATCTTCATACTTTGTCAGATGCTATCTGAATTTAATATGTCTACGGGTTAATGTTGCAGACTGTTCAATCCTGCTAATCTGAAACTTGCGATGCTAATTTAGCATCCTCTGAGACGCCTCATGTCATTACTCAAAGGTCATTGCTGCTAGCACAAGAAAAACACAGCCTGCTCATTTTCTGGTGCATGGCACCTGTTAATAGGAGCACGTGTGCACAGGTGTTCACATCTAACTTTCAGGAATAGCGCCTGCAGATTTCATTTTCGACATTTCAATGTTAAGGCCTGCTGCGGCGCCGGCAGGGCAGCCAGCGTGTTGCTAGCAACAGCTAACGTTAGCATTGCCCCTGCCCTTCTGACAGGAGCGTGAATGCGTTTTTTCTTAGTTCGATTTCCGACAAAAGCACCAAGCATGCGGGACTTACGTGAAAGGACGGCCGGGGATCCAACAAGAGCCTTTAGAGGCTGGACCCCAGGCTTGAGAGCCTGCAGAGCCCCGGTGCAGCAGCGTCCCACAGCTCCCAACATTGTCAAAATGGCTGAAGGTGGAAAGAGACGGGGGAAGTTGCAGCTTTATAATGAATGGCCGTTGAGGCGAACTGCGCAAGCGCAGAACGTAAAACCCTGTCTGAGCATGCGTAGATGTTAAGCACGTCCAGCTGACATTCTGCCCTCCAGAAGTGGCCTATTTCACAGTAAATG